>NC_138511.1:67509509-68099207 GCF_964252035.2 Podarcis erhardii
GTGGAGACATAAGCCTGGTTGAATTCAGCACGCCTTAAATACGGACTCTAGACTGTGTTTGGTTGGATTAATTTAGCCTTTCCTCCACTTTACTCCCCCATATCCCACTAGTTCCCGCCCCCTTTCTTGGGGGACCATTAAAAATGGTCTCCTTAAGTACAGTCTGGTCTACCACCTCCTTTTGTTGCATGACCTCATTGCTGCCATGATGCCCCCAGGCCTGGGAAACAGAGGGGCTTCTACAGGCCTACCTGCACAAACACTGTGAAGAAGATGACTGTAATGATGGCAGTGAGAAACATGTCTCTCATTGGGAAGTGATCGTATTTGAGGAGGTAACCCAAGGAGAAGGCAATGGCACCTCGTAGGCCACCGTAGGCAATGATGAACTGATCCTTTGGAGTCAACTTCACAATGCGGAATTTGTTAATGAACCATGTCAGCCCCAGGACACCTGAGGAAATGATAAAAAGGAATGGTAACAGTTAAGGGAAAAGTAAAGTTCAGGGTCCGTATACTGTCGCTGCAGATGGGAAGGCAAAGAATTCTGCCACGTAGCTAAAAATTATGTCAAATTTGTATAATTTGGGTGGTATCTGACACTAGCCCTACGTGGTGCATGCTACCAAATTTGAATGAGGAAGTCACCAAACACACACAGATGTGGCTCCAATGAGGTTTGAAACGCAGTCTTTAAAAGCAGAGAGAAAGAGAGAGGCTCAGCCAATACATCTGGAAATCACTATGAACCACATTGTTTGAGACAGGGATGAACCTAGCCTCCTCCTGGGCTCACGCAACTCCCCCCCCCCCTTCACCTCCTGCAAGGAAGAGTTTGAAAATTTCGCTTGATGTTTGTTGTTGTTGTTGTTGTTGTTGTTGTTGTTGTTATTATTAGCCACTGTCAGGGGCTCAGGAGCAGAGGCACAGGGGAGAGAGGAAACGGAGAGCGAAGGGGAAGAATCTGAGGGCAGCGTAGGGGAGTATGACAGTGGCCCGAGAGATTCCATGAGCTTCTCCAGCGATTCAGAAGATTCCCAGAGGGGGGCGCCGATGGCCAGGGCAAGGGGGGTCCCAGGGGGGACGCACCAGAAGCAAGGGGCCAGCGGGGACTCCCAAAGCAGCAGCGGGAGATCAGGACCAGTTCCCCCACCAGAGCGTAGTGGGGGGGAAGAGTCCCATGTATCAGGGCCAGCGTCTCCTCCAGTAGGGAGAGAAGATGAATCCGGGCTGACCACGCCTCTATCAGAGAGTGAGGGAACGGAGGGGAAGTCAGGTCCAGCTAGCCCCCCCGAAGGGGGAAGCAGTGACAGGAGCAGTGTAACGGTCAGGAGAAAGGTTGCCGGCTGGGCGCGAGCGCCAAGTTCAAATGTACAGGCGCGCGGGACAGCAGAAAACCCGGATTGGGAACCAGGTCCTAAAGCCCGCCGGAGGCAGGGGGAAGACTCAGGGGACTCAGCGTCAGAAGAGTCTAGAAAGGGCAAGACCCCAGTGGACAGGCGGACCCAGAGGAGGAAAGAGCAAAGGAAGAGGTGGAGCAAGGCGAGAGTCTTAAACTGGTGTCTGGGGGGAGGAGATTCAGACGGAGCTTCAGCGGTCTAGAGTTCAAGACGTAGAGCTGCGCGCCGCGGCTTTGGAATCGAAACTGAACTTCAGTAAAGACTTTTGTATATAACAAGAACTGGCGTTGGTCCTTTGTGAGCTGGGACCTCAGGCAGCTCTGACAGCCACCTTCTGTGATGTCTTCTGAACCTTACAAACCGTTGTTAATCTTAACTATTCTTAACTAACTTGAAACAAGCCAACTTCAAAAAAGCACAAGTTCAGAATTCAAGTTCTAATGCTAAGCTGCAGCCGACTGAAATCAAAAGGTGGAGAATGTGAGGAAGATTAGGCTCGTTCCCATCTTGATAAATGATGGTTTCTCATGATGTCCAAAATGCGGCCATAATGTGCAAACGTGGAATACATGAAGCTCTCGACACAAGAAAAGCATTCAGATGCCTTGGGCTTGTTTGGGGGGATCCTTTTCCTGTTAAGCCTGCTGTTCTGGCCCTTTTCAGGCCTTTCACACCTGAGATTTGAGGCCTGCCTTCGGCAGCACAAGCTGTGGGCAGAGGCCACCCCCACATCTCCCACCACTCTTGCAACTTTTCCTCCCACAGCCTCACCTAAAACCCTAGCGATCAAGCAGAAAAGCAGGGTGCAGATGACGAAGGTCCAGTTCCAGTGATGCTTCCCGGCCACCGTGGACACACCAAGGAAAATGAAGATGAGGGTTTCGCTGACGCTGCTCCACATCTTCAGGAAGTACTTGATGGTGGTGTGGGACTTATGGGAGATGTTGGCTTCCACGTAAGGGCGCATAACCACTCCGGCAGCAATGAGCCTGCAAGGGAGGAAGAAGTATGCTATGGAAAGCCACAGAGCAGGCAGGATTCATTCATTTCTTCTCAAGAATCAGGGAGGCCTTGTTGCCTTTGCAGACTCTATACAGTCCACAACAGCCAATTTCGACTGGGCCTAAGAGATTAAGGAATGGGCCAAAACCCTGTAGTAGATCACATGTTTTGTCTGCACGGAAGTCCCAGATTCCATCTGTGACATACCCAGTTAAAAAGCTTAGGGGCAGGAGAGACCTTTACATAAGTGTCAGAAAAGACACTTGGGGGGCTAAATCCCAGCGTAAAGACAGCTCCTTGCAGCTTATAGTGGAAGGAGTGCATCTCAGTGGGTACAGCATCTGCTTTGTATGCAAAGGTTCAATCCCTGGCATCTCCAATTCAAAAAGCTTGAAAGCTGATGCCAGTCAGTGTGAGCTGAGTGGAGCAACAGTCAGACTTCATTCCCTGCCCAAAGAAACAGGAATGTCTGTGGGCAGGTTCATGCACACCAATACATCCCTTGTGCTCCAGTGGCATTTCAAGCAGCATCATGCCAGTTGTAAAAAGTTATGGCTTCCCCCAAAGAATGAAGGGAAGTGGTTTGTTATAAGGGTGTTAAGAGGGAGGGCAGAGGGTTGGGGAAGGCTGCAGTAAAGCAACAGGGCCATGTATTCAAGTCTTGACAGCTGAAAATGGGGGTGGGGGGGCCTAACTCCCTCTGCAGTGCTCCCATGGTCTTCTGCCCAGATTGGATTCACATAATCATAGAGTTGGAAGAGACAATACTCCAACTTCAGACATGCAGGAATCTTTTGCCCAACATGGGGCTCAAACCCACAATCCTGAAATTAAGAGCCTCGTGCTCTACCAACTGAGCTATCTCTATTGCTTCTCCTTTGCCTGCTGGTTTCAAACTATGCAAGTGGGGGCCACTGTTCCTTTTCTGGCTGATGCAATCCAGCCCGATGATGACTCACTTGTTGAGCTTGGTGGGGAGCTGTTGCTATGTCAGCCTCTAAGAAAACAGGGTTACAAAACAGGAAGAGACCATGTATTTTGCTGGACCAATTGGGAGAGGTTTCGTACAGTGCAGGCTTCATGCATGGAGACAATGCTTTTGTAGAAAAAGACTTGTACACTAGTGTGTGTGCGTGTGCGCGCGCATGCAAAAGGGAGATCAGGTGGAGAGCTGGGTAATTTGAAGCAGACCTGCAAGGGTTTCTCACCCCCAACAATAAAACAATAGCAAGTAAACTTGCACCAAACTGAATAAAATATGGGGGCCCCACCCACTGCTGAAATGTGTACACTGGGGGGCTTGCTGGGGCATAATGGTAGGCCCAGCCTGAACACTTCCCCCTCCTATCCCCATCCAGATGCCAACAGGTGGCGGGGGGCTTGCCGGGCACTGGGTCCAGGACAAGGGTGCTGGAGGGGAGGGGAGGGGAGGGGAGGGGAAGAGAGAGGGTGCCCTGGGATAGATGAAAGATTGGGCAGCTTATCTGTGCTCTCACACAGCAGAAAAGGAGGCTGGGGTGGCTCAGCATGGTCCATTTGGGGAGGCCCGAAGAGGTCTAGGCCCCTTAGAGCTGGCGCCTATGGTTGCAGGTCTTTGTCCAGCTCTGCTAACTAACTTGAGAATTTTGTTTTAGAATTCCTGATCCACAGTGACTTATATGTAGGACTTCACAAACAGATGCATGCTATCCTAGTGGCTGCATTCACATGTAACATTTAGCACAAGGTTTGTTTTTGAGCTAGCAGCTGCTGTTTCGTTCTGGGTTTTACAACTTGGTTGAATTTTTGTTTCTGCCCACCACATCGTTATTATGCACCAAAGGCCTGCATATTAGGATTGTATAGATTGTTAGCCTGAAATTAATAAACACAATCAAGTAAGGTCACAAGGGATACACCCCTTTTGAAAATCCTGAGCCTCCATACACCAAAGGTCCCAGGTTCAAACCCAACCACTCCGACCCCAAAGGTCTGCCTCCATCTAAGGCCGCTTCCTACACTCCAATTCAAATGTGGCCTCCAAGCCCCCACCCACCGCCATACTTACGCCATGATGCCCGAGAGATGGAACAGTTCTGCGGACAGGTACGCCATGTAGCTGTAAAGAAAGACGAAGAGGGGCTCGATGACACGGATATGGGAAGTGAAGCGGGAGGTGAAGGCTCCGATGATGCCATAGACAACCCCGACAAAGACGCCCCCCAGAGACACCACAAAGAAGCTGAGGAAACCCAGGATGATATTGGTAAAGGTGACTTTGTCGAACGTAGCAAACTCTTCAAAAAGGTGGTAGAGAACCTGGAATGACAAAAGTGGGAGGGAGGGAGGGATAAGCAATGTAAGCTCACGGGAGCACTGATCAGAGGTTGGCCACAGGTGTGCCAACATGAGAGAGACGAGAAATTAGTATCCCACAAGGCAAGTGGGGAGGTTTCGAGAAATGGATCAAAAGGGAGCATTAAAAATAGACAAGAGCTCATCCTGCTGGATACAAACCTCGTTCCTAATTGCTGCCTTAAGAGTTATCAAGGCTAATGCAGACAACTAAGCAGCCCTGCTCTGCTTGAACAAAAGAACCCTGAGATCAGTAGTTGGAAAAGAGCTGCCATCTTGCTCTGCTTTCACCAGTGAGTTGGTTAATATGCAGTTAGTAGGAATCTGTGTTCCTTTCTCTCTCTCTGACCTCTATACCAGGAATGGGGAACCTTTGGCTCCCCAGATGATGAAAAATTCCCACAGGATCCAGCAAACACACTCAACAGCCAGGTGTAATGAGAGTTATGAGTTGAGAACATCTGGAGGGCCCAAAATTCCTCACCACTGCCCTACACCTTCAGTGTCACCCCTAGGGCTTTTTAAAACAATTTTTTGCATGCAATGAGCCTGGTTTCCTAAACCATTGTTCAGGAACTGAGTGATGAATATTGGGCTCACATGTCTCCCATGTGTTGGTTTCAGGGCTCTGATCCTTATCCTTTGTTATGTCCGTTTACTATTCAGGATCTTCAGCTAGACTCAGATCATGGGTAAACTGACATTAAACCACAGTTCCTTGTTTCAGACATAACAGGGAACTGTGGCTTAATGAGAATAGGATTCAAGTGTCAAAGCCAGTCTGCAACAGAAATGAAAAGCTTGGAAGTGTGCAGGCTCGTTCTTGGCTTAATGACCAACCCTTTGAAGGGAATGATGATACTTAATTTCTAAGAGGGGCTGTTTTGACTTGTAAATGATTCATTCAAAAAACCTGAATATTTCTTTCTAATTTAAGAGTCAGCAGTAGCAATAATACTGATGGATGCTGATGAAAACAGTAAATATATCTAAACACACACTACTCTGCGCCAATCTAGTGTTCTCTCTCTCTCTCTAAAAACAATTGGCCAGGAGCAAGAGTGCTATCCTAACTTTTTGACATTTTAATTTTTAGCTCCTGTTTTAATATTTAGCTACTTATTCTTTGCTGAAGCACATTCAGTACAGTCTCCATTGTCAAATGCTTTTTCAAGGTGGGAAGTGAAATCCAAAGCCTGTTCCATCAGTGTCAAAATACCAAAACTCCACTGTACAATTTTCTTGGAATTTCAACCTTGACCAGCACAGAGCCTTTTTCAAAGACTGCCTATTAACTCTGTCCTTCTTCAGCCTCCCTTACTGTTACAGAGCTCTAGAAGAGTTACAAAAGACCATCATTAGAAAAACAACACCACTTTCCTTTGTTGAGACGTCCAAGATGAGAACGTGCCACAACATAGGTCTAAAAGACCTCATTTGAACATTGTGGCAAACTATAAACCATGGTTTACTGTGCACAAGCAAACTGCTCCCATCTTCTTCCCCTCCATTCCCCCCAACATACATTAGGAGGAAACAAAACCTTGAGTCCTACTTTAGCATTACATCTGAACTAGGGGTCATGGTTTGATTTGTTCCCCAAAAGACACAATCTGTAGACAAGCTTTGTTTTCGGCTCACTGATCAGGGGTTGTTGAGAGCAAAACAATCCAGGTTCCCTGGCTTGGATACAGGGCAAAGCTAGGAACTGTGGTTTGTTTCTCCCCAGTGTCAGCAGGGAGGAACAAAAAAGCCAAGTTCATTGAGTTCACAATAGTAAACACACAGTAAACTATGGTTTACTGTGATGTGCGGATTGGCTTGTGTAAAACAGATGGGATATCTGTGGCACTTCAGGCATTTGTGGACTCCATCCCCCAGCATCCCTAACCACTGGCCATGGCAGCTGGGACTGATGGGAGTTGGAATCAGTCCTACAACATCTGGAAGGCCGCAGGTTCCACATTCCTGCTGTATAAACTTGGCGAAAACTCTCCTACTGCTTTAACATTGCTCCTCTTGCTCCTAATTTCCATTACATATGGTGTTTTTTATAGCTTCTCCCTTCCCAAGCTTCTACTGCTTATTCAGGGATGGCATTTTAAAAAAAAATCAGTTATAGATTCAGCTCCCCTGGGCAAATGAGCTTTGCCCTACCAGGATGGAAGGGAAAATCCCACCCTTCTTAGGTCAGATTCTGAACCAAGTTCACCCGTGAACTCAACCAAAGGAGATGGGGTGGAGGGGCGTGTGGGTCCCTGGAGAGCTGGTGCCAGTCAATGTATAATGTTCTATGTTCAATGTATAATCCTATGTTCCTAGGAGAAGCAAACAAAAAGGGCAAGGCCTCATAGCATGGCACGCCCTGCCTTGGCCCATTAAGGCAATGGCCCAAAGGTCGCTTAGTGTTCAACGTCTTTCTTGGAGAGATCTCTCCGGTTTGGAACATTGCATCCTCTTTCTCGCCATGCCCTGTCTTCTGGAAAGGCATGTGCAAAGGGGAAAACAAGATCACAAACTCTAGTGTTACAGACAATGGAGAAATAAACCTTCCTCTATCCACTTTCTCCATGCCCTGCACAAATTCATGAACTTCTATCATTTCACTTCTTACTTGCCTTTTCTCCAAACTAAAAAGTTCCAAACGCTGCAACCTTTCCCCTTTATCATTTTGGTTACCCTTTCCTGAACCTTTCCCAAGTCTACAACATCCTTTCTTTGAGGTGAGATGACCACAACGGCGCACCGTATCCCATGAAGTGAGGAATTCAAAGAGCTGGTGTTGACCTTTAAATCCCTTTCTGGCTTAGGATCGGGATTCCTGAAGGACCATCTGTCTCTATGGGTAGTAAGACCTTCAGCAGAGGACCATCTTAGGGATGCCCCACCATGTGAGGCAAAGCGAGAGGCTACCAGGGCAGTGCTCCAGAGAAAGGACACAGCTCACATGCACAAGGTTGGCTCTGTTTGCAAACCACAGTCTGTCAGCATTCAGTCTGCCTCAGGCCAAGTGAGGATTCAATGATCTAAGCCTTATGAATTACTGTGTGTACTACTAGTAGCAAAAAATTAAAAACCCCAGAGGACAATAATAGTGAACAGGACTGAGAACACTGCAAGTGGAGATCTGTTTACACTACTGGGCATATATTGACATCAGGCAGCCAGGCGCCTTCACTATACCCTTTTTGGCGCCGGCTAAAACATTTTTGTTTAGGCAAGCCTGTACAGAGATGTAGAATGCTGGCGTGTGTTTTAAACTGGGTTTTTTGCTTATTGTTGATGCTAATTATTTTTTGAAAGCTTTGGAAAAGTTGCTTTGAACTTTTAAAAAAACACACCTGATAATCTTATGATTTGATTCTTTTCAGGGTGGCTTTGATTTCAATCAAATCAATTTCAATCAAGATTTAAATCACAATTTAAATCACTAGTCAGAAAGGCTCATTCTTGCTGGTATAATCTTAATATTTACAACCAGATAACAGTTTCATTTTTGGAATAATAAATTTTCAGAGTAGTTTTTACAGTTATATAAAAACTTACTAATTTGGTTATATTATTAGGAATACAAAGATAGGTAATTATGAAATTATTGTTTATATTTGGACAACTTTTCTGTACTTCATTGGAAAGAGAAAAATAATCATTTCCTTAATAACAATTTAAACAATTTATTTAACTAAAACAATAACATTATAGCATATGTATCTATGTTTGTTAACTGATGTGGTTAAACGATTTAAAAAAACACACACACATGAAAAACTTAAAACAAATTCTTATAGAATAGAATCATAGAATCATAGAGCTGGAAGAGACCACAAGGGCCATTGAGTCCAACCCCCTGCCAAGCAGGAATTTCCTGCTTATTTCCTGATGAAAAGCCTTTGGACTATAAATAGAACTTAAATAGAAAACTCTCTAGAAAGATTTTTCCTCCAAAAGCATTTTATTTTAAAAGTCTGATTTAAATTTTTTAAAAATCTGATTTAAATTAAAAAAATCTGATTTTTTAAAAAATAATCAATTTTTTAAAAAATAAAAAACACATTGATTTTTATCCACCCTGATTCTTTTTGCAAACTGTTTTGAGGTTTAATTGCAATCAAGCGGCCCATAAATCTTGTGAAACAGATAAATATATTAAGTAGCAGGGAACACATGAGAAATGAAGCAGTAGGATTGAACCCTCCTATTCCCTTTGGTGCAATGAGAGCAGGGGAGGAGATACAGCATCTTCTTCCCCCAATCCCCCCCCCACTTGAACATTAGCCCCACCCTAGAATTGATTTGAGGTTGAATTTGGATTGAGTGTTTCTGGTTTGTGTGCGCGTGACGTGCACAGCCTTAGAAACTAACAAATTACGTTTTTCCATTTAGAGATCCCAGAACTCTGTTGTTTCTTATAATTCCTGAGCAACACCAGGTACTTTCTGCTAGTCTACTATATATTTTGGAAAGTGGTTTGTCTGATCACTGTTCACCTCTAAAGCAATGCTATTTTTCTAGGAAAAAGAGGTCCTGGAGCTCACTGTGAACTTCTCCCTTGTTCTCTTAGAATGGCAATGGTGCCCCACCTGAGAAGTGCCAGAGTTGAACTCCGGCTGGAAAAAAAAAGCCCTGCTCTTAAGATATCATAACCAAACTTTTCATGACAGTTCCAGAATTCAAGGAGGCCATTTTGAATCAAGATGGTGAGCTGAACAAAACTGCACTGGTTTTAATCACTGATTTAAAAATTGTACAGATTCTCTGATTCCTTTGAATTCCTAGGTAAAGCTTGGTACGAGACTGTGAATTACAGTATGTTTAAGCACTGCACATTCAACTTGATTTATAACAATGCATAGCAACACAACTTTCCTGCCTCCACCGTCCTACTGCCTTCTACGGCACTCTTCTGGAAGGCTGCTCTCAAGGTCTCTACTAAATAGTACAGGGGGGGGGGGAGCTGGCACAAATGCCCTCCTCTCGGGCAAGGAGGGCTCTATGTCCCACACATTAGGAAGGGGAGTGGAAGCACCCCCTGGGTAGCTTCGCAGCCTTTTGGAACTGGAAACGCTGCTGCCAAAACAGAACAGCCACAGGTTCAAACTGTCAAAGGGCAAAGGAGTTCACTAGCTGCAATAAATCACAACCACGCCAGAGAAACCCCTTCTGGAAAAGGCAAGGAGCACCACCCTCTTGAGTCACTACGAAGTAACAGTACACATCTTGGGCAGCAGAGGCCTCAACGCAGATGAGTCACCCATCCATGCCCTTTTGCCACATTGGTAGTCACAAATCAGCTTTCCAACGCCCTCCTTCCCACTGCACTTTCAAGTGCTTTCTGATGGGTGAGGTGAAAATCCTCATCTGCCTTAGCAACGGAAGGCATGGCAAGGCGATGCCCACTGACAATTTAAGCACGCACAAATCCCACCAGGTGTGCGAGCCTGAATGTTTGTAGCTGGAGAGAGACAAATAGGCTTCAGTCCCAGCTTGGCTCTCCTCTGTCCCTGCCAGATCACACATTTGGAAGGCGATAAGGTGAGATGTGGGGAGCTGCATGTCCCCCAAAGGCTCTCCCCCCACCCTGCAAAGAGCAGGGAGCATCAAATGTCCCACAGGAACCTTGTCTTACAGCAAGTCAAACATTGAGCCTTCAAGCTTAGTAACATCTACACTGACTGGCAATGGCACCCAAGGGCTTCAGCCAGAGAGCCTCTTCTGCCCTACCTGGAGATGCCAGGGATTGAGCCTGGAACTTTTGCATGCAAGATAACTGCCCTAGCACTGGAACACAGGCAGCTGCCTTATACAGAGCCAGACTGTTGCTCCAGCTAGTTTATTAATGTCTACATTGACCGGTAGCAGCTCTCCAGGGTTTCAGAGTTTGGGGGGGGGTGGGAATCTTGCCTGGAGAATCTAGGGATTGAACCTGGGACCTTCTCCCTGCAAGGCCGATGCTCCTCCACTGAGCTGCAGCCCTTCCCCTTCTCTACAGGCAGAAGGGTATCTTGCAACCAGACCAACACAAGAGCTACAGCAAAGGCACAACTGCTTCTCTATTCTCAGCCATTTGCTGACAGCAATTCCTCATTGGCAAAGTGGAAATCATGCCCTGGCTGATCATCCAGTTTACATCCAGGTCATTCTTAAGAGACTTTGCCTTACAGTATACAGCACAGGTAGAGCCCAAGGGTCGGAAGTACCCTCCAAGCCACACTATCTGGCCCTCAGGACTGTCCCCCATGCTACAACCCCTCCCCAGATACCCCGCTTCTCCAGACCAGGCCCCTCACCACCCCTGCTTTGCAACCTCCCTGAGTGATTTTCAGCAAACTGGACCGTGCGCTTCCTTTCACTTGCCTGATGGGGGACAGAAAAGGATGTGTGTGTGTGTGTGTGTGTGTGTGTGTGTGTGTGTAAAAACCAACCTAATATTCAAAGATAGCATGTACATTTGTTGCTCCAACTACATCACACCCTTCCTGCAAAATTCCACAGCATATACGTGATCAGTTTTGGAGACAAAGGCGGACTGTGTACCTTGACCAACATGCCAAGGGTGATATGCAAAGTACTCGTTCCTTTTGCACAAGTATTTATGCTTGTGCAATGGAATATCCTACACACACATCCCCAAATCTGTTCTGGAGGGTTGGGAGAACCCCTAGAACAGATTTAGGGGGTGCACAAGGGGAGAAAAGAAGGGAAAGTTCCACTGCAAAAGTCCTTGAGCCGATGGAACAAGTCATGTAGCACTACTCTGGATACAACCCTACATTCCCATTCTTGTGCCAACCCGTTTGTGTGGCGCTTGACGGATAGTGCCCTAGGGATCAGATCTGCTTCCTATCCTTCCACCTTAAACAGAGCCCCAAATCCAAAACCTGAGGCAGCTGGCACATGTTCCAACTTACGGTCCTTTTCACTTACCACAGTGACCGCATCATTCAACAAAGACTCGCCGAACACCAAAATGTGCAGCAGCTCGTTGATGTGGATTTCCTCAAACACAGCCAGCACAGCAACAGGGTCCACTGCCGAGATGATGCTGCCAAAAAGCAGGCAGGCCAGGAGTTCAGTGTCCTGCAAACCAGTGCCGTTGATCTGGCACACGGCGTACATCAGCGAGCCCACAAAGAAGGCGTTCCACAACGTCCCCAGCACGGCAAAGATCAAGATGGTGCCCAGGTTCTCTGTGAACTGGCGTAAGGGGAGGAAGTAGCCGGCATCCAAGATGATGGGCGGGAGCAGGAAGAGGAAAAAGACGTCCGACTCTAGGATTGGAGGGGTCTCTCCCACAGCTTTGATGAGCCCCCCGACCAGCAGCCCTACAACAATCAGTAAGCAGCTCTCTGGAACTATACTGGAAATGGTTGGAATCACGTGGAACCCTGGAAGGGGAGAGAGAAGCAAGACGGTATAGGTCAGTTCCTCTTCAGCTGCATTGTGTTGACTCCAGAACTTCTTCCACCCACAGTTACACAAAAAGCCTTTGTCCATCTGGTGCCCTCTATATAATTTGGACTACGACTCCCTTCAGCCACAACGAGTACAGCCGTCCTGATGGGAGTTGTAGCCCAAAACACTTGGAGGGCATCATGTTGGCAAAGGCCGAACAAAGAGAATGGCACAGAGTCGTGGGAGGGCAGAAGGACCCCAATTGAAAAACAAAATTTCAAGTAAACCTGAATTTGCTGTGGGAGAAGTTGAATTCTATTACCCATATACAGTATATTACACAAACCGGATATATTTGCATAAATCCTTCTTTCAGCCTTAGGCTGTAATCCTATATGTGCCCAGGAGTAAGCCGCATTAAAATGAGTGGGAATTACTACTGAGTAGACAGGTATAGGATTTCACTGCGGGAATAAATTAATATGTAATTTCTCTCTCTCTCTCTCTCTCTCTCTCTCTCTCTCTCACACACACACACACACACACACACACACACACCCTCTTACATCAGCTTCCCAGAGTCCAAAAACCAAGACAGGAGTTTATTTGAGCAAAAGAGTCACTTAACTCAGTCACAGAATGATCCCCTGCCCTTTAAAGCTAACGGTCCATGCCACAATTAATTTGCTGGCCTTTATTTTAGCATTTCAGTTGAGTTTTTAGCTGTTTCTTTTAACTGTGGTGTTGTTTAAATTATTCTATATTGTAACAATGCTGTGCAACCCATTTTTACGTTTTGTAAACCATGTCAGAAGTATGCAAACTTAAATTTAGCACACTTAAAAATAATTACAATACAGACATCAAATTGAAACATTAATATTCATGTATTTATTTCCTCACAGACAGATAGGAACCAAGCAGGTGAGCACCAGATAACATACAGTGCAATAAAACACTGGAAAACATACACAGCATCTCTAAGTAATTAAGTTATACAACAAGTGTTGTAAACAAAATCTGCCCTTTTTCCCTTATGGGGTATCCAAGAGCCTGTATAGAGTCCTTACGTGGGTTTCCTATTGGTAGGAGAAAATAACAGAGGCCAACCAGAGAATATTGAGAAGCAAAGCAGCTAGTAAGCCTGATCTTTATTAAAGCTGTTGCAACAGGGTGCTCCCCTCACACGCAGGAGGATGGAGGAGGACCCAGAACAAAGGTGTGCCTGCCATTTTAAATTCCCTGCCCTGGAGCTCAAGACCACCCCTCCATACATCATACCTACATCACAGAAGGGGTGTAACCCAAGACCACCCCCCACAAACATCATACCTACATCACAGAAGAGGTAGTCTACAACAGAAATTTGAATGTTGTTGTTTTTCCTGTCTGTCAGGTTATCTGATAATGCCTTATTTGATTGCCTTTCCTGGTAGTCTGGCCATTCCTTTGAAATGGTGATTTCCCAATTCCTGAGACAATGGGAAGGTTCCCTCACCCCCTCCCTCCTTGCAGAGAAAACATTTGGTCAGTTTGGGAGTCAAAATGGTTTCAGGACGGTCTTCCTGTGCTGCTCCAGACATGTGGTCCACATATCTATGTAGGTGCTTGGTTGGTACATTTATGAACATTTATTTTATATATATATATATAATACCTGTATTTTTTAATTACACAAGCAACACTGTATTCTGTACCTTGACAGCAACTGGCTATAAAATCTAGTGTTCTCCAAAAGCCTGAGCAAAGAGGTATGTCTTTAATCAGTGCTGAAAAACCAGTAATGGTGGTGCTCAATGCACCTTAAAGCAGAAATAATGAGTAACTGCCACTATGGAGAGGGCCCTATCCTGCACCAGTACCCCATCTACTATTGCCTCCACTGGAGAGGGGGCAAAAGCAAGAATGAAATGCATTGAATCCTGAACAGGAAGCGCTGCAACGATATGTTGCAAATCGTCATTATAGATAGAGACCTTCAAATCGTGCTGCCTTCCTCCCAGAGCTGTTATGGGTTTTGTTAATTCCTCTAAATTCAGCCCTGCTATTTAGGGGTGGGAAGACAACTGGTAAGCACGGCGTGTTCTGTCCTCCGACTCCCTGGCAAAGGGACCTACAGTATTTTCATGAGAGGCAGCCATTCTTGATCAACACCTCCGTTGCTTTGTTCTTCCATGCTGAATTGATGGGCAAGTCCAACCATCTGGCTCAGGGCGCAACCTGTTGAGCTGTAAAATGCATCCCTCTGACACTAGGGGTGAGGAGCATGCAAGAGGGTATAACAGAGGCCAACCTGAGATACTCTGTGCCTTCATTCAAATACGCCCCCCCCCCACGAGCATAAAGGGCCAACAGCAGGTTTGTGGCCTGGAGGCATGAGAGGTGTGCACAGGGAAGAGGGAAGGAGTAAAGTTCCTGTTCCGGAGGTGAGGACTCTGAATCTGAACGGCATGCAGGGGGAGCCCCAAAAGTGCTGCAACCCAATGAACCTGTGAGGCCAGTGGCTTTCACCCCCACGTCTGAAGATGTGGCACCGCCGTCCTCGTGACTCCACTGTAGAAGATTCTGGAAGCCCTAAGCCTCCCAAGGCTCCATTGCAGAAGATCGCGAGAGAAGGCTGGGCCTCTTCAAGTAGAGGAGCATCCTGCAGCAAAGGTACTAGTAACTATTAGGCTACATCTGGTGCTGCTGTTCAGTTTGAGCAACTTCAGAGCTTTATAGTCCCCCAAGCACAGGCTTGGAACCAGTCTGTGCCCTGCCTGAGTCACCTTGCCTTGCGTCCAGCCTGAACCTGGTTGAGCCTTGCAGCACCACAAAGCAGGACAGCAGAACTGGCACCTGTTGGTGGGGCGCTCTGGCCATGGATTTCCTGCATTAAGCAGAGCGTTGATCTGGATCAGGAGTGGGGAACCTATGGCCCTCTGGATGCTGCTGAACTCCAACTCCCATCAGGCCAAGCAAGCATGCTCAATGGCCAAGAAGGATGGGAGATGTAGTACAGCCACATCTGGAGGGCCAAAGGTTCCCCATTCCTGGCCTCCAAAATCCTTCCAACTCTGCAATTATCTGAGTTTGCTCTCTAGCTGTCTGGCTTTAGCACTTAGATAATGCAGACATCTTGGCACCGAGAACACAGACCCACCCTCTCCATTTCACTATCTGCCTTTCTTTTTAAATGAAAGTTGGGCTGATAGGGGATAGGCATTGTGTGGAGTGCTGCCTTAAGACCTGGGGGTGGATGATTTGTGGGGTGGACATTATCCTCCTCCTCAGGCTCCATATTAAATTTCTGGGGTGGGGTGTGGAATTCCATTCACTCATGTATCACTAGAAAACCCAGAATGAAGATTGTTTGATTGGCATAACTTAAAACAGCTTCCAGAATTTGGATTGTCTGGGTGCGGAACTGCAATTGTTTTTAGCAAGGGAGTACAGCTTGCTGAGCCCAGCTGGTGAAAGGCAATCCTTTTGCACACTGCAGAGAAACACCAGGCAGCCTTCCTGGAATGGCAAGTGCCTAGCCCCAGCTCAGAACACACTGCTCAGAACCAACAGCTCTGCACCTGGCTCCTCCGTGATCGCACCCTGGTTTCCCCCTCACACCACCCCTGTCTCATATGCAACAGACCAGAATTTAGCAGTCATCCAAGGAAAGAACGATGAATCAGCAGTTTGCCACCAGTGCCAGATGAAAAACGCACCAATGGTGGCATGAAGAGAGAATGGACCACCAAAATATGGACACCAACGCCACTATTTCCCTCTTTCTCTCCTCGGTGCACGAAGTAGAGAGGCTTTCATGGTGCTGCCTGCAGAGTATCAGTTAAAATCCACAAACCGAATGCCAAGCAGACACCGTGCCCCCTGGTGCTGCCTGGCATTCAAACCAGTCTGAAGGCAGGCATCATTAGTGATGGCAGAGACAACAAAGCTGTACAGAGCTTTTTGATGGCTGCTCTGTTCTAAAGCAAAGGTATCCCACTAGATGCCATTATCCCCTAGCTCCCATCAGTCCTCCCTTTTAGAAAGCAGCCTGTTTAATGGTGTGCATACAAACATTGGAGGGATGTGCGTGCAAATCTTTAGATAAATATTTTTTTAAAAAAATAATCACCTGCCACTAGTAAAATGTTAGTGTTGAATGAGAGATTTCTAAAACAGAGAAGCAAAACCGAATAGCATCTCTTAGACTTGCGCTACTGAGTTTATTTGAAGAGCTAGATAAAGACCCGAAGAACTGAGAATCGATCTCCCGTCTTCTTCTAGCGGCTCAAACTATGACTAGGGAATCTTGGAAGGACTTCAAATTCTCGCATCTTGATTATTGGTACTAGTGGGTTTGGAGAGTAGCTCTATATGAGAAGCTTGTGTACAAGATGATCAGGAGGTCAAAGAAAATGCAAGCTATTTGTTTGGCTTAGGTACTCATTTATCGAATTCACTTGGTTACAGGAACAATAATAGAACTATTCCAACCCAATGTGTCAGGTTGGTTATTTTAGATATTAGTTGCTCTCTCTTAAGTGTTCAGCAGGGTACTTCTTGCTTACCTCTTTGGATTTTGCAATCTGTAATAACGGACTTTCTAGCTTTCCTTGGTGGGTTTTCTCGTCGTAATGATATGTAAATGCATGCTTTGGGCATGTTTGTGTTTTATGGCTCTCTGCAGCAGGTGTGACATGTAGGGAGAATGACCACTTGGAAGTTTTGACTGTGGCAATGTAGTTTGTGTTGCTGAGCATATGAAAACTCAATAAATATTATAATGTTAAAAACCCACAAGCAAAATGTTAAGTACTGAGACTCCAAGATAGTAATAACTAGGTAAGCCAACCCCGTCTCCACCCCAGCCCAGTCCCTTCCTCAGTTCCACCCCTGTCCAAAGTATCAATGCTTTGACCATGATGCCCATTAGCTTTCTCTGTCCTTGCCTAATTAATCCAACAACGCCAAATTAAAGTTGGAAGCCAATATCCATTGAACTCATCACCCACCTGCAGACTCGTGAGCTGCTCGAGTCGCTGAAGACTGCAGCAAAGTCACTCCCCCAACCCCCAACTTTACAAAAACAGCAGAGTTAAGTACAAATTAAAGACTCAAATTTAGAAATTATAACTGTCTCTCACTTTGTCTCCCTGGGCTGTCAGGATTCCATTAGGATGGAGCACTCCTGAGTTAATGAGAATGAAGGATTCAGAATCTTTTTTGCAATGCTCTAAAAATAACACCCACACTGAGTGTGCTTTCATTAAATCTTTGATCTTGGTTGAAATTCAGAACACCCAGTCACTCTGCACCTCCCATCTTTTTATAACTAAAGAGCCTGGGGTTTTTTTGTTTTTGGTTCTAGCAGATTGCTGCTGTGAGTGTTCCCGAACAATACAAAAGCCAGATACCGACGAGACAGAAGAACAGCAGAAGCTTGCAAGCTGGGCACTTGGGCTACAAGACATGTGACTAAAACCAAGCATGTTAACTCTGTCACTCGCTTGGTCGCCTGCGGAGAGCAGAAATCAACCCCAGGTGAGCAGGCAGGAAAATTATCCCAGTCTTAAACAGAAATCAAGACACGTAACTAGAATCAAGCACATGAATTGCTGGTCGCCTGCAGAGAGCAAAAATCAACTCCAGGTGAGCAAGCAGGAAAGTTATTCCAATCTAAGAAACAAAGCAACTTCACGCCCTCCCTCCTGAAGTGCCATGACAAAAGGCGTAAATCTTTTGGCATTGCCACTTCAGCAGTGGTGGTAGAGGAGCAAATGGAAAATCCTTCCCAGGAGTATCTCGCTCCCACACCAATCCAAGAAGAGAGCTGGTAAGAATCAAAGGAGGAGTGAGTACTTGAAGTTGGGGCATGGGGCAGGTTCAAAATGTGAATCCCTGCTTGAGAAGCAACTTCCATAGAATGCCCCTGTCAAAATGAGGCTGTTCAAAAGTCCCTTCCAGCATTTAGTATTGTAATAATGAGTTCCTGGTGCTGTCAGGGGACTTTATTTGCATCTCTTCCCCAACTGGGAAAACAGAGATTAAATACTGAAGCCAGCACTCCCCAGGACTCCTTCACGTCATTTGCTCATCTCTGTAACCAAGGAAACCCTCTCCTACAGGCTGAATCTCCCTTGCTCTTCCAAAACTTTCTCTTAGTGCTGCACACTGGCTAAGGAGGTGATAACACCAAGCATCTTCCAGATCTATCAGAGAGGGTCTCATGCAGCTGAAAACACCCTTCTTTGTTTCCTGGGCAATGTGTGACATCTTAGCTCCAAAAAGGCACCCAGAAGACAGAAAAATCTCTTCTACCTCCAAATCCAAAATAGCTTACGCCATGGGTAGGCAAACTAAGGCCCAAGGGCCGGATCTGGCCCAATCGCCTTCTAAATCCGGCTCACAGACGGTCCAGGAATCAGTGTTTTTACATGAGTAGAATGTGTCCTTTTATTTATAATGCATCTCTGGGATATTTGTGGGGCCTGCCTAGTGTTTTTACATGAGTAGAATGTGTGCTTTTATTTAAAATGCATCTCTGGGTTATTTGTGGGGCATAGGAATTCGTTCATTTTTTTTTTTTTCAAAATATAGTCCGGCTCCCCACAAGGTCTGAGGGACAGTGGATCGGCCCCCTGTTGAATAAGTTTACTGACCTCTGGCTTACGCCAACCTTCCCTAACCTGATACCCTCCCTTCAGACATTGTTGGGACTACATATCCCATCATCCATATCTGACCGCGGGCCATGCTGGCTGGGGCTGATGGGAACTGTAGTCTAAGAACCCTCAAGGTCTCATTGCTCTGCAGCAGCTCCATAAACCACCTCTGGAACTGATATTGGGAATCTATAAGGTTGCTAACAGAGATTAAAAACAGGACTACCGGATATGAGCAACACACCTGTAACATTCCTCTACTTACAAGCGTGGGGAACCTTTTTCACCCAAGCGCTGCATTTCCTTCTGGGTAACTTTCCAAGCTGCCTGTGGTGGGCGGGGCCAGAAGCAAAAACGGACAGAGAACTGAGCGTAAATCTTTACCTTTGTAAAGGCCAGTTACTGTACA
Organism: Podarcis erhardii; assembly: GCF_964252035.2. Classification (NCBI taxonomy): domain Eukaryota; kingdom Metazoa; phylum Chordata; class Lepidosauria; order Squamata; family Lacertidae; genus Podarcis; species Podarcis erhardii. Next base: position 67,528,691 of record NC_138511.1, read on the forward strand.
CTGGCTAGTTTCTGCACACACTCTCACTCCCCCCTTCCTGTGCTTCATCCAGAAAAGTCAGAGGCACTATCGGAGTTCAAGAACACCTTCAGACATGAAGCAGGGCCAGTGCGAGATGTGGGCCAGGCAGAGAGGCCCTAAAGGCCACACTGAGCCCCCAGGACAAAGGCTTCTCATCTCTACCCTACTGTATAAGGAATGGGTACAACAACAACAACAACAACAACAACAACAACAACAACAACAACAATTTATTATTTATTATTTATACCCCGCCTATCTGGCCGGGCTTCCCCAGCCACCCTGGGCGGCTTCCAACCGAATATTAAAAACAATACAGCGTCGGACATTAAAAACTTCCCTAAACAGGGCCGCCTTCTGTTGTCTTTTAAAAGTAAAATAGTTGTTTATTGCTTTGACATCTCCTGGGAGGGCGTTCCACAGGGTGGGTGCCACTACCGAGAAGGCCCTCTGCCTGGTTCCTTGTAACCTCACTTCTCGCAGTGAGGGAACCGCCAGAAGGCCCTCAGCGCTGGACCTCAGTGTCTGGGCTGAATGATGGTAGTGGAGACGCTCCTTCAGGTATACAGGACCGAAGCAGTTTAGGCCTTTAAAGGTCAGCACCAACACAAACAGGTCATTTGCTTGATTCAGGTTTTACAGGAAACAAAAATGACCTAGCACAAGAATGTCTGAAAAATTACCGCAATGAAACTTGATAAGATTTATGAAAAAAATGGTTGCACCCTGACTCAGGCCTGTTGTTTAAGCCTCAACCCCCTTTTCTCAACTTCTTTTCCCTTGCACCATATTCCATTCTTCGGGTTTCTCTTCCTGCTGAGGGTTTTATTGCTGCCACTCCTGAAAAGTCCTTACAACTCAATTGCCTCTCCCTGCTCCAATGCTCCCAGGTTAATCTGCCATTACTGAGCTTCATTACTTTGCTCCCTTCTTTCTTTCTTTCCTGGCTATTAAAATCCTGCAGCAACACTGGGCATCAACTTCACTTTAGCCTCCCTAGGAATACATGTCGTGGCAAACTCTATAAAAGGATAGGCCAATAAAGCACATCCAGGGAGATCAAAGAGGCAGGGAGCAGCTTCATGTGGAATAAAAGATTTGTAAGGTGGGCTGATTTTGTGCAATGTTTGGCTTGTAAAGCCTTTCATAACCTAGGAGCAACATACCACAGAGAAAGCCTCTCCAAGTAAGCTCCTTTTTAGTAGGACCTTGCAAGGACATTGTTTCTCCTTTCTAAGATGCAGTTGGTCAATCTGCAGTCTTATGCTTTTATTATTAGCTACCCTCATGCATTTGGAAAGGTGGGTTGCAAAAAATTGATCAATCTAGCTAGGGGTCATTTTGTGTTCCTCTGCATCTTCAGGATGGCTGAGAAAGGTTTTCTTGTATTTTTTCTTGCTCCTTCCCCCTCCCAAAGTAGAACAAGGAGGAAGATAATACAAAGAAATGCAAAGTAAAAATATGACACGACGCAAAGTTGTGGAAGTGGCACCCACACATGCGATTCCATATACAGTCATCAGGTTAAGAGTTACAGTTAATGTAACAGACAAATAAAGGTTTATGAAAATCATAAATCAGAAAGCACTTTAGGAATCTTTCTGTTATTTGTCAGAGTGATTTGTAAAAGTAATAAATCTCCACAGTGTAGCCAATAATGTGGCTTTGTGTTTTCTCTCATGCTATATGTAGCTTTTGTTTACATTTTCCAAGTAAGTCTATTTGCCATACCTTCTTGTACCAGGATGCCAAGGTAGCCCCCTTTCTTTAATGGACTAGAGTCAAATTCATGCCACAATAAATCAGCTAGTTTTTAAGGTGCAATTAAACACTGGAAATGATCACCATCAGCTCTTAAGGAAGTGAGAGGGCCATGATGCTTCCCCCCTCCCAAAAAAACTGCTACATTCTCTCTCCTATTTCTCTCTTTGCTAGAATTTCTAGCTGTAGTTTTCTGAAACTGAGAGTGCAGCCTTGGATGGTTGCCCCAAGTCCCTCTCTGGGAGATTCTGAGCCTTGTAGGACTGGCTGTTCGCCTCCACTTATGCCCCACTTGTACATCTGCAGTTAAAGCAAGTGCACACAGATCTTGCTTTTCAAACACAATGCGTTCCCTAGAAATCATTCATTAGGCAAGCATTTGCATAACAAGTCAATGATTTCCACTGATTCCTGTGGGGAAATTTCTAATGCATTCCCGACCACAGAATTTTGACACCCTCCACCAAAAGTCAAAAGCCCCTAGGAAAACCCTCTGAAATCTTACTAAATACAGCTCCTCAGCCAACCAGCAAAAGAAAGGCAAACAAGGAAGCAAAAAAAATGCTCTCCATTCAGATACAGTGGTACCTCGGGTTACAGACGCTTCAGGTTACAGACTCCACTAACCCAGAAATAGTACCAGTTACAGATAGGTAGCCGTGTTGGTCTGCCATAGTCAAAACAAAACAAATTCCTTCCAGTAGCACCTTAAAGACCAACTAAGTCAGTTCTTGGTATGAGCTTTCGTGTGCATGCACACTTCTTCAGATACAAAGTTCTTAAGAACTTTGCTTCAGGATGAGAACAGAAATTGTGCGGTGGCAGCGCAGCGGCAGCAGGAGGCCCCATCAACTAAAGTGGTACCTCTGGTTAAGAACAGTTTCAGGTTAAGAACGGACCTCCAGAACGAATAAAGTTCTTAACAAGAGGTACCACTGTATCTCAATCTGTGGTGTGCATAGTGAGTGTTCGGAAAGTGGGCCTGGTTCAGATGCAACAAACCTTGGCCTTTTTGGATTCAGTACAAGCCTTGTGCTTTCACACTCACTTCTCTTCCCTTCATTTACATGACTTCAAGGGAGAGACTGTGGTTAAGCCACAGTTTCCTGTAACTTCTGAACCAGGAAACTGTGGATTTAAAGAGCACAAAGGGACTTACATCTGAGAAAAAATGCATAGCACTATACTCACATATAGCAGAACTGTAGCAAGTGAGGAATGTGTAATAATATATAATATATTTAAACATATGCTCGGTTAAATGGATTTCATTTTTTAGGGTTTAGGATTTGGCTCAATGGCTGCATTTTTCAAGATTGTAAAGTGAAGGATCCCCTGACTTTTGAGAGGAAAAATCCCAGCTGAAATTCCATCTGGAAAAGCACAGTTACAGGATGACTCACTCTCGATGCATGAGACCCATAAATAACCTTCAGCACTAACAGACACGAATTCAGACACCAACCCGGCATGCTCAGAACCCGTACTTTATAACAACTGTCAGAACATAGCCAAATGCTATGCCAGGCACGGAGCCTACGGCTGGCTGCTCTTGCTCTAAACGACCTGGCATGCAGAGCTCCATTGAAATTATTAATCGCCACAACATTCGAGGGAACGATGTGACTTTGCAATGCAAATAAAGAGGAAATTAAGCAGTAGAATTCTGCCAGACTCAGCCACAATTTGAAAGTTGTTAGGAGTAAGGGCATATGAGTGTGTGTGTGTGTGTGTGTGTGGTGTGGTAGAACCCAGGCAGTTTCCCGCAAATGGTAATCAAAATCCTACTGTTCTGACAGAATGTGCTCTGTTCTTTGAGGACACCACCTTTCACTGCAAGCCCAACCCGACAGAGCATTTTGGCAGCTGACCCCAGGAGCAACTCCCTGTATACTAGGTCCTATGAAGTCCTACCCTCAAGGCTTGGTTCCCTGTATGAAGAACCCATCTCTGGTGCCTGTTCCCTTTCCCTGCTTTAAGGCCACCTTAAATCCTGACCTTTTCCTGGTTTGACTTTTGCACCCAGCAAAAAGCATGGTAAAACTGAGTTCAGTTTCCTCAAGGTAGGTGAGTGGTCATGTGTTGGGCAAGCCATCATGTCTCAGTTCTGTGTCATAGATAGATAGAGCAAGACATGACAGGCTTACTAAAGCAAACACAACTAAGGCAGCAATTTCATGTGCACTTTCCTTCAGAGTAAGTCCCACTGAGCTCCAAGTGAAGATGTCCAAGTTCCAGAGTTCTTTGCATGCCAAAAAGCTCTTTAGAACTGAGGAATAATAAAACACAGAAGTGGCAATTAACACACACACACACACACCCCATTTTTGCATAATGTAATAGCCTTGGATTTCAATTATGCTGAACTGGGAAGGAACTCCTCTCTGCAAGTGTATTGGAACCCACACATTTCTTGTGGGAAATCTTAAGTCAAGTTGCCAATTAGCCTCAGCAAGAAGCCCTTCAAACTCTGTTCAGGTCCCCTCACCCAGCCCTAGGCATACATAGCAGTATCAACACCCACCTCCCTGTGCAATGCTTGGCTCTCCCTGGAGAGGCAGTTTAAAACCAGGAAGGATCCAATAAGTAATTCTGGGTAGCAATGGACTAATTGGTCAATTGCTGTTTCTTATCTTAACTAGTCTTAAGCCCCATTTCCAATCTGTTTGCATTTTTTTTAAAAAAAAAAGTCCACACGAGAATTAGTAAGCACTTGTTTTATTTATGAATAGCTGCCTACAAAACATCTTGAAGGGATTTAATAATAAAAACACCAACCATCAAAACATATGCAAACCATTGCCATATATAAAAACAATTTCAAATCCAACACAGATACAGTGGGGGGGGGGGAGGTTCCAATTAAAAGGCTTGTTGAAAAAAGGAATGTCTTCAGTTAAGTGCCAGAAAAATAATAAGAGGGAGTGCTAATAAGTTGGATTTTTGTATGTTATTTTCACTAAAGGAATCTCTGCATCTGCACCTGTTATTACTAAATAAAGAACACACACACAAACTTGATCCTGTACATTTCAATACTGTTCTAGCTTCAAACTGATTCTTCTTAAATTACAAAAAAATAATACAATTTTAAAGGTTTGAGATCGGCATTAAGTCAATTCCTACATCTTTTTTCCTTTTCCATAAGTAATTGTTAGTCATCATGCCAATCAAATCACTTTCAAATTTCCCACCATAAGCACTGTTTCTAACCCCCAAACACACACACACACACACACACACACACGAGAGAGAACATTTATTGTCCTCCCTCTCATCTGACATCCTATACTTCAGCCTTTATCTCACCTAATACTGCACAAAGATTTACTGTATCCTGTATTTTATCATTCCAATATAAAATAAACCAACTCCACTTCTCAATAAATTTATATTACATGGATGTCTGCTGTCTGACACTGATTCTATTTGTCAATTTCACCACGTGTCCTAGATCCCAAGGTATTAGGCACCTGCCATATAGGAGCACGATGCATTTTGTTTCATTCTGTCTTGTCTCTATTGTGATTTATATGAGTTGTTTGTTCCCTTTTTCTAAGAAAAAAGAGTTTTGAAAGAAAAGTAAGAGCATTGTTGGGAAGAATTCTAAAGCCCCTTGGAGTTTTTCTTCCTCTGGGCTGTATGCCAGGACTACACACCACTTAGTCAAGGAGCCGGGAGCCAAAGAACGAATGCTACTCTTTCACTTTGTGGTGACAGCAAAAACCTTCCTGCGTGTGCCACAGCTGTTTTAACAATGGCCACTGCCGCCAACTACTACGCCACACGGCCACAGAACACATCCCCCAACATGTTAGTTTCCACACCAACATTACTCCTATTGTGGAGTGGAACGTGGGTGCATGTGCAAGGTCAAAACAAAGCTGAGAGTAGTATTCTCCTGGCCTGGTACTGAACCAGACCCAGTGTGCCCTGAGGGAGCACTCGGTATACGACCCAGGAGCCTTTGCAATGCCCCAGAGCATTCTGGATGAACCTTCTTGATTTTTTTAGCGAGTGCCACATTGCCCACGTCCAGCCTGGCTAGCATGAGGTAGAAGCTGCAGTTGAGGTTTGGTGAGCTGGAGTGTTGAACTAAGACTTGGGAGACCATGACGCTCAATTGGTGGCCTTGGCCCAGTCGCCATCTCTCAGCCTAACCTAACTCACAAGGTGGTCAAGTGGATAACATGTACAGTGGGTGTGTGACATGTACACCACTTTGAGCTCCTCCGATGAAAGGTGGGTTATAGCTGTATTAATAAATATATATGGCTCCTACTGTGATGTCAAGGGTCAGCCTGTCTAGACCTGGAACCTGGTGGTCACCATGGAGAAGAAGAAGCACCCCCTGGAAGACCAGCGCACTGCCAGTAATGCTGAGGAGGCATTGGATCCAGATATCGCTACTCCAGGACCAGAGGTCTTAATCTCAGTTGCCTAGGTCCCTGGCCAACTCTCGGACATCCTCCTCTTATCACACAAAGGACCGACCGCAGGGGAAGAGGAGATGGCAAACCAAGCAGAAGAATCAGGGTCACTGGTGAAGAGTTCAAATAGATGCAAATGAGGTAACTCAGAAGTGCAGGGAAAACACATATGAGCATGCCTGAGTGAGATCCAGGAAGCAGCAAGACTTCCAGCTCCCTTAGAGCTTCATATTCTAAACCTTCCTGGTGTAAAAGGCATGCTGGCTTCTCCCTGTCTGGTGGAGAAGCTGGCTCTGAGGAGCACTTTGCAACCCATCTTCTTCTCCAGTTACCTCATTCTGGCCAGCTCCTTTCCTGAGCTATGAGCCCAGAAGCTGTACCCATGTATTAATGAGCCAGGACCAGAGACCTGCTCAGGTCAGTGGCTCCTAAACTTGCTCAATGGAGGGACATCCAGTGGCTTTAATATCTGAACTAAGTACTGTTCCCAGAAAAGACATTGCCTCGGTGTTCCATTTTTAGTGCCATTCCCTGCAAAGCATCCAGCACTGGCTGCCAAATGAAACACGATGCTCCACTTGGTTTGGACGGCTGATGAGATGCCTGTTTACATTTCGGAGGCCAAGAATGATGGATCCCATCAACGCCATTCTGGAATTTGCAGGGACAGGAAGAAGGCATTTATGAGAACTAGGGCCAGGATTAACTTTCCTTTTCTCTTGTCGATGAGGCAGATGTAAGGAAAAGTATTTCAAGTATGCATTTCCTATTTGATTGTTATTTTGAATCCAATAAAACCAAGGCAGGAAGCATTGGAATAGCCTGGAGCATCAGAAAGCCTAGCATATTCACTGCTCCAGTAGGTCTGAATTGTCCATTCAAATCTAAACTTGGGGATGAAGAGGAGGAGGCGCAATTCCTCTCCTTTGTGTCAGGACATATGTAAGCCAAAACTTGCTTACAAAAGGGTGAAGCTACTGCAACCCATCTGACTTGAGAAAACCAAATAGGCAGCTCCTGAGAATGAGTAGACTATGGCCCAGTGGAATATGTGAGCTTTGCTTTAAGAGCAGGCCAGGGTGGTTTGTTGCATCTCATCGGCCCACCAGAAGCTTGGTACCTTATAGTCTGGCTCACAGCTTTTGCCATGGCCAGTGATCAAGAGGATTTCAGCACCAAGACAACAAAAGAAACAGGATTCAAACAATGCTAAGAGTAGCCCCAGAAAGCATCCTGGAAGAGCAATGTTTTAACTACATCAGTCTTTGCCAACCTACCGTAGTTCTCATTAGGGTGCTTAGGACTCCAACTCCCATCAGCTCCAGCCAGCATGTCCCAAACATCTGGAAGGCACCAGGTTGGCAAAGGCTGGAGTAGATGAAGGAAAGCCAGATGCAACAGCCCGCCGTAGTACAAATGGCTCAGGGTTCCACAAAGGGTGCATGGCTCTGTGCCTGCACAGCCCTCCCATCTTCAAGAAAGGGGCACAGGGCGGTGCCTCCCTTATTACAGCAGGGCTGGAGGACCTGTTACCCCCTCCAGATGTTGCTGCACTACGTTCCCCATCATCCCTGACTATCAGCCATGCTGGCTGGGGCAAGGGAAGATGGGAGTCCCATCAACATGGCCTAAACTTGCTTTAGGCGTAACTCTCCTTTTGAAAGAGGCTGGCATCTATCAAAAATTAAAACCACCCTCTTTTGGTTTATTACTTTTGCAGGATGTAACAGATCTAATGATGCTCTCAAGCTGCTTTTTCCGCTGCACGCATGAACTGCCTATTCTAGTATACGAGGCTCCAGAGAGGAACAGCCTGCTATAACGTCGCTCATATATTCCCCTCATAGACACTTTAATTATACACTTCTCCAGGCCTTGGGCGATCATCCTTCCGATGGGATGTTAATGAGTTTTTTGTTTTTAAAATACCTATAAAAGGGGACTAGACAAGGAGAAACAGTCTGGGAATGAGGGAGCCTTCTGTGTCCTTTGGTGAGAAGAAACTGATGCAGAGAACCCCCCCCAAAAAAAGAAGTGAAAAACCTTTAGAAATCAGCAGCATATTTGCAGGCTGCAGAGTGAATTTCCGAAAATGAAAGCACAGCTAAGTCAGCCACTCATGCCTGTGGCTCCTTCTTCACTAGGCTGTGTGACGAAGAAATAGGTTCATGCCCTTGCCCCAGATACTGAGTGCAGAGTGAGGATGAGTTGCTAATATGTAGGAAATTGGATTTTATATATAAAGGGAAGAAAAGAGAACACAGTGGGGCCTGCCCTTCTGAAGGACACTGCAGCTAGATTGCTCCAACCAGAGTGTGTGTGTCTCTGTGTCCACAGGCACACACCTCTTCAGACAGCAGGAAAACGTCCCCAACTTAAGGCAAGCATAACTTCTCAAGAACCAAAATGGTAAGGTCATTGCACTTAAGGCCAAGAGGATATTCCAAGTCTAGTCTTTGCCACCCCAGCAAAAGCATCTTGTCATATAGGGCATGGCATTTAACTCCCACTAAACATGCATCTTCCTTACTTTTTATGCATCAATTGCCATCCTTTTGAGGGCAGATCCTCACCATATTTTTTAAGTGCATTCAAAGCACAATTTAAAGGACTTTTCCCAAAGAATCCAAGAGTTGTAATTTCCCCCTCAAAGACCTACAATTCCCAGCGCAAGTGCTTCCCCAGGGGTACACAAGGGTACACAGTACCAACACATCTTTTAGTTATTTTTGTTTAAAAGTGTGACACTTACCATAACAACTTTATGGCGAGTTAACAGCACCTACTTTTCTAAGGCGGGGGGAGCACTGCCCAGAACCCTTAACAAACAACAGTCCCCAGAATTCTTTGGGGGAAGTGTGCACTGAATACACTTTAAATGTATGGTATGGCTCTAAGTAGAGTTTTTGCATCCTGCTTTTCAGCCAAATTGGCTCCAAGAGCCATTTACATACCACAAGGTTACCCAGTGAGATTCATGGCAAAGTGAGGGTTGGAAATCGTGTCTCCCTACTCCTACTTTGAAACTCTTAACAACTATCCCACACAGGCATAAGGAACTAGGAACTAACTTATGCCTCCCTGGTCCATGGAGATTGTACTTGTAATCATCTGCCTCTCTCATTCATTTTGGAGCCAAGAGTGACAACAGAAGGAACTAGCGTCTCCTCAGGTGTCACACTGATTACGACCTGCTTCCAACAAGTGGAAGTAAATCACAATAAATCCTCTTTGTTCTCCCACAACCCTGTAAGGTGGCTCAGTTTTATTATCCTCATACCACAGATGCAGGGGATGAAGCAGAGATAGAGTGGCTTGCTTAACACTACATAATGAGTTCAATAGCTGAGGTCAGATTTGAATTGGGAGGCTCTCTGGCTCATTCTTAACTACTTTTAAGTACAGTGGTACCTTGGGTTACAGACATTTCAGGTTACAGACTCTGCTAACCCAGAAATAGTGCCTCCGGTTAAGAACTTTGCTTCAGGATGAGAACAGAAATTGTGCTCTGGCGGCGCAGCGGCAGCAGGAGGCCCCATAAGCTAAAGTGGTACCTCAGGTTAAGAACAGTTTCAGGTTAAGAACGAAGCTCCAGAACGAATTAAGTTCTTAACCCGAGGTACTACTGTATTGTGCTACCCTGGCTCTTTCAGGGCAGCTCCCATTTTGGGGCTCAGGGGCTTCTAAGGCACCCAGTTCTGTGCTGGATTAACAATGGGATGCGGTATTAAAAAGACCATGCAGATGTCCTTCACTGGAATTGCTTTTCCATGATCCCTTAACAGTACAGGTGAATAGCAGGCATACACAGGTAAATACACAGTCTGCTCTGAAGGGATCAAAAACACAGAAGGGGAGACTCCTACAGACTCATCTGTGTATAGACAACCTGCTAGTTTCAAATCTAAAAATAATAGTAGGTTGTATCCAACTAGGTTTCACTCAGAGTTCACCTATCGAAATTAATGGACCAAACTTATTCATGTTCAGTAATTTAAACGTGTCTATTTTGAATAGAACTAGCATTGGATACAACCCAGTGGTTAACAGTGATGTCAAACCTGCATCTCTAGAAGGGATGGCACAGGGCATTTTCTCCTGTACCTAATATTTAAGGGGGAAGGTTTTATGGGAAGCTCAAAAGAAATAGGGCAGACATCATTTTTGCACATCCCAGAAGGCCAGTAACAACTGGGCATCATATGATTTGATTTGATACTATCTCTATATACCACTTACATTGAAATTAATCTTTACAAAAGTAAAATACATATTAAAACAATTTAAAATTGAGAAGCCAAAAGCACAAATATGGCAGAAGGGTTTAAGTTAGTGAAGTTGGAACAGAACTGAAAATGAGATTTTCCGCCTCTGAGTGCTCAAAGCTTCTGAAATCCCATCAGAGCCCAAACACACACACACACAAACACACCCTTAATAATTCATATCTAAAATGAAAGACAAATTGTCCTTCTTAGAGACTTAGAATTAAATTAATGGCAAACAAGTTCAACCAATTTCATCACGACCTGCCAGTCACAAATTCTTCATTTCAGAATAAGCTTGCTCCAAATCCACCCTGCTTTGCAAATGCCAACAACATGACTCTTCTCTAAGACTTAGGTCACATTCACACCACTCATTTAAAGAACATGTCTTCCCACAAAGAATCCTGGATGATCATTTGTCATGGATGTTTTAATTGAGATTCCTGCATTGCATTGGGTTTGACTAGATGACCCTTGGGGTCTCTTCCAACTCTACAATTCTAAGTGCTAAAAGCAGTGGGGGGGAGGTAGTCGTTCTGATGCTTCAGTAGGCAGATAAAGAAGTGGGGAGATTAAACTCTCTCACACACCAAGCACCCTGGTCCAAGACTCTTTAAAAAAAAAAAAGGCATTTAAAAAAAATATGAATATGCAATAAGCACTGTTTGGATGAAGGACGCTCCTGACAGTGATTTGCAAATTTCTGTTAACATATCCAGATGGTCATTTTTTGCATGTGTTTCTCCATTCCCAACCATGCATGCAATAAGAGGTGTTTCTAAGACCACCCAAAAAGAAAGACACTGTGTTCCTTAAAAAGCAGAGCAGAAGAGAGCTGCTTTTCAATGACATTTGTAGGTGCCTTCCTTCCCTTTGGGAAGATAAAAAGACAGAGAGGGGCACTTCATTTGACGGTGGAGAGAGAACACAGTCATCAATGCTAGCAACCTCTGGGAGCCTTATCCTCCATGAATTTGTCTTAACCTCTTTCAGAGCCATTCAAGTTAATGGGCAGCCCCACTTTAAAAACTGCGGAAGGCAAAACTGAGCATTCGGTTTGGAAACAAGAACGTCTGTCGCGCAGTGTGAAGTTGGGGCAAAGCCAGGAGTGAGAAAACAGGTCAGCTCCTGCTTTTACACCTGTTTACACAGTCTAAAACTGTCCTCTTTGGCTATTTCCCTAAGCACCTACAGTTTTAAGAAAAGCAAATATACATTCCCTACAGAGGTCCATGCCCTGTGTCAACAGCAGGTTCCCTTTTGAATTTCAAGCCACACCTGTAGATAAGAGATCAAGAAGGCAAAGGCCTGCTATTGTGTGTTCTTCAGGTACCTGGTGCAACTTGCAAGTATAACCAACTTTGTGACCACCACTTCCCTGCCTACAGGGCAAAGTAAATATTTTACAAAAAAGCAGCAGCCTGGCAACCAGTGCCATTATTTGATTATCACTACAGCCTCCTAGTTAAAGTAATGCTTAGCATTTACATAATGCCTTCTTTGCAGCATTGATTGCTCTTTACATCCTGGCCACATTCACAGTTAACTGTAAGCCAGACTTTCTGGCTTTTTGTGATTTATTTGGAATGTGGGTTCAAGAATTACTAGCTTTACCTCTGCAGCAGGTTTGGCAACTGGCCCAGGTTCATTTACCAGCATCTCCAGGTGGGGCTAGGAATGTCCCTTGACTGCCAGCCTGAGTATACAATGCTGAGCTCGATGGACCAGTGGTTTGACTCATATAAGGCAGTTTCCTATGCTCCTAATCTAACCGTATTGCTTTGGTGTTAGTAGGTACGAATTAGGACCAACAGTGAAACTTTCCCATACAGGCAAATGCTTTGGAGCAGTTAGGATGGAACTGCTTGTACTTTTGTGCACAAATGAAACTCCACCCTGTTTCTCTATTATCTTATCTGCTCCTTAAAATTCTGCTCGCAGCCTGTAATGAGCTGGAGCTACCACAATGAAGATGAGAAATGGCCGTGGAATTGACAATAACCGCGCGAGAGTAGATTTGAGTCTTTAAACAACTGTTTCCCCCTGCAAGCGAAAGACAAGAAGTAATCTCGATAGGAGGACAAATAACATAGGATAGAAGAGAGGAAATGCAAAGAGCACCTTCCCTTTGTACAGGACCAAATTCTGCTCAAGATGTGTGCAATTAACACGATAACATGGACTTCCCAGTGATTAATAGCTAGCAAAGAAATAGCTTTTTGAGGAGTTATGAGGAGGAGAATGAAGCACCCTCGTAGCTTAAGAAGGTAGAAATAAAGGTTAGCAAATCCCCAACCTAATTAGGGTTGAGGGGGAAAGAGATGATGGAAATCTAATGATTTAAGAGTGCTCCTAGGGACCTTACAGAGGGGGCAAACAGGTTGAACTTCAGGCTGCAGTGGGTGTAGGTTTTCCCCTTCAAAAAGTGTTTGTGAATTACCTTTTACATGCACCTGAAGGCCATTTACAAACATACCATAAAAGAGCTAAAAATAGTTTTTGAAATAATACAAAAAAAAAAAAAAAACCACCAGCTGAAGCTAACATTTTAAACAAGATAAAATGAGCACCTAAGGGAGAGACATTTTCATCCTGCTGGAAAAGCTTGTTGAAAGTTGTTTCCAGAAAGTACAGGTGGCGGGTGCTTGGCGTATCTTGAGAGGGGTGCTGTTCCACAAAACAGAGGGAACCACACTGAAAGCCCTGCTCTGAGTCACTGTAAGGTGGGCTTCTGAGATCTTTCGAACTTGCAGCAGAAACTCTGCTACAGAGCATGGTGGCCTAGTGGGTACATAAGGGATAGCGCCGTGTCTCAAGTAACCTATATACGGCCTTGTCTGTTAGTTTATACCTTTACGCACCAGGCAAAAACATTTTTTCCACCAAGCTTTTGGCTCTTAATTATCTCTTGCCTCTTTGCAAGGTTAAAAACAGGGTTGTCTTTAATATCCCCCCCTGAAATTGTTTTACTTTTATGCCAGTTTAAACATATGCATTTGATTGTTTATGTATTATAGGTCACTTTTGAGTTACCTCGATAAAAAAGTGAGGAATAAATTTAATAAATAAGAAAATGACGACACAAAACTATAGTCATCAAAAAATCCCTATATATTAGCATGTGGCAATGAAGTCATCACTCTGCAGCGGAGTCTAGGAACCCAACACACCCCAGAACTAATCCAGGGCTTCTATTAATTTTTCAAATGGCCAGTGGGGAGCCTAGGAAATTAACTCCAGATTAATTTCTAGGGGTGAATTCTATTTCGGCTGGTAAATTCCTCATTTGAAACAGGCATGTTATATATTGAAGTTCTCATCCTGGCCACCAGGAGTATCATGTATATAGTTTTCACTCAGGTCCACGTCAGTTACTTTAGGCAGGAAACCCTGGGTTATTGTTGCTACAGTGTTGACAGCCGGCTGCCTATAAAAGCAGGCCGGCTGAGCTGTTTGCTGTTCAGTTGTGTTCCAGCTTACAAATAAAGAGGTGCTTTGGAGAAATCGCTGCGTCATCTGCTATGTCTACCCACAACTTAACAAGGCAAATGCCATTTTGCTTTGAAGAGGAGGGGGAGAAGAAAAGAGCCCCCCCCCTTCAGGACAGGGTTTACACCTATGGAAGAGACTATCATGAGCCTTGGTGGGTGCACTAAAACAGCCAATCTCCACCTTACCAGAACCAACAAAGAGACTGATTCACTTTGAAGGTAGTTTTCAAAGGATGAGCTTAAAACACTAGTCTAAGAGAACCAGGTATTCTTAGCCTGCTAGATACAAGTACAGTGGTACCTCGGGTTACAGACATTTCAGGTTACAGACTCTGCTAACCCAGAAATAGTACCTCGGGTTAAGAACTTTGCTTCAGGATGAGAATAGAAATCGAACGGTAGCAGCGGGAGGCCCCATTAGCTAAAGTGGTACCTCAGGTTAAGAACAGTTTCAGGTTAAGAACGGTCCTCCAGAACAAATTAAGTTCTTAACCCGAGGTACCACTGTACCCTCCCCAAAAGGAAAGTATAGATCAAATTAAACAGGGCTTCCATATGTATTTTAAAAGTGCATATTCCCCACAGGTTACAAAATTGCAGAGAGGATGTTCTGCAGCCACATAGGCCATCTACTGGTTTGAAAACAGCTCAGCCGGTCATCATCTGGGCTCATCACAGAGACATGCGGTTTCCATTTAGTCAGCAGCAAGAGACGCAACTCAGTGGGGATGGCGGCAGAGAAAAGAAACTGGCGACAGAGTACTGCAGGTGCAAAGGTGTGCTGCAGAGGAAGACGTCCAAGCCTTGCAGGAAAACTGAATATAAAACTGCCTGCATTAAAACTGGAATCTCTCTCATAAAAGCCAAAGAGGCCCACTTCTTCTAGAGCACTGTATTCTAAAGGCATGTATTGTCACCAATCTATTTTCCTCCCACACAGTTTCTGCAGTTAATCATAGAATCATAGAGTTGGAAGAGACCACAAGGGCCATCGAGTCCAACCCCCTGCCAAGCAGGAAACACCATCAGAGCACTCCTGACATATGGTTGTCAAGCCTCTGCTTAAAGACCTCCAAAGGAGGAGACTCTACCACACTCCTTGGCAGCAAATTCCACTGTCGAACAGCTCTTACTGTCAGGAAGTTCTTCTTTCTTGTAGTTTGGATCCATTGCTCCATGTCCGCTTCTCTGGAGCAGCAGAAAATTATAAAATGCTCCTCTCTCTCTATTCATTGGGGAAAATGAACCAAAAGTGTGAAGCGGGAAAATTCACTCTGATTAAAGAAAACCTACTACAGAATGCCTGGAGAAGCATTTGGACCCCCAGATGTTGCTGCACTCCTGCTCCCACCAACCCCAGGTGGCATGGCGAGAGGTCAGAGATGTTGGGATTTGGAGTGCCACAGGTGAACAGACTGGTGCCCTTGAGACCCGTCCCCATCTCTGGACCACAGCTTAATTAGACTGCAAGTTCCGATGGTGCTGTGAATTCTTAATAGTCTTCTGCTGACCAGCAAATTTCAAATTTGATTTGACTGTAACTTAAATGGCTGTTCTGTCATCGTAACAATACAGGCAGATTGATACAAAACACCATTGTTTTCAAGAGTCCATCACTTCCAAATTCAGATATGAAAGATACGTATTCAGATATGGAGAAAAACAGCCAACAGTTAAAACTTTCATGTACCTTAGAGAAAATGAAACCACCACGTGAAAACATTCCCCAACTATCTCCTCCTTTTTTTCTCCTGGGGACCTTATTTTTATACACACCACTCTGGAGCAGACCGATAAAGGCGGATGGAGGGGAAAGATAAGGATAGCCAAAACACACACACACACACAAACACACACAGAAAGATGAACATGTGGCACTGGCCACATGACTTGATGAGAGAAATATGTATTCCAGGAGGACAACCAGCACTTATGTCGCCTAGGCTCCTCATACTGGAGAAGAACTAGGCCTTTCTGAAAGACAAGCAGGGCAGCCAAAGAATCTCCAGAGCCCAGAGGAAAGATGCTCTGTTTCCAACAATAGTTTCCTATTGCTAGAATAATCAGCAGTACCAGAAAGAAGGCGTGTGATGGAGCACTGGTGCAAGGAAGGGCAAACTCCCATTATATCCACCCTAGCTGTTTGCCCCACCAATGACAAGGCAATATGGCCACACCATGCCCCTGGATCAAGGCTCCATTTCTACCAGACAAGGAAGCAAATGCTCACTTAGATAGGCTCTCACCTTTCCTGACCACATTTATTTATTTCAATTATTTATTTACCACTTTTATGCACCATTTTAATTTGGGGGTGGGGTAGGGTGGAATACCTTAAGCACTGTACAACATAAATGCAACAAATAATACCACTAAAACAAAAACGTGACTGTAAAAGCCAGTAAAGCAGTAGTATAAAAGAATATAATTTTATTTTAAAAATAGGAATTTGGGGGATTTATACAGATGAAAACAGAGTCTGACCTCATGGGCTAGGGAAAGCCTGGGCAGGAAAAAAAAGGTAATAATAAACAATAAAAGGTTATGTCTTTACAAGCCATGTTCCTGTCAGCCTGGCCAAATATTGTACTAGAAACGTTCTCAACCGCAGGATGATAAGTTGCTCTGATAATCAATAAATCATGCTTCGGAGGAGGGTAAGCATCGAGACCAGAGGACTGCTGCTTCCAAAGGAAGGCTTCAGCCAGCCCCATCAAGCTTCAAGCCAGAGGTTATTCCACCCGCTCAGCCTACTGGGTGACATGGGAAGAACTGGCAAAGTCATTTCCTGAGCTACTCCTTGTGGGTTGCCAGAGAATAGCATATAAATTACTGGCACAATGAGGGTCGTTTCTCCCTCCTCCTTCACCTTTTCTGTAGAAAGGATTTATGGAAGAACGAACTTGTGTGGAACGCAACCAACTCCATCTTTCCCAGCATGCTCTAGTACAGCACCTTCTTGCCAACCTTTCCGGGCCAGTGGGTGCATTTGGGATTCTGATGTGGGGCACCAGTCACAAAATGCGCACTGTTGTGTGCAGTGTGTGGCACGGCACACCA
The DNA here is from genome assembly GCF_964252035.2 of Podarcis erhardii. NCBI lineage: Eukaryota > Metazoa > Chordata > Lepidosauria > Squamata > Lacertidae > Podarcis > Podarcis erhardii. Next base: position 67,545,722 of record NC_138511.1, read on the forward strand.
TGGCAGCCACATCAAGAAGACCAGAATAGAGGGCAAGACCACAAAAGGGTATGGGCATCCCTCACACACCCTCCACCCCAATCAACTGGGGAAAAGGAACCTGCATTGGCCACAATCATGCTTACACACAGAAAGAAGCTGTTAGCACCTTTTCTTCTGCTGCTCAGAACGCAGGGAAGGTAGACATCTAGCGTTGTGAGAGAAAAGAGAAACCATGGAGAGATGCTGCCAGTTGAAGCAGAGAATTCTGGGCTAGAGTTGCCCTAGGACTGCATACCTGAAGGGCCTCCGCCTTCAGCTCTGGGATCAAGGGCCATGGGGAGGAAGCTCTATCTGCACCCCAGGGTATGGTATGGGTGGAGAATAATCTGGCCCCATCCACTGGCAGATGCAGGGAACTTGCTTTGCTCTTCCCTGCTAGAAGACAACTTCTAAGAACTTTATATAAATTAGCAGCCAAGTTTGCCTTTTCCCTCCTCCCTCCCACTCACTTTTCCTTCTGTGACATGCCATTTAGGCTGTAAGCCTGAAGGCAGGGGCTGTCTTGTTGTAAGCCATCCTGGGAGCCTTTTGCAGCTGGCTCATGAGTTAAAAGATGCTTTAAAGAATGTGACAAAAGAATCTGCCCTGTACGAAGTTGCTGCCAGAGGTCCCTGTGCTCTTCCTGGACGTTCTGCATGCAAAGCATGTTCATGTCTGTACACATGCACACACATATTCACAACTTACGTAGCTCACATGCATTGCATTTACTTTGATATCTGCATCGGAGAGGAAACCGTAGCAGCAGATGCTCTCCTCACATCGGCCAACCTGTCACCAGCCGCCACGTAACACCAGCTATAATGGCATGGAACAGCTCTTCCCACTGGGGATTACTAAAGCTTTATAAACCATTAAATATGAATAGCCATTAAAGCCACAAGGAGAGGAAAATTTGCATCTTGAAAAACAGGACCACAGCTAACCTGGAAATCAAGATTACATTATTACTTCTCATGACTTCTAACACAGTTGGAAACTTGATTTTTATTCTAATTCGTTTTTGTAAACCACCCTGAACTATGGCGTATCATTTTAACATGTAAAGGCTGATTCACTCAAGATTTAAGGTAACTCTAAAATTACAGCTAGCAACATATGGGTCATAGGCTCCAATCCAATATTTTCTTATTGGCAACACATAACAGCTAAAGGAGTTGAACTGTTGTTGAACTGCAACTCCCATCAGCCCCAGCAAGCATGGCCAATGGCCAAGGGTGATGGGAATTGGTCCAATATCTGGAGGACCATAGGTTAGCCAACCCTGACCTAGGGGTTTCAGCGAAGGATAAATGGCCATTTCATTCCCACCACTGGCCATGCTGGCTGAGGCTTGCTGCTTTCAGTTACTGTGTTGTCCATAGTTGCATCTTGTTTTATTGTTAATTTCTGAGCCAACCTGGGAGTTGACCCAAATATTAAATGTCACTAAATAAATAAATATAGGGCTCGAAGCCAGAGTCTGATAAGCATGTTTGCGTGTTACCAGAGCATCAAATGCAAAACCTCTATCTAAATACCAGGAAGTAAAGTGGAGAAATTCACTCCGAAAGGGAGACTGATGCTACTGAAGCTGGTTCCCTGTTTGCACATGGAAACTATTAAGAAGTTTGTAGTCCTTACGGCTTGGCGCAATGATATGGTTTGGTACCAAGTGTCTGTGGGCCAACCCAGCAGTCATTCAGTTGCTTAGACAAAAAGGCTCACAAAATGCTTGTTGGAGAACTTCATTTGGTGTCTCTCTTCGGCTAAACATCTCTGCAAAGATGCTGGTACACGTGTGTTATATTATGAAGAAGCAGAGATTTGACAAGGTAGCACAAGATAAACAGCTTATAGCAAAGCAGTCGGGTGGGGGGGGGGGGGAAGGCTTCGCTATCTATTACTGTATATCCAAGCCACTGAGTAGATAGATAAAGCCTTCCTGTTTCACTGAAGGGCAAATCAATCATCTTGACATTATTTAAATATTGCTGATAAATGGAATGATGACTCTGATATAAAAGAGCACTTAGCTTAGCCCCCAAGAAAGGATGTAGAATTATTCAGTGTGGCATCTTTTGTTATAATCATTTTTATCATGTTTTTATCATTTTGCTTCTTGCTTGTTGCATTTTACTCTATTTTTAAAACTTTTTTTAGGCTACCCATAATCATATATTGAAAGGTGGTATAAAATCTGATAAATATAACTGATATACTAAACCTGCAACCTCTCTTTTATCCATAGTAAGGTTTAGATAGCGAGTTCAGGTTTCACAAACAGCCCTTCTGCCAGGCAGTTTCCACACAATTCAGATGCTCACTGCTTGGACACATGTGTACGCAGTGTTAGAAACTGAGATATGAAACCTAGGAGCTAAATAGCACCTTAAACCTAGGTTATGGGTGCAACGACAGAATGCCTACGTGCGCTTTTTTATAACCAGAATACAAAGCTGAAAATATTATGTTCATTTTTCACATGGTCTAGTCCTTCCCATGGGACACGGGTGGCGCTGTGGTCTGAACCACTGAGCCTAGGACTTGCTGATCGGAAGGTCGGTGGTTCAAATCACTGTGACGGGGTGAGCTCCTGTTGCTCAGTCCCAGCTTCTGCCAACCTAGCAGTTCGAAAGTACGCCAAAAAATGTGCAAATTGATAGATAGGTGGGAAGGTAAACGGCGTTTCTGTGCACTGCTCTGATTTCGCCAGAAGGGGCTTAGTCATGCTGGCCACGTGACTCGGAAAAACTATCTGCGGACAAACGTATGCTCCCTAAGACAGTAAAGCGAGATGAGCGCCACAACCCCAGAGTCATTCGCGACTGGACTTAGCTGTCAGGGGTCCTTTACCTTTTTAGTCCTTCCCCTTTGCAGGATACTTATGCAAAATACATTATTTTGCAAATTTACCCTGGAAAATTTAACTTGTTGCATAGAATTTGATTTTTTAAAGCCACCAACTATAGGAAGGGATGCGGGTGGAGCTGTGGGTTAAACCACAGAGCCTAGGGCTTGCCAATTAGAAGGTCAGCGGTTCGAATCCCCGCGACGGGGTGAGCTCCCGTTGCTCGGTCCCTGCTCCTGCCAACCTAGCAGTTCGAAAGCACGTCAAAGTGCAAGTAGATAAATAGGTACTGCTCTGACGGGAAAGTAAACAGCATTTCCGTGTGCTGCCCTGGTTCGCCAGAAGCGGCTTAGTCATGCTGGCCACATGACCCGGAAGCTGTATGCCAGCTCCCTCAGCCAATAAAGCGAGATGAGCGCAGCAACCCCAGAGTCAGCCACGACTGGAGCTAATGGTCAGGGGTCCCTTTACCTTTTTAACTATAGGGAACCATTCCCATTACCTTATTCAACATTATTATTTGTTCAATAGCAAACATATGAGATTATCTTGCTGCACTTTTGCATTTTGTTTTTGGATTTAGAGCCAATGTTATAAGGGCCTTCTGTCTACAATAAACAAGAGAGTGAAGAAATCGCTTTCCCAGCTACAGTATTTACAATGCAAAGGTCTGGCACCTTGCCAAGTATGTATCTGCTCACTGCTTGGTCCTGATGGGAATTGTCAGTTTTGATTTGGGCAAATTAAGCCTTGGGGATCAAAAGAATAAAAAGTGTTTACAAGGCTGGCTCCTGCAATTCATTCCTATTTACATTTCTTTTTTAAAGAAGTTTCTTCCCTTGGCGCATTCAAGCCATTCATGAAGAAGTCAGATGAGGAAAACATGCACAAAACTTTTTCCGCGGTGGTAAACTTTAACCAGCTGGTTGCCAATAAATCAGATTCCAGAAAGTGAAAGAATTGAGGCATACATTCTCTTTGGTTTTATCTCTTTGGCCTTGCCCTGCCATCATTTTCTTTTCATAACAGTAGGATAGCTATGAATGCCCCCGTCCCCCTTACACACCCTCAAAGGGGGGGGGGGAGAGCTTCCCTTGCATTAAAATTGTATATGTCAATTTGTAAATGCAAAATATAGAAACAATTGCTGTCATTTAAATAGAAATATAATCCATCTCATCATAGTAGGAAAGACTATGATCAAGTGAATGATACCCAGGAACTGATCCCCTGCGCTAACTGTTGATGGGTGGTTTCAAGGCCCTTCCTGCTCTCGCTTTCATATCTCTAAATACATTGGGAAAAGTCAACAGAGGTTATCTAGATAATTTTCTAAACCTTCTCACATAATATTCCTAAAAATTAATCAGGATCCAGGGCAAACCAATCCATCTTGATCTCTCCAGTTCAAATCCTTCAAATACCTGTTGTTTTTTACTGAGCAACATAATGTTCTCTGTTCTTTCCAATTCTTCATTCATTAGTGTCAAGGTCTTGACACAGCCCATAAATTTAAGGTTTCCCGTTGAGACATTCAATTTGCTTTCTTTTAATAACTGTTGATGCCTCTAAAATATATGACGATGCTGGATTCTCATATTATATTGCGATGGGGACACTCCTGAATCAAGTGAAGACATGAGTGTCTGTTATATAACCTGCTTACTGCCAATGAACACCTGAGCTATCAATGAACACCTGAAGCTATCAAGGATGCTTGTGCAATAGCTGGAAGGAGAAGTTTTCTTGTTATTTTTGTTAAACTCAGCATCACCGCTGGTAGCTACTACCTTCAAACCATCCCACATAACTAGGTGGGGCTGGAATGATAATGTTTCGTTTGGAATACAGCCAGGTAAGGAGACAAGCATTGCTGATGGCTGGAGGAACAGAGACGTTTGGGGTGGGTGGGTTGAGGCAGAGACTCAAAGTAGGCACAGTTTGATTTGTGGGGGATTATATTGCAGTCCCATGGACTGCAAGAAGATCAAACCTATCCATTCTTAAGGAAATCAGCCCTGAGTGCTCACTGGAAGGACAGATCCTGAAGCTGAGGCTCCAATACTTTGGCCACCTCATGAGAAGAGAAGACTCCCTGGAAAAGACCCTGATGCTGGGAAAGATGGAGGGCACAAGGAGAAGGGGACGACAAAGGACAAGATGGTTGGACAGTGTTCTCGAAGCTACCAGCATGAGTTTGTCCAAACTGTGGGAGGCAGTGGAAGACAGGAGTGCCTGGCGTGGTCTGGTCCATGGGGTCACGAAGAGTCGGACACAACTAAATGACTAAACAACAACATATTGCTTTTTAAATTATGATTGTGGATGTAGCATTCCTGACCTCCCAACCATGGTTGGAGTGGCAGTTTCACCAGAGGGTGGCTTACACACTCCATTCCCTCTTCATAGCCAGCCACGGTTATGGCTTTACATCTCTACAAATGATCACTTTAACCATGGTTAACTCTAGCCAGGGTCTGCATTGCCCACAGGGACATCTGCCTGGCTCTCATACTGATTTAGGGGGAATCTGGCTGATCGAGTATGTCTTTTTCATAGTTCAGTAAGGAGGGTGCATTCGTATTATGAAGCATCTATTCCACAGCAGTATTTTGTGCATCTGTAAAAGTTCAATAATAATTAAACATTTACCCGCCCCCCAAAAAGAGCAAGGTTTGCAAACCACCTTTTGACCCTCACATTAACTGTAAAGATTCTGAGGCAAAGCTAACCACGGTTAGTGTAAACAGGGATGAAGCAGCTTAATTAGCTCCTCTTGGTTTTCTGACTTAAATTTGGCTTCAAAAAAATTAATGCCTTTGAACAAGTGACATCACTGACATAAACCTCCAGTGTGGCAAAACTCTCTCTCACTCCGGCACTGTCTAACCTCAAGAGGAACATCTGAGCAAGCCGTTATACTAATTATTAAAGCATACCCAACTTTGAATCAGTCCGTGGTATTCATGAAGCACAGCATATTGAGAGCCTTCAAAATCTCATAAGGGTGTAATCATGTGCAGTTAGGCTGCTTAAGTCTCGTATACAAAGTATTATTATTAAGCCACTCTGTGAGATATTACCACACTTGAGACGGTAATTATGATCTAAAAATGGGTTCCGGCTCCCTCACTCAGTATTTTATTAAGGCGAGCTTCTCTCTATTTCCAGAGAGAAAAGGAAACATGCCTGCATTTTAAGACACTGAAATGCTATTAATACATGTAATTTCACACTAAGAAAGGACGTTTTATTATAAATATAAATTTAATTCAGTGCTCCAGCCCTACCCACCTCAAGCATAATTAACTTACAGAACTCGCTGCCACAAGATGGCTCCTTACTCAGATGGCTTGAAAAGGGAATTAAACAAATTTATCTTTGACAGCCAGTCATGGCTATATATCTAGCATGCAACTCTACAGCACTTGTCCTGGCTAGAAACAGTTATCATCTTCACACCAAGCTTGTGGGTTCCCCCAAGGGTATGTGACTGGCCTGTCTGAAAGCAGGTGCTGGAGCAGATGGAGCTTTTTGTCTGGTGGCACCCCAGAGAGAGCTGGACCACAGATTAACCAAGGATCCAGGAAGGCCTTGTTGCTCAAGCAAGGCACAAGCCCCTTTATTCTCCATCCTGCAGAGAAGGAGCCGATGGCCAGTCTGGGTAGCCGGAGTCAGCCCAGGGGCTGAAGGTACTTCACTGAGAAGGCTGCCACCGATATGGTCACCATACAGGCTTGAGTAGTTCACCACATGGGAGAGGTGCACATGGATCCAGCCGTTCGCCAACCCAATCAGCACCGTCCAGAAAGAAGCACAGTGATTTGGTGGAAAAGAGCGCCATGATCAGTCATTCCAGCAGCCGTGCTATTCATACACACAATGCCAACACCCAGAGCAGTGTGGGAATCACTGCATGCCCCCAAGACTCTGATGCTATCGTTTATTTTCCATGTGTATGCCAAGGAAAGAGTGCCTCTGGTTACTTTTATAGTACTGGGGCATCACCCAACTAACATGTTCCATCAGCGCAAGGATTTATATTGCGCAAGGCAACTCCCTGCTCCTTCCCTTGAACATGGCCTCTCCACATCTGCTCTGGAGGGCTGGCGGGGGAACCCCAGAACAGTTTTAGGGAGGGCACGGGAAAGAGGGAGGAGTCCTGTTGAAAAAGCCTGAAGCATTGCACTGTCAGAACAAATGATTTAGTATGACACTGGATACAACCTACTATTTTGTCAGTGCTGTACGTCCTTAAACCGAAAGTTAGCCTTCATCTCATGCTCATATGGAATGCAGAAATGCTTAATCTGGGCATTAAGAGCCAAACTACATGTTATGGGCAGGTAAATATTGTTGTTGGTTTTTTTAAAAAAAGAATACCATGGAAAGTTCAGTGTTTTGTTTTTAAAGCAGAAAGCAGTTACTTGTGGGTGTAAAATCAGAAGCAGGGGGAGGAGAGTTGAAGTGGGGGGCACTTAGCACCTGGTCATTTTTCCTCTCAAAATCACCTCCAGAAAGCTTTTCCTTTCCTCTACTCCTGAGAGTAGGAACATACTTGGAGCCACCTCAAGGTCGGGGCAATTTTGAAAGGAAAATTCCACAAGGGCACAACTAAAACTCCCTTCCCCAGTCACTTTTCCTCTGCTTCCAATGCAGTCTCAAGTTGTTGCTTTTGGTTTTTTATTTCTTTAAGTCAGGGGGAACTTGCACAGAACGCCATTTAATACATAGTTCTGCCTGAGCAACTAACATATTTTGGGCCAAATATCTTTATTATTTATTTGTTTATATTAAATTTGTTTACCGTCCTTCATTCAAAGATCTCAGGGCAGTTCACAAGATTAAAAACAAACAAACAAACCTCATTTCAGAGATTTTAGAGGGTATTTAAGAAAATTTTAGTTTAAAAATGGCTGGGAAATGAGTGTATCAGTTGTATGCTGCGGTTAACTCTTAAAAAATTTAGCTCTCAGTGCTTTGGATTAAAAGTCTTGCGACTCTAGGGGGAGAAACCACTGACAACAATTTTTAAGCATCAACAAAAATGGAGGGATCCTTCCATTATATGAGGTGACATAATGGACTCTGTCCCACTCCTCTATGCCTTTGCTATACAGTAAACCCATGACTTAAGCAGCGGTTTTGTTCCAGGGATCACACCTAAAGCTAAAAACACGTACAGTCAAAACACGTTGGGTTCAGTGGCAGGTAGATCTTGTCCAAGTCATTTTCACAAGAACTCTGGCCCCTTTTTTATTTCAGCAAAGCTGGATGTGCACAAGTTAAATGTGTGCAAGTTGCAGGCTTACTCTCCTTTGTATAAAACTGGAAAACTGAAGGACCTGAAGTTGTGCATATGAGTTATTTTTATATTATTATTTTCATCATCATAAAATAGCAGTTAACAACATTAAATTGCAGTACAGGACTGGATGCAAAGAATTATGATGGGAAGGGAAATAACCACTAGTGCTATTCTGCAAATGCTTAGGAGTTCAACAAAGGGCTGTAAAAGGCAGGGGTGTTCTAGTCCAGCAGTTCTCCAGCTTTTAACTGTGCCAGAGGTTGTACAGGCAGATTCTCATCTTTGAATTTACTTCCATTTTCTTGCACAATGCTCTGCTGTGAGGTGTAAAACAGACATTCCATGTGCAGCAGAGCACCCACTGGATCCAGTCCACGAAAGACATTATCTGGTTACCTTTGCATATTACAGTAGTTCCCACACACAAATGTGTTACTAGCCCACATGCATTTACACTATCCTGCCTCCCAACACACACCTACGCTAGCCATTTTTTACACACCAGAGGTCTGAAAGTGGGAGGGAGGAAGCAATGAAAAGCTGAACTACTCTTCCAGATTATAGGAACTCCCCCTCCCTGGTCACTTGGAAGGAAATTCTAGCTCCCCAGAGGCGAGGGGTAATTTACATGCCTAGTGGAAATATATGTTATACTGAGCTACGGTTGTTAAGAAAATTCAGGAGAAGCAGCAGCAGAGAACACTAAGAGGGCTGGAAACAAAAATCAAAGGTGTTCATTGGTTAAGAATCATAAGATGACCAAGAGTATTTGGGGAGGTAAAAGATGAAGGTTTACTTCCAGGGTGAACGTTACTCAGGGGTTCAATTGTGTTGAGAGTATATCTCAAGAGAGCAAACGTTGCAGTAGAAAAGCCAGGATGTCATTGCAGGAAGCCGCCCAACAGAGCAGATGACATTTCTGCAACGCAACCATCCCACGTTACAAAAATAGCACATTGTGTAAACGGACCCATGTGAGGCTTGTCGTGGATGAGGTATATCTAATAAGCTCCTTGATAGCACATGGCTCAACCCATCACACAGCGGTTAGACTGTCCAAGTGCACACAATCTGCAAGCAGTTCACTTTTTCAATCATCATAATTAATATGAAAAGGCTTAAAGCCAAGATCGTTTGGCAGCCAACCTTGCTTGCCTAAATTATAGAGGTACTTTCTCCCCCGCCCTGTCCCCAAAGCACTGGTTGGAGTTAGGTGGCAATTAAGAGCCAGGTCAATGAAGCCGGTGGCTGCACACCAACCCAATCAGCCAGTCCTGACCTAGACAGATTGCAAAACCCAAGGGTTGCAAACAGAAAACCGGCGGGGGGGGGGCACCCTCTGCAATGACTCAGTTATTACAGCAGTCCCAGCTAAGAAGAAGAGCTGCATCAGCTGCTGATCTTACATCACACACAGCTTAGCAGAGGGGGGCGGAGGAAGAGAAAGTCAGGAGTGGAAGAAAGTGTACCCAGAGGCTGCATTATGTTAAAGACACCTCACAGCTTACAGTAATAAAATGTTAAGGGCATCTACGCCAGCCTTCACCGGCCAGGGGCCTTCCAGAAGTTTTGGATTACAACTCCCATCAGCCCCAGCCAGCATGGCCATGCCCCTAAGGTGCAGTCATGGCAGAGCAAGCCATGAAACTCAGGTAAATACCAAAAGCAGCCATTTAATAGATTGCATATTAACATAACACACACATGCACAGTGAAAAAGAAAATGCACTCAGACAAAGGCCTTTGAGACAAGTCAGGTCTTAAGTACCTAAAAGTATAAAGTATCCTTGTTAGTAGACAGGGCCTTTCTTTCCTTTTAAAAAGTCTATTGACTAGGAATTTGGGTTTGAAGGGTCCTGGCAGCCCTAACCTGGCCAAGCCAAAGTCTAGCTCCACTTCAAAGGTTGGGGATGGGAGTGTGAGGCCAAGGCCTCCACCTCCAGTATATATTTAAAGCAGTGTCACACCACTTTTAACAGCCATGGCTTTCCCCTGCAAAGAATTATGGGAACTGTAGTCCGTTAAGGGTGCTGAGAGTTGTTAGGAGATGGCTGTTTGTTTCACAGATCTACAATTTCCAGTGTTCCCTGCAAAGGAGGATTGACTGCTAAACTGCTCTGGGAACTGTAGGTCTGTGAGGGGGAAAGCACTCAGCACCATCAACAAACTACATTCTCCATACATTTACATTCATTGCTCTGCCCCCTTTGACTTATTGCTGCACCCACAGCACTGGCATGTGGCCCCTAGAAGAAAAAGCGGCCCTCAGGTTGGAAATGGGTTGCCACCCCAGCCTTAAAAAGTCACGCTTCTCCAGCTTGCCATCTCCAAAGAATTATTTCCACATTGAATTTTTTTCCTCAGGAATCCTTCTGCACTGCTAAAGATCTCTGGGGCACGATCCAGGGTTTACATAGGGAGCAGGCAAAGCACAACTAAAAGGGAACAAAATATTTTGACAAGGTGATGGTGAGGGTATCCCACTCAGCCAGAAGAATATAAAGACGCTTGACAGAAGATCCAACACCAGTCATGAACATTCATCACCCAAGATCCTTTGTGCCTGATACTTGGACTCTTGACAAAATGTCAAGGAACAGATGGCTTGTGCCTTGCGACTGTCATCACAGATCCAGAACCCGGTGATAATTAAATCTGTCTCCAGAAGAAGGATGCTTGGCCTAGCTCACTAAAGATCAACCACAATTTTAGCTGGAACCCACAACCAGGGATGAAGAACTTGTAGTGTGCCAGATGTCACAGGTTGTGCTAGGGGTGATGGGATTTGTAGTCCAAAACATATGGGAGGGCACCAGGCAGTGGCTGCTGGTGCCCACTGAGGCTGGTGGGGTGGAAGGCAGGGAGACTAACAGCAGGCGGGGTCAAAGCCAATGACAGACAGAATCAGAACCAATTATAATTTTGTTCTGATCCTCTTCCCTGCAGAGTTCTACACTGAGGCTAAGGAAGAGGAAGCTAACTGGTTTTAAGTAAGATGGCAGGAAGGTGGGGCTGTGCCCCTTTGACCCTGTTGCACCAACATCCGCAGGCACCAAATTGGCATGTATTTAGCATGTATTTCTAATGGGGTTTTCCATTCATTTTTTAATGTTTAAAATAAAAAAGACTTCTCCATATTCAGGTAATGCAGAATTTGCACAAATGTTGCCAGAGAGCAGACTGAAAAGAAGGGGGGGAGGAGTTTTAGTCTGGATCAGGATGTACCCAGGTTCCAGGATCACTAGGTAACTGGTTTTAGAACATATAGTTAATAGTTCTCTACATTAATGGCAACACAGGTGCAATTTTAGTCTTAAAGAGAGGACAGTCAGCCAAATAAATTAATGAGGGGCCAAGCGATGGCTGGAAACAGGGACGGTGTATTACTTTCCCCCAATAAAGAGGTACAAATTTTTTCATGATTTAACGATACATCCATTTTTCACCTGGGGATAATACATAATCAGAGTGCTAAATAGGAACGAAGGGTAACAAAAAAAGTCATTGTACAGAACAGACTGTACCCCTTTATTATAACACTTTTGGCAGGAGGCTGCAGGAAAAGCTGCAGCCTAGAAGACCGTTTAGGTCGCTACAGAGCAAAGCAATTGGAATGAATGCATTTTGGAACAACACATCTAGTTTGGACACAGAGTGCTGTCATACTTCAGGGGCAGCCTACAACTCCCAACAGCACTGAGCATTTTGTTTAGGCTGGCTGAGGCTGATGGGGGTTGTAGCCCAATAACATCCAGGGACAGTGTGTTGGCTACCCTGCCATGCTTTCTAAAGCATGCCCACATACCGTCAGGTTTTCATTTTAAGAATCATTACACACCCTCAGGATTTGGGACAGCAGCATGCTTTTAAAGAGAAGAAAGCTTAGTGAGCATAATTCTTGCCTTACCAATGCCCCATCATGTAAGCAAACAAGTTTGCTTGGTACATTAACACACGAGCCCCCTACAAGAGCAACAGGTGGGGCAGACAATCAGATAAAAGTGCATGGCAAGCAGCACAAGACAGAACCACCGAGGCAGACAAGTATCCTGTTATTTCCATCTCATCTGCAATTGTCTGTCTGGGTACTGCAATGAGATGCAGGAGTGGTGCCAATTAAACACCCAGATCATTAGACAAAGAGGTGGATGTGCTGGAAAATGTAGCTCAAGCCCCTTTTCTTCTCCCACATCATTAAAAGTGGAGGTGCATCAGTCCAGCAACCAATTTAAGCAAGCCACACTTATCTGGGAGAGACACAGATTTCAGAACTAAATTGTTAGGCTCAACACTGCAATCGAGTGTTATGGGCTAAGGTTGCAAAACACTCCCGGGTAATTATCCTGCCCATGTTGGTCTGACCTTACATTAGATGTCTGGAAACTGGCTGGAACAGAAGCAGCTATTAGAGAGGTGTCTGCATTAGGGAAGGAGAAGAACTTGGTCCAGTCCATATTTTAAAATGAACCAACCACCCAGACTAATACACTGATGGGAGAATTCAAACTTTGTGCTTTTTCAACCAAAATTAGGAAGGCCACAAATTCCCCATCCTTGCTCTAGGGCAGGCTTCAACAGCGCAGGGACTCCCCCAAGGAAAGCGGCCTGGTGTCAGGTACAGATGTGCCCTCCTAAAGTATCTTAAGTTGCATCAGTATGAACAAAGGCAACTTATTATAAGATATTTCAGACCACGTTCTGCACCTGCCACGTAGAGCCACTATGGTACAGTGGAAAGCATGTCAAGCTAACTGGAGAGAACCAAGTTCAGGCCCCTGGCCAGTCATGGAGCTCTCACTGAATGATGTTAAGTTTGGTTGAGGGAGACTGGCCTACCTCTCAGGGTTGCTGTGAGGATGAAATGGAAAGGGGATAAAGAGCCATGTACATAGCCTTGATCTCCTTAGAGGAACAGCCAGATATAAATGAAATGAATAAGTATGGCCCTTTAAGCACTTTTTGTAAAATTTAAGGCAGCTGTTTTATTCTTTTTCAGCACCTACAGTATAAAACAGCCTTCTCCAACCTGGTGCCCTCTAGAAAATGTTAAGGAGTACAATTCTCATCAGCCCTGACTACTGACCGAGCTGGCTGGGGCCCGAGGGCACCAGCTTGGGGAAGGCTGATATGAAACATAGAGTAACAGAAAGGAACAGAGACTTGCCTGAAGGTTCACTCTCTGAAACATGCATGTAAGGAAAAGGGGGTAGGGAAGGCAATGGATGAGATACCGTGAATCAAAACAACTCCATGAATTAGAGAAGGTTGCATGAAGTCAGAAGTGATGCTTCCAAAGTCATGGAAAAGCCTCTGGATGAAAAAAAACCCACACATTCCGGGGACAATATACTATTGCAAAAGAAAGATGATGTCCTGTGGGGACTGGGCGGGGCAGGAACTGGTCCACTGGCTAGATCTACTCTGCAAGCCCTGCCCTACCTAGTGCTCTGCACATGTTCTACACTACAACTATTGGGTGGTCCTGGTTTCCTTTGGCAGGAAGGGCAAGATATCAATGTAATAAATAAATTCCCATCAGCCCTGACCACTGGCCTGCTGAAGGCATACTTGGCTGTCTCCCTTAGTAAGGATCCTCATTTGTCATACTGATCTGTATCCCTCTGTAGAAGCATGTATGCAGGATGGGTTTCTGCAAAGCTAGCTGTTTAGTAGAGAAGGGCACTTTTAGCTTTTAACTGCTTGCAAATAAAGATGAAAACTGTCAGTTATTAGTAGTATTAACATTATCATTAATTAAATTTGTATGCTGCCCTTCATCCAAGTCACAGGGCAGTTCACAACATAACAATACAAAATGAGAACACAAAATACAAAACAAAACAAACTAATAACTGCCCTCCCACAAACACATTTAAAAGAACATAGAATGTTAATCAGCCCAAAGTCTGGTGAAAAAGAAAAGGTTTTGCCTGACACCTAAAGATATGTAAGGAAGGTGCCAGGTGAGTTTCCCTTGGGACAGCTTTTCACAAACTGGGAGCCACCACAGAAAAGGCCCATTCTCATGTTGCCACCCTCCGGACCTCTTGCAGAGGAGGCACACGAAGAAGGGCCTCAGGTAACAATTGCAAGGTCCAGGTCAGTTCAAAAAAAGAAGAGGTAGTCCTTGAGGTATTGTGATCCTGAACCATTTAAAGGAGCCTGTGGCCCTCCAGATGCTTCTGAACTACAACTCCTATCACCCCCAACCATTGGCCACCCTGGCTAAAGCTGTTGGGAGTTGGAGTTCAACAACATCTATAGGGCCACGGGTTGTACTGCCCTCTCTTATGCCTTGAGATTTGTGCATTCATTATATTACAGGACTCTAAGCTGCTAACAACATACCATATCGCAGTGAGAAGGGAGTGTTCAATACTTCTAGGAAATGAGGCTGGGATTTCCACCCAATGATGTAACTTCTGCTGACACATTTTTCACATTTGTGGCATTCCAATTTAATATGAATTTCCATGGAATACTTGCATTTAAGCACCAGGAAGAAACATCCTTCTTCTCCCAGACCTTTGACTAATTAAACAATATATGGCCTTTTAAACAGTGTAGGGGGAAATTGTTTTGTTTGTTACTATGTTATGTATTTATGTTTATGTATTTTTTGTTTATATATTCTAAACCGTCCTGTGATCCTCAGATGAAGAGTGGTATAGAAATCTAATAATAATAATAATAATAATAATAATAATAATAATAATAATAATAATTTTATGGCTGAAGAGTGAAGACAGATTCTTAAATAGAACCTATTTCCATTAAAATAGTGTATGGAAGTGTAGCAAATAGTTCAAAAGTAACAAACAATTCTTAAACAGCAAAGATGGGAAACCTGATGGTTTCCAGATGTTGCAAGATGAAAACTCCCATCATCCTGGAGCATGGAGCATGCTGTCTGAGGATGATGGGAATTGAAGTCCAGCAACATCTGAAGGTCAGCAGGTTCCTCATTCCTCATCTAGCGTATGTATCTTCATGCAGATTCAGACTTCCTGGCAGCTTTCTCCTTGCACTGTCTTTGCTTCCTGTAAGCATAAAGTCCAGTCATTTAGAACTTGAGTATTACACCATCCACAAAACACAGGAAGTGGCCAGCCACATCCACATAGGCTTGCACATGGGTACTTGCTTGACCAGCATTCCCACCTCGTCCTTCCGTCCTCCACAAGCTTCTGCATTGTGCTTCCATTTCCTTGTGCATTACCTGCCAAGTCAGTGAGATGCCTGACAATATGCATTAATGAAAAAACTGCAGGGGGAATGTTCCATAAGTCATGTGCAGGAAACAGCATACCCAAAGGAAGCCACCCACTTGTTGGGGAGCACAAGTAGGGAGATGTCCTGGCCCGTCCAGAGGACTCTGAAGAGGAGGAGGAGGAAGGAAGAAAAGGCCATGGATCAGAGCCCTTCTGCTCAAGCCCCCAACTTTGAGACTCTCCCTCTGAAAGCCACACAGGGCTCCTCCTTCCTTGGCTCAAGATGAGAAGACAGGGCCATCCAATGCCGGAGAGGCCACTTCTCCACCAGATGAGTGGGGAGAGAGCTGCACATCACAGATGGAGCTCTCAGGGGAGGAGGAAAGAGGAAGGGACAGGAGCAGACCCAGGTCCTTCCAAGAGACAGGAGTTCCCCACATCAGGCCAGGAGTTCACAGTGGGGCAGGCAATGTGCACAAGTTAGCTGGACTTTCCCTGCTTCTGTTTAAAACTGATGGGTAGGCAGGGCCAACTGTAGACAGCTTCCCTATGCAGTCTCCATTTGCAGGTCCTGATCCTGGAACTCTGATCCCTGGCCTTGTCCCTGAGCTGCATTTAAGGAGCCTTGCAGCCCTTCTCCTAAGTTGGTTTGATCCTTGCCACATCTCTGGGGCCTAAGAGTGACTGGACCAAGTCCTCCTCTTATCTTGTTGCAGGGTTTGCACTGTCTTGTCTGCTGGCATAAAGCTTGGCTTCTTTACATAAAAGGGCACTTGTTATGATCAGCACTGCTTTGCAGGCTTCCTATATGCATCTAGCTGGTCAGGGTGAGAACAGGATGCTGGACCAGATGAGCCTCTGGCCTGATCCAGCAGGGCTCTTCTCATGTGCTAGGTCAGGGGAAGCAACACAATCATCACTACTCAACTTTTCACCTGCAGGTACTTTGTGCACTGCATACCTCTCAGCCAAAAGCACCTGTCTCCTTTTCAGTACTTACATTTTATCATCGAACAGCCTAACCTAAATCAAGGCATTCGGCTGTATGAGATCCCAGGCTATGTTAAGAGAGCCAGTCCTGTCACTGGTACCCAATTTCCCAAGAGGCAAACATGCAACTCCATGACCCTAGTTCTTCATGCAAGTTTTTAACATTAACAAGGGGGCAGATAATAGCACAAAGGAACAGATCACGAAAGCAAGCACATCTCTCTCCATCCCTTTTCCTTTCACTTCCTCAGTGAAACAGAGGTAATCTCTGCTACAGTCTGGGATGAAGCATAGAGGTGTGACCTCTATTCAGAAGGCAGCTTTAGAGCCTGTGATACAGGCCTCTTTCACATGCAGAGATAAGTCATAGTTAATGGAGTGTTAGCTTCTCATTAGGTCTGAACCTGGGAACAAACCACAATAATTTGTCCTTGGCCTGCTGATCAGTTCAGCCAGGAGACACAAACCGTGATCCTGGTTTGCATATAAGGAGAAGAGGCTTTGAGGCTTGCTGCTTATGCCAGGGAACAAGCTAAGCAGGAGCGATCAGGCAGCGTGCACTAGCAAACCTCTTGACCCTGAAAAGCTATTAACTGCAGCAAAGTGTTACATGTAAATTGGGCCACACATGCGGGATGGGGAGGCTTGGGCCAGGGGGCAAAATGCAAAGATCCAGACCTCTCTGTTTGGCCCTTATGGTCACTGGCATGAGGCCCCCAGAAAGTTGCCCAGAAGAGAATGTAGCCCTCAGGCAGAAAAATACTCCCTACTGCTTCTATAAATGGGGGCAGGGCTGCACAATTGTGGAAAAAATCCTTTGCTGCATCCATTTAGGATGCTAAGTTAGTCCCTGACTCTAGGAAGGTCAGCCTTGGCTTCAGAAGAAAAATGAAGGAAGGCGTAACAGAAAGCTGTGTATGATCTCTTTCGCCTGGAGTTTCCAAGAGCACTGTAGAGCATCAAGCAGAGGGGGTGGACCAGATGGCCTACAAATCCACTTCCAATATTTGAGCAACTTCACCTTTGTCCACAGATTGTCTTCAGGGACTTGGATCTACCACGAACACTATCATTGTTACTGTCTTCAATGCAACATAGGAATACAAGAACGCTACCTTATGCAAAATAAGATCATTGGTCCATCTAGCCGAAAAACATCTACACTGACCGGCAGCAGCTCCACAGAGTTTCAGACAGGGAGTTCCTCCCAGCCCTACCTGGAGATGCCATGGGATCTCTTGAATGCAGAAGGTTCCAACACTGAGCTACGGACCCTCCACACTAAAGTTAACCATTCAAACCCTTTGGAATGGCTGTTCCCTGAAAACCCAGTACCTGGCATTTCAAATTTGCCAGGTACCAGGTACATTTTGCACTTGAGACTAACTGAATATGCCCAGGCACCTGACATCTCCACCATCTGGAGGTGCATGCCTGGGGGATCCTTGGATCTTGCCTGCTTTCACACATTTAAAAACACATCCTGTAGAATTCTGTGACATTTTATCTGCACAGTCAGAACAAATTTCAGGAACCAAAAAGTCAAATTGAAAAATATGACATTTGAGCTGTCTGGCCCCAAAATGGCAACAAGCCATTCCGTTTTGGAGATTATAACCCCGGTTTAAGGAGCCATTTGGCGCCCAGCTTATATATATGAGTTTCTAACACTGCTTATATTGCATGTGACTACAATGGGCCAGATAATACATAGCACATACAACAAGGGAGTTCTATCCTGAAGGAGAACATGGGAACTTCCCTTCTTTAGTATGCAGACGTGACCCTGCAGAGTATCAGACGCTTTGCTCCTAAGCAAGCACCACATGTGATCATGTGTCATGTACATAAAGAGCATCACAAGAGAAGTACACCACTCCACAAACTAAGCATTCTGCCTGGCCTCTGGTTAAGTCACATAAGTGTCTCAGGACGGCCTCAACAGTATGAAGGGAGTAGCAATTTCAGGGAAATGCAGCCCTGCAATGCTTCAGATGAGTGGTACCCATCAGGGAAAGCCTTGGGGGAAGAAGTCATGGGTCCCACTCAGAAGAATGAGCAGGAGGATCCCCAAGCCCAGCAAGACTGACCTACCACCTTCTGCAGTGAATGAAGCAAGACACGTTGCCACCTAGGAAGAGAAGTCCACACCCACCCAGTAAGATCTAAAAATGAAAATCTAAAATCACCTGGCCAGGGGCAGATCTACTATGAAACTAATGAAGCTTAAGCTTCAGGGACCACAATTCCCACAGGGATCCCAGAAACGGCTTTAGTCCACATTGCATTAAAAGCATGACTCGAATTGATTAATTTGTTGTTGTTGTGTATATTTCAACAATCCCAAAGTTTGAGAGTCAGCAGAACAGATGTTGTAAACAACCGCACTGAAGAAAGTAAACAGACCCTGTCGCTGGGGGCCTCATAACAGTTGAAGCTTCAAGGCCTCCAAAATGTAGGTCCACCACTACACCTGGCAGTACCGGTTCTGCAAAAAATACAAAATGCAGACCCATCATCGCACACAAACACACACCAACCAACCAGACACATTACATACCCAGTTTCATGAGGCAGGCCAGCAGGATCCATAGCGCAATCTCGAAGGGGATCCTTACATGCTTGTAGTCGATGCCCAGGACAGGAAACGCCTTCTGGTGCGTGTGTTTTCCGGGAGCTGAAGTGTTCTTGGGGTGCTTGGACTCAGGCTGGCTGTCTAGGGGCACCGGCGGAGCAGTGGTGATGCTCTCGACCGCAGCTTTCAGCTCCGGGGAGTAAACTTGCTGAGTGACCCCGGGGTTGGCGCTGCTGGTGCTGCCCGGCAGCAGCCCCAGGAGGGCCGCTGCGCAGAACAGGAAGGGCAAAGCCCGGCAAGAGCACGGAGCCCCCAGGAACCTCGCCCCCATTGGGCCTCCGGATGTCTCCCACTCCAAACGAAAAAGATAAAATGAAACGCACCCAGGAGGAGCTGCTGGCCTTAGCAGGCGGCCGCCGTGGCTTCTTTGAAGGAAGGGGGGAAATGTCAGAGGACACAGCTTCCCGGGAGATGCTTCATTGGAGGAGGAAGAGGGGGAAGCGGGAGCCCGAGAAATAAAACGAGGCCACCGAAGGATCCCGTGTCCAGGTGGAAAGCCTAAACGGAGACTGGTGTAGTAAAGCTCTCATAATAAGGTCAGGGGGCGCTTTCTTTCGGCTGCGTTCGGATGGACGAGGGTGGGGTAGAGAAAGAGCCTGCGGCTTTTCGGGGCGGAGGGGAAGAGTCCCAGAAATCTTGCTCCTGCGCCTGGGGTGCCCTCTAGAAAAGAGAGGCAAGGTCTGAGAGCGAGGAAGGAGCAGGCAGAGGCCGACAAGAGCAAGAGCCCCCCGCCCGAGGGGAAAACGGGACCAGATGCCCAGGCAGGAGAAGGAAGAGGGCGGCGGCGGCGGCGGCGGCGGCGGCAGCTGCAAGCAGGGACCTGGACAAGGAGGCAGCCGGGAGCGTGAGAGGGAGCGCAGCCGCAGCCGGAGGGCGAGGAGGAACCTCTGGCGTGGGGAAGCCGGCGGGCGGCTGCGGCGGGGCAGAGGATCCGCCGGCGGGAGCTGGGAAGGAGGAGGAAGCGGTGCGTGTTCCGGCTCCTCGTGTACTGCAGCGCGGCAGCTCCGCCCGGCCCGGCTCCTCCTTCCCCGGCGCGCGCTGAGCTCGCGCTCTGCTGCTCTCCCGCCGTCTCTTCCAGCCAAGCCAGCGCCGAGACAAGGACACGGGGAAGGAGGAGGAGGAGGAAGAGGACGAGGAGGAGGCGGGGCCTCGGCACCCGCGGGCGGGAGCAGCACTACACGGCGAGGAGCCCACCTCCTGGGGCGGAAGGAGAGGCGGGCCAGAGCAGGGCGCCTCAGCCCCGGAGAGGCTTCGCGCGGCCTCGGGCGAGCTCCTCCTCCTCCTCCTCTCCTGCCTCCCTTCCCGCCTTCCCTCGAGGAAGAGGAAGAGCTGGCCGGTCGATAGGAAGCTCCTCGCGGGCAGAGACCCGTCTCCCGGTCTCCTCATGCGCAAGGGCGTCGTACGAATAACAATGCGTGGTGGCGTTCCGCTCCCGGCGTCTCTCCAGGAAAAGAGAGCCGACAAAAAGTGGCTGAGGGCATTTTTCTTAAGAGTGGCTACAGTTGCATCAAGAGCATAGTAAATAAAACCCGTTAGATGGCAAAAATGGTTCAGGGATAAGGATGTACAGAATATCCCAAGGAGGAGACCTTGCTACGATATCGTTAAAATAGCACAGGTGCACACTGCGTTTTAAAAATACCACCAGCAGCAAACGGATATATGAAAAACTGCAAGGCAGCCAGAATAAACCCAATCATAAAAAGCCAGGTAGTATAAGCTGGTTTTTCAAAGCCAGCCCAGAAATGGCAGGGGAGAGGTTTGATAGATATCTACAAGGAAAGAGTTCCACATTAGCAATGTGACACCAAGAGGGTCCTGTTCCTGGTACTCATTGGTTCTGATCTTAACTCGTGGAAAGTCAGAATAAAGGTTTTCTGATGCTTATCTTAGGGCTGATAGGTTTGTGAGGGCATGCCTCAGATTACCTGGCTTCAGGCTATTTAGAGCTTTAAGATCCCATCTGCACTATGCTTTTAAAGCCACATACGACATTAAACAATTAACAGAGTGGTTTAGTAGTTAATCTCTGCAGCCCCCATGAAGCATGACTGTTCAAAGTGGTAGGATATTGCTTTAAATGTATATAGTACAATGGGACCTTAGTTTGAGCCACGAAACAAATTGGCAATCAATGAAATTGACGTGGGATTGGTTCAATATGTGCTTGACCATCTTGTTCCTCCCAGCATCTTGGCAGCTACATTTCATTTGTACAGTGGTACCTTGGTTTAAGAACAGCTTAGTTTATGAACAACTTGAATTAAGAACACTGCAAACCCAGAAGTAGGTGTTTTGGTTTGTGAACTTTGCCTTGAAATAGGAACATGTTTTGCTTCCTGTTGAGTGTATTCTATTTGTAAATTGAGTCCCCCCCCACTGCTATGGGAAAGCACGCCTTGGTTTAAGAATGCTTTGGTTTAAGAATGGACTTCCAGAATGTATTAAGTTTGCAAACCAAGGCACCACTGTACTACTCCCAGGGCCATTGTTAGGGAATGGCCCAGGAACTCCAAGATCTGGGTCTGTTGTCCTGGGTTCCAGATCCTTACCCCATTTTTTTAATATCTTAAAAATAAAAGCTTTGCTTTATTTTGTCTACATTCACAAAATCTCTATACCACCTTTCCTCCTAAATAATCTTAGGCTGATGTCATGCACAAGCCCATGCCCTGGGCACCCACCCTGTACAAATGCACATTAATGGAAATAACGTACAAAAATGCATTGTATTAGGGGAAATGGATTTGCAACAAATTGCATATTAGATAAAACTGCTTAAACACATGTGTGTATTTGGAAAAATTCACACTAAAATGCAAATTAATTTTCATGAGGACTTTTAAAAAAAGTGGTAAAACCAATGTGGAGAACTGAATTTAAGATTGGAAAAAATTAAAACTGAGATAAACCAAAATTGACAGATTTCCCCATTCCTGTTTGAGAATTAGCTGTCCTTTAAAGCACATTCTTTCCCTCATAGAATTCTAGGTGCTGTGATTTGTTAAGGGTTTCTATGCACTGTGTTTCTGAGAGGGGTAAACTACAATGCCCAGAATTCTTTGAGGGAAAGAAGATGTTCAACATGTGCTTTAGCAGTGTAGCATGAACACAGCCTGTAATTGTCAAAACTGTTCATGCAGTTTAAGAGCTTTCTTTTAATGCTCAATCCTGGTAATGTAAGTCCCCTAGAACTTAGTTCTGCCTTCTCAGACAGCAGAGGGCAAATTGTTGTCCCCTTCCTTTCAATTAATACAATGGCAGAACCATCCTTGTGTCTTTGATTCCCCATCTAACAACCTCATAGGAATGCAGGAGGAGGAGATGTGAAATGTAAATATTTGGGAGGCAATTTGTACATTGTAAGTACATCACCAAACCTCTATGGGCAAGCACTGTTATCTGTAGCTTCAACTTACACCAGTGCAAAACAGTATATGAAACCACATTAAGTTAGTTTAGTTATGTGGATGCCAGTTTCCCTACCCGCCCACTGACTTACTAAAAAAGATTGTGTTTGTGGACTCACTTCAGCCCAAGTAGCATCTTGGATTCAAATATCCTGATTTAAGTGGACTTCGGTAGCATAACAGCTAGTTTGGTTCAAACTGAGGTCAGCAACTAGTAGCCCCGGGTCAGATTTGCCCATCTCAGATATGGAATTTGGCCCATCACTGAAGCTAGAGAGGAATGTGGATGAGCAGCATCTGCAAGCGATGAAACCTGGAAGCAGGCCATTTTGAGAGGTGGAACAAGCAGGAGGCCTTGCCCCCCACTTATTTATCAATGTTCCTCCATGGCAGTGCTTTGCTGCTGATCAACTAAACCAGCCTGACTGGTACAGTAGTGATGAATGCACACTTCTGTCTCTTGCTTGAGAGGACATTCAGCAAGTCATGGCACCATGTTTTTTCCATGCAGAAGGAAGTTCAAGCCCCACTACCTCCAGTTAAATATATCTAATAACAAGTGGTGAGAAAGATCCTGGAAAGCTGCTGCCAGTCAAAGTAAACAGCACTGAGCTAGATGGACAAACAGCCTAACCAATAGGAATAAGGCAGCATTCACTCCATGTGAAGTCAGCTCTGGTAAGGTCACAAGGATGGGCATTCATCCATGCTTAGCATTCCCACTCCATACTCTGTTCCAAGAAAATTGAACAGGGCCTAAGAAGATTCTCAGCTTGCACACCCCATGTCTTCTTAGTTAAGGGGGCCCACTGAAGGCCTCCAAAACCCTAGACCCAGCCAGGAGAGACTGGCATATCAGGGTAAATTTTGTTGTGAAGCTGGGCTCATATAGCACTGAATAATTTGTTGCTTATGCCTGCCTTTACTCTAAGCATGTGTAGGATTACAACCACCTTGAATCATTCACCGAGCCCAACGAATTGTACAATAGCATGCAACCTTTGGAGTTTTCAACAGCTTTGTCCCTCTTTAAATGGGCATTAATAATAATAACGCTTTATAGCACTGGGCAAAGTACTTTGCAATAGTTCTGTGCTTCAGGCTCTCGATAAATCTGCAGTGCATTAATTTGCACACATACAGATGTATGCACACACACACATCTCAGCGTGTGGTTGGTTGCCTGCGGTCAGTCAGAACTTTCCCCAGGGTGTTAGGCTAAGTCTCTATTAAATGCTGGCATTGTCATGGAACTTACCACAAGAAATTACTGCTTTGATCCACTTTGCATGAAAAAGGAATTCTGTGTGGCATTTAGGGCATAGTATTTCCGGGTGAAAGGGACGTGGGTGGCGCTGTGGGTTAAACCACAGAGCCTAGGACTTGTCGATCAGAAGGTTGGCAGTTCAAATCCCCGCAACGGGATGAGCGCCTGTTGCTCGGTCCCTGCTCCTGCCAACCTAGCAGTTCGAAAGCACGTCAAAGTGCAAGTAAATAAATAGGTACCGCTCCGGCAGAAAGGTAAACAGTGTTTCCGTGTGCTGCTCTGGTTCGCCTGAAGCGGCTTAGTCATGCTGGCCACATGACCTGGAAGCTGTATGCCGGCTCCCTTAGCCAATAAAGCGAGATGAGCGCCGCAACCCCAGAGTTGGTCACGACTGGACCTAATGGTAAGGGGTCCCTTTACCCTTTACCTATTTCCGTGTGAACAAAGATTTTTAAACTGGGAATCCAATACAGTGGTGCTGTCAGGAGGAAGGACTTCAAGTGGGTTGGGCTGTAGCTCAGCGGCAGAGAGCATGCTTTGCATGCAGAAGGTCCCAGGTTCAGTCCCTGGCAACTCCAGATAGGGCTGGGAAATGAATTCCTCTCCCAAAAACCTGGAGAGCTGCTTCTAGTTAGTGACAACAGTGCTGAGCTAGATGGACTAAGGGTTTGACTTTCTATGCAGGCAGATATGATGTTCCTAAGTCCAGGGCCACACTCAGCAGAATGAGCAGGAGGGGCCCCCAACAGGAGGGGCAAGGCACTTGGAAGTAAGGGAATTACTACACATTATTATCTAAAGGGTGGGGGGGGGTGTCATAAAACCATTAAATACAGAATCAAAAAATCTAAGTGCACTATCCAATCTAGCTTGGTGCTTGAGGCTGATTGTGCATATGCCTTAGAGCATTGTCATTGACCAGGTATGTAATGGACATTTCTAACCTCATGTCTAGCTTTTTATTTTATTGTTATACAAACTACTTAAATTAATTTCAGATTTGTGGGGAAGGTGATGGATTTTCACTGAGACCATAGCAAATGAGGTTTTTTAACACTATTCTCCATTGCTGTAGTCCAGATAAAAATTGCAACCCCCCCCAGGCAGCAGGAGCGCCCCACCCCCTGCCCCACCCCATCCCACTGGGGCCTGTGAGATGGGGTTGTTGAGACCACAGGTGTGTGTGTGTGTGTGTGTGTGTGTGTGTGTGTGTGTGTTAAACCACCCCCGTATACTGCTAGAGCCAGTGTGGTGTAGTGGTTAAGAGCAGTAGACTCGTAATCTTATGAACCGGGTTTGCGTCTCCGCTCCTCCACATGCAGCTGCTGGGTGACCTTGGGCCAGTCACACTTCTCTGAAGTCTCTCAGCCCTACTAACCTCACAGAGTGTTTGTTACAGATAGGTAGCCGTGTTGGTCTGCCAAAGTCAAAACAAAACAAATTCCTTCCAGTAGCACCTTAAAGACCAACTAAGTCAGTTCTTGGTATGAGCTTTCGTGTGCATGCACACTTCTTCAGATACACAGATACACTTCTTCAGAGTGTTTGTTGTGAGGGAGGAAGGGAAAGGAGATTGTTAGCCGCTTTGAGACTCCTTCGGGTAGTGATAAAGCGGGATATCAAATCCAAACCCTTCTTCTTCTTCTTCTTCTGCAGTGGCTCCCCACTCCCAGAAGAGGAACTGTATCACCAAAGGAGGACACAACTTTGCATAACATCTGCATACTCTAATTTATATGGACAGATGCAAAATTATAAATTATTTCAATAGAAATGTATCTCATCGTAATGGAGAAGGCAGGTCATCTGTGTGCCTGCTGAGTTTTGTTGTCCAGGAACTGATCATGGGCAATTCCAAGGCACTTGCTCGCCCTCCTTATCATAGAACTGTAGAGTTCGAAGAGACCACCAGGATAATCTAGTCCAAATTCCTATAACACAGGAGTCTTTTGCCCAATGTGGGGCTCAGACCCATTGGCCCTGAGATTAAGAGTCTCATGCTCTACTGAATGAGCTATCCCAGAGCCCTGCTTATGAATATATATATATATATATATATATATATATATATATATATATTATGAATATGAATATATATATATATATATATATATATATATGCAGGTTTTGGTGTCCTCGGGTGTCTTCCCGTGTAAAAGTTGGGGTGTCTAGGCGACGTTTCGACGAGGTCTCACTCGTCATCTTCAGGCTGGTGCTTTCGGCTTCTTGTTACTGGAACAGAGCAGGATCTCAGTGTTTGAGTTCCTATAAATACTGTAGAGGGGGTGTGGTGTATAGCCTCCAATGTTCTGGGCAGAGAGGAAGTTCCCAGGCTAGTGTGCCTTTTCTTCTTTTGTTCCTTAATTACTTGAGAGATATCTTGAGTGATTTCTTGAGTGATATCCTGAGTACCACTTAGGTGGGTCATTAGGTGTGGATTAGTTGCTAAAGTCTTTGTGTCTTGACCTCTTGAACTTTGTGAAGAGTTTTCATGAGAAGATGGCTGTACTGTACTTAGTTGTGCTCTGGCTTGGCTTCGTGTATAGGGGCGAGCTGTGGTTTTGTGGCTTGTGTCAGCCAGATCTGTGTAGGGATTGCAGGGGGGTGCAGCATCCGGAGGTGCCACCATGGATTGGCTACTGGATGGTGTCTGTAATTCATCTGTGGAGAGGGTCTGGGTTTGGGTCTGGTGTGGTTGATTGGTGTTGGCGTTCTGTGTGCCTCTGGATCTGGTGTCAGTTTTTGTGGGGAGGGCTAATTTCCAGATGTCTGGCAAGCGGGATGTGTCGTCACGCTTGTTCATGTTGTGAGGGTGTTTCTCTATCTCGATGGCTTCCATGATTATTCTCTTGTGGTGATGTTCCGTGTTAAAGAGCAATTTGGAATCTGCAAAATTAATTTCGTGTCCTGTTTCTTTCATGTGTTGGAAAAGAGAGGAAGTTTTTTCTTCTTTTTTGACGGCATTCTTGTGTTCTGCGATACGTGCATTTATTCGTCTGTTTGTTTGTCCAATGTACGTGGCTGGGCAGACTTTGCAGGGTATTTCATAGATCCCTTGGTTTTCCAACTGGATTTTATCCTTGGGGTTTCTGAGGATATTGGCTATTTTTTGGTTGGTGCAAAAGGCTGTTTTGATATTGTGTTTATGGAGGATTTTGCTAATTTTATCTGTAGTGCCCTTGATATAAGGAAGGAGGGCCATGCCATTGTTTTCTTCTGTGTCTTGGTTTTTGGGGGGTGTTTCCTTTTGGATTAGCTTCGTAATCCTGTATATATATATATATATATATATATATATATATATATATATACCAGGCGAGCCCTTTGCAGAGGAGGTCTCAGGAACACCCTGCACACTACAGTCCTCTCTCCTCTTACCTCTGGTTTTAATTTTTCAAAAGGCACTGCAGTGGTTTGCAGTGACGAATTTGATGTCACATCTAGTTTGACCCGAAAACAGATCTTATTTATTTCATTTAACAAAATTTACACACTGCTTGATTGTAAGAAAACCTCCAGGTGGGTTACAAAAATATAAAATAAAACATTAACATTATTGATTTTAAAAAAAAACCCAATTAAAAGCAGGTGTTTTAAAACATTCAAAAGATGAATAAAATCATTGCTAACACACACACACACACACACACACTTCTGTATGTCTGGATAGGCTTGCCTAAACAAATATGTCTTATGCAGGCACTGTAAATAATGTGGTGAAGGTGCCTATCTGAATGTCAATAGGCAGGGAGTTCCAATGCCTAGCTGCTGCCACACTAAAAGATTGATTTGTTACAATTGCAAGTATTACGGTATGTGGCATTTGTAACGGTGCCAGTTCCGCAGATCAAAACAGTTGAGGGTGCATATACGAACAGTAACAACTTGAACATGACCCAGTAGCAATTGAGCAACGTGTGCAAATCTCTGAGCAAACGTGTTACAGCCTTAAGGCGTCTCACTCCTGTCAGTAATTGTGCTGCAACATTCTGCACTGAGGCCTGCAAATCAAGTGCAATGGAAGGCAAACAGAAAGCACGCTGTGATGTCACAGCGGCTAGCCAAGTGATGCCCATGGTACTCGCAGAATGGGTTTTTGTTTTTGACAATATTGTGAAAATGTTCATTCCTGGTTTGCAAGGTAAGAACTAACAGAGCTAGGAGGGTGCGAAGGAACCATTTGCAAATGCTGCCACCCTCTGGAGAAAAAAAATAATTTCCCAACACAGAAACTGTGTCATTCAATCTAGAAGTGTCACAGAATTGGATGTACAGGAAGAAAAGGGGTTTTCACCAGCAATGTTAAGATTGCAATCCTAGAAGCATTTCCATGTACATAAATGGCACTGAATTTGATTGGGCTACCTTCTGAAAAAGCAACCATAAAGTAAGGTTACAAGCCTCTTGAACCCACTTGCACAGAAGTAAAAAAGGTAAAGGCAAAGGACCCCTGACAGTTAACTCCAGTCGCAAACGACTCTGCAGAATTTTTCTGGGTCATGTGGCCAGCACGACTAAGCTGCTTCTGGCAAAACCACAGCAGGACACAGAAACGCCGTTTACCTTCCCGCCAGACTAAGATTCGAACCGCCAACCTTCCGATCAGCAAGCCCTAGGCTCAGTGGTTTAGACTACAGTGCCACCCGCATCCCTCTTTGCACAGAAGTATATTCCACTAAATCTAGTGGGGCTGGAATTTAAATAAATTCATTCAGACCCAGGCTAGAAGAGTGTTTTGTGGGAGTGGGGTCTCACTCGAATATGTATGTTAATGGAGGATAAAACACTATTATTAAACCAAACATATCCTAGTTTTATGGACTTGAGTCCACCTCATTCTAGACCTGACTAGTGTCCATATGGTCAGACTACGGGTAGATCCACATCATACATTTAAAGCACATGGCTTTCCCCCCAAAGAATTCTAGGAGATGTAATTTAAGGGTGCTGGCAACTGGAGCTCTGTAAGGATGAAATTACAGTTCCCAGACTTCCGGGTTAGCGCCTCCGGCAATGGAGGAATTCCTCTGATCGGGAGGAATTTGCTCCGTGGAATTCAGGGTCTGGCCGCCACGGCGAAGGCGGAGACCCACTAAAAATCGCAGGCGGGAGAAGCCTGTGAACGTGGGATTTGGCTGGCACCTTTTGCGCCTCTCCTACTCGTGGGGAGACCTGGTTTCGGGGATCTGGAGCGATGTGGGGTGAGCGGCGCGGTGCTTCGAATTGACTGCTTCTTTCACGAAGTGAAGCCGCATTGCTGTTGCCGGAGAGCGCTGACTTTTTCCTGTGGACAATTTGATTCTAAACAACTACCCGTGAGTAGAACGGAAAATTTGATTTTTAAACGTCTTAATTTGGCATCGAAACGGGGAGGTTTCAAACAGGAAATCCGCCTTCCCCTTTTGCAAATAGATTGAAGCAAAGAATTTGCAAGCTAAAGTCTTGGAAAGTCCTATGTAAAGGATTAAACTTCCATCGGCTAAAATCATTAAACCCCCCTTGGAGGCAGGAGAAGAGGGGGGAAATTTTGGATTGTGTAAGCCTGCAGGAGAGAGTGAAGAAAGTTGGATCACCACCGCTCTGAACCTGGAAATGGACTGCTAGTAAGACTGACGTTTTTGGGAAAGTTCATTGACTGTGACAGTTAGTTAAATAAGAGAAATACATTGCTTTCATTGTCCCCTTCTGCGTTTAAAAAGGAGTAAAAGTAGCTGAAAATTGAAACTAATTTTACTGCTTGAACTGTGTTTAAAAGGATTGATACAAACAGAAATTGTTTCCCTCTAGAGGGAGCCTTTGAAACTGTTACAAGAGTTGGGCTGGTGGAATCTCCAGCTGCAAGAGAAAACCGTGAGATTGACCTTGGATTGCTTGAGAATGTCGACAGAAGAAGCCTTAGTGATTGCACTATGCAAGATAAGTGAGTCATTGCAACAGCTCCACAAGAAGACGGATGTGATGAATATTAAAATTGATATTTTGGGACAAAAAGTGACTAATTTGGGACAAAATGTGAACATCTACACAGAAACTATTCAGGAACCGATACAGGAATCTACTTTGACATGCCAAATGGTGGAGAAAGTGAGGGAGAAAGTTGTGGTTGTTGAACCTAAAGTAATACAAGTGGAGAGGGAGAGAGCCCCAGCCTTACAGAGGCAATTTGATGATTACAAGTTGTTGCCCTCTATGATTGAATTCAGAGAAAGTCAGATTGGAACCCTGCTTGGACTGGAGAAGGAAAGTTGGATAGATCACCTCATGCAGGGATTTACTGACCTTTGGGATCTGGACCTGGGTCAGGAGGAAATTGGAGTTGTGGGGACCTGCAGATTTGGAGGGACTTTGAAACACGTCCTGAAATATCTTTTGGATTTTAGTTTTAATCACGGAGATGTGGATGACATGTCGAGAAGGAATAAAAACATTGTTAGGTTGGAGCTCCCCCAAGACCTACTCTTCAGCATCAAAGAAAGGAAATTAAGAACAAGATCAGCAGAAGATAAAGTAAAGTGTATGTATAAATATGAAGAAGATTTGCAGAAGGGACCTGGAAGAGAGTTAAGAGCCTCGGACAGAAGATCACCAGGTTGATGGACTATATGGAATTGACGGAAATGACTGGCAGAATCCGAGACCAGGGAGAAGAGACGGTGGAAGAAGATTGGAAAAAGTTTACAGTTTATTTATAGAAATAGGGTAAAATTAATGAGTGTTAGAAAAATGTTGGAATGAAATTATATGGCCTTAGTAGAAGTGTTATAAGGAGTTAAGCATAAATAAGTATTATAGTATTAATGGAAATAAGGTTAAAATAAGTTAAGATATTTATATGACAGAAAATAGTGAAAGATGGAAAGGATTTGCTGAAACAATTAATAGAAGTGGAATACAAAAAGGGAGGTGAGAGGAAGTCGATGAAACAAGGGAATGAAAGATAAGGCATTGAAATGGTATGATGTATGTTTTTAAATTGTTTTTGTTTTGTTTTGCTTAGGTTAATGCGTTAATGTTGTGTGGTGTATTGTTTATGTATTGTATTGTATTGTTTTTTCTTTCTTTTGTTTTTTTCCTTCTTTTTTCTCCTTTTCTTTTTCTTCTTGTTTGTAAGGTTTAAAAGTAATAAATATTATTTAAAAAAAAAAGAAATTACAGTTCCCAGGCTTCTTTGTCGAAGTCACTTATTTTAAATGTTTGTTGAATGTGCTTTGAATCAGGGCTATAGCTAGGGGGTGGTGAGGTGGGGCCCCACCAGGGGCGCAGGTGAGGGGGGAACAAAATCGGCTAATAATATGTCCATAAATATGTCTATAAATAAAAATATTGATTATTGCCTCATAAGAAAAGGTTCTTATTAGAGAGTGAATTGAATGGGGGGCAGGTTGGAGGAGAGGCAGAAAGAAGAGCTAATTTGTCAGTGGCTGGGAGCACAATCTTTTTTTTTTAATTATTATTTTTATTAAATTTTGACATAAATATATTTCACAAACGTACAAAAGACAAAATGAAAAAGAAAAAACAGAAAAAGAGAAGAAAAAAGAAAAAGAAAAAGAAAAAGAGAAAAACATGAAATACATACAACTTTAATGACATTGATCGACTTCCCTTTATCTCGATTTCGGAAAATATTACCTTGTTTATCTATCTGCTGTGTCTATTCCTTAATAAAACTTTTTACGTAGTAAGCGTTATCTCATGCCTACTGTGATTTCTGTAAGTACATACAGTGGTGCCTCGCAAGACGAAATTAATCCGTTCCGTGAGGCTCTTCGTATAGCGGTTTTTTCGTCTTGCGAAGCAAGCCCATTGACAGCTTAGCGGATTAGCGCTATTAGCGGTTTAGCGGCTTTTAGCGGATCAGCTGATAAGCGGCTTATCAGCGGATCAGCTGATAAGCGGTTTAGCGGCTTAGGAAAAGGGGGAAAAAGGGGGAAAAACCCGCAGGAACTCGCAAGACATTTCATCTTGCGAAGCAAGCCCATAGGGAAATTCGTTTTGCGAAGCGCCTCCAAAACGGAAAACCCTTTCGTCTAGCGGGTTTTCCGTCTTGCGAGGCGTTCGTCTTGCGGGGCACCACTGTATGTGTTTCTGATCAACATTTTGATTTTCCCCTTGTCTCTGTTTCCATATATATCCTAAATTTATCCCATTCATTGTTAAATTTTGCACTTCTTTGATTTCTTATTTTCTGTGTCAATTTAGCCAACTCCAAATAATCGGATAATTTAAGTTGCCACTCCTTTAGTGTTGGGATTTTTGGTGTTTTCCAGTACCGTGCTATGAGGGTTCTGGCGGCCACCGTTGCATATTGAAAAAAGGTTCTATCTTTTTCTTTGATATCCTTACCAATTATCCCCAGCAGGAAGGCTTCGGGTTTTTTAACAAACGTATATTTAAGAAATTTTTTTAATTCATTATAGATGGATTCCCAAAATATTTTGAGAATCTCGCACGTCCACCACATATGGATGAATTCGCCCTCCTTGCTCCTACATTTCCAACACAGTTTATTGCCCGTTCTATACATTTTATGTAGTTTTACCGGCGTTATGTACCATCTGTACATCATCTTATACATGTTTTCCTTTAGTGTCGTGCATGCTGAGAAATTCCTATCTTTACACCACAATGCCTTCCATTTGTCAAACTCTATGTTGTACCCTGGCTGGGAGCACAATCTGGACAGTTCTGCTAGAGGCGCAATATCACCCAGCTACGGCTCTGCTTTGAATGTATGGTGTGGACCTGCCCTTTCTGACGTACAAAACATCGTACAAAACATCAGAGGGGTAATTGTGATGGCCTGTTGCAGCTTAAATAGGGATTCTCGAGAAAACTTAAATGCTAACAAATATATGGCATAAGCAATCATGGACTAGAGAGTCCACTTACTGTATTTAGATGCATGTGATGCAGTGGATTGCCCGCATAAACTTATGTTGCAATACATTTCTTAATCTTTCAGATGCTTTGATTCTATTTCTGACTCATTTGGTGTGCTGCAGTCTTACACATCAATCCTAAGCATGTTTACTCAGAAGTAAGCTCTATTGAAGTCAAGGGGCTTTGCTGCGAGGACAGTAAGATAAGTCAAACCTTTGCCTAGTGCAAGCATGATACTTCGAAAAGCACTGGGGAGGAGCCAAGTGGCTGCACACTTCTTTCTGGGAGACCATAGTTTTATAAGGTCCAGGTAAGCTATAGTTTGGTTTACCATGTCATGAGAATGAGGCCTAAATCTACAGCAGAAAGCAGTAAGGGTTCAAAGGCTAAAAATGTCTTGTGAGGCTCAAAGTAAACATCTTGAGCTCTTTTGTTTGCTTTCTTCTAGTTCTGGAGCTGGAGGGAGAGGCAAATCTTTCATCTTCTCTGCTAGATCAATTTAAAAGCCAGATACTGTCAGTGTCAACCTTGGGTAGTTTCACACCTGATGTTTTTCTTCTTTTGAACTGTTTTATAACCTGCTTTTCAGCTTCAAAACAAGCTCCTCAATGTGAGAAACAAAAAAGTTAAGAACTACTTATACAAAAAGAAATTAAAACAAAAATCATGATAGCAGCAAAACATAAAAGACAGAAACAAATTTAGAGAAGCAAATCTATACATGCACTGGTTGCCATTGAAGTACTACATAACTGTTTAGTGTTTGTTATAAGATGCATGCAGAGCAGTCCTATGGAAGTGCATTCAGAAGTAAATACCATCAGGTTCAATGGGCCTTACTTCAAAATACACAGGATTACAGCTGTGCAGTCCAATTCTATGCAAAAACAACAAAGTGTCCTATTAGCACCATAAAAGTTAGTATTTGATTTATTTTTTGATACATTTCTATACCACACTTTGCGGAAAGGCCACAAGGTTTTTTTCTCTGCATGCAGCATAGCAAACAACAACATGACATACATACGGAACATAATATGCATAAAATGGAAAAGATAAAAAGAGCTGAATTAGTACAAGTACCATCAAATTGTTCATAATTGTTTTAAGTCACTGATACCATCATTGGAAAGCTGGCTGGAAGAGGCGCTTTTCCACCTGTTTCTCAGGAGGAAAGCAATGGTGTGGCTAGACACATCTCTGGGAGAGAAAGCTTTCCGCAGATGTGGAGCCACCACTGAGAAGACCCTTTCATGGGTCCCAGTGGTTTGCATCTCATCCTGCACAGTGACCACCAGTCAGGCCTCATTCACTGACCTTAGGGTACATGCAAGTTGATAGGTGTGAAAGCATGGTCTTAGATCTGGAATGGGAAACCTTTGGCCCTTCCATCATCCCTGACCATCGTCCATGCTTGCTGAGGCTGATGGGAATTGTTCAGCAACATCTGGAGGTCCAAAGGTTCCCACCCCATCTTAGATATTGGGGGCCAAATAGAGTCGTGACTATGGCTTTCATGAACCATTTCATCAGTTGCATGGCAAGCTGTTATGAGATGAGAGGCAGATACGAGAAAAAGCAAAGTAAGGGATGCTATTACAAACTCAGGCTGGAAAGCCTAGCAATGCAAGATGTAAGTGTTACTTTGCAGGGCACAACTTCAATTCAAGATCCACTTTTTTTTTTTTTTTTAAAGAGAGTTATCTGAGTGAGCTCTGCATTCCTGCATCGCAGGGTTGGACTAGATGACCCTTGGGATACTTTTCAACTCTACAAATATATGATCAGGCGAAGTCTTCAAGGGTGCCATTGTGCCTGCAGGTGCCACATTGGTAACCCAACTCTTTTACTGTTTTCTATAGTCATCCTTTGGACTCTCTTCAAGTCTGATGGTATCATATGAAGCCTATGTATACTTAGAAATAAGTTGAATATGTGGGAATTCCTCAGAGTTTGTTGCAAAAGGACTGCAGCTTAACACAGAACCCCCTCCGAAAGAGCTGTAATGCAATTGCATCAGCTCTTTTAAAAATTATCCATCTTTAAAAGGTACACATTATAATTTATGTTTGGAATGTATAATGATACAAGATTTTTGGGATTAAATTTTGATAGAAATGATACATATTACTGAAGAAACTATTGTTTGCTGTCCAAGATTAATGTTACTGATTTTTTATGAGGCAAATGTAGATAGATATATTGTCAAAATAACTAGTTCTGGATATTATTTTGGCAGCTTGAATAGTAATTCAAGCTTCAAATGTTATATTGGATAATTAGTAACACTCATTCTACAATATAGCTACAGTGGAGAAATTTATGCATTATTTGCTATTTTGACAGGGATTAGAATCTCCAGATACTTTTTTATGATTTGGCATTCCTTCATTACATATACAGCAGAAGCATCATTTTCAAGACAAGCCTTGCCACGAGCCGGGCAAATCTGGAACTAAACTTGGCAATAAAATAACACTAATATTCTTTCAACTTTTATTGTCACTTTTTTCTTGCATGACATGAACTTTATGTAACTGTACTTATTCTATGTGCCTATTTTATCATTTTGCTTTTAACCTTTTAAATTTTCACCTCTTGCTACTATTGTTCTCTCTCTTATAAAAGGAAATTTAAAAAAATTAAAAAGTAAACACAACAGAGTTCAACAGAACTTACTCCTAGGTAACCATGCATAGCACTACAAGCAAAAGAGAAAAGAAAGATTAGTCGCGAAGCTCCCCCAGGCGGCTTTCATAGAGAAGGCGGGTTTCTGCCCTGAAGAATTCCTCCTCCTCCCGCTTTCCGCTGGCCTAGGAAGGAGAGCTCATTTCCCTCTTTCGCAAACTTCAACTCCCAGCATCCCCTCTGCCCCTGGTACGCCGGCCCCTCCCCCTCCCCTTTACGTTACTCTAAGTGCGCAGATTGGCCCGAGCCTCCAACCAGTCAGCGGCCTCCCCTTTGGCCATTCCGGCCGTCACTCCCAGCACGGCCAATTGGACGTTTAACGTCAAGGGAGGACGCGCTATTCCCGAAGCGCCCTTACGCCGCTCGCGCCGCGGAGGGGCCGGCGTGGGGATAGGGGTTGGTGGCGCAGTTAGCGTCGCGCAGGCGCTGTGCGGTCCGAGTCGGAGAAAGGGGAGGGGGGCGGTGGGAGAAGGAGGTGGCGTTAGCTGGAGCCCCAGACAGCTGGAGGGGATAAACAGAGGAGGGGGCCGCGGAGGGCTCGGGTCCCAGCCAGGCCGGGGCTGCGAAGTCTGGCGAGCGGCTCAGGCTGCCACCCAGCCACTCACCTCCCGGAGGGGCCCCTGCCCTGGCTCGGGCTTCGGGCCGCCCCCCTGCATGGAAGTTCAGGGGCTTCGTCCACTGGCTGCTGCGGCTGCTGAGCCTGCCCTGAGGAGGCCTGACAGGTAACTCCCGTGACCCCCCCTCCTTCCCTCCCCCTGAGAGATATTGGCTCCCCCCTCCCCACTTTTTTCCTCCAAAGGTAGATTCCCCCCTCCAAGTGACACACGATCCGCCCCCTGCACTTCCTTGATTCCGTAATAACCTATTGCCCCATAGTCTGTTTCAACAACCCCCCCCCACGTTTCCTCCCCCCTCCCCACGTGAATTTACAGGGGCACAAAATGGACCGCAGCATTTTGGGTTTCGAATAAGCATGTAGCTCCTCTGGCTGCTTTTGCAACCTCCCACTGTGTTCAAGAGAAGTTGGTGCACAGCTCACTCCAGGTTTCTTTCCCCCCACCTCCTTGAGGTTTCTCTCTGTCTCTCTCTTCCTAGCAAATTCCAGGGTTACTCTTTCACACAGCAACGAACTCCCTCTTCCCCTTCGTAAAGAGATGGTGTGCTTTGTGGCCCCAGCAGATTCACTGTGGCGGAAGCTTTTAAGGAAGGTAGGAAGTTGCCTTCATGCAGAGTCCATCTAGCTCAGTATTATCTATGCTGACTGGCAGTGGCTCTCCGGGGTTTCGAATGGGTCTTTCCTGGCCCTCTGTGGAGATGCTGCATATTGTGAGCTGAGGACCTTCAAGGAACATAGGAAACTGCATTATACTGAATCAGTCTAATGATCTATCTATCTCAGTGTCTACCCCTTATCAGCAGCAGCTCGCCAGGATTTCAGTTAGGGCTTTCTTCCAAGCCTACCTGGAGATGCTGGGGGTTCTGCAGGAAAGGGTGTGCTCTGCCAGGGAGCTATCACCCAAATTTTAATAGAGTAAGGCCCAGTTTGTTAGCAGAATTAATAAGTTCATTAAAGCTTCTGCCACACTATGAGGTATTGCAAGACTTTAATAGGTAATGTGTTGAGGCAAACATCTCAGATCGGTTAGCATAGAACAACTGTCTCTACCTTGACCATAGAATAGTTATTTCTCTTGCTGTCCTTGGAACACATTATTTTAATACTGTGCCAGCTGTAAAAGTGATAAAGGTCTGGCAATATTTGTATGTGTTCAGCATTGTGATTGTGAGCAGGAAGGAGGTTTGGAAAAAGAGCAATCTGTGTGCTCTATGTGGACACAGACACACAAACACCAGCCGTCCTCTCATTGCTAGTATTGCCTGTCTTTGTATCTTATGTTTACTGCCTTGCTACTGTTTCTTTCCTGTCTTGCCTCTTCTGTCAGAAAATTGTCCTTCCTAAATTTGATAAGTAATTTCTTAAATTCTACAATAGTTTTAATATTATTCATAGTTGTAACCCCAACAGTTGTGAACCCTTGGTTGTTCCCATCCCAGTTTTTTATGCATGGGGAAGTGAGGTAGAAGTGACTGTTGTACTGAGGGCCTCCTTGCATTTTCTTAGCCGTGGAGGAAATGTGTGCTAACTGCTAATTTCTGACTTCCCAAATACCTTTCCTTGATGCCCATTTCCCTGCTGCCTGGCCAATGATATCTTGCACCCTAGATCCCCTTCCTAAAGCATGCTCCTTAACTACCATTTTAGTGCACAATTTTAAACTAGGTTGGTTTTTGTTGTCAATTGGTATCCAAAGTAGGTTTATTTCGCTCATGTAAGTCTGGGCTTTTGAAAATCTCTGTGCCCTGCTTTCTGCTGTGAGTGTGGGCATTTGTACAAAGCAGAGTGCAGTATTTCTTTTTATTGACATGCTTCCATGTAGACCTCATGGGGGGAATTAAACCTGTGCTTGCTTTTTATTGTAATGGCAAAAGGTATGAAATCATGTCACACATGTGCCTCTGACAGCATCAGAAAAGAGGTAGAACAAGCGCAAACATTAACCTGTAAAGCCAATCTAGATTAAATGTTTTATGTGTTAAATGAGTATATCTAGCAAGTGTGAGGCTTAATGGCTAACCTGTGCTAAAGGAAGTTGGGAAACATCATTTGGCTTAATACTGGCTGACAGCCTATATGGGAATGTGTTCAACTACTGGTGGATGAATCGCATGACTGAATATGAAGATGGAAAAGTGCTTATAGGCATCATCTTGCTGTGAATGCAGATCTTCAGCATGCCTGTGATAAGTTACATTAGAAGATCCATTAGAGCTCACTACAGCACAAGTATAGTTGCCAATCGTAGTTGGCTTGGTGGTATGATTGACAGATTTATTT
Source organism: Podarcis erhardii (assembly GCF_964252035.2). Lineage (NCBI taxonomy): Eukaryota > Metazoa > Chordata > Lepidosauria > Squamata > Lacertidae > Podarcis > Podarcis erhardii. The sequence continues at coordinate 67,583,882 of NC_138511.1, forward strand.
TACTATTTGGAGTATGTTTATTCCATCTTTTGGGGTCAAAAACTCTTCAAAGGTAGTTCATGTTTAGAAGCATAACAGTGATTTAAAACATAAAGGGTAGCCATCTAACATGTTACATAAAGAAAATAGTGCCAGTTAAATTGATAATTTCTATCCATTTTTAACTAAACAAGGCTGCCAATTCACAAGGCCTTAAGAATAATTTAAAAACAGCCAGAGAAGACGCCAATCATATATCCATTGGAAGGAATTCCCCAGTTACAGGGCCACTACTGAAAAGTCTCTGTATCTTGTGACAACCAACCAAATTGATGTGAAGAGTGGGCCTATAAGCAGTTATCACCACACTGCAGACAATTGAGGAGGATTAGTGACAGTATAAGTGGAGGAACAGGACTGTAGACACAGCAATTGCATTCTGTCCTACTTGCAGCCTGATTCCATGCAGCCTATTCAGGCGTACTGGTAAATTCTGCTCTGTTCAGTGAGATGTGCTCCCAAGTCAGTGTGTGTAGGATTGTAGCCTTTTAAAGGGACAGGCAGCATTTTAATGTGGCAGTGTAGCAGTCCTAGTCAGGCATCCAGTTTCCCATGCCACATGCTCAGTCTGTTTCAGGAAACACATCTGCATGGATTGAGAAGAAAGCCTCCAAAAGTGGGTGGGTGAGTTGACCCTTTACTTCCCCTTCTCATGTAATTGGAGCACTGTGTCTTGGCCAACTATCTTTCTTCTCCCTTTCAAAAGTGAGAGCTCCTTTGGGCTATTAGGCTTCTTTTGAGTGGTTAGCATAGTTTCTTGCTGCAGAGGCTGACAGCCAGACATAATTATATCAGTATGGGACAGAATGGCTGTCAAGTTCCGTCCCCTGTCACCAAGCCTGCCATGTGTTTCTCTGAGGCTGGACTCCATTGAGCACGGATTGCAATGCTGGCTGAATCCCATCCTGAAGAGGCATCCAAGTCTTCAACTGTTCCTCTGTGGAGAGATGGTGTCCTAGCTTCTTCATCCCTTTCTACCATTAAACAAGCCCCTTGGGGTTTCTGTGCATGATCAGTTATCTTGAGTGAGCACTGCAGCTTGTTTGTTTGTTTGCATGCATGATGCATGGCACAGCCAAAGCTCAAGCGCACTTTTTTAAAAATGAGGAAAAGTCTATCTTGATATCGGCTGTTTTTCCTTGCTTCAGTGGTCGGTTGCATTGCTCGCATTCCTTCCTACAGTTTTGCCTCACGCTAACAGATTATAGGTAGTGGAATTGAGTGAGGATCACAATTCACAGCAAGTATGTAGCTAGCTGGTCAAGATAAGTGATGACTAATACGCAGGGATATATATAAAGTTAGTGGGGAGGGGGAACAAAATTTATTGAATTAGAAATTTTATCTTTATTAAATTTATATCCAGCTCTTCCCAAAGGAACCCAGGACAGCAAACACATCAGTGATAAAGCAATACAATTAAAAATGAACATTTAAACATGTAGAAAGATCTAAAATCAATCAAACATTTATAAACAATTATAGTGGTACCTCGGGTTACAGACACTTCAGGTTACAGATGCTTCAGGTTACAGACTCTGCTAACCCAGAAATAGTACCTCGGGTTAAGATCTTTGCTTCGGGATGAGAACAGAAATCGTGGCGGCAGCGGGAGGCCCCATTAGCTAAAGTGGTGCTTCAGGTTAAGAACAGTTTCAGGTTAAGAACAGACCTCCAGAACTAATTAAGTTCTTAACCCGAGGTACCAATGTAAACATCTAGAAACAGTTTAAAACAATCCTTATCCTCTAGGCTAATAATTTCAAGGTTGCCAGGAAGGGTTTCTTTGAACTATCAAATGCCTGAATAAACAGGAATGCTTTTAAATTTCCTCCTGAAACTAAGCAGTGAGGGAGGCAGACCTCACCAGACCTCCCATAAATGGTTTTATGGCACGCAGGTAGCATGCAGTAGTGACACCACCAACAGGGCCTCCCCTGCCAATCATAGGGCCTGAGATGCTTAATCCAAAAATCTCCAAGCCTTCCACACAAAATACTAAAGTAATTATCAGTAATATACAGATAAAACCAGCAGGATTTAAAAACCATTTTATGCACCTGACTTATGTCCAGATAGGTTTTCTGTACTTAAAAACAAACAAACAAAAATTGATCGGTATCTAGAACAGCATGATTAAGGTGCCTGTATATTATTAATAGTCAGGGTGTTCCAAAGCGTAGGTGCTGTCATGCTGAAAGATCGACTCATGGATGTGGAGCAAATGTTATATAGCACTTGTGAAATTTATACAGATAGAAGTGACACATATGGGGCAAGGCAATCCCTCAAGTCAACTGGCCTCAAGCTGTTATGGGCCTTATATACTAATAGTAAAACCTTGAACTGGGTGCAGTAGCAAATTGGTAGCCAGTGCAGATCTTTGAGCAGAGGTGTAAAATGCTAACAGGATCCCACTTGGTGGACCAACCACAAGGGAAGCCTCACATAGAGTTCATTGCAGTAATCCAGTCTTGAAGTTTCAATTGCCTGGACTACCTCAGCTGTCACAACTATCATAAACCTCAAGGTTCATAGATGGCATGCCAGTGGATGCAGGTTGCTGGGGAGCAAGAGCAGAAAGGGGATGTTGCCTTCCTGCCCTGCTTCACTAGCTTTCTGAGGCACCTGGTTGGTCACTGTGGGGGAGCAGGTTGCTTGAACTAGATGGCCTTTGGTTGGATCCAGCAGGGCTCTTCTTATCTCCAAATGTGAGTGATGGATTCAGGCGGCTGATGGGGGAGAGGGGAGATCATAGTGGTAAGGCTAAGGGGAGAGGTGGTGGGAACTAATGACCTTGCTTGAATGGGAGAAGGTGGTGTAGGACCTGAGCCACAAGGTGTTGTGATAGCCGTGTGTTTAGATGGCTTTAAAATGGGGTTAGGAAAGGCAGCAGTATGGAGGTCATGTTATCATTGACTACTAGCCCTAATAGCTAAATGGAATTTTCAGGTTCAGGGTCGTCTTCCAAATGCCATTTGCTGAGGGTGGTGAGTCAAAGCAGGAGAGGACCGTAGCCATCATATCATGATTTCCTGTATAAATAATAAAAAATCTTCTCTTCCCCACCCCCCTTATTTGACCACAGGTAATTTCAATGCCTTCTGTATGGACACGAACTCTACTGGAATGCTCGGATGCACAGCAACACCTCCACTAGCTTGCTTTCGTCAGCCCTATTGTGAGAAGATGGCAAAAGCAAACATTACTAGAGACCTCATCCACAGGCAGCTCAAGGTACCTCTTGTGCTAAAGGGAGGGAGGAAGATAATGAACTTGAAAGGCAGTTGGGGTTGTTTGGTGTGGTCTCAGAAAACATACTTTTAATGTTTTAAGCTCAGATCAGATGTCATGGCCAAACCATGACATGGCTGTCAGTGGTGCTGGCTCTAGGTTCTTTTGAGGAGGGTAGAAGATGGGCAAAATTCCCTCTGAAGGCTTTCCTTGCTGAGTGGCTGTAGCACCTCTGCGCTCCCACTGTCCAGTCACTTGCCCTCACCCTCTGGACACAGTTGGCACAACTGCCCAGAGAGAGTGTGTCTTTGTGCTCTGTCTTATCACTCTCATTGCTGCTAGCCCACTTGGAGAAGGCAATGAACAGGTATATATGTATTTTACTTCATAGTCCAACTGTCATCTGTACAGATAAGCAGGTGGAATACAAAACATAAATAAAACAACCAGATGCACAACAATAAAATACAATTTGAAACAGACAAAGGCAACCAAAAACAACCATTCACTTAATGTCTCGGGAAAATAACTTGACATCAGAATGATGACAGCTGTACTTGTGAGAAGAGGGCATTCTGCAATTAGGGCACCACCACAGAAGGCTCATTTATCTAATTTATTTTGCATTATTGTATGTTGCTTTTTGTCAAAAATGCTCAAGGTGGCTTACATCAAAACAAATATTTATTTATTAAAATTTATATACTGATTGGTTGCAAGACAGACAAACTCTCAAACCTCTTATATCTGTAGGACTTACGAAAGCAGTCAAAGTGCAATGAAAAATGTTAACAAGCAATATTAAATGCAAACAGACTAGAAGCTGCTGGGTGGGGGAGACACTTGAAATTAAACTAAACATGTACTCTGAAAGCTTGCGGAGAACAAAGAAGTCTTCACTATGTGCCAGAATCCCATCAGTGTCATGGCCACCCATGCGTCTCACATTGTTAAATATGGAGCTTCCCCAAGTTGTGAAACAAGGAGAAGAACCTCCTCAGAAGATCTCAAAGCAACAGCAAGGAGAAGAAGCAAGGGGCTTTCCATCATTCCACAGCTTGGCTGCTGCATTTGAAAAACTCCTCTCCTTCACAGCTACCCTCCATACCCTGGATTGTGGGGGCACTTGGAAAAGGGCCTCCGTGGATTATTGTAATGCTGTGCCTTGTCTTGGAACGGTATAGAGTTAGATTTAAGAGCTCACATATTGATTCCTGACATAGTAAGGCATGATATCCATTTGCTCTTTATAGGAGAAGGGTGCCCTCAGCTTTGAACGACACTATCATGTCACTGACCCCTTCATCCAGCGCCTGGGCTTGGAGGCAGAGCTGCAGGTAAGTTGCACGTGCTGGAGGAACTGAAGTACAGCTCTTCCCCTTACAATGACAGCTGCTGAATGCTAACGAAAATCCAGTTTCACCCTCAAGGATTGGTGTGCCTCTTCTGACACGTTTTGCATTTATTTAACATTTTGTGTTGGCAAAGAACCACCTTCAAGTGCCACCGTTTTTAATCTCTTTCAGGGATGGGGAATCTGTTGTCCTCCAGGTTTTGTTGGACTCCAGCTGCTGCCATCCCTGACCGTTGCTCTTGCTGGTTGGGATGATGGGAGCTGGAGCCCAAGAGTGCTTGGAGAGGTTGTCCATTCTTGGTCTACTTAGACTTCCCCCTTCCAAGAGCTAGGTCTTTGCCTAAAAGAATTGAGCACCTACTTATGTGTTTGTGATATGCAAATCTCAGCTTGATCTAAAGCGTCAGTATCCTGTGAGTATCAGCCAAGCAGTCTAATCCTATGTGAGGTTACCTAGCTGTAAGGCTCAGTTCATTAGAAAGTGACATTATGAACCTACTTCCCTCAAATGTCCATGATTCATGGCTATTTTTTTAAGGTAAAAAGACCACATGGCCACCTTGTCTCTTATCCTCGTTATTTTACTGAACTAAGGCTTTTTAAACAGGAGCACGGGCCTTTGCAGACAGCAAGTTCCTTGGCAGGAGGTGGCAATTCAGTAGCTGCCCCACACTGGTTGGTGCCAGATAACTTGTCAGAACTTGATGTATCTGCATCACAACCCAATTTCAGTCATGTTGAATCCCTAAAATATCAGAGGTGGATATGATTTTTAAAGGGCATTGAGACAAGTCAGAGGGTGTTGTTGAGCCTACCCCCTGCCCAGTACACTTCCCTGTCTGAAACCTCCTTCCTAGCTGCCTTTCTTCTGGTGGGGCTCCGTTGGGAAGAAGGCCTTTCATAGGACAAGGGGAGTTCGGCACCATTTCCTTTCTATCGGAAATCATAGAATCATAGAACTGTAGAGTTGGAAGGGACTCCAAGGGTCATTTAGTCCAACCCCCTGCAATGCAGGAATCTCAGCTAAAGCATCCATGACAGTTGGCCAAATGTTCTTTGCATTGCTCCTTCATTTTATAAGGATTCAGCAGTGGCTGTGCTGACACATGGGCTGTCTGTTGTCACCTCTAGCATTGAGTCTCAGTTGCTCTAGACTAGAGCAGTCTTCTCCAACCTCCAGTTATTGCTGGACTCTAACTCACCACCAGCCCCAGCTTGAGGATTCCTTTCTCTCTCCTCTCTTGGGAGTTATAGTCCAACAAGATCTGGAGGGTGCCAGAGGTTCTGAGAAAGATCTTCTGGAGTTAGTGGGGGCTGCTTTGCATTTCCTGAAACTTACTCTTGTTAGTCGTGGTGTGGGAAGATTGTTTTCATGAAGTATGTTCAAGCAAGCACATTATGAGTAGTAAAGGGAGTGACAAGGGACAACTCACACTATACATCCAAAAGAGGGTCTGAGAACTTAAAACTACAAGTGGAATTGGACATGTCTGAATAATGTGATATTTTATTTTATCCCCGTCTTGGAATCCTGTAAAATCTCAAATTTTTATAACTCTTTGGATCACCTTGTATAACTCTTCCAGGGTCATACTGGCTGTGTCAACTGCCTTGAATGGAATGAAAAGGGAAAGTAAGTATGTCTTAACATTTAAAGGATGACTGTAGCATGTATCCAGTGAAGGGAACTCTGTAAAATGTGATGAGCAACTGAGTTTACAATGGGGCTGCTTTCCATTTTGCTCTCTTGCTTAGCCAAATGGTGCCTTTGCTATTGTCTTCCCACTTCCAGCAGCAATTTTTCATTCGTTTTTAAAGTGCAGATCAAGCACATTCATGCTGTGGCTAGCAGCTGTCAAACTGAGAAGCCATTTCCTTTGTGCCCTGCTTGTGAGCTTCTGAAGACATCTGGTTGGCTGCTATTTGAAATTAAATGCTGAACTGGATGAGACCTTGGCTTAATCCAGCAAGACAAATTTTACTATTTTATTTCATGCAATACAATGCCGTGACTTTCAGAAACTGGGAGTGGGGAATCTGTAGATCTCCAGAACTATTTTCAGAATTTTTTTTTACAATCAAGCTGTGTATAAAATTTATGATATAAAAAAAATAAGATGAAATAAGCAACATACATTCCCAACTCCTATCAGCCCCAGTCAGGATGGCCAAAGGTTGAGGAGGGTAGGAATGGCAGTCCAACAACTTCTTCATGCTTGGATTAAATTCTGGGAGATGGGAGTTATGTTAACCATAACATACTGTAAGCCATATAAAGGCAGGCTGCACAGTACAACCTGGAGACTTGCTGGAATAGAACCTGTGGACCATGTTTGACATGAGATGCTGGAAGTACTTTCTTACCTGTAAGTCAAGTCCTTGTATTGTGGGGAAAGTACAGTAGGGAAGAATAGACAACTCCATTAAATGTCTATGGAAAGCTTATCAGGCCAAGGGAACAGTTTAAATCAAAAGGCATTAGTTGGAGGTATGGGGCACTTTCCACAAATTGTCAGCTGATGATTTGCCATTATCTTCTCCTGTTTCTGTCAATTATCATGCTGATAGTGGAGTCATTTGCTTCTCCTTCTAATTCCTTGCTGTGCTCCACAAACCTACATAGATTCTAGAGTGTCCCAGGTTGCACTTGCACCTGAGGTCTTCCTGCAAATGAATGTGGAACAATATGGAAGATCAGAGTTGTTTTCATGGGCAGCAAAGCTCATAACGCTTTGTCTCCTTTGACTTCTCAGTTTGCTGGCCTCTGGCTCTGATGACCAGCACACGATAGTGTGGGACCCGCTGCACCATAAGAAGCTCCTCTCCATGCATACAGGACATACAGCAAACATATTCTCAGTCAAGGTGAGTGGGTTTTGAGCAAAGTGGTGAAAGGGTGAGCAGAGGGGAAATGGTCTCTTTAAGCAGTATGCATTTATGAATGGGCCATGCAACAACATGTCACAGTGAGGAGTGTTGCTATTCAGGATTCCAGCCATTCCATTCTATTGTCCCCTGCACTCAACATTTATGCGACGTTTCTTGCCTACATTTTTTCCTCAGTAGGCCAATTTTAGGGTCGCCCTGCCTCCCTTTAAGGGTTTTGTTGTTGTTGTTTTTAGTTTTTGCTCTTCTGCAAACCTTGTGACTCCTCTAAGCCTTCAGTGGGGAGTCTTCAGCCATCCAGATGTTGCTAAACTGCAGCTCCCATCAGCCCCAGCAAGCAAGGCTCAAAACCTCATGTTTTGAGCAACAGCACTCCCAGTCTGAACATTTGAAACAGAGGAGAACTTTTAAACCTTCAGCATTAGGAAGCAGACTGGACACTGCTGTGACAAATCTATTGTGCAGTGTCTCAGACCCAGGGACAGCCCCAGGCATTTTGAGGCGAATAATTCAAATGATGCTTGACTGATGGTGCTGTTCCACAACTGTTGCCCATTTCAATAGCACTTGTCCAACAGAACCTCCCAGTTGGTTGTGCCCTGTGGGTCAAATAATCTGTATTCCACTCTCCTGCCATTAATGGCACCCCAAATCCTCATGGTAGGGCTGTCTCTGCTTCAACTATTTTTACATGGCCCGGACTTGGGACTGTTTTTGAATGGTCAGTGTTGTTATTTCCTCATTCCCCAGTCAATATACCAGTGGTGTGAAATAGCTGTCATCAGCACAAACCTCTGGCATGCCTATTATGGCCTGCATGGGTTTTCTCTCGTAGCTCATTGCATGCGCACTAGCTGCTGTGTTTATGGTGACAGACTCATGTGACTGGTTCATCCAGTCCACATTCAGCTGAGGCTAAAGAGGGAAAAGGCGGCTGCACAGATTGAAAAGTGAAGCTTGCAGTTGTGTGACTCCCTTGCTGACATCAGAATGAATGTACAGACACCAGCTCCACACAGATAATGGTAGAGGCAAGCACAAGCCCCAAGTTGTGATGTGTTCCTGTATATGCGGAATGATGTGTGGTAGCTACAAATCTCTGGGTGAATGAGTGAATTGGGTAATGTATTGTGCATACTTATTACACTTCTCTGGGATGCTCCAGTTCAGCATAAAGCAGGATGTCATGCACTGTGCTGTCTGAATAGGTGGATTTCCTTTGTCACCATTTTTATCTCTCAGTCTTCCATTTCTGTTCTTTTATATTTGAGCATAAGGCCACTTATAAAATTATTATAAAATTATCACTCAGTAGGGCAGAAAAATAACCCACAGTTTGACCAAAAGTAACAATCATTTATTTATTTCATAAAATTTATATACTGCTTGATTGTTTTTTGGAAAAAAACAAACACCACCACAAGACCCCTGAAAACAATTTGCAAAAAGAGGAAAATATATGTGGTGGTTCCAGTCGACATCAAGACACTCCTTATTGTATGCAACTAGTGGGTCCTGCATAGTGATGTACTTACTCATACGCATTTCTCGAATATATAGTGGGTGCCAAATTAGCATTGTAGCAGCTCAACACATACAGATATGTGGTTCTTCCTTGCTGGATCAGGGTGTATCTCTAAGGCTGGACTGGGGAAGCTGTGGTCCTCTGGATGTTAAGAACATAAGAAAAGCTTGCTGGATCAGGCCAATGGCTCATCTTATCCAGCATCTGATTCTCAGAGCTTTCACCCAGATGCCTGTGGGATCTGAGCACAAGAGCACCCCCCCCCCCAAATTCCAGCAGCTGCTGTTCAGAAGCATTGCTGCCTCAGACTGTGGAGGCAGAGTGTAGCCTCCATCTCTTCTAGCAACCATTGACAGACTTATCCACCTTTAGCTTGAGGCCTGGGGCCAAATGGCCCTCCTGCTTTCCCTGCCTCCCCAATTGGCCCTGAATTGTGAGGGGTTGAGATTTGAGATTATACCAGTCCTATCACCATGGTGTACCTGCCTTCCTGGCCATTTGCACATTGAACTTGACGTGGGCAAATGCACCAACACACACACACACACACACACACACACACACACAGCCTAATGTGCTTATTTCTCCCTGCACACCCCCCCCCCAGCTACACACATGAGTGTACATGTACGGTATGTACTTTATGTGCCCTGGAAACATTTGCATGCAGGGCTTGGGTTTCTTCCTCTTGTATTTGTCCTAAAAACACTCTTAGGAAATACTAGAAATTTCACTGGAGATGGGCACTTACCAGTTATGGGATGTATCCAGTGTTCTTTGTCTATAAGTGTAAGTTCTTTTGCGCTGGCAGTAGAAATTCATTGCACAACAGATTGTTGTACAATAAACTGCACAAGGTTACCAGCAACCTGCTTGTGCATTATCTTGTGCAACAACATTCCCCTGGTGCAAAACACTTTGCCAGCGGAACAAGCAGACCACTAAGTGATTTTCGTTTAGTGCTACATTGGATACAACCCAAAGCCAATCAAATGGGGCTGCTGAGCAGCACTATCCTAAGCAGGCAATAGGATGCCTGTTTGTTGTGAGGGGAAAGTGTTGTGGTTGTGTTGAAAGATCCATGCTTTGAAAATCTTGCTTTGTTTCTCCACAGTTCTTACCACATGCAGAGGATCGGATACTTATCACTGGGGCTGCCGATTCCAAGGTGCATGTCCACGACTTGACGGTTAAAGAAACCATCCATATGTTTGGGGATCACAAAAACAGAGTCAAGCGTATTGCCACAGCTCCCATGTGGCCCAACACCTTCTGGAGTGCAGCTGAGGATGGGCTGATTAGGTACAAGTGCTTTCTTATCCGAAGAGCAACAGCTCTTTCTACTAAGGGCAGTGAATTTGTGAGGATGCTAAGAACTCTGTTGGATATTACAGTACTGTACTGCAGTTCCCAGGTTGGTGTCGTGTGGTGTGAAAGCCAGAACTGTTTGAAGCCAAATTCAGTATTAGGTGCAATGCTGCCTTATACTGTATTGATCATTGGCCCATTCAGCCCTGTACTGTCTGCTACGTCTGGCAGCAGCTCTACATAGTTTTTGGCAGAGACTTCACATTGCCCTGCTACTCTAAACCTTTACTGGAAATGCCAGAAATTGCACCTGTGACCTTTTTGCATGCAAAATGTGTGTTCTGCCAATTAGTCTTCATCAAAGAGAACCCACCTAAGCAAAACCTAAGTAGGAAGAAGTAGACCAACAAAGCATTGGCGCCTTAATTCCCCACTTTCCTTGGTGGCTCAGTGTGTGATGCCTATCAGTAGCTTCTTCTGTTCTGCATGTACCTGTTAACACTCTTTCATTCGTTCATTTTTTATTTTTATTTTAAAGATATTTATTAAGATTTTATATAGTAAAACAACGGAAAGAAAAAACACATCATAAAAGAACAGAAACAAGAAACAAGAAACAGTAAACATATAAAAAGAAAATCCATTTTTTAACTTATTTATATAATCCTCTTTCTTGACTTCCTCACATCTCCCTTCTCTGTGTTCCCCTTTACACATTCAAGTTCAGCAAATTCTAACCCTCTTTCAAACCTTGTTTATAATTATATATTTCAACCTATTATGTCTCCAATTTCCTTTCTCTTCTCATTCTCAAATTTTAACTATTCTTGATAACTTAAACCCTTATACCATTTTGTTCAAATTTGACATAATATTACTCCAATCTTTTCCCCCCTTTTCTTTTTTAAAGATTTTTGCATACTCCTTTTAACTAGGTCACTAATGCCTTATTCTCTTTAAATCCAGCATCATTTTAACATTCAGATATTTTACAATGTTTCTGCAGGTAGTCTTTAAATTTCTTCCAGTCCTCTTCCACCGACTCTTCTCCCAGGTCTCGGATTCTGCCAGTCATTTCTGCCATCTCCATATAGTCTATTACTTGCATCTGCCATTCTTCCAGAGTGGGCAAATCTTGTGTCTTCCAATGCTTTGCGATGAGTATTCTTGCTGCTGTTGTTGCATACATAAAAAACGTTCTGTCTTTCTTTGACACCAAATGGCTGACAATGCCCAAAAGGAAGGCCTCTGGTTTCTTAAGGAAGGTATATTTAAATACCTTTTTCAGTTCATTATAAATCATTTCCCAGAAGGCCTTAACCTTTGGGCACGTCCACCAAAGGTGAAAGAATGTTCCCTCAGTTTCTTTACATTTCCAACATTTGTTAACAGGCAAATGATATACTTTTGCAAGCTTAACTGGGGTCATGTACCACCTATACATCATTTTCATAATATTTTCTTTTAAGGCATTGCATGCCGTAAATTTCACACCGGTGGTCCATAACTGTTCCCAGTCAGCAAACATGATGTTATAACCATTTTAACAGCAAGTTATACATTCTTGAAAGTATCTTAGTTTTTGGGTTCTAACAATTCTGTTTCTAATTTCGATTTTTCCACCTGGAAGCCTAGTTTTTTATCCAAATTAAAGGCCTCTCTAATTTGATAATAATGTAACCAATCTCGCACTTTATCTTTTAATTTTTCAAAACTCTGCAATTTCAATGTGTTTCCTTCTTGTTCTAATATCTCCCAATATTTCGGCCAGTTGGCCTCCATATTGAGTTTTTTCAGAGCCTTAGCTTCCATAGGTGATAACCACCTTGGAGTCTTGCTTTCCAGTAAGTCTTTGTATCTTGTCCAGACATTAAACACGGCTTTTCTGACAATATGGTTTTTAAATGCTCTATGAGCTTTAACCTTGTCATACCACAGATATGCATGCCACCCAAAAGCATTGTTAAACCCTTCCAAGTCCAAAATGTCAGTGTTCTCAAGAAGTAGCCAGTCCTTCAACCAGCAGAATGCTGCTGATTCGTAGTACAACTTCATGTCCGGCAGGGCAAACCCCCCTCTTTCTTTAGCATCGGTCAAAATTTTAAATTTTATTCTGGGCTTTTTGCCCTGCCAGACAAATTTAGATATATCTCTCTGCCACCTCTTGAAACAATCCATCTTGTCCACAATCTGCAAAGTTTGAAACAGAAACAACATTTTTGGCAATACATTCATCTTTATAGCAGCAATTCTACCCAACAAGGAAAGCTTCAATTTTGACCAAATTTCTAAATCTTTTTTAACTTCTGACCAACATTTCTCATAATTATCTTTAAATAGATTCAAATTTTTGGCCGTTATATTGATCCCTAGGTATTTCACTTTCTTAACCACAATTAAATCTGTCTCCGTCTGAAACCTTTCTTTTTCCATTGTTGTCAATTTTTTCTCTAAAACCTTAGTTTTTTGCTTATTTAATTTAAATCCTGCCACATGACCAAATTCTTGAATTTCATTCGTTCATTTTTTAGACAGTATGACCTGCGAGAGAACAGCAAACACTCAGAGGTCCTGATTGACCTGACGGAATACTGTGGACAGCTTGTGGAGGCAAAGTGTCTCACTGTCAACCCCCAGGACAATAACTACCTGGCAGTGGGAGCCAGTGGGCCTTTTGTACGGATCTATGATATACGCATGATCCACAATCACAGGTAACGGTAACTAATTCTTGGAGCTTGGTGGGGTTTAAGTCTTCAGGCAGAAGGGAAAGTAATGTAAAAACAAGAAGAAAGACTTGCACCAATTCACATGAACTGTAGAGGGGGCTGCAAACTCAGAATACACTGCAGGTTCCTTAGCGTTAGCTGTGCTGGTTTTGTAGCACCAGACCATCAGTCATATTGCTGTGGACTACAGGCCAACATTTATTTTAAGCTTAGCCATAGAGTGTACTCTGCCATGAGATGGAGTGCTTGACTGCCTCACCATAAAGGTGGACATGATGCACTTTGAACATGATGGTGCATCCGGGGTCACATGAGCCATTTCTGTTGGCCAGACCTTGGAAATTGTTCAGCTGCGAGTGGATATATGTGGCTGTTGTAGAGAAGTAGACTCTCGAAAAGTATTCAGGTTAGTTTATTGCAACAAAAGAGGGACCCGTAGCAGCTTTTAAAAGGTGGAATGATGTAGCACACAGTTTCGTTTCAGAGAGCTTGATTCTTGTACAGTATGATGTGGACAGTAAAAGTGATGAATATATTCACGTATGTACATGAATAGAAAAACTGGGGGGAGGGGGCGGAGACCAGCTTTATAGAGTGAGATAAAGGGGTACATCTTGATCTTTACTTTTGCTGTAATTGAAAATTCTACGCTTGAATGCCAAAGCTATCAGTAGTATGACATCATACCAAAAATTTGCAGGAGAGCACTGGCTTGTATGTACTGGAAGCTATTAAGTCCCGTTCCTGATTGAAAGTAAATCTATGGCATTTTATTTTGCTACATTTGCTTGCCTTTTTTCCCTTCTTCTTCTTCCCTCCACTCTCTTTTGAATTGTTCCCATAGTTGAAATCTAAATTGTGAACTCTTTGGGACAATGATTTTTCTTTGTTTTGCTGATGTTAACTTGGTAAATTGCCATGTTTATAACAGCAGGAGTCTGTAAATAAAACTTTTTTAAAATAGTCAAACTTTAACATTGTCCGTTGCACTGCACATGAAGGATTATTCCTTGTGGTAAGATGCAATCTGTGTTCCTAATTTACACCAAGTGATAATGCCTCCCAAATTCAGCAGCCTCCTGTTCCATCAGTCCTCTTCTCCCATCCCTTTAAGCATATAGAACTCAAAGACTGTCCCAGTATCCTCCCCCACTCTACTCCCTGGTAGTTTCTTTGTGTTTCGCCTTTTTAATTTAACAGCTTTGGTACTTTTCTTGCCCTCAAAACCAGCACCATCAAAATTAAACTCTTCCTCCCTTCTGGCTAGAAAAACAATGAAACAGAATCCCACAGCTGGAGTCCATACATTTTGTGACCGGCAGAAACCCCTTCCAGATGGTGCAGCACAGTACTATGTAGCAGGTAAGACAGTTTTGTGTATTGTGACTAATCTGGGGTCTGCTTGTGTTCCAAAAGATGGTGGTTTTGCTGTCTCATTAAGGAGGTGCAGGTGCTTTTAAGTTACTTGGACTGGGAGTGGATGGCTCAAACATGGATTTCCTTGACTGTTAGATAGCTTAGTATGAGTTGAGAACTCCTTCATATCACAACTGACGGGTGCTACAAAGGCCAGCACAAATATGAGATGCTTTTACGGTAAAGCACCTTTTGAAAGTTTGTAATAGTGGGCTGTCACTTCCATTCTGTGAAGTTGTAGAGGTGATCTATGCTTGAGTTTCTTCTCGTTCTTCAGGGCATCTTCCAGTGAAATTGCCAGACTACAATAACCGGCTGAGAGTTTTGGTAGCTACATATGTCACCTTCAGTCCTGATGGTACAGAACTCTTGGTCAACATGGGAGGGGAGCAGGTAAGAAGGATCACAGATGACTTACCCATTAGAAATTGATGGGCAGGTGTTTTGGTACTGGGTTGTTTGGGGGGGGGGGGTTGTTACCATTTCCCAATTTTATTTCTTTGAGCAACCCTCACAGGGCTGGGAAGTCATTCAAAAGATTTCCTAGATAAAACTCAAAGGGCTCAAGGTCAGCACCACAAGGAGTGAGTGGCCTTTGGCCCGTCCATAGTACAGAAAATATTGCAAAATAGAGAAAGCAAAGATTCTAATCAAACCAAATGTGAAACATAGTTCTCTTATGTGGAATTACTGGTGCTGGTTATGGCTAAGAGCTCCCATGAAGAAGACGTGAAACATGTTGGGATCAAACCATACTTCCCTGCACCTGGAAGTGTCATCCCTTCTCCTTTCTCCAAATCTAGGTTTGCTGCCACATAAATCTCTGGAAGGGCCTATTTAATTATAGACTTGAAGCTAAATATATGAATTGCTTTCACTGAAAAGCATTGCATTCACTGCGGGGCCAGGTAGCTCTTTAATGGTAGTGGTTTCATACATGTGGACGATCGCTTGGCAGTCATTAAATGATTTGCACAGTGCTCGTTCTGGGCAGCTAGTACTGCATATGTTTTATAGTAGTTTCTCATCCCTCCAATCTCTTTGGGCTGAGTTTCCTGAAGATAACGGCTGTGGGGACTTTCCATGAAGGTCATGAATCCCTTGGGTTGCCCTCTAGATGTTGCTGGGCTAGAAGTCTCACCATTCCTGACCATTGGCCATGTTAGCTGGGGTTGGAGTCCAGCAACATCTGAAGGGCACAGAGTCCCCTATCCCTGCCTTAATGGTCTCTGAAAATCATAGGTGCCCTGGAAACGCTGGCAATGAACAAACACCTTATCCTTCCCAGCACTATCTGGTTTGGGAAGCAAAGGAACACTTTCTTTGGTACCAGGAAAGTGTGACTTGGTGTACAGAACATGAAAGTGACATGGTCTCTGTCCATAGGTGTTTCCTTTTGGTAGTTTCACTGCACCCTGTAGACTTAAGCTGACTTTTCAGTGTGTATTATTATATTTAAAAAAAATCATACTCATGGTTTTCAAAATAGGAATTTTGCTGTTGTGTATGAAACCACATAAAATTCTCCATGATATCCTTCCCTACTCTAAATTAATAAACTCCTTCATGCTGTGTGTGTGCACACACTCCAAGACATGGGACACATTTTGGTAATTCTGATAATTCTGGGACCATTCCTAGGCTTCTGCATGTAGTCCTACGAACATATGAAAAAATCCTTTTCCAAATGCAGGAAGTTTTTCCGTGGTTGCTTTTGTTCTCACCTGACAAATCAGTTTCCTAAGTCAAAGAGGTGGCTTGATTTAAAATTTCCATAAACTGATATAGTTTTGTTGTTTTATGACGAAGAAGCTGTTCTGTATATAACTCTGAAATCCATAATTCTTTCTTAAGACATCACTAGGCATTCAGTTCCCAGTGACCATCTTTTGAGGGTGGCCTTTTGGGTTCTGAAGTCATGTTTTACATTACCCAGTAGAGGACATAGTTGCTCTCTACTAGACACGTGCATGTTCATGTGAACTGGCAGAAAACAAATACTTTCATTTCTTCATCATAACTTGGCTTGTATAGCCTGCAAACTTACTGTCCTCCACTTGATTTCTAGGTTTACTTATTTGATCTGACTTACAAGCAGCGGCCATACACTTTTCTCCTGCCAAAGAAATGCCACTCTTCAGGAGGTGAGCGAACTACACTTATCTTGAATTGAAGAAAGCGCCTGTATTTGTATTCAACTCCTAAGGCATTTCTTTGTGGCCACTCCAGCTTTTTGCCTGTTTCTAGCCCTCTTGGAGGTTGACATAGATTTCAAAACTGGTGTTGTTCTTGGAATGGTGGTTGTGTGGAGGACCTGCAACCCAGTTCCAGCAAATTTTACAGCTTTTTATTCCCAATCAGTGTAATTTAAGTGTCTTTGAACAAACCGGGGATATTCCAGTCTTTAATTACTTAATGGGCTTTGCAGTATCCCATAGATAATGCGGTGACCCTCTCCTTGCTATTCCGCCCCATTGTTTTTTGGTGAATAAGTATTAGATTCCCATTTTGACTTTGGTCACATTCATGCCATTGGTATGTGGGTTTTGCTAAGAACATGCAAGTAAAATATGCAAAACTTGCTGCTGCTTTATAGCTGTCACATTGGAAGTGGTGATCTTTACCAAACAAGTTGCCAAGGTAGGTAACTTATGACATGCTGTGGCTTTGTTTAAGAAATAAACATAATGGAATGTCAGAGCATGCTGCAAAGCAGAAAATGGGACTTTTTAATATTGAGTTGTAACTCCCCAGTGCAGCACCTCTTTGCAGAGCAATAAAACCAGATGTTTATAATGGATAGACACTTATTTGCTTAAAGGAAATAGGGCTGAGGGAAGTGTATGAGGCAGGACTTAGTGGCTTTGAACAATCAACAAAGCTAATGAAACAGCACCACAAGGCTTCCTCTTTCCCTGTACCACTGCAAATGGAAGCGCCATTGCTGACTTCACTTACCACTCATAGTGCAGTTCAGGGTTTCTCTCCCATTTGGAATAGTACAGCATGGAGTTGGTAGCGTAATGCTAGCATGTCGGGACACTACAAACATAAGCTGGTTCAATGGCCAATCTCCCTTTCCCAGGAACTGTAGTTTTGTGTGTGTGCACACCAAGGGGTGGGGGATAGGGATCTTAACAAAATTGTTGTGCTCTCTCTGACTTAGGATTCCCAGGGTTGCTTGGGAAAAGCCGTGATAGTTAAATATGAGCAAAACTTTGCCATTTAGTTGTTGTTTTTTTGTTAAGTTTAAGTAAATGTGCCTCTGGAGGGAGCTGTCTGCCCATATCTGCATTCCTGGTTGATGTTGACTTTTGAGACGCCTGGCACAGGCTAGTGACAAAGAGTTTTCAGAGATCCAGGAGGAGCTGCTTCTGTCCAGAAGTCCAGGCGGGGGCAAGCACCATAGCACTTCTCAAGCTGGCAACCCCACGTCAGGAGGGGGTGCCTACTTGATGTGTGTCATTAGGCCCCCTTTGCCTTGAGTTGACCCCAAACGGTATACCTCAGCAAGCAGGTCAAAATGGCTTCCTAATGCCTTGCCAAACCCTTCATCTGTAATCGATAAAAGTTGTGGCCTTATTTGACCCAAGCTACGTGCCTTGTGTAATTGGTATGGGCAGTCTTTGGAGGTGGGGGCGCCAGGCTTAGACAATGAGCAGTGAGCCAGGGAAGAGCAGATTGAAATCTTGCTCCTTGATGAATGGCTACAAGTTCTATGCGAGTTACGATTGTTTATTTCTGGGATGCAGGGGGTGGTGGTGCTTTCAACATATGTGCTTTGTTTTACCCTTGGCCTCTTTGAGGATCGATGAGTCCATGAAACTGAATGGCCAAGATGCCTGTACATTATCTGCAACTTACACCTTGCTTGTCTTTCCAACACTCAAGAGGTGCAGAACGGGAAAACATCAACCAATGGCGTGTCAAATGGCATCCATCTCCACAGCAACGGCTTCAGGCTATCTGAGGGGCGAGCACACATAAGGTAAGGTGACATGCTTGTCTTAAATGGTTTTGTATTTTTGATCTAAACTGTGTCCAAAAAGTTCTGGGAATTTACTTGAAGAGACTGAGAGCGAGAGTCAACTTGACTGGAAACTGTGCCAAGTCTTCACCAACCTGGTGCCCTCCAGATGTTTTAGACTACAGCCTTATCCAACACAGCTGTACTGGTTGGGGCTGCTGGGAGTTGTTGCTGTTGTTGCCATTAATGCTATTATCTTCCACATATATCTCAAGGTGATGCACAAAGCATAATAAAGCCAACGAAAACCACTTAACAACTGCACGAGAATCAGCAGAATGTAATTTTTTTTAAAAAAATACAGAATAGACTTCCGTGGCAGAAACTTGTTTATCCAGCTGGGAGAACTGATTGAAATAAAAGTGTATTTAGTTTTATAAAAGCAGAATATAAATTTAATAAATCAAAGGGAGGTTGAGGGAGAGGAGGGGTTCCATGGCCAGGATCTATTTTGACATATTCCAGCTCTCCTCTCCTCCCCTCCCTTCTGAAGTCCACAGGTGGAGCTGCCTCCCTATCTGGAGAAAATCAAACTGCAAGCCAACGAGGCTTTTGCTTGTCAGCAATGGACTCAAGCCATCCAGCTTTATAGCAAAGCTGTCCAGAAAGCCTCTAGCAATGCCATGCTGTACGGAAACAGAGCTGCTGCCTACATGAAGCGCAAATGGTAAGCAAACAAGGCCACTTTCCTTAATGAAATGAGCCTCTCTTGTCATCTTAGGATAGCATTGTGGGAGTTCCTCTGCCCTTTCATTGATCTTAAGAGTATGTGGATATTACTTCCTCCATAGGTGGCTGACAGTCCGACTGCTAAAGCCACTGGCCTGCAGACTCTCTCATGGGCTGTCTCTTTTTTAGACTAGCCTTCCTCAACCTGGTGATGCCCAGACATTGTTGGACTCAAGCTCCCATCAGCACCAGCCAGCATGACCCAGGGAACTGTAGTCCAACATCATTTTGAGGGCACAAGGTGAGGGGAGAATGCTCTTGCCAGAGGAGACACATGAGCCCCCTCTCAGATAGTTTATGCCTTCCTCTGCTTCTTCTCTCCTAACAGAAAGAATCTATCTTGTCTTTCCCTCCTGGGAAAATTCTGCAAGCAATAATGCCCGTAAATCAGGACCAAGTATAGTCTGGCTTTTGCTGTTGTGGAAGGAAAGCAGAGGTGCTTCTGTTTTGAGGCAAATGTGGGCTCATTCATAGCTCCGTGGTAGAGTGCATGGTTTGGATGTAAAAAGTTCCAGGTCCAATCCCAGACATTCCAGGTAGGACTAGGAAAGACCAGGTCTGAAACCCTGGAGAGATGGTATCAGACATTTCAGAGAATACTGAACTAGGTAAAGGTAAATGTACCCCTGCCCGTACGGGCCAGTCGTGACCGACTCTGGGGTTGTGCGCTCATCGTGCTCAAGAGGCCGGGAGCCGGCGCTGTCCGAAGACACTTCCGGGTCACGTGGCCAGCGTGACGAAGCTGCATCTGGTGAGCCAGCACCAGCGCCGCACACGGAAACGCCGTTTACCTTCCCGCTAGAAAGCGGTCCCTGTTTATCTACTTGCACTTAGGGGTGCTTTCGAACTGCTAGGTGGGCAGGAGCTGGGACCGAACGACGGGAGCTCACCCCACTGCGGGGATTTGAACCGCCGACCTTTCGATCAGCAAGTCCTAGGCTCTGTGGTTTAACCCACAGCGCCACCCGCATCCCGAATGCTGAACTAGATGGGGGTAAATGAGTTTTGGAAGCAAGAGGGGAAATACTTTCCCACTGAATAAATAGTATTTTTGTCACCTTTACAGGGATGGGGATCACTACGATGCATTGAGAGACTGCTTAAAGGCCATCTCCCTAAATCCATGCCACTTGAAGGCTCACTTCCGCCTGGCTCGCTGTCTCTTTGAGCTGAAGTATGTGGCAGAAGCACTGGAGTGTCTGGACGATTTCAAAGGAAAATTCCCTGAGCAAGCACATAGCAGTGCTTGTGATGCACTGGACCGGGACATCAATGCAGCCCTTTTCTCAAAAAGTGATAATGGTGAGAACTGTTGTGCCAACGTATTGCCATCCTGCCCTGAGCATTGGTGAAGGCTTAGATTCCTTTTCTTAAATTATCAAACCTCGAGCCTGAGGTTCCCCACCCCCAGGACCCAATAATTTCTGAGGTCCCTTCCAGTTTTAAAATTCCTAGGTTGTTGTTGTTTAGTCATTTAGTCATGTCCAACTCTTCCTAGGTAGAGGATGTTATTTATCGCTGTGAAGTAGGGTAGACTGAGAAGCAGCAAGGCTTTCTTGTGCTCTCCCAAGTGCTAGAAACAAGTAACATGGTGTTTGACTTTCTTTAGCGGAAGACAAGAAAGGGAGCGGCCCTATCTGGCTGCGAGCAACGGGCCGAAAAGATTCCATTTCGGACGATGAGATGGTGCTGAGGGAGCGCAGCTATGACTACAAGTTCAGATACTGCGGCCACTGCAACACCACCACAGACATCAAAGAGGCCAACTTTTTTGGCAGGTATGTCAACTTCTCTCAAGGTCAGGAGTGGAGTTTCTGCTGTTTATGTGTTGCCCTTCCATCTGTACTGCCTGCTGAATTAGGGATCGAGGGAAATTTTGTTTGGTCCACATTTTACAATGATCAAACCTAACTCTTGCTTCAGTTCTTCTACTCACTCTCTCCAACAATCCCTGCCCCCCTCCCAGCAATGCACAGTACATTGTCAGCGGCTCTGACGACGGCTCCTTCTTCATCTGGGAAAAAGAAACAACAAACCTGGTGCGGGTGTTGCAAGGCGACGAGTCCATTGTCAACTGTCTCCAGCCCCACCCGAGTTACTGCTTCCTGGCCACCAGTGGCATCGATCCAGTCGTACGGCTGTGGAATCCCAGACCAGAGGTATGATCAGACAAAGGATTAGACAAATGCATGGATCTGCCTTCTACAGGCAACCTCTAGCCCTGGTTGCTGAATGCTACTTGCATGTGCTGACCTTTAAAGCCCTAAAAGGCCTCAGCCCAGTATACATGAAGGAGCGTCTCCACTCCCATTGTTCAGCCCGGACACTGAGGTCCAGCACCAAGGGCCTTCTGGTGGTTCCCTCACTGTGAGAAGTGAGGTTACAGGGAACCAGGCAGAGGGCCTTCTCGGTAGTGGCGCCCGCCTTGTGGAACGCCCTCCCATCAGATGTCAAAGAAATCAACAACTATATGACTTTTAGAAGACATCTGATGGCAGCCTTGTTTAGGGAGGTTTTTAATGTTTGATGTTTTATCGTTTTTTTTTAATATTCTGTTGGGAGCCGCCCAGAGTGGCTGGGGAGACCTGGCCAGATAGGTGGGGTATAAGTAATAAATGATGATGATGATGATGATGATGTTCAGAGCAATGTGTCTCCCATGGGCTAAGCTTGGAAAACCAAAAGCACCTCCCCACCCACTTTGGTTTGCCCAGCACAAGCAGCTAACGTTGCCTGTTGCCCTTCCTCTTGTTTTGCAGAGCGAGGCACTGAACGGGCGAGTGGTGGAAGACATGGAAGGCGCTTCCCAAGCCAACCAGAGGCGGATGAACGCTGACCCACTGGAGGTGATGCTGTTTAACATGGGCTACCGGATCACAGGACTGACTAGTGGTGGGACTGGAGGCTCAGATGATGAAGACAGCTCCGAGGGGCAAGTCCACTGCCGGACCAGCTAAAGCTGAACTGCCTCTCCTTCCCTTGATTTTGGGGGTTTTTTTTTTGTTTTTGTTTCTTTGTTTGAAGGGAAATCTAGTTTGCTCAGTTTGAACTCTGATGAACGACTGCACTGTTTCACACTATGCACAGAGTAGGACACGTCAGCAGGGGCAAGAGTGGCTTTGTTAAACTGCTGCTACTATTTCTTCCCCCCTTTTGCCCCGTTCCACTATTGAGCAGCATGGTAACGCGGCCTGTTGAGTTTTGCCTCCCAGCAGAATCTAGTCTGTACAGGGGTTCCTTTTCCACGTTGTCTGTGAGCAGTGTAAAACTGGTAGCCATCCCCTCCTCCAGCGCTGCTGCATGGCCTGGATGGCGGGAGGCATTGCCTACATGAATGCATTTTACAGAGAGAATGTTTAAAAACTCAATAAAATGTAAAACTAGGTCAGGGATTATGGAATTAAGTTTAATGCGGTGATCTGTGTCTCTGAAGCTTGGCTTGCCTGCTCTGCTGCTAGCTATTGGCCCATAGTTGTGACCTCTCTGGTGTCTCTTTCAGCCCACAGGACAGCTGATGAGCCCAGTCTCTGCATCTAAAGCCATGGTCACAACCAAGTGGCTAGAGAGAGCTTAATTCATGTGACTCTGGAGGTGCAAAATACATGACACCAGGCAGAGAAACTGACTTCCTGTTATTCAATACTTTATTTCTTCCATGTGCAGAGAGAGAAATGGCTGTAATAGAGAGAGGCCCTGACACGGGGCTCTGTGATTTATGTGACTTGAGCTAGTAAAAAGACCTGATGTTGCTGCTCTTTGGAAAACTCCTGATTCCCCCACCCCACCCCCGGCAACTTCTCCCAGAATGTTTTCTTTCTTGTGTGTCTATGGTTAGGCATGTGGCGTATGTGGGACATGCCTCATCACTGCTTGGGACTGAATGCTGAAAGTGAACTGATTCGTTGGCTCTCCACGAGGTTGTCCTTCCCCATTTCCTTGACATTTGTGTGACCTCCCACCTCTGTCGTGCATAGAGGAATCTCCATGGGGTTTGTGAACGTCTTAGTGGAGCCGCCTATCCTTTCTCAAACCTTGTTTCTGGTGGGCAGGAGTCTTTAAAGTGGCACAGGATGTTGACTCCTCTTTTTTGTTAAATGACTCCATTTTACCTGTTTGCTTCCAGCCATCAAATGGATACCACCACAGTTGATGTAACGTGGCTTTTTGATTGTGACCTAAGCCCAAGAGTCCCTGGGCAATACACGTAACATTTGTTCTCTCCTCATTTATGTTAAATTGCTAGCATTGTTCCTTGAGGTAAGAATGGAGGGCGGAGAGAGAAAGGTATGCATGACCAGGACAAATGCTACTTTAAGGTTGGCTTTTAGGAACACAGAATTCCTGTGTTTTGTGAAGGATCACATGTTTGGGAAAGTGATCTCTGGACATGGCACACACCTTCACGTCTTTTGTGTCACATTTCTGGAGCAAGTGGTGGCAGAAATAATGATGGCATAAAATCTGCTGTCAATACAACTTCTGGGTGTGATGGTGTTGATAATGCGCCATTGTCTTGAACCAACTCAGACCTTCTCTTCCAGGTAACTCTTCTCTGGGATTTACGCTTGGAATTGGAAGCAAGGCAGGCAGCCATTTGTGGGTGGGTGTTGAGGAGAAATATGACTGTAACATTGCTGTCTCCATTAAACATCTTTGCTTTGCCTCCCCTTGAAAATGTGTGCCCTGAAATAAGACCTTCAATAGCATCCCATGGTCTTTCTGAGTAGAATGACATACTGTAGTCTTGCATCATGTAGTGCAGCATTCTCCAACTTGGTTCTCTCTAGATCAGTTGGGGCACCAGGTGTTGTTGGACTACAACTCCCAACCCCCCGACAACTGGTCATGCTAGCTTGGAATGATGGGAGTTGTAGTCCAACAACATCTGGGGATCCAAGGTTGAGAAAAGCTGCTCAAGGTGATGTTGAACTCAAATACATAGCTGTCCCAGCAAGAATGGCCAGAGGCCAGAGATGGTGGTTGTTTTAGTCCAGCAATGTCTGGTGGGGCACCAGGTTTGAGAAATCCTGTTCCTTTCATGGTCCCCAATATGTTAACCAGAAAAAAACACTATGTTGTCTTTTGGCTCAACCCCTGCCAAAGCCAAGATGTATGCATATTATACAGAAGCAAAGACCTTGGTTTCACATAATTTCTTGCCACTAAGCAAATGGTGATTGTACACCCTTGCAGTCAGCATACCTCTTAGGAAACTTGGGCCAGACTATGCCAACTGTAGATTGCTCCCCTCCCCATTTAATCAAATTGTATTCTGTTGTCTTGGCTGGACAGCCACTTCCAATCTATCACTTTTTTATATTCACTGCACACCATATTCTCTTTAAAAATCAAGAGCATTGCTGTGTTTTCAAGGATCTTAAAAACAGAATATCTTCTCTGAGTTGTAGGTAAGAGTTTTCCCTTGCAGTTTTCTTATTTCAGGAACTTTCCAGTTGCTTAAAAGTACCCCCCTCAAAAAAAAAACCTGAGTTGATTGCCTAGTATTTAGGTCTCTGAGGGAAGGAAATATATTTTTTCTCCTATCCCACCCACTTGTTTTTGCTGGCTCACCCTGCTGCCTTTTTCATTTCATTGGCAATGCACTTTCTCCAGTCTGTAGGAAATAAGGTGCAAGCTTGGGTCTGCCTCCACTCTGCTCTAGAAGAACATATATACATATACATACATACATACATATCTACATGTATATGTATATGTATATGTGTATAGAGAGAGACAGGCAGACAAGAGAGACAGAGCAGGGTGACCACTGCTTCAAAAACATTGCAGTCTAGGGATAGGCAACATAGTGTCTGTCCTCCAGATGCTGTAGACTACAACTCCCATTGTTCCTGACCATTGACCATGCCAGCTGAAATTGTGGTCCAGAACATCTGAAGAGAACCATATTGTTTTACCCCGTTGTAGTCCTTTGGATTCTCCTTGGAACTTCAAGCATCCTCTTCATTGGATTCAATTGGCCACAGCGTTAGAACCATCAGCAGCCTCTTGTTTATTATAAATGGAGCAAAAGGAATAAAACCGCCTTGCACATGGTTGACTATGGAAAAGCAGCATACAAATCAATGGTGATGATGTATTAGGTGTTCCATTGGATAAGGAGTCCAGCGAGGAGACCCCAAAAGTAATTTGCCTTTCTCTGTTCTGGAGACGAAGCCACTTCAGTGTGTGGAGGGCAGGTCACAGATGGGAGAGGTGCACAAGCCTTTGGTGGAATAACCCCAATACAGTCTGTAACTTCTCACTCATGTTCAGTTTCTTCGTCCTTGCAACAGTCAAAAGGCATGCCAGTTCAACTTCCTTTTCAAACCTTCTTATCCAAAACTTGTACAAAAAAAGTAATGCTGAGATTAGAAACACTGTAGGAAATAGATTCGGAATTCCTCTCTGCAGAGCTTCCACTGTGGCAGCTAATTTTATTTAATATTATTTTGCTGTTGAGCACTGTGTTTTCCTTCCCTGCTTTCCATGGCATGACAACTGAAGTATCCCTTTCCTCTGCCATGGATAGATTTTTAGTTAATTGCTGCTTAACTGAAAATAATATTCATGTTTTAATAGTGGGCTAATGGTTGCCCCATACTTGATTCTGGGCTTGTAGACTATACTTGTGAATGAGGGGCATCTGTGTGGATGGAGAGAAGAAAACCGTGATGGAGGAAGAGGCGCTTTTAAATTTATCTTGTCCCCCTGCCTTAGCTTGTGTGCAAGGAGAGGATATACTCATATTGTTTTCCTCTTGGTTAACTCTTTCTAATAGAGAGATGCCCCAAGAAATACTATTTTTGTAATCAAGCACAGGGATCTCTTCTTGTGTATAAATATGATGAATGCATAGAAAAAGCTTCATTTTGGCTGCTGGGAAAACAGTTGCCATATAACTCTTCAGGAATCTGAAATGAGATTTTCCCCAAAGTATATGTCCTTGCAGAACAACTGCCTTAGTTTTTTTGGAAGGTGGAGAGGTAATGGGGTGTTTCTGTTTCTCTGATCCCTGGAAGGAAGGGGTTAAGCTATTAAAAGCATTTTTGTTCTAGTTTTCTTTTGGTGTCCTCATTCTGTTCTTGAGACAGTTCTGACCTTGTGCCACTAGTTTGCTGCAAAGATTTGCATGGTTGGTGCGTATGCTAACGAACACCTGATCTTCCTGCTCGGAGGCAAGATTTTTACGCTCCCCAGTTGCATAACTTGCAAAGCAGTAGTTTTGCATAAAAACGCAGAATTCAATGGTGGCTACATTTCATATGCAGGGAGAGAGACTTTACCAACTTCTTAAATAAAAAATCAGTGGAAAAACCATTAGATGATCCTCCAAGAATCTCTGCATTTTTCCAGTGGGTCCATGAGGGGAAAGGTTTAGGAATTGCTAGTTTAGGAGAAACTCGAATGGTAGCTGTTTGGCCCAGTATATGGTGGTCTGCTTTATGCCTCCTGTCAAGAGGGGTGGTAGCTGCCATATCTATACTTGGGGGAGACTATAGCAAATTCTTTGCAGGCACAAGGGCTTGAGTCCCATCTACTTAAAGCAGGGATGGAGAGTTTCAAGCCTTTGGCTCTCCAGGCCTTTATGAGATTCTCCAGAGGCCAAAGCCCCTAACTAACTCTACTCTGTGCCATCCTTGAGTGCAATTGCCTGGCTGGAATGTGCCCTTGAACTCTGACCATTCCTCTTACTTGCCTAGAGGGGGAAGGGTGTAGAAGTATAAAAGTCAGAGTCTTACCTGCTGCCCTGCCCACTTTTTCCTCTGAGTTCTCCCATGCAGTCTCTAGAAGGTTGTCCACAAGGAAATGCAGCCCTGTCCCTGATCCTAAAGGAAGAGGTACCGGGTACCATATTTTTCGCTATATAAGAAGCACCAGACCACAAGACGCACTTAGTTTTTGGAGGAGGAAAACAAGAAAAAAAAAATTCTGAATCTCAGAAGCCAGAACAGTAAGAGCAATCGCTGCACAGTGAAAGCAGAAATCCCTCTTGCTGTTCTGGCTTCTGGGATAGCTGCGCAGCCTGCATTCGCTCCATAAGAGACGCACGCATTTCCCCTTACTTTTTAGGAGGGAAAAAGTGAGTCTTATAGAGCAAAAAATACGGTAATTGAAAGCACACCTGTCTGAAATCTTGGAACACTGCTACCAGTCAGAGTAAATTGCTGGTTTAGGAACAAATAATCTGACCTGGTAAAGGGTCACACCCTATAGTCCCATAAATCTCTGTGTGTGCATGGATGCATGGATATTTTCTCAGGGAATATTTGTTGCAGTCCTAGTAGAAAAACCTCATGCCTTCTGTTTCCAGTATCCTAGAAAAATTACAAATCCTTATCTAGGCCCTTCACAATTACGTTTCTATAGTGTGGGTAACTGGGCAATCAATAGTATTGGCAGGATCAGCAAGGGAATGATGCATCATCCTGTGTTTGACAGCGTATCCCTGCAGTGCTCCTGGTTTTCTTGTAGAAATAGAAAGCTCAGAATAGCCTGATTCCAAAGACTTTGCAAAATGAAGACATCTGCTAAGAGGACAGTTTGTACCTAGACCAGTTGGCTACACATGTGCACCCAAGGATGAAGACAAGGCTGGCTGATATGCTGGCTTGCTTTCAGTAGAAAGATCCCTCTCTTAGGGATATCTGTAAGAAATCGTGCATACCGATCCTGAAACGGTTGCTTCGCTAGGTACAAACTGTTCTCAAGAGAGTGCTCTATTTTGGGGAAGATCCTATTTTTTTATGCCTGGCGCTCTG
Organism: Podarcis erhardii; assembly: GCF_964252035.2. NCBI lineage: Eukaryota > Metazoa > Chordata > Lepidosauria > Squamata > Lacertidae > Podarcis > Podarcis erhardii. Next base: position 67,611,891 of record NC_138511.1, read on the forward strand.
ACATTTGGCGCACAAGTTTGTAGACCTCCCTTCCCTTCAGGCTGCATTTACTAATCAAAACCAGTAAGCTATTAAGATTTGTGAAATATTTGCTATCTTTTTAACCTCTGCTACATCAGTGGGGTAAAAATGAATGGAGCCAGGTGCAATCACATTACATATCTGTCTTCACTCCTGCATAATTGCATGGTTTTCATTATTAAATGAGGAACTGGTGAGCTGGTCATGAATGCATAATGTCTAAATGCCTTCCTGTACACCTTGCCTCTTTGAATGTTTATATGGCAATTCAGTAGGGGCTTGTCTCAGTTAACTGTAAAGCAGAGACAGTCTTGACTTCCTACAGGGGCCCTTTCAATTTGAAGATGCCTAAATTCACATATGGGATGTGGGTGGCACTGTGGTCTAAACCACTGAGCCTAGGACTTGTCGATCGGAAGGTTGGCGGTTCGAATCCCCGCAACAGGGTGAGCTCCTGTTGCTCGGTCCCTGCTCCTGCCAACCTAGCAGTTCGAAAGCATGTCAAAGTGCAAGTAGATAAATAGGTACCGCTCCAGCGGGAAGGTAAACGGTATTTTTGTGCGCTGCTCTGGTTCGCCAGAAGTGGCTTGGTCATGCTAGCCACATGACCTGGAAGCTGTACGCCGGCTCCCTCGGCCAGTAAAGTGAGATGAGCACCACAACCCCAGAATCATCCGCGACTGGACTTACCGGTCAGGGGTCCCTTTACCTTTAAATTCACATATGCAGTTGGGGATGACCCTAAGAATATATTTTGGGTGCTATTATGGGTAGCAAATTCAGTTTTGATGTATTGCCATCTGGGAGTTTTCTGCCACAGGCTTGGGCCACCCCTACAGAGATGTTTGTGGCCGAAATAGGAGGTTAACCCACCTCCCTCTGGATTCTACCCAGGCTTTATGGCCATAGGTACACATGGATGGCTTACAGTTGCAATCAAAATTATTCAACCACCATTGCAAATCAGGTTTATTGTCAAAATTTACAGTCCTTCAGCTGTTTGCAATGAGCAAGTCAAATCAAAGCTACCGTATTTTTCGCCCTATAGGACGCACTTTTTCCTCTCCAAAAATGAAGGGGAAATCTGGGTGCGTCCTATGGGGTGAATGCAGACTTTCGCTGAAGCTTGGAGAGCAAGAGGGGTCGGTGCGCACCGACCCCTCTCGCTCTCCAGGCTTCAGGAACACATCCGCAGCCTAGGCAGCCCTGCGGGAGTTCCCGCAGGGCTGTCTAGGCTGCGGATAGTAGCCTGCTTCCCAGAGCTTCGGGAACACATCCACAGCCTAGGCAGCCCTGCAGGTGTTCCCGCAGGGCTGTCTAGGCTGCAGATAGCAGGCTGCTTCCCGGAGCGCCGGGCGCGCTTAAAGCAGAGCGCCTGGCGCTTTGGGAACACATCCGCAGCCTAGGCAGCCCTGCGGGAGTTCCCGCAGGGCTCCCTACGCTACGGATAGCAGCCTGCCGCCCGGCGCGAGCGGCGCCCTGAAGCAGAGCGCCCCACCCGCCGGGCAGACATCCGCAGCGTGTTGGAGCCCTGCGGGAGTTCCCTACGGATAGCAGCCTGCCGCCCAGCGCACCGGACAGACATCGGCCAGCCCCACAAGCTCGGGGGACAGCAAGGAGGCGCAGCGCCGCCATCCTGCTGTTCCTCGACCTGGTTCCGTTTCCCCGACCTGGTTTGGGGGGGGGATAAAGAAAAAAAAAATTCCTTTATTTCCCCCCCAAAAAACTAGGTGCGTCCTATGGGACGGTATTCACACAGCTCAATGCAACAGATGCTTCAAGTGGTTCCCCCAAATTCAGCTGAAATTGCAACTTATACTGGCTTCTCTGGGTGGAAATGGTGGGGCTCTGTCCCCTGGGGTCTCCTAGGTTCTGCACCCACCTGGTGAAATCCCCCCCCCCCCCCGCATAGCCTTTGATTTCCACTTCAGCCATTGGGTAAGGTTGATTTGTCTCTTCCTTCCACCTCTTGTTCCTGGTGAAGATCTTCATTCACCTCTTCTTCCTTGGCAGGAGGACGTGCCATTTTGTGGTTTGCCTCAAGTACCAAAATGTCTTAGGCCATCCCTGCTTAGGGCGCTGCATTTTAATGTGGCTTGAACAGAGAACTCTACAGGATCAGAACTATCTGCCTGCCAGTTTTAATGATACCAGAATTCACAATAGGGTGTGCTTGCCTTGGCTGACCTCATGGTGGAGCTGTTCGTTACTTCTTAATGCAGCTATATCGTACAGTGGTACCTGTACAGCAGGCACATTGCTCTGAACATCATCATCATTTATTACTTATACCCCACCCATCTGGCCGGGTCTCCCCAGCCACTCTGGGTGGCTCCCAACAGAATACAGTGGTACCTCGGGTTACATACGCTTCAGGTTACAGACTCCGCTAACCCAGAAATAGTGCTTCAGGTTAAGAACTTTGCTGCAGGATGAGAACAGAAATCAGGCTCCGGTGGCGCAGCAGCAGCAGGAGGCCCCATTAGCTAAAGTGGTGCTTCAGATTAAGAACAGTTTCAGGTTAAATACGGACCTCCGGAACAAATTAAGTACTTAACCTGAGGTACCACTGTATAGGGAAATCACTTACAGACTGAAACTTCTCAGTGGAAACAGAAAATTGTAGGGTTGGGTATGGGTGTTTTTTGGACGGGGAGAGGGCAGGGGTCTTTAGCAGAAGCTTATTATAATATCCCTACTTAGAAAGCAAGTGGGAATTGCAACCCACTCCACTAGAGAGAATGAATTTTCATGGTAAGTCCAACATTCCCTTTTTGCATCATATTGTTCAGAGCGACAACACACTGTTAGGCACGAAGAAAAATTCTACAGTGCAGCGACTTCGGTGGTATAAGATGTCACCCCCTGCAATACAGGAATCTCTTGCCCAACATAGGATGAAGGCTAAACACAACTCAACCAATGTTCTTATTAACAGTAAACTGTCTAAATAGATATAATGATAGCCACCCTTTACTGCTTAATACCATTGTTTACTGCTACTATGCAGGGAATGGTTTAGTCAAAGATGACCCTGATAAAAGCACCTATATATTAGCAGAGAAGTGGGGTGCATGGCTGATGGACTTTGCAGAACTGGCGAAACTGACGGGAAGAATCTGGAACCAGCAAGACCAAGCATTCCAAAAAGACTGGAATAAATTTATATTATATTTGAAAGACAACTGTAAGCAATTAACATCTGAAGATTTGTAAGATGAAATTGCTACCTATTCAGGTTGAGTAATAGAATATTTTAGGCAATGATATATAACAAGGATAGGAAACGAAGCAAATTGTAAAGATGTAAAGTTTAATTTTGTAAAACATCAGATGGGAGGGAGGGAAGTCAATAGGTTCAGTTGAGCCAAAGAGGTAAAATAAGAGAGTACGATGGTACGCAATGTGATTATATGTAAAACCAATAAAAATATTTATAATAATAAAAGAAGAAGTGTGAGACTAAGGGGAATTTCAAGAGGGCATTTGAACACAGAGCCATAGCTAGGTGATCTTGCGCCCAGTCCAGATTACGCCCCCGAGCCACGGACATCCATCCATTCAATTCCTCACACACTTCACCTTGTAATGAATTCTTTCACAGAAATCCAGTATTTAATTTATTATTTCTTAATAAAAGGTTTCAGCAAAGAAAATTACATTTTGATGCGAGTTGACAGTTTTTTAAAAATGTAATTCAGTTGTATAACAATACACACACAAAAACGGTAAAGGACCCCTGACAGGTCCAGTTGTGAATGACTCTGGGTTTGCAGCGCTCATCTTGCTTTACTGGCTGAAGGAGCCGACGTTTGTCTGCAGACAGTTTTTCCGGGTCATGTGGCTAGCATGACTAAGCCACTTCTGGCGAAACCAGAGCAGCGCATGGAAACGCTGTTTACCTTCCTGCCGGAGCAGTACCTATTTATCTACTTGCACTTTGACGTGCTTTTGAACTGCATCTTCCAACCCACCTTTGTGCAATGGTATGCATGTGCCCTACTCCTTACTAAAATGGAGACTTTATGTGCACACTGGTCCCCAGCCTCATTCCCTGAAGAATGCGGTTCTGTCCCCAGGTTCATCACAACTACCTGTGAGGAGTTGAGTGAGTTACAGAATGTTCCCTCAAAGTTTCTTTCCAAAGTTTCCCTTTCCCCCCAGCATAGGGAAAAGACCACAAGGTTGGTAAAACTTTTTTTTTAAAAGGTTTACTTATAAATTCTCCAAATGTCAGATTCATGTGCTTCAGAAAAGGTTGCACAGGCAGTAAAACTCAGCTTAGATGCAAAGTGTTTAATGTTACTTACTTACTGGTATAGGAATTCAAAAGTGGCTTGTGAGAGCCATGCGGTTGAGATGGAGCAACCAGCTCAAACCTCTTCACACACTGAAGACTAGGGGACAACAAAGGGAAATATTGGTTCGTACCAAGGTGAGGGGAAGTGGACATGTAGCTAAACCTGGCAGGATAGCTTAGTCTATGGTATTATCTTCATTCATTCATTAAAATACATGTTGGTTATACGAAGCTGGTTATCCCACACCAACCCCAATGGAAGTTGCAGATTCCCCTGCCTTGTGTCTTGTTAAATAACCCAAGTAGGATTTGCACCTATTTCTCTGGTGTTATGCTGTTCTCCTTATTGTCCTCAGGATCCTTCCATCTCTGCTCCTTCTTGGATTGAACCAAAGAGCTGTCACTCCAACCTGCCTATGAAAACTAACTTTTCTGTTCTGTATCATGATACCAATCATATTTTGTAATAAATGGCATATTCTTTCAGTCTAAGCTTGGCTTGCTGATTTCATTGCTAATTTACTCTGTTCTTGAGCCAAGAGTCACAGCCATCTGTGTTGGTTGAGAACATATGCACAAATGCAGTTAACCGGATTCTTACTGGTCCCATCTGCACTAGAAATTTAAAGCAGTATTATACAACTTTGAACAGTCACAACTTCCTCCAAATAATACTGGGAATTGCACTTCGTTAAGGGTGCTGACAGTTGTTAGTAGACCCCTGTTCCCCTCACAGAGCTACAATCCCCAGAATTTCCTGGCAATAGGGATTGCCAAGCTCCTCTGAGAATTGTAGCTCTGTGAGGGGAACAGGGGTCTTCCAACAACTCTTAGTGCCCTTAGCAAACTACAGTTCCCAGAATTATTTGGGGATTGTTTAAAGTTGTATAATACTGTATTGATTTAAATATATAGGCCTTAATTTTATATTTATATGTTATGGAATTGTAGTGACCCAAATGGCTTTACACATGCAGAGTGCGATAGAAATGTTTAAATAAATAAATAAAACCCTCAGTGGGTATTTCAGAAGCCATTTTGTGTCAAATGAATGGTTCCTTAACCCCTGCTGAAATGCCTTCGGAAACCCCACATAGGTTTCACTCCCCTTCTTGATGATGACTCACAGGGGGAGAAACCAACTCTGCTACATGAAGGGGGACAAAACTTTGAGCCTCCAGCTATGGAAAGCACTACATCCAGTATGCTATCTTGAAGAATATGTGAAGTGCATGCCGGTTTTATGGTGCCAAGGTAAAGTAGGGGCAAACAAAAATAGTAATGCTTGGGTTTCAAAGGAAAAACAGAAACTGAACACTCTCACCCCCCCAATGTTTGCCATGAGTTGGTTTGGCTCACTGCTTCACGATCTCCAGCCCTCCTGTTTGGGGACTCAGATTGAAAAGAGCTTTGCAAGCGGGTGGTGGGTTGGGTAAGTCCTGGAGGTTTGCAAACTGGCTGGCGTGTACGTGTTGCCGTAGGCCAAGAGTAGTGCCATTTCTTTTATTTCAGTCATATCAACCAGACTTCTCTTAGCTTAGATAACCATTATGGCTTGGGGAGAGGAGCTTAAGGTTGCTTTCCTTTCATTTTCCTTCCACTGGAAGCCTGTGTTCTTCCTTGCTCTGTCTGCACTCTTTAAAAGCAATTATATTTCAAAAGGGTTGCACCAGTGTAATTTCAGCCTAATTTATGCCATCAAGGAAGTATTTGTAGGAAATGCAGCATTCTTGACACTTTTTTCAATACTCACCACCCCAAAAGTAATTTGGTTCATTATATTCATTAAAACAACAGGGCTTTTCTTAAGAGAAGATAATTAGAATGGGAGTATTAATTTGAAATTGTTTTCCCTCAGCAATTGACTGAGGCACATTGCTCATCCACACAGAAGTGTGCTTTGTCCCTTCTGAGCCGTGATTAAAATAAATAAAACTTGTTGCTGCTGCTTAAAAGTTCATGTTCTCTCTTTTTTTAAAAAATGATATTTATTAAGTTTTACAGAAAAATTAACAGTCCACAAAAATCACAAAAACAACAAACATCAGAAATACAAACAAAACAAGGAATCATAAAGAAAGAAAAAAAGTAAAAAAACAAACAAACTCTTTTTCAATTTAATAACCTTCAAAACCTTATTTTCCTTACTTCCACCCGCCTTCCCTTCTTGTATTCCACTTTAAAAATTATTTCAGCAAGCTCATTCATATTCGTTTTCATCCTTTATCCTTCCCTTTATACTCTTATTTATCTTAATCACTAGAACCCCTTCATTTCATTTACAATGCCCTTAGCATTCATAAATTTTACAGTGTTTTTGTAGATAAGCTTTAAACTTCTTCCAGTCTTCTTCCACCTGCTCTTCTCCTTGATCTCGGATTCTGCCGGTCATTTCTGCCAGTTCCATATAGTCTATTACTTGCATCTGCCATTCTTCCAGGGTGGGTAGATCTTGTGTCTTCCAGTGTTTTGCGATGAGTATTCTTGCTGCTGCAGTAGCATACATAAAAAAGGTTCTATCCTTCTTTGGCACCAATTAGAATGGGAGTATTAATTTGAAATTGTGTTCCCTCAGCAATTGACTGAGGCACATCGCTCATCCGCACAGAAGTGTGCTTTGTCCCTTCTGAGCCGTGATTAAAATAAATAAAACTTGTTGCTGCTGCTTAAAAGTTCATGTTCTCAACCCTGAGGAGGGGGAGTCATGACAATACTTCCAAATGTGTACAAACTTCCCATTGGATATTTTTGTATTTGTTTATTTTATTTGAACAATTTATATATTGCTTAAAATTAAACAGGACTCTGAAGTGAAACTAAACAAAACAAGTGAAAATTAAAAACTTTTAAAATGGTTAGGCTTCAGCAATCCCTCGAGAGATTCCCTCCTTTTCTTCCATATATGGTAGTTCCACAGCATACTCCCACATAATGGAGAAACCAGGGGCTTCAGTTAGATATTCATTTTGTTTTGTTTAGGAATCATGCAGGTTAAAGTTACCTGTTTATTTTATGTTCAACTCTTTCTCCAGGGAGCATAAGGCATCACAGATTGTTCTCTACCACCCGGTTTATCCTCGCAGCAGCCCTGTGAGGCACATTGTGGAAAAGGGCTGTGGCTCCTTGGTAGATCATCCACTTTGCATGCAGAAGGTCCCAAGTTCGATGCCTGGCATCTCCCAAGTGGGGCCTTCCCTTTCCAAAACTGGAGACCCACTGCCTGTCACTATTGAGCTTCCTATATTGAGCTCACCTTCCTATAGTTCTAGGTTAGGCTGAGAGCTAGTGACGGTCAAAAATAACCCTAAAGGCTGAGCAGATTCATTGTTTTTAGCACAACTGGAGAAATAAATGAAAACCTTTTTAAGGCCGAGCAGGGATTTTAATAGTCTCCACCCGTAGCTCATCAATCTATCCACTAATGCACTAGTTCTCAGCTATACTCTCTACTGAGCAGAAGCTGTTAAAGGATACCTTAATGAGCAACAATGCTGTGTTAACTGGTAACCCCAAAGTAATGCTTCTCAACTTTTCTATCTCACCAAAAGTGAGGTTTTCTCGCTGGTCCTCTGACATAGTGCAGTGAACACAAAAGCTGCATGCACAATCTCTAATCCTCCCATGGCTGTTCTGTGACTAATCATAAAGACTTGGCTTGAACGTTTCATTCACCTTAGGCATTGGGAACAGTGATCTTACTGATGGTCAGGACTCCTCTGTGTAAGAAAAAATAAAGGAAATAAGGGGGGAGACCACAGTCACCATGAAAACTCTTTTATTAAAAATATGCTTCTTGATGGGTAATAACACAAACTAAGGGCAATATTTTAGGCAGTGAGCAATGAACCCACTGACAGCCAATCATTGCTGGTCCCCCATCAATGGTAACATGAGAATTGGTGAAGAGGCAGGCAGGCATGCTTGCAGCATAGTTCTCAACACTGAATGCAACACTCATGTCTGACAACATAGAATAAATTTATATTTTATGGAATTGTGCCCCAAATGGTTTTACACATGTAGGGTGCGATTGAAATGTATAAATAAATAAATAAATCCCTCAGTGGTTATTTCAGAAGCCATTTTGTGCTGAATGGTTCCAGCAGCAATGCTTAACCCCTGCTCGAAGGCCTTGGGAAACCCCACCCAGGTTTCTCTCTCAATGATTCACCAGAGGCAGGCATGCTTCTTGTAGCATAGTTCTCAACACTGTATGCAACACTCATGTCTCATAACAAATGAAACTGATCTATAGAAAACACAACTTGAAAAAAAGACAATTCGCATACTTTTGTAAACTAAGAAATCTTTAATAAAAATATATTTTTTAAAAAAGAAAAAAGCCTGAAATATATCCTCATTTCTCATTTTACCTTTCAGAAGTAGTAGTTTAAGCAGCCCTTCCTGGGAGATTTAAGGATGAGTTAATTAGTGATTCAGTGAAAAGCTGATTGCTAACAGCACTTCTTGCAATTTAGGGACTTCTTTTTATGCAGGCTTTAGTGCATCTGACAGTGGGTTGGTCAAAGACATAGATGGAGAGGGTCCGTGTCTTATCTGTTGAAGCTGACATGTTCTGTTACAACAGTAAAGGAATATATTAGGTTCAGGGGTAGCATACAAATGAACCTGTTCTATCGTCATGATGGTCAGCCCCTGATCCTGACCAAGGTTCAGTTTTTGGTAGGCATCCCAGATTCCAGCTGATAGATCATGATTTTCTTACCCTCTTTCCATTAGATTGAGTTTGCTATTAGGCCTTTAAAATACGCCACAGAGTGTGTGCAGAGTAGACCACACAGATGGAAACACTGAAAAGACACAAAAATAACATTGCATGGTTTAATAACAAAACTCTTAACATTACATCTTACATAGTGTCTGTAATCATCGCCCATCCATCTACCAGGGCAGAGTAAGGTACATACTGCACATTATATATCGTTCACAATTGCTGACACAGCTAATTACAGTGACTTATCGGCACCTGCTACACAGCTGTAAAAACTAGGTCAGGATATGCACCCTGGCTTTTAAAGTGGTACACATCCTGTGAAACAATAATGAACCCTAACATTTAAACAAACTATTCAACAGCTTCCTGGGGGAACTTGCACTCCAGTGCAGTCAGCAGTTTTGCCACTTGTTTCTTGTTCTAATCTGGCAGCTTGGTTGTTCCTTTTATGATGACCAGTCCAAACGAAAAACCCCATCAATAATGGAACTTGATGTGTTGACTTTGAGTGTTCTGGTGCTACTATAGATTACCCGTAATGAGGCAATAGGGGCTACTTAAGCTGAAAACAACATAAAATTAAAACAGCCCACTGGGTTTCTTTGTTCCCTTCAAAAATTACATCATGAATAAGAACTGGGTATTGAAAACTACCATCTGGGAAAGGAAAAGGGTTCCTTAGCCCTGCATCAAATGCATCTGTTTGCACAACAAACTTTTTAGTAAAATCAGGCCCCTTCAGTGCTGGATAATGGGTTCATTAAGTCAGTGCTCCCCAACCTTTTTATCGCCGCGGACCGGTAAATGTTTGATAATTTTTCCGTGGCTCGCTTGTTTTGATTTAATAATTTTGATTTAATTCTATTTAAACATGCCTTCAAAATAAAATACAGCTACACCAAAAAATGAATATAAAGTGATTTATTTTATTTAACTCACTAGAATGCCAAATCAATGAGAACCCTGAGCTTGTTTCTTTGCAACGAGACGGTTCCATCTGGGGGTAATAGACACCCGAAGTGTGTTGCTTATGTCCAGTTTATTCCGTTGTTTTGTTTTGGTTGCTGTCACTGCAGAAAACTCCGCTTCACACAGATAGGTTGTCGGAAATGGCAATAGGGATTTAAGTGCTGTGGTGGCAATCTTGGGGTATTCCGCCATGACTTTAATCCAGAACACCGGCAGAGTTGTTGTCTCGAATGTAATTTTAAGGCCACCGTCATTTGCAATCTCCAGCAGTTGTTCTTCTTCTTGCATAGATATGCTAGATTCGCCTGATTTGTTGGCAAATGGGTCGCGGATCCATTCCTTACCAGTTCGTGGGTCTTTTGTGGTTGGGAAGTAGCGCTCAAACTCTTTAAAAAGCAAAGACAGGTGATTGTGCACCAACTGGCAGAATGAATGTTCAAGCTCAGTCTCGCCTACAATCCCTGCTAATGTCTGAAACATGTCCAAAATGCCTCTGTTCACGCGCCGTCCCCACAACTCCAGTTTGGCTTTAAATGCAGCTACTTTGTCTGACAACTTGAAAACAGTTGTCATTTTCCCCTGAAGGCCCAGATTGAGTTCATTGAGTAGGCTGAATATGTCACACAGGTAAGCTAGTTTTGCGACCCATACCTTGTCACTAAAATGTGCTGCCAGCGGTGACTTCTTTTCTGAGAGAAATCTTTGCAATGGCTCTTGTAATTCAAATACTCTGGTTAGCGATTTTCCTCTGATAACCATCTTATTTCTGTGTATAAGAGAAGGCATCTGTACTCTGCGTCCATCTCCTCACAAAGCTGCTCAAACATCCATCAATACGCTGTTAAATTTCGGTGACATTTTTCGGCTTGCCAGCATTTCCCTGTGAATGAGACAATGCGTAGATTCACTCTCAGGTGCAGCCTCCTTAATCCGAGCAGTTAAACCAGACAGTCGTCCGGTCATGGCAGCAGCTCCGTCTGTGCATATGCTGACACAAAAGGACCATTTCAGTTTTTCTGATATATAACCATCCAGTGACTTGAACAGTTCTGCTCCTGTGGTGTTGGTTGGCAAAGATAGTGCACATAACAAATCCTCATGCACATCCTCCTGATATAGATATTGCACATAAACAAGTAGTAGTGCCTTGTTGTCGATATCTGTAGATTCGTCAACCTGGAGTGCATACCACGGTGATGTATTAATCCTCTCCAACAATTGTGCCTCAATGTCTTCGGCTATTTCCTCAATGCGCCTAGTCACAGGGCTAGCTGACAAAGGCACATGTGCTATCTTTTCCACAGCAGCCTCTCCTAGAAGTTCACGGCAAATGTCTTTAGTGGAAGGCAAGATCAATTCTTCACCAATAGTAAATGGCTTTTTAGCCTTAGCAATGCGGTTAGCCACCAAATATGATGCTTTCAGTGCATTCTCCTTTATTGATGTGGTGGCCCTCATAAATAGCTTCTGTGCTTCGTGCTCCCGTTTTTTTCTTTCAAAATACTCCAGGGGCTTGTCTTTTATGCCAGGGTGCTTGGCGGTCAAGTGGCGAAGCAGTTTTGAAGGTTTCATTGCCTCATTAGAGAGCTTCTCGCCGCAAACTATGCAGAGCGGTTTTGGTGCGTGGGAATCGCCTGTCCCGATAAATCCATATTTCAAATAGGACTCATGGTATTGTCTGTTAAAAGTTGCATGTTTCTTTGATGTTGAAGGCTCTTCTTCTGTCTGTTCACTGGGCCTTTTTTTCTTCCCAAGGAAACTTTCTAACGATGTCTGTTTCATACTCATTTTTGCTAATTTGTGGGTTAAAGCAGACACAATAACACGTCAGTACACACGAGTACCGGTGAACAGATAGAAGAGCTAGAAGAGTGATACCTTCTCTTTCTCTTCATTCCACTGCTGCTTGCAACCGCTCAGCTCCAGATGTCACCTAAATCCGAATGTAAATCAAAAAACTATCAACGCAAAAATGTGATCAGTGTTTTAAATATATGACCAGTGTATCAAAATAACTGTGAAATATATATATAAATCACAAAAGATAACTGTGCACCCTTTCAATACAGAGATGCCAGCGTGCCCCTTTCAACAGAGATGCCAGCATGCCCCTTTCAATACATTTTTTTTTATTTATAATATTTTATTTGGATTTTTCAAACATAAATGCAAAAATAAAAAAAAGTGTAACATATATCATAACATCTTTTCATAACATCTTTGGACTCCCTCGCGCCTCCCGCTCCCATTTACATCATTGCCAATTCTTGCCAGCAATTTATCATCTTGTTTACACTCTTATGTCAAATTCATTTAAATATAATCTATAAGTTCTCCAAAAGGTTTATAGTTTTTTTCTCAAATTTACTTATCATCTTAATTCTCACTAATTTAGTGGTGCACAATTATTTATGATCTAGCATCCTTTCTTAGCATTCAACCAAATTACAGTATTTTTTAAAATAAATCTTGAATTTCTTCCAATCTTCTTCAACCCTCTCCTCTCCCAGGTCTCGGATTCTGCCAGTCATCTCGGCTAGTTCCATATAGTCCATCAGTTGCATCTGCCACTCTTCCAGTGTGGGTAGTTCTTGAGTCTTCCAGTTCTTAGCGATGAGTATCCTTGCTGCCGTTGTTGCATACATGAAAAATGTTCGGTCCTTCTTTAACACCTTCTGGCCGACAATGCCCAGAAGGAAGGCCTCTGGTTTCTTAGGGAAGGTATACTTAAATACTTTTTTCAGCTCATTATATATCATTTCCCAGAAAGCCTTCACTCTAGGGCAGGTCTACCAGAGGTGAAAGAATGTTCCTTCAGCTTCTTTACACTTCCAACATTTATTATCAGACAAATGGTATATCTTTGCAAGTTTAACTGGGGTCATGTACCATCTATATATCATTTTCATTACATTTTCCTTCAAAGCATTACATGCAGTGAAGTTCAACCCAGTGGTCCACAACCTTTCCCAGTCCTCGAACATAATATTATACCCAATGTCCTGTGCCCATTTTATCATAGCTGATTTAACCATTTCGTCTTGTGTATTCCATTTTAACAGCAGGTTATACATTCTTGAAAGTACCTTAGTCTTTGGTTCTAACAATTCTGTTTCTAGCTTCGATTTCTCCACCTGGAACCCTAGCTTTTTATCATTTTAAAAAACTTCATTAATCTGAGCATAATGTAACCAGTCTCACACTTTATCCTTGATTTTCTCCAAACTCTGCAATTTCCAGTTGTCTCCATCTTTTTCTAGTATTTCCCAATATTTTGGCCATTTGGCCTCCATATTGGGTCTTTTTCGGGCCTTAGCTTCCAGGGGTGAAAGCCACCTTGGAGTTTTATTCTCCAATAAGTCTTTGTATTTTGTCCAGACATTAGATACTGCTTTCCTGACAATATGGTTCTTAAAGGCCTTATTGATCTTAACCTTATCATACCATAAGTATGCATGCCAACCAAAAGCATTGTTAAAACCTTCCAGATCCAGTACGTCAGTGTCCTCGAGAAGTAGCCAATCTTTTAGCCAGCAGAAAGCTGCGGCTTCATAGTACAGCTTTAATTCTGGCAGGGCAAAGCCCCCTCTTTATTTCGCATCAGTTAATATTTTAAACTTGATTCTGGGCTTTTTGCCCTGCCAGACAAATTTAGAGATATCTCTCTGCCACTTCCGGAAGCACTCCGTCTTGTCCACAATCTGTAATGTTTGAAACAAAAACAACATTTTTGGCAATACATTCATCTTAATAGCAGCAATTCGGCCTAACAAAGAAAGCTTCAATTTTGTCCAACTGTCCAAGTCTCTCTTAATTTCAGACCAACATTTTTCATAGTTATCCTTAAATAGACTCAGATTTTTTGCTGTTATATTTACCCCTAGTTACAGATAGGTAGCCGTGTTGGTCTGCCATAGTCAAAACAAAACAAATTCCTTCCAGTAGCACCTTAAAGACCAACTAAGTCAGTTCTTGGTATGAGCTTTCGTGTGCATGCACACTATCTGAAGAAGTGTGCATGCACACGAAAGCTCATACCAAGAACTGACTTAGTTGGTCTTTAAGGTGCTACTGGAAGGAATTTGTTTTATATTTACCCCTAGGTACTTTACTTTTTTAACCACAGTTAGTTCTGTTTCTCTCTGAAACCGTTCTGACTCTGTATCTGTCAAATTTTTTCCCAACACCTTAGTTTTCTGTTTATTTAAAATCCCGCCACCCGACCAAAGTCTTGTATCAGTTGCAATACTCTTTTTGTACTAGATTCTGGCTTCTGCAAAGTCAAAACTAGGTCATCTGCAAAGGCTTTAAGTTTATATTGTTTCGCTCCGACCTGAATCCCTTCCACCAACCGGTCCCCTCTGATCATATTCAAGAGCACCTCCAGAACCGAAATAAATAACAGGGGAAATCGGGCAGCCTTGTCGTGTTCCTTTTTCAATTTTGAACTCTTCTGTAACCACATTGTTAACTATCAATTTGGCCTTTTGTTCTGAGTATATTGCGTCAATCCCATTCTTAAACCCCCGTCCCACTCCCATTTCTTTTAAATTTCCCTTCATAAATTTCCAAGAGATATTATCAAAGGCCTTCTCCGCATCTATAAAGATTAGCACTGCTTTTGTATTTATGTCTGTTTGCAAAAGTTCCAAGATGTCAATGATATTCCTTGTGTTAGCAAACATATGTCTACCTGGGAGAAAGCCTGCCTGATCTTTATGAATTACTTCATTTAAAACTCTTTTAAGTCTACTTGCCAAAATGTCTGCAAATATTTTGTAATCCACATTTAGAAGGGAGATGGGACGATAGTTCTTGAGTTGTGTCTTTTCAGTTTCAGATTTTGGTATCAATGTGATAAAAGCTTCCTTCCACGATTCCGGCGCCCTCTTTCCCTCCATAATTTCATTGCTGACCTCCATCAATGGTTGAATCAAATAGTCTTTTAATGTCTTATAATCAGTGGCGTAGCGTGGGTTGTCAGCACCCGGGGCAAGGCAAGTAATTTGCGCCCCCTAACCCGTGGATTTTAGCACTCGAGTCTCTTCCACTAGATTAGTTAAAGAAACCCTTACCCCCTAAGCACATGTATTGTTTGTTATGAAAATACTGATGTAATTAAAGTAAAATGCATCTAAATACAAGTTTATTTTCAAACACTTTATTGAGTGTGAACATGCATTACACATTCTCCACATTTTCAGCAGGTCTATGAATACAAATCTACAAATGTAGTAACCTAGCATGGGCTAGGTTACTACATGCAAGAAGATCAAACCTCTCCATACTGAAGGAAATCAACCCTGAGTGCTCACTGGAAGGACAGATTGTGAAGCTGAGGCTCCAGTACTTTGGCCACCTCATGAGAAGAGAAGACTCCCTGGAAAAGACCCTGATGTTGGGAAAGATGGAGGGCACAAGGAGAAGGGGATGACAGAGGACGAGATGGTTGGACAGTGTTCTCGAAGCGACCAGCATGAGTCTGAGTCTGACCAAACTGCGGGAGGCAGTGGAAGACAGGAGGGCCCGGCGTGCTCTGGTCCAGGGGGTCACAAAGAGTCGGACACGACTAAACGACTAAACAACAACAACAAGCATGGGCCATGCTATTATATGTCGTCTCACAACCATCGTAAACGACAAAAAATATCAAGAACAAAAACTAAACATCAAAATGAAACCATACCCTGGAGATGATCCAAGACTGGGCTAGATGGAGCCAACTTCCTCAATCCTGTACCTCTAATTGTAATTCTTTAATAGAAGTGTATATACAGATTAATTTAAATTCGCCTGCTTTTAATTTGCGCAAATTTTTCAACAACGGAATTGAAATCTACATTAAAGTCTCTCTCAATGGACAGTATTGCTAGATTACTTAGTCTTTCTTGGCTCATTGTAGATCTCTGATATGTTTTAATTAGTTTAAGTTTTGAGAAACTTCTTTCACAACTCGCTGTAGAAACAGTGATAGTAAGAAAGATTCTTAATGTGACAACAAAGTTAGTTAAACTTTCTTGCAGCTTCCACTTATACACCCAGCGAAGCAAATCTAAAGCTGACCAGTTTGCAACCTGCTCATCAGGATTGACCTCCTTATACAAGATAATGTGCCGAAGTCGAGTTATTTCAGTGAGCATAGATGCAGCATCCAATTCTGTGTACTGAGCACACGTGTGCAGAATTTGTTTCTTAATAAAATCATCTTTTCCAGTATCCAACAATGTTTGGATTTGCAAAAAAGCAAATCGCTGGTGAAGCGTATTCATCTGCGTAGTACGTTTTTTAATTTCTGCCTGAAGCTGATCAATTGCTTCCAGTTGTTCTCTTCTTGTTTCCTCTATTAAGGTCAAGCCAGCATCGCAACTGTTCTCACCATCCATCTTCTTGCGTCTTCCAACTCTTCTCTCTGTAGGTATGCAATAGGTTTTGCATACCTGCAGAGCTTTCTCAGTTGCCTTTGACACTAGACTATCACGTTTTTTATGACAAAATAAAGCCAGTGCTTTTAACTTTTGCACGCATTGATCAAGCGCAAGTCCTTCTTGCTGCAGGTAGATCTGAGTATCATTTACTTCGGTTAGTACTGGGTTCCAAAAATGCAAGAAAGAGAAAAAAACATATGTCATTATGCAAACTAAAAGACTTCCTGCATCACCCCTGGTTTCAGAGGTTTCTTGCGGCCCATCTCTCAACGCTTCCAAAGCGTCTATTATTTTCTCAGTGTGTTCAGCAAGTATGCATACAGCTTCATGCTTTGAACTCCATCTTGTGTTACACGATCGCTTTACACTAATTGGTACATGTTTCTTAAGGATATCCCACCTGTGGGTGGAGCTTGAGAAAAATGCATACACCTTTTCCACAGTGCCAAAGAAAGTAACAGACTTTGTCCCAACACCAACTGCATGCATCCCAGCAAGATTGAGCGAGTGATTGTTACATGGCACAAACATTGCTTTGGGATTCATATCCAAAATACGTTTTTGTACACCACTAATGTGTCCAGCCATAGTCGCAGCATTGTCGTATCCCTGGCCGTAGCAATGCTCTAGTTTAAGGCCATCAGCTTGCAACTTGTCACAAATTTGTTTTGTAATGACATCAGCTGATTTCCCATATAACTGAATAAAGTCAATGAAAGACTCTGTCACATGGACTCCTGAATCTTCAATATGCACATATCGAATCACTTGGGACATTTGGTCAGTGTTTGAAATATCAGGAGTGCTATCAAACATTATAGCAAAATACTTGGCCTTTATGATATTTTGAAAGATGACTGTTCGAATGTGAACACCGAGCAGGCTAATAAACTCATTTTGGCTCTGTGGAGAGAGATAGGACACAATGTAACCATCTGTGTGTTGTACTCTGTGAAGATGTTGTTTGGCAACTGGGTCATATTTGGCGAGTAACTTGAAAGTTTCTAAGAAATTTCCACAGTTACCATCTGTATTTAAATCTTCAGAGTGACCACGTAAGGGTAAGGTTTGTCTTGCTAGATACAGAACACAATCAAGTATTCTGACTAAGATTGCCTTCCATTTTTCAAATGACCTCTGTTGTGCAAGCTGGGCAGCAACATCAATAGTCTCCTGTTTATGCAGCCGCATTTCTAATTCTTTCCACATTGTAAATGCACTAAAGTGATGTGAACTGCGCTCATGCTCTAGTATTCTAGGGCTTAACTTTCTCCATGCATTAAATCCACTTGACTTTCCAAATGAACTTTTCCCTTTAGCCTTCTGAAAAAGCATGCAAGGAAAGCAATATGCAGCATTGTTTACAGGAGAAAACACCAACCATGTCCTTAACATAGTCTCACCATTCTCCAAATGTATGTAGAACCAATCCTTGCAAAATGACCTGCCATTAATGTCTCTTGGAAACCATGCATCCTTATTCTGCAGTTCCTCTGTCCCTCGCCTGACGAGTTCAGTTTTCAAGGTTTCATCCATGGTTTCAGGCCAATAGCCAATATCTGTAAAAACTTTTTGGTCAATATTTTCTGGCAGATTTGGCTGAGTATAAACATCCTTAGGTGAAACTGTCTCTGCTTTTAATGCAGGAACAGGAATGTCCACCGACACAGGATCAGGATTATGAGTCTCCTGTGGTGCTGCTGATAGTCCTGCTGTAATTTCAGCAGTACCCACCAAAAACCGGTGAAGGCTTCCAGCTAACTTAGCTTGTTGCTCTGTCTCTATCTTTCTCCTTTTCCTGCCTTGTGCACCAGATTCTTTTTTGTATGGCATGATATAGATGTAGTATTCTGCTAAAATTCTAAAAAAAAGAAAAAAAAGAAAATCACTTTCTTGCCTTGCTGCACTTTTAGCACCCCTTCATTGTATAACCATTTCTTAACATAATGCTTATCCACCTTCATGCCTATTGCCAGAACAAAATAAAAAAATTCCTTCCAGTAGCACCTTAAAGACCAACTAAGTTAGTTCTTGGTATGAGCTTTCGTGTGCATGCACACTTCTTCAGATACATGCCTATTGCCTTACTCTTTCAGCAAAAAAATAAATAAAATAAAATAAAGGTTGCTAGACCCACTGGCTTACATCAACTTATGTTGAGCTGGACCAGCTACATATGGATCGAAATCTGTCTCGTCACTGTTGAACCAACCAAACTTCAATCCATCTGGTCAGCTCAACATGCCAGTCTTGACCCGCAAACTGGGAACATCCCAAAGGAACTACAGTTTTGGAGATGCTCTGTCCCAATCATCTAGCCATTAGATAATGTGAGGAGGGTTTTGGCCCTACACGTCGAATGCATGTGATGAGTTTAGTGATCCTGCCTATGCCCTGCTAAGTGTCCAGCGTGCCCCCTTTCAGTGCGGAATGACCAGCGTGCCCCCTTTCAATGCAGAGAGACTTAGCTGCAGCAGCGGCTTCTACTCAGTTCCCCACGTCTCCTCGAGTCCTCCCGCCTCCTGCTCGGCAGCTCAGCCAATTGCATGCATTCGCCTTTTGGCCAATGAGGAAGTGGATCCCACTTCCTGATTGGCTAGGTGGAGGATCCATGTGACAATAGCGATTTTTTTGCGAAATCTGTGACAGCGCCAGACTGCTGACTCTGCTCACTCGCTGTTAAACTGACTGAGCGAACTGTTATGTCAGAGTCAGACAGAGTGCATAGGGGTGCGCAGCCTATGGCATTAGGGTGTGCACCTCAAACACATGTGTGTGTGTGTGTGTGTGTGTGTCTGTGTGTGTGTGTGTGTATATATATATATATATATATATATATATACACACACACACTTTTAAAAAATAAATGTAAACAAACATTTAAGCAGTATTAAAACATTTTTAATTAAATAAACAATTATCAGTGTATACCATAGATCCCCCTTTACAGCAGGGTCCCCCATAGATCCCCCTATAGAGCAGGCCAGGGTCCCCATAGATCCCCCTTTAGAGCAGGGTCTTTATAGATCCCCTTTACAGCAGGGCCCCCCATAGATCCCCCTTTAGAGCAGGCCAGGGCAGGGCCCCCATAAAGATCTCTCTGGCCTGTGTCACGTGCCGCCGCTGCCAGCTTCTTTTTGCTGCTGCCTGGGAGCACGGCCCATTTGTATCTAGACTCTCAAAAGTTGTTCGGATGCCCAAAGAATTCGGATTAAAAATTAGCTCGGGGGATTATTGCTCCACTATTTCATCAGGGGAAATAAGCAGCACACCTCGGAGCTCGCTCAAAAAAAAATCCACATGCGTTTTGGCGGATGGGGGCGCAGGTTGCAGGTTCACAACATTCTTTTAAATCTCCATTCACTCAAGAACGTTGTCAGATAACCCAACAGCGCAGGCTGCAACCATTCTTTTGTTAAACAGACATTTTAAATCGGTTTAAACTGCGCACTAACCTAGCAGTAACACCTTCCCTCAGGGGCACTGACTTATAAAAAATATTGGGGGGGCCCATACTGGGGTTCTGCCCCGGGAAGTTTTCTAAATTTTAGATGAAAATTAGTGAGTTTTAAAGTTTTTAAAAAGTATTTTAGAGTCATATGATCAACATTAGAACCCCGAAAACTCGACTCTCTATAACTCCACACTCCGGGAAACTCGACAAGCCTGAAACACTTTTTGGCTTTGAAAAAAGAAACAAAACATAAACACGCACGGTATTTTCGTAAAAAGCTAATTTAATTTACAGTAACAATTATGCTTATAGGCTATTACAGAGCAGTGAATATATAGCTCTGAAAAGACTGAAATGATATTTAAATAAATCCTAAACTATCATTAAAAGAATAAAAAATATATCACCTGTCTGATAATAAATGTTGGAAATGTAGAGAGGCTGAGGGGACATTCTTTCACCTCTGGTGGACATGCCCAAAAGTGAAAGCCTTCTGGGAAATGATCTATAATGAACTAAAAAAGGTATTTAAATATACCTTTGTTAAGAAACCGGAGGCCTTCCTCTTGGGCATTGTCGGCCAGAAAGTGTTAAAAAAGGACAGAAGTTTCTTTATGTATGTGACAACAGCAGCAAGAATACTTATTGCAAAGTATTGGAAGACACAAGACTTGCCCACACTGGAAGAGTGGCAGACACAATTGATGGACTATATGGAATTGGCTGAAATGACTGGCAGAATCCGAGACTTGGGAGAAGAAACAATGGAAGAGGACTGGAAGAAGTTTAAGGACTATTTACAAAAACATTATAAGTTGTATGAATGTTAAGTATTTGCACGATTTAGAAAATATCAGTTCCAGCAAATAGACTTTGTAAAATAGAAAATTAAGTTATAAGTAAGAAAAGGTTGAAATTTAAGGCAACACTACCACGTTTAATTTTAATGTATGAGCAATTGATAAAAATTGTTTTAAATTTAGAAGTATAATATTTGGAAAGTACAAAATAAGGTATGAAACAAGGTAATAATTTGCTGACATTCTTATTATAAATAATGCAGGGTAAGGAGATGTGAGAAGAAAAGTTGTACTGAATGGTTGGTTATATTTTTTTCTTTTTTCTTTTTTCTTTTTTATTTCTTTCTTTCTATATGGCTCTTTGGTATTTTGGTTCTGGCTTTTTGGTGTAGGGATCTTGTATTATGTATTTGAAAATTTAATAAAATATTTATAAAAAAATAAATGAATATTTTTATGGGTGTGGACAATGAGGAGCGTTTCTTATGCTTAATATCTGCAACACATTGAGTGCTCATCCAGAAAAGTTGAGACTCACCCTCCACTGCTATGCTCATGCGGTGCTTTCCTTCTCCGGGGGAACCGCCAAACAAGCCCCTTCGGGCGCGCGGGAGGAGCGAGCCGCCCGCTTTCCCGCCCTCGCCGGCCTCCTGGGGCGCACGCAGCGCTCGCGCCCTCCGCAGCCCGCCCAAACGCGTGCCAATGCCGGGCGACGCGCAGGGCTTCTAGCGGCAAGAGTGTGCGCGCAGAAGGCGGCGCCTGAGGCGAGGTGGCGCGGGGCGGCGTCCTGCTCTCCCGCCCCGTTTCTGGGCTGCCTCCTCCGAGCCGGCAGGGCGACTTCCTGCTCTTAGTGCTCGGACAGGATTGGGGAAGCACCTGCAGCGCGCCGCCGAGAGGGTGCAGCTTGCCGGGCTTGAAGCGTCGCAAGGAGCCTGGGCTGGGGAGCGCGCAGCCTCGTCCCTTCCTTCGCAGCCTGGTAGGGGCAGAGAGCTCCGAGTGCGCCCCCAAAAATGTTGCGCCCGGTGCGGCTGGCACCCCTTGCACCCCCCACGCTACGCCACTGCTTATAATACTTGGAGGTCAGGCCGTCTGGCCCTGGAGATTTGCCCAATTGCATGTTCTGAATGGCTTGTTCAATCTCTTGTCGTGTTATTTTATTGTTCAGGATTAATCTGTTTTCTTGTGACAGTTTTGTTAGTCCGTTTTTCCCCAAAAATTGTTTAATCTCAACCTCCTCTTGGGGCCCTTGAGTATATAATTTTTTGAAATATCTCTGAAAACACTTTCTAATCTCCACGGGGTTCTGAATGTTTCTTCCTTCAATTTCTAGGTTTGTGACTGTATTTAATTTTTGTCTCTTCTTCAACTGCCACGCTAGCAGTTTCCCACATTTGTTTGCCGATTCAAAAGTTTTTTGTTTCATTAATTTGATCTTCCGCTCTATTTCCTGGTTTATCAGTTTAGAATATTGTGCTTGATGAAGTTTAATTTCTCTCAGAATCGGCTGTGATTTTGGGTTGGATCTTAACTTCTTCTCTAGTTCTTTAATTTTCTCCAAAATCTTATCTTTCCTCTCATTTTGTATCCTTTTCTTTACAGTATTCTGTTGTATCAAGAACCCCCTCATCACCGCCTTACTTGCGTCCCAGATAATTCTTTCATATTTATCTCAAAGTAATCCTTCAAAACTTTTTGGGCCTTCTTGGTGATCTCCTGATCTCTGAACAAATTGTCATTCATCTTCCATCTAAAGGAACCAGTTGGTAGTAATGTCATATCCATCTTCAGTGCATTATGGTCGGAGCAGGTCTTTGGGCAGATTTCCACTTTTCTGACCTTGGGTGCCAGACCTCTAGTTATCCATATTTGGTCGATTCTTGTCCAAGTCAGCTGGGCCTCAGAGAAAAATGTTCCTTCTCTTCCCAAGGGGTTCTTTATTCTCCAAATGTCAATCCAGTCCATATTGTCTGTCATTTCAAAAAAAGTCTTTGGTAGTCTGCCATCTTTCGTAACGTTTTGGCTTTGTGACTTATCCTTATTAGTTGATACGACCCCGTTCATATCTCCCATCATAATGATGTTGTTATATTCCAGATAGTCCAGCATAATCTCATGCAACTTCTTATAAAATTCCGATTTCCCTTCGTTTGGTGCATAAATTCCTAATATCAAAATCTTCTCTCCTTGATGTTGTATCTCGATTGCTAAGATTCTTCCATGTTCATCTTTAAATAAAAATTTAGGTGACAGGCTCTCTTTTGCATATATCACCACGCCTCTCTTCTTTACTCTGTCCGAAGATATAAATTCCTGACCAAGTCTTTTGTTTATTAACACTTTTCTGTGGAGCCTAGTCACATGTGTTTCTTATAAGCAAATCATAGAATCATAGAATCCAATTGTTCTTTTTTTAATATATGAAAAATTTTCCTTTTTTCTGGAATGTTGCAGCCATTTATATTCCAGCTCAAAAGTTGCAGAGACATCCTGAATAAATCTGTTTAGTTTCCTGGGGGTGGTACCTTGTTCGCTGGGTCTTCAGAATCCAAGGGTGCAGGTTCCCCTGGTGCTCCTGGCCCAGAAGGTAGTTCAATTCCTTTTTGAAGGTCCTCTCCGTATGTAGTCAGAAATTTATCTCTGTCTTCCAGTGTTCTAATTTTAACCTTCTTCCCTCTAAAGGTAAAAGATAATCCTTGAGGAAATTCCCACCTGAAGATAATTGAATTGCTCCTCAACAGTCTAACCAATTCCAGATATTCAGATCTAAGATCAAGCAGCTGTTTAGGAATGTCCTTGTAAAGTTCAATTCTTTTATCCAAAATGTCCAGTGACTTTCCGTAGTGTAGGCCTAAAATCTTGTCCCTTTCCTCCTTTGATCTCAATATTGTCAAACAGTCTCTGGGCTTCTCTTTCTTTGTAAGTCTTCCAAGCCTAAAAGCTGATACAATTTTAAAGTCTTTCTCCTCTAATTTCCAAAACTTGGAAAATTCTTTAGTCAGAAACTCAGCCAAGTTGCCTTCTTCCACTTCTGGTATAGACCTTATCCTTAAGTTACTCTCCCTGTTTCGCAATTCCAACATAGAAAGATAGGTCTGGTGTTCTCCTACTTGTTTGCTGAGTGGTCTTACCTCTTGTTCTAACTTTCCAAGTCTTTGGCTGGTATCCTCAGCCAATTTCCGATTTTCACCTGTAGCCTCTGTCAGTTCTCCTATTGCCTGTACATTCTGTGCCACTTGTCCAGTTAATCTATTTAAACATTCTGTATTTTGATCAGTTTTAGCAGTTTGCTCATCAGCTTTTTTGTCCAATGATTCCACTTTTTTGTCCAAAGATTCCAATTTTTCATAGATTTTCTCTAAAATAGAAGCAGTTGCTCCTGAGGCCATATCTTCCCATTGTAAATCCTCAGTTTCTCCCTCCCCTGCCCGTTGCAGAGAGGCAGCTCCTTCCTCAGAAGGCAAAGTAGGCACAGATGATCTACGTGTCTGTGAGGCTGCGGTTAAAGTTGTTTGTCTGGTTTTTGGTCCCTTTTTTCTTGGGCCACTTATTCCAGAGTTATCTAAAAGTCAAGGTCAAGCTGAGTTATTCCCATGAGAAACAACATCCCAGATGGTAACAGTCAGACAGGAGGCCGGGAAATGAAAGTAAAATAATGTCACTGCTGTAAATCCCAAATCCTCTAGGGGGGGCTTAAAATGTCTATGGGGAAGAGGTCAGTTCCAGTAAAATTTAGTAAAGTCAAAATAATGTCCAAGAACCTTCAATAGTAGGTTTTAGCAGAGTTGTTTTTAGCAAAACTACAATGTTTCAGTCAGTGCATACTGGTATTCCAAGTGATGCTTCAAAGTAACAAATCCAAACTCCTCAGATTGTTTCCAAGTTTAAAAGTGTCCAAGTCTGCAAACTGGCTACTCAGTTACACAGGCAGCTTCAGCACCTGGGTTTCTTACTTAAATTATAAATCCAGTAGAAGAAAGGTATCACCATGCAAATAAAAGGCATAAATTCCACCGCTTAAAATCCTTAATCAACTTACAAAAAAGTTCAATTGGTGCTCAGATCCCTTAGGTTAAAAGTTCTCTCTTTGCCTCCACTCCTCCGGCTCTTTGCTTTGAAATTCAATGACAGCGGAAGACGGACTTCCTGTTTTTCGTCACTCCGCTTTCAGCCAAATTCAATAAATTTTCTTCGGTCTCTAATATTATAAAGTCCTTCTTTACTCACGGGTTGTTGCTTTTTCAAATCCGAAGTTCCCAGGAAAAGAGGCAATACAGAGATGCTACAGCATTCCCCCTTTCATACAGAGATCATTGCGCCATAGTGCTGAGTCTCCTCAATAGCAGAGAACCCCTGCCCCCCCTCCATGTACTTATGCCTGAACCTGCACAAACACATTCGACCCAGGAGTTGTTGACCTAAATAAGTGCAATAGGCCTGGGTGAATGAGAGGGCATACTAATAAAACCACTGCTGCTCCTCTTTCCGTTTGATAGTGCTGAGTCCCCCCCCCCCCGTGCACTTACCTCACGGCAGCTTCTCTTCAGTCCCCGCGTCTCCGACCTCGAGTCCTCAGTCCTCCTGTGGCGCCTCCTCCTCGGCCGATGGCATGAGGTTTGCCTTTCGGCCAGTCAGGAAGCGGGAGGACCCGCTCCCTGATTGGCCAGGAGGAGCATCAGTGTAACAATAGCAAATTTTCATTCGCTATTGTCACACAATGGGAGGGCGCAATGCCACAGTGAAATGATTTGAAGTTCCTCGGGCAGCCCGGTGCCGATTGATCCACGGACCGGCACCAGTCCGCGGCCCGGGGTTTGGGGAACACTGCATTACGTGCTGAGTAGAGATGTCAGAAAAACTGGTGGAAATAAAAGAACGGAAAGCGCTAATTTTCATTTATTTGTCCCTTGCCCAGAACAAAAATCAATTCAGTGAATACTATTGGTATTCGCCACTGTTACTGTTTGCAGACTGAAAGCAACATGTAAATAATTATGTTTGCATTGAGTTTCCTTTATACTGAAATGTTTGAGGTAGAATAACATGCCAATTATGTTTACATAATTTGGTATTTAGTTATGTACGTTATTTAATTTTACCACAGTGGACTGTGGGGCAAATAATGTAGTTTTTTGGGAAAGACAAAACTGGAAACATGGCTGTGGCTGAAGAATTCATAGTGGAGGGAAAAACTATCTTTTATAACCCTAATGCTGAGCCGAAGCACCCAGCCCAAAGATTTCCGTGGGTGGTTGTTCCCCCCCAATAAATACTTAAGTTCAGAAACAGTACAATAAAACCAAAGGAACACAGAAACTGACATATATTCTATTTTTTTTAAAATAATATTTTATTAAGGGTTTTTTAATTACAATATAAATAAACAAACAAAAATATTACATATCATAACATATTTTCTTATCTCCTTTGGACTTCCTCACATCTCCCACTCCTGCGTTCCAAATTGTAAAAATTAAACCAGCAATTTATCACCTTATCTCCATCCTTACTATCTAATTTTCAATATTATATCTCAAATTTTAGATACATTTATTTTACTTCTTAAAAAATTAAACTTAGCCTAATTATTATCTAAAAATTTGTTTTTCTTTAAATTTGCCTTATCTTCATAATTCACTTCGTCTGTTTTGATGGTGCCAAATTGTTTATGATCAAGCATCCTGCTTAACATTCATACAGTTTACAATATTTTTGCAAATAAATCTTGAATTTTTTCCAGTCTTCTTCTACCGTCTCCTCTCCCAGGTCTCGGATTCTGCCAGTCATCTCAGCCAGTTCCATGTAGTCTTATCAGTTGCATCTGCCATTCTTCCAGTGTGGGTAAATCTTGGGTTTTCCAATGCTTAGCGACGAGTATCCTTGCTGCTGTTGTTATATACATAAAAAATGTTCGATCCTTCTTTAACACCCCTTGGCCGACAATACCCAAAAGGAAGGCCTCTGGTTTCTTAGGGAAGGTATACTTAAATACCTTTTTCAGCTCATTATATATCATTTCCCAGAAGGCCTTCACTCTAGGACAAGTCCACCAGAGGTGAAAGAACGTTCCTTCATTTTCCTTACATTTCCAACATTTGTTATCAGACAAGTGGTATATTTTTGCAAGTTTGACTGGGGTCATGTACCATCTATATATCATTTTCATTACATTTTCTTTCAAAGCATTGCATGCAGTAAAATTCAACCCAATAGTCCACAACCTTTCCCAGTCCTCAAACATAATATGCCCAATGTCCTGTGCCCACTTTATCATAGCCGATTTGACGGTTTCATCTTGAGTGTTCCATTTTAACAGCAAGTTATACATTCTTGAAAGTACCTTAGTCTTAGGCTCTAACAATTCCGTTTCCAACTTATATTTTTCCACCTGGAATCCTAACTTTTTATCAAGTTTGAAGACTTCTTTAATCTGAGCGTAATGTAACCAATCTCGGACTTTGTCTTTCATTTTCTCCTGACTCTGCAATTTCCAATTGTCCCCATCTTTTTCTAATATTTCCCAATACTTTGGCCATTTGGCCTCCATATTGAGCCTTTTCCGGGCCTTAGCTTCCAATGGTGAAAGCCACCTTGGAGTTTTATTTTCCAATAAGTCTTTGTATTTTGTCCAGACATTAAACACTGCTTTTCTAACAATATGATTCTTAAAAGCCTTATGAATCTTAACCTTGTCGTACCATAAATATGCATGCCAACCAAACGCATTGTCAAAACCTTCAAGATCTAATACATCAGTGTCCTCGAGAAGCAGCCAGTCTTTTAACCAGCAGAATGCTGCTGATTCATAATACAACCTTAAGTCTGGCAGGGCAAAGCCCCCTCTTTCTTTCGCATCAGTTAATATCTTGAACTTAATTCTGGGCTTTTTGCCCTGCCAGACAAATTTGGAAATGTCTCTCTGCCACTTCCGGAAACACACTGTTTTGTCCACAATCTGTAATGTTTGAAACAAAAACAGCATTTTTGGCAATACATTCATCTTTACAACAGCGATTCGGCCCAACAAAGAAAGTTTCAGTCTTGTCCAACTTTCTAAGTCTCTCTTAATTTCTGACCAGCATTTCTCATAATTATCCTTAAATAGACTCAGATTTTTTGCTGTTATGTTTACCCCTAGGTATTTTACTTTTTTAACCACGTTTAACTCTGTCTCTTCCTGAAACCGTTCTGACTCTGTAACTGTCAAATTTTTTCCCAGTACCTTAGTTTTCTGCTTGTTTAGTTTAAATCCTGCCACCCGACCAAACTCTTGAATCAGTTGTAATACTTTTTTCGTACTAGATTCTGGCTCCTGTAAAGTCAAAACTAGGTCATCTGCAAACGCTTTAAGTTTATATTGTTTCGCTCCGACCTGAATTCCTTCAACCATCCGGTCCCCTCTAATCATGTTCAAGAGCACCTCCAGAACCGAAATAAATAGCAGTGGGGAAGGACAGCCTTGTCGTGTTCCTTTTTCAATTTTGAACTCTTCTGTGATCACATTATTAACTATCAATTTAGCCTTTTGTTCTGAATAAATTGCATCTATCCCATTTTCAAAACCCCATCCCACTCCCATTCCTTCCAAATTTTTCTTCATAAATTTCCAAGAAATATTATCAAAGGCCTTCTCCGCATCTATGAAAATTAACACTGCTTTTGTATTGATATTTGTTTGCAAAAGTTCCAAAATATCAATGATATTCCTTGTATTAGCAAACAAATGTCTACCTGGGAGAAAGCCTGCCTGATCCTTATGTATTACTTCATTTAAAACTTTTTAAAATCTGCTTGCTAAAATATCTGCAAATATTTTATAATCCACATTTAGAAGAGAAATGAGGCGGTAGTTCTTAAGTTGAGTCTTTTCAGTTTCCAATTTTGGTATCAATGTGATAAACGCTTCTTTCCACGATTCCAGCGCCTTCTTCCCCTCCAAGATTTCATTGCTAACCTCCAGCAATGGTTGTATCAGATAGTCTTTCAAAGTCTTGTAATACTTGGAGGTAAGCCCATCTGGCCCTGGGGATTTGCCCAGTTGCATATTCTGAATGGCTTGTTCAATCTCTTGTCGTGTTATTTTACAGTTCAGGATTACTCTGTTTTCTTGTGACAATTTTGGTAGTCCATTCTTTTTCAAAAATAGTTTTATCTCAGCCTCATCTTGCGGCCCTTGAGTATATAGTTTTTTAAAATATCTCTGGAAGCACTTTCTAATATCTACAGGGTTCTGAATGTTTCTTCCTTCAATCTCTAAATTTGTAACTGTATTTAGTTTTTGTCTCTTCTTCAACTGCCATGCTAGCAGTTTCCCGCATTTATTCGCTGATTCAAATGTTCTTTGTTTCATTAATTTAACTTTCCACTCTATTTCCTGGTTTATCAATTTGGAATATTGTGCTTGATAGAGTTTAATTTCTCTCAGAATCGGCTGTGACTTCGGGTTTAATCTTAACTTCTTCTCAAATTCTTTAATTTTCTCCAAAGTCTTATCTTTTTTCTCATTTTGTATCCTTTTCTTTACAGCATTCTGTTGTATCAAGAACCCCCTCATCACGGCCTTACTTGCGTCCCAGATGGTTCTTTTTTCCACTGTGGTGTTCAAATTTATCTCAAAGTAATCCTTCAAAACTTTTTGGGCATTCTTGATGATCTCCTGATCTCTAAACAAATTGTCATTCATCTTCCATCTAAAGGAGCCGGTTGGTAGTAGTGTCATATCCATCTTTACTGCATTATGGTCGGAGCAGGTCTTTGGGCAGATTTCCACCTTTCTAATCTTAGGTGCCAGACCTCTAGATATCCATATTTGGTCGATTCTCGTCCATGTCAGTTGGGCTTCAGAAAAGAATGTTCCTTCTCTTCCAAGGGGTTCTTTGTCCTCCAAATGTCGATCAGGTCCATATTGTCAGTCAGCTCGAAAAAAGTCCTAGGTAGTCTGCCATCTTTTGACACATTTTGATTTTGTGACTTATCCATGTTGGCTGATACCACGCCGTTCATGTCTCCCATCATGATGATGTTGTCATATTCCAGATAATCCAGGACGCTCTCATGCAACTTATTATAAAATTCCGATTTCCCCTCATTTGGTGCGTAAATTCCTAATATCAAAAACTTCTCTCCTTGATGTTGTATCTCAATTGCCAAAATTCTTCCTTGCTCATCCTTAAATAGAAGTTTAGGTGACAGGCTCTCCTTTCCATAAATCGCCACTCCTCTCTTCTTCACTCGATCCGAAGAAATAAATTCTTGGCCTAGTCTTTTATTTATTAGCACTTTTTTATGGAGCCTAGTCACGTGTGTTTCTTGCAGACAAATAATGTCCAATTGTTCTTTTTTCAATATATAAAATATCTTCCTCCTTTTTTCCGGGGAGTTGCACCCATTAATATTCCAGCTCAACAGTTGCAGAGACATCCTGAATAATTCTGTTATTTCTCTGGAGGTGGTATCTTTTTCTCTGGATTTTCAGGTTCCAAGGGTAGAGGTACAGCAGATGCTCCAGGCCCAAAAGGTGCTTCAATTCCTTTCTGAAGGTCCTCTCTGTAGGCAATCAGAAATTTATCTCTGTCTTCAAGTGTTTTGATTTTAACCTTCTTCCCTCTGAAGGTGAAGGATAATCCCTGAGGGAATTCCCACCTAAAGATGATTGAATTGCTTCTTAGCAGTCTAACCAGTTCAAGATAGGCGGATCTAAGGTCCAGCAGTTGTTTCGGGATATCTTTGTAAATTTCAGCTCTTCTATCCAAAATGTCCAGTGACTTTTCATAGTGTAGGCCCAATATCCTGTCCCTTTCCTCCTTCGATCTCAAAGTTATCAAACAATCTCTGGGCTTGTCTTTCTTTGCAAATTTTCCAAGCCTGAAAGCCGACACGATTTTAAAGTCCTTTTCCTCCTGTATAGGCCAGAACTTGGAAAATTCTTTAGTCAGGAACTCAACTAAGTTTCCTTCTTCAACTTCTGGTATTGACCTTAACCTTAGGTTATTTTCCCGATTCCGCAGTTCTATCATGGACAAATACATCTGTTGCTCTCCAACTTGTTTATAGAATGGTTTCACCTCTTGTTCTAAACTTTCAACTTTTTGGCTAGTTGCCTCAGCCAGTTTACGATTTTCTGCAGTGGCCTCAGTTAACTGCCCAATTGCTTGTGCGTTCTGTGCCACCTGCCCAGTTATTTTATTTAGACAAGCTGTATTTTGGTCAATTTTGGCTGTTTGTTCATCCGCTTTCTTGTCCAAAGATTCCGCTTTCTTATCCAAAGATTCCAATTTTTCATAAATTTTCTCTAAAATTGAAGCAGTTGCTCCAGCGGCCATATCTTCCAGCTGTAGCTGCTCAGTCTCTTCTTCCCCTGCCAACGGCAGAGTAGGCACAATTTCTTCTTCCCCTGCCAACGGCAGAGTAGGTACAGATGATCTACGTGTCTGTAAGGCTGAGGTTAAAGTTGTTTGTCTAGTTCTTGCTCCCCTTTTTCTTGTGCCGCTCATTCCAATTTTATCTAGAAGTCAAGGTCAGACTGAGTTGTTCCCATGGGAATGCAACAGCCCAAGAGCAAACAGTCGAATAGGAGGAAAGGAAAAAGAAAGTAAAATAATGTCACTGCTGTAAGTCCAAAGTCCTCTAGAGGGAGCTTAAAATGTCTTGAGGGAAGAAGCCAAATCAAGAAAAATCAATAAAATCAAATTTAAAATCCAAAGACCTTCAGTAGCTAGTATTTAGCAGAGTTGTTATTGGCAGCATTACATTGTTTCTGACAAGTGCCAGCTGGTGTTTCAAAGTAGCAAGTCCAGAAACCCTCAAGTTGTTGCAAGTCCAGATACAAAATAGCCAAGTCTGCAAACTGACAGTTCTCTTATTCAGGCAGCCCAAGTACCTGGGCTTCTCAGTCAAAATTTGTAGTTCCCAAGGAAGAAGATTAACACAGTCCAAGTAAGAGTTGAGTCAAATAAGTAAATTAAATCTTTACTTTACCAAGAAGTAACTTCAGTGAATGCTCAAATTGGTTCGTTCAAGAGCCTCTTCAACGGCTGCACACCTCCAGCTCTTTTTGCTTTGAAGTTTAAGTAGCAGCAGAAGACGGACTTCCTGTTTACATCTCTCCGCTTTTAGCCAAATTTCCATTAATTTAAACTCAAATTGTAAAATCCTTCCTTACTCACGGATTGTTGCTTTTCCGTTCCAAATATTTTCAGGAAAAAAGGTCAGCGCTCACCGACAGCAGCTGCTCCACAGAGTAGCGATCGACTCACAGCGCCGCGACCCCCTCCACGATCAGAGGCTCCTTACGGGGTCTCTTCTCCGTTTCAAGGGCCGCTTCTGGCACCCACCGAGTCCCACGTCCCCAGGCTCTTGCTGCCTGGGGTTTTTCAGTGCGGGTCTCCGCTTTGCCGTAGCGGACGACCCAGTTCTGCAGAGCTTCCTCCTCACAGCGCAAGGAGGACCGCCATTGCCGTTCGCGCCGCCTCCGGAAGTAATGCTGACATATATTCTATATAAACAAAGCAGGCATAAAACTAAACCGAGAAGCCTGTCCGTAATGTGAATATCCACAAAAGGAATGCCGGTTTAGAAGTGGGTTTAGAAATAAAAAGGAACATTTTCACAGAACCTGTCAAGATTCATACCCAAAGACTGGGGGCATGCCTACTCAATTGATGGCAGAGTATCAGCTCCAAAGGGACATGTTGCTCCAAAAAGGACTCTGGACACATTAATTTCATTAGTAAAAGTTTACTAAGATAAAAATAAGTTGTAACAGTTCAATACCAGATCCCTGGAATAGCAATCTCTTAATAATCCACTTGCAGCAAAAATATATAACAGTAGAATAAAACTTGCACTGAGCAAGTAAAAATCAGTCCATAATGAGAGAGGAAAAGAACTGGGAGAGGAAAAGAATGAACCCCCATCGAACTGCAGTTGTAGACAGTCCTGGGGCAGTTTGGCCTTGAGAGATAACTCACTAAACTTATCCCAGATGCATTTCTGTTCCCTTGAGAACCCTCCAAACACACTAGAATACGCTAGAATACTTCCGTTGACTTCTGTAAGCTCTATAGGGCTTCTGTACCTCAGAAACTCCATTATACCTGACAGAACCTGTCCTTTGTTTCCCCTGTGGCCAATTTAGATTGCTAAGTAAGTTTGTGTGATAAAGCTTCTTGCTGTAGGTAGGTTTTGAGAGAGGGCAAATGCACCCTCTCTGGAAAAAAAAGCAAGGGAGCATTTCTCGTGCTGTGTTCTATAGCATTGTCATTGCGTGCCCTGTGGCATGGGACCCAGTGCCGTCACACTATCTTAAAACTGTCTCTGGTCTCTGAACAGCCTGGGCAAGTTCCTGAGGCAGAAGGCCTGTGTCAGACAGAATGTAAATAATATGCTGCATTGTTCCCAGACATACATACATGAGAGAAAATATGTCTGTCCCCATTGTGGTCAAAGAAGGAAAGAAAACGTTTCACAGGACAATTCTTAGCATTTGCACCCCTCCCTCAAAATGAACCTGTTCAGGTGGCACTTACACCTCCAGAAACCTATCAAAATGGCAGGATTCCTGAGAAAACATCCCTCTGGGATTGGCAAGGGGTGGGGGGAGTTGTTGCTCTTGTACAATTTGGACTATTGGAGTTTGATAGCTGGAAGTTTTGGTACAAGGGTGTACATTTCTTTTCATATGCTGTTTTTATTGCATTTGTTAATTGCTTCATACCAAACAACAACCTCAAAGCAGCTTAATAAAGAATTGTTATAGGCAGGATAAACTTAGAAATTAATAAATGCTAGGATTTTGGTTATTTGTGATATGAAGGGAGAATGCAAGCTGCAAAGGAATTTCTGTGCTGGCTTATGCAAACCAGCCTGGCTGGCTGGGGGAAGAGCAGACAAGGTGTTTGAAGGGCCATAGAAGGATCCTTTGACCTGGGGAGTCAGATGTCACAAAGGTTGCTGGGGTAACTGTGTTTTGGGGGACAGGAAAGGGGAGCTCTGACACAGGGGCTTCTGGACAGAAGGAAGAAAGAAAGGGAAGAAGGAAAGGTTGTCAGCAATGCTTTGGGCCATGCTTTAAGATCTGGACTCTCCCCATGCGGACTGAAGGTGTAAATAGGTGAATAAACCATATTTTTCAACATTAAAATGGTATAGAACTCCAGCACAAATGGCGTATATAGTGAAAGGGTTTAGTCCCAAATGCTGGTATTGTGGTCAGGAAAAAAGGACTATATTCACACATGTGGTGGGAATCTAATCTGGTTAAGGAATATTGGCAAAAGATTATAAAGGTTATTTCTGGATTATTTCAAATAAACATAGAAGTTAATAGGGATTTGTTATTTTCGGGAATACTGGGAAATAACAAAGTAAAGAGTAATAAGCAGGAGTTGTACAAGATTGTGATTCTAGCTGGAATGGCAGCTACTGCTTTTGGATGGAAAGAAAAGGCCAAATGGAATATGGAAAAATGGAATGATTATGTTTTTGAATACGTACAATCAGAAATATTTACACAGATAGTGGCAGAGGATAGATGGGAAAATAAATGCCAAAGAATCACAAATAAATGGGCATTTTACAGGAACTGGAAAGAAAGAGGGGAAGCCAACCCTAACATACAAGCTCGAATGAACAGACTGTGTACATGGATAAAAATATGAAGAAGGAAGGCCTGACCCGGGGCGGGGAGGGCTGGAGTGGGGAGGGAGGGAAAAAAATAAGTAAACCGGATGGTATTTTGAATTGATTTTGTTATGTAAGCCTTTTTTTCAGAAACCAATATATTAATGTTACGTAGTTAGGCATTGTAGTATGAATGAATTTTGTTCTGTATTCTTTGTTTTATAGAATATATATAATAATGCTATGTTACTAAACAAATTTAATAAAATGGGGGGGAACCATATTTTTCAACGGCTGTAAATATTCCCTCCTGGGCAGATTTTCCACAGTTTATGCTGTTATCCAATCCCAATCCCAGGAACAACAAAACCTTCCATTCCTGGTCTGCACCCCATTCTGGCATTTAGAGAGTTGTAACAATCCGTTGGAATTTAGCCTGTATTGTACCATCAGCCTGAGATGCCTAACTCCTTGGCCTACCTAGCATCAAGTCCTACTGGCAGTATGCCAAGTCCAAAATTAAACAATCCATTGGGTTGATCCATGTAAGCAATGTCCCAAAAGTCAGGAAACACAGTCCAGGGTCAATCTCAAAACACAGTCCCGTAGCAGTCAGAGCATCCAAGCCCAAGGACCACCAATAAGGGCAGTTGAGTAGACCCAGCACCTCAGCTCTGCTTCCCTTTTATACCTTGCATGTTGATTGCAGCATCTGGGCTTCACGAGGCAGGCGACCATCATCCGTTCTGAGCCTACTCCAGCTGAGGAATCAGGGAGAGGGAGTGGGTCAAGAAAAGGTCTACAGGAGAGGAAGCCGGAGGGTGGGGTTAGTTGGCCTCAAAAGCAGGCATGTCCATGAGGCTCTGGAGCACAATCCCTCCAGTTGCATCAGGCGCCCTTGCAGGCCCTCACCTCTGCCACCTCTTCTGTGTTCTCCAGGTGAATGACCACATTCACCACTTATGCAATGCCTTCCTCCGGCAAACTGGGATGCCACTGCTGCCAAGCCCTGCCTGGTGTCAAATTGCTGCTGCCTGAACCAGGGCTTTGTCCTAAAAGGGGGGAAAGAGGAACCATGACCACAAATTGTCCCTTCTCACTTCCAAAGGTAAAAAATGTTAAATTCCTGCAGTTCCTTGGAAGAAACCTTGCCGTTTCAATTGATTTGTAAAGACGATGCCCTGAAACACCCAGGAGATTCTTTTTCTGCCCATTTTCTGAATGAAATCAAGGAATGTGGTGGCTATGTCTTGGCTTGGCAAGTTCAGCCGCTCATAGCAGCTGCTGAGGAGCCTAGGGTCTATTGCTGGGCACTGCATAGTGACCGAAATCAGTTGACTCTGCCACCTGCTGCCATACGGAGCTGAGCAGTAGCCCATTGTGACGGCCACTACATAATACATATGGAGGTAGTTTGGGGTTGGATGAGTGAGCAGATGCAGGAGCAAACTGGCACACTGGGAACTCCAGTGGCAGCAGAAACAGTAGCAGTACCAGGCAGGGCCCCAGATTGGCAGTTGGTGGGACGATGCACGTGAGGTGTCGTTGCTCACCTGCCTTCCAGATATTGAGTGTTGCTGCCAATTGCTGAGAGGGTGAGGCGTGGGGAGCAAGGCACAGTGCAGGCAAAGCAGAGGAGCCCCACTTGTGCTGCCCCATCAGTGGCCCCATGCTGTGACGGAATCCTGCCGTCATAGATGGTGCTTAGCATAGCATAGAAAGAAGACACAATGAGGCAGAGAGTATTCTCATAATGGCCGGGCAGCTCCGTCCAACCTCTCTCCTCTGGCAACTTTTATTTATTATCCTTTGTCCTCCCAGCCGCATGGCCGTAACCCAAAGTCTCCTGTTACCTCATCCGGTCAAGGCTTTTATTGCACCCGTCACCATATAAGGTAATCATTGCCCAGAGGAATGTCAGGGGGCACCCTGCAGTATTTACAAGCCTCTGCCTTGGCTTTATGACTCCCACAATGCTGAGAGCTCACTAAAGGTCTTGGGAGACCCTCTTTCTTCTGTTACTGGGAGAGCATTTTCCTCTGGGAACAACACAGGAGAAAGACTCCACAGCCCACATTCGGCAGATACGGAACATGGGGCTCTTTGCTCATTTGTCCGCACTCTGCCTTTAGTGCTGCAGCGACAAGTGGGTTGCTAACTCATTTGAGTCCTATCAATAATTATACGTTCCTGGTGATAACCCCTTTCTGTCCCTCTTAAAGAAAACACACATGAATCTGAATCATACTAACATAAACTACTTTACTAGCAGATTCATTTGGGTTTACAGAGTTGTTCCTGAAGGCAGGCTTAGGTTACATGACAGATAAACTATATACTAGGTAGTAGTGAATCATGAGAAGACTGCATCTGAGCAGTTACCAGTTAACACTGCTTTCAGCAACTGACTGTGGCGATCACACAGGGTCCCCAGACGTTTCACCGTCTATTGATCCCTGTGCCACCACTTTATTTTTCGCTGCCACCACCCAGGCCCTACCTGGTACAATACTGAGTCCAGTCAGGGTTAAATTGGAACATAAACGTTTGTTTATTTATTGCAGTTTAACAAGCGTGTGGTTTCATAAACGGTATCAGTCAATTACAATCATGGGGTGCCTATTCAGACCTATAACTTCCGCTACCTGCTCTCACTCACTAAACCAGTTCTCAGATATTTGTCTTCCTAGCCCCCAACTATTCCTGACTCAGCTTATTTTGCTACACTAACTCAACCTACCCACAAACTATCCCAATTCACTCCCACGCCACCCAATGAACTCTACTCTTTTTTTCCTCCAAAATTTTATTGATTTTCCAAAATTTATAAACAAACATAAATCCTAACTGTAATTATTCCACTCTTAATAACATCACTAAGTGACTTCCTTGAATCCCCCTGGCTGAGTTTCAATGTATATCATTGTAACAGTTTTCCAAAACAAATTTCTCAAAATTTACTTAATCAAATAACATCTTTCTTTTCATTTTAAATTTAAACATATTACTCTATAACATCACATATTTAAATCCTAAGCCTATTTGGTATTTGCAAGTATTTCTATTTAAATTATCTTAGCATATCTAACTAAATAGTCTTTGAATTTCATCCATTCCTCCTGGTACTCCTCCTCCTCCTGGTCGCGGACTCTTCCGGTCAGGTCGGCTAGCTCCGAAAAGTCCATCATCTTCATCTGCCATTGTTAGCCATGAATTGGAAAACACAAGAAGTGCCAACAAAATTCTAGGTGCAGTTGTGGCGTACAAAAACAATCTTAACATCTTTCTTGGGCAATTCCAAACCTGTTATTCCAAGAAGAAAGGCCTCTGGTTTCTTAATAAATGTATATTTCAACATATTTTTTTTTCAATTTATAAATCTTCTCCCAGAAGTCTTTCACCTTGGGGCAGGTCCACCACATATGATAAAAGGTACCTTCTTTTTCTTTACATTTCCAACATAATCACTATTGTGATATATCTTTGCTAATTTTACAGGAGTTAAGTACCATCTATACATCATTTTCATAATATTTTCCTTTAACACCGTACATACAGTGAACTTGACCCCTTTCCTCCACAACCTTTCCCAGTCTTCAAACATTATGTTAATGTCCCACATCTCTTGCCCCAATCTATCATGACAGATTTAAATTGTTCGTCCTTTGTATGCCATTCCAACAATAGATTATACATTTTAGACAAATTTTTAACTTTAGAATCTAGCAACGCCGTTTCCAACTTGGTTTTTTCGGATGCAAAACCATTTTTCTTGTCTAGTTTATACAGTTCATTGATTTGGTGGTAGTGTAACAGATTTTATAAAACAAATTCCTTCCAGTAGCACCTTAAAGACCAACTAAGTCAGTTCTTGGTATGAGCTTTCGTGTGCATGCACACTTCTTCAGATACACACTGAAGAAGTGTGCATGCACACGAAAGCTCATACCAAGAACTGACTTAGTTGGTCTTTAAGGTGCTACTGGAAGGAATTTGTTTTGTTTTGACTATGGCAGACCAACACGGCTACCTATCTGTAACAAGATTTACTTTATCTTTAATTTGATCAAATGGTTTTAATTTAAATCCTTCTTTATCTTCCAGTAATAGATCTGAATATCTCAACCAATTAGTTTCCATATTTAACTTTTTCTGGGCCTTTGCCTCCATTGGCGAAAGCCAACTGGGTGTTATCCTTTCTAAGAAATTATTTTTAAAACCATTATGGGCCTTTATCTTGTCAATCCAAGTTCAACCAAGTGCTTTTGCAGAATTTTGTCTTTCTCTCCTACAGTCTTAATTCTTTGCTTTCTTCCTTCAAATTTGAAGGAGAGACCCTCCAGGAATTCCCCCAACAAACTCTGCCCCTCCCAGAGCTGGTTTTATAGTCCCTCTGACTCCACCCCCTGGGTCCTGATTGGGTAACCTGTTTAACTATTTCACCTCCAGCACTCTCATGTTAACGTCACGTACCTCCTCCCTTAAGAAGTTTTGATTCAGGAGAGTTAACTGATCAACTTGTTTTGTGTGTTTTTTTTGTTTTGTTTTTCTCTCTATATATATACTTACATAAACAAGTACAGTGGTGCCTCGCAAGATGAAATTAATTTGTTCTGCGAGTTTTTTCGTCTTGCGAATTTTTCGTCTTGCGAAGCACGGATTCCCATAGGAATGCATTGAAAATCAATTAATGCGTTCCTATGGTCAAAAAAAGTGCAAACAAAGCCAAATTTGGTACAAAAAGAGTTTATTAAGTGCTCTTTAAAGTCACACATACTGTAAAGAGCATTTTAAAAATTGAAGGAACAATAATTTAAGTTTCTAAACATGACAGAAAAGCATTTAAAAATCACCAAAGTGTACAGTACTGTACATACATTTTCTAAGACTCTGGGGGACAACTCGAAGAAGGTTCCTCTTCCACTCTTTGCTTCTTGCTGAAGAACCTGTCCATGGTCTGCTGCTTCATCTGCCTTTTCAGCACCTCCCTGAAAGACGACATGACCCTCTTATCAAAAGTGTTCGCAAGGTCACGTGTCAGGTCCTTGTCAGGGTGGTGCTGCTGTGCAAAAGCCTGCACATCTTTCCACTTCTGGCAAATGTCCCTCAGTTCTTTGGAGGACAGCCGTTCCTCAGTTGCTTCCTCCTCTTCCAGCGAGGCCTGCTCCTGCGCAGCCTCTGCCTGCAGTTCGACCAGCTTCTGGGTGGTCAGCTCCTCCACCAGCTCGCTGACGTCCTCCTCTGTAACCTCCAGGCCCATGGTCCTCCCCAAGGAAACAATGTCCTGAACCACTGTTGACTCTGGTGCATCAGAGTCACTTGGTGCCACACAGTCCGGCCACAGGCTGCGCCAAGTGCAATTCAAATTTCTCTGGTTGATCCCGTCCCAGGCCGTGGTGATTATCTTCAAGCAGGTGATGATGTCGAAGTGGTCCTTCCAGAATTCCCACAGGGTGATGTTGGTGCAATCAGTCACCTCAAAGCATCGCCTGAAAAGCTCCTTGGTGTAGAGTTTTTTGAAATTGGCGATGAGCTGCTGATCCATCGGCTGGAGCAGTGGCGTGGTGTTAGGCGGCAGGAACATGATGTTGATGAAGCTGAACTCCTCCAACAAGTCCTCCTCAAGGCCTTTAGGATGAGCAGGAGCATTGTCCATCAGAAGCAAAGCCTTCAGCGGCAGGTCGTTGTCCAGCAGGTACTGTTTGACAGCAGAGCCAAAAGCAAGATTGACCCAGTCCACAAACAGCACACGTGTGACCCAAGCCTTACTGTTGGATCGCCACATGACACTCAGCTGCTCCTTGTCGACCTTGTGTTTCTTGAAGGCCCGTGGGTTCTCCGAGTGGTACACCAGCAGGGGCTTGATCTTCAGGTCGCCGCTTGCGTTGGCACAGAAGAGCAGGGTCAGACGGTCCTTCATGGGCTTGTGGCCAGGCAACCTGGCCTCCTCCTGAGTGATGAAAGTCCTTTTGGGCATCCTCTTCCAAAACAGCCCGGTCTCGTCGCAGTTGAAGACCTGCTATGGAACGTAGCCCTCCGTCGTCACAACCTCCAGGAACTCCGCTGCAAAGTCTTCAGCTGCAGGAACATCAGAACTGGCAGCCTCTCCATGCCTGACCACGCTGTGGATTCCAGATCTCGTCTTGAACCGGTCAAACCAAAACAGCCTGGCTGTTGCCGGACGAGGTCTGCGTGCAAGGCCCTGGCCTTCACACAAATGATGGCCTCAGTCACTGTGTCCCCTGCACGCTGCTTCTCTTCTAACCAGATGAGCAGCAACTTTTCCACCTCCTCCAGAACAGCTGGGTGGTTCTTCACGATCCTGGTGACTCCCTTGGCTACATCAGTCGCAAGGATCTTCTCCCTCATCTTCAGGATGGTCCCGATGGTCGATGGATTCCTCCCGTACTCCCTGGCAAGGTCTGTCTCACGCATTCCACCGTCGTGCTTCCGGATGATCTCCTTCATTTCCAGCGTAACCTTCTTCCTCTCGATGGCCTCTGCAGCAGCAGTCTTCTTGGGCCCCATGGCAGCACAGCTCCTACCTTCGCAAACCCAAACAAAAAAAATCAGTGCTTCACATCCAAAAAATTCAAAAGCTCCAAACCTCCTAGAAAACACACAAGCTTCCAGATTCTTGCAAACCCCTTCTCAACTATTCCCCCAGCCACCCACCACACAGAAATCCAAACCCAGAAATCTTTTTTTTAAACAACAGCAGAGTGCCCCAATGGTCACAAAAAATCATAAAAATGCAGGAAAAAAACACACAAGCTTCCAGATTCTTGCAAACCCCTCCCCAACACCAAGTCCTTGAATTCCAAACACCCCAACCCAAAATCCAAAAACCCCCAAAAAAGTTTTGAAAGTTTAACTTACCAAATGGCTGCAAAAGAAGTTTTGGAAAAGCTTCAAAAATCACCAAAGTCTTCAAAAACCTCAAAGAAGGCTACCACACCGCGTGCTATGAGTTGCTCCTCGAAATCAAGTCGCAACTGCACCTCTTCAAGCAATGCACCCTGGGTATTAATGGTTTTAAGAAAAAGGAATCCCACACCCCTCACCTCCAGGAAGATGGCTGCAGTGACTTCTGACATCCCGGCAAAACGCTTACTCTTCAGAGCTGAAGCGATGTATGCCTCTTCTGTCCTCCAGGTGAATGAGCACATAATAAGTCCCCACCGTAGTGAGTAGAATTTGGCACAGGACAGGTCAAAAGTTCTGTGAAATCAGGATGTGGCGATCACACAGGGTCCCCGGATGTTTAACGGTCTATTGATCCCTGTGTCACCACTGTGCTCGCTTCCCCGCTGCCACCAACCACTTACTCTCTGGTAAAACACTCAGTCCAGAGAAAAGTGAACCAAAAAACCAAGTTTATTTTACAAACATTAACAAGTTTATGGTTTCTCAGATAATATTCCTGTCAGTATCTTTACCGGCCTATACCTTCCTAATACCTTCTGACTGTCAACTGTTTGACTGACTCCTCTTAACAAATTCTCACACTGTGGCGATAACACAGGGTCTCCGGACGTTTAACGGTCTGTTGATCCCTGTAGGAGCTATCTTTATTTCTTGTAGATTGCACAGTTGCTCCCCTCTCCCTTCCCAGCATGTTATATCAGCTTCGTCTGGATCTTCACGTATTGCATACAGTGTCCAGCCTTCTGGTCTAAGATAAGGCTTTAACATGTTCACATGAACCACCTTATGCCCTTCTTCCCCTTGTTGGATTACGTAATTTACATCACTCATTTTGGACACGATTTTGTACAGTCCCTCCTATGCTAGATGCATTTTATTTCCTTTGGTTGCTTCACTATCGGGTTCAAAAATTCTTACTCTGGCCTTTTTGTCGTACCAGGTTTTCTGCTTTGTTTGGGCTGCTTTTAAATTTCCCCCTGCTATCTCTAAGGATCTTTTCAGTGTATTTTGCAGGTTGTATACGTAGTCTATTACTGACTCGGGATCTCTGTCTTGATACTCCTCCCAATTCATACGGAGAAAGTCTTAACGGTCCTTTTACTTTACGTCCTAGTAACAACTCAAAAGGACTAAACCCTGTACTTTCTTGGGGTATATCACGATACACGTAAAGAAGATGTTGTAATTTGCAATCCCAGTCATTGGGGTTCTCTGCTACATAGGCTTTGATCATGCGGATCAAAGTCCCATTAAACCTTTCCACCAAACCGTTTGTTTCAGGATGGTATGGTGTTGAAGTTGTGTGCTTGATGCCACACAACTCCCACAACCTTTTCATTAGTCGTGAGGTAAAAGAGGTTCCCAAATCAGTGACGATCTCACTAGCAAAACCTAACCGACTCATACAATTAACTAAAGCATCCGGCCATGGTCTTCTGTCTCTATATTTCGAAACGGGATGGCTTCGGGATACCTGGTCGCAAAATCCACAATTGTGAGGATATATTTGTGTCCTCGTTTAGTGGCTTTAGGTAATGGTCCTATCAGATCAAGACCCAGTCTCTGGAATGGTGTAGAGATTACCAGGGGCGCCGACTTATAAAAAATATTGGGGGGGGGGCCATACCGGGGTCCTGCCCCGGGAAGTTTTCTAAATTTTAGATGGAAATTAGTGAGTTTTAAAGTTTTTTTAAAGTATTTTAGAGTCATATGATCAACATTAGAACCCTGAAAACTCGACTCTCTATAACTCCACACTCCGGGAAACTCGACAAGCCTGAAACACTTTTTGGCTTTGAAAAAAGAAACAAAACATAAACACGCACGGTATTTTCGTAAAAAGCTAATTTAATTTACAGTAACAATTATGCTTATAGACTATTACAGAGCAGTGAATATATAGCTCTGAAAAGACTGAAATGATATTTAAATAAATCCTAAACCGTCATTAAAAGAATAAAACATAAAATATTGCTGTCGCACAGTAATAGCACTTTGATTAATAAGTGAAATAGCTAATTTAAGCTTACTTTGAATAAGGCTGAGGGTTCATTAAATAAAAATAATATCTCAAAGTTAATGCTTTAATACAGTTCCTGTATGTAAATAACGGGCTTTAATTGGGTCTTACACCCTAAAAATATTTAAGTATTTGAAAATAACTAATACAGTACTATAGTAATATAGAAAT
Source organism: Podarcis erhardii (assembly GCF_964252035.2). Classification (NCBI taxonomy): domain Eukaryota; kingdom Metazoa; phylum Chordata; class Lepidosauria; order Squamata; family Lacertidae; genus Podarcis; species Podarcis erhardii. The sequence goes on from NC_138511.1 coordinate 67,655,330, forward strand.
ACAGTACTAAACTAGTACTAATATTTCGAAACTGAAAATTTAACATTCTGTATGTATTTAATTCTCTATTTTATAAAGATTTTTAATATTGCTCTAAATACCATTATTAGGGCTAGAGTGTCTTTAGAAAGGTGCAAATGTCGACCGTCTGACTGGATTACTGAATATGAAGTCGTTGATGACTGGTCGGATATCCAATTCATCCAAAACATCTCGATGGGCTTGAAGAACAGCCAAGTTGTTCAATCGCTTCTGTCCCATTGATCGGAGATATGACTTCAGACGTCTAAGGGTGCTAAATGACCGTTCTGCTGTTGCTGTCGTGATTGGAACTACTTGGAGAAGCTTAATGCACTTCACTACTTCACATAACATTTCTCCAACTGCAGGCTCTTGTGTAATGTACTTTCTCACATCACGCATGTTTTTTAAGACCAGTTTTTTATTAGCGATATCGGCTAACATATTCAAGTGTAAGCGCAGTCTCTCAATGTCTAGGTCATTTTTGAAAAACTCAGTTGATTTTTCAAAATTTGTTTCACCTCTGTTTACTAAAAGCAAGCACTCTTGTTCAACTGCAATGACCTGTGTGAATCCAGTTGATGCAAACCGCTCAGTAATGCAAGATTGCACCGTTTCACAAACTTCAATGTAAATAGCTTTGTAGTATTCCTTTGGGGTTTTGAAAGTGTGCGGTGAGCTGGCTTCGTTGTTTTCATACTTCTTTGGTATACGTCGATTCCGAGGAAGCGAAGGATCATCAACTTGTGAAGGTTTTTCTTTTAAACACAATTCCCAAAAGTGTTCAAAACTATCACGCCTTCCATTCAATATACAAATCAAGCCCTCATATATTTTTTCCAGATCAGCAACACTTAGATGAGGGCATTGAATTTTTTCATTGACATCCTCTACTGGGTTCATTGCATGGCAATAAAGACGTAAAAAGAAATAAGTTTTGAATTGTAACATTGACTCAAGGTAGCCTGCACATTTGTAACCTGCCTCTGTTTTGTCCTCTGCAGAAAATGTTTCAAAAAACTCTAGAAGTTCTTCAAAGTTTTTCAATATTCTCAAGATACTAGAAGCTCGCATAGTCCATCGAGTCGGGCAAAGGGGTCGTAGACCAGCTTGGTCGTTGGCGCTCTCACAGCGTATGCTTCTGAAAAGTCCCATCCTTTTGTTGGATTCCCTTACGGTGTTTATTAAGTCCTTGGCTAAGGCCATAATATCCCTCATAGACGTAAGATGGTGGAGACTGTCTACAACTGCCAAGTTTAAACTGTGAGCAGTGCAGTGCACATAACGTGCTTTTGGTTGTATATCCAAAACTAACTTTTTTAGTCCTTTGAACTTGCCTCTCATATTCAAGGCACCATCATAGCACTGTCCTCTTAAGTTATCCATTGACAAATCAAGACGAGCAAATACGTCTTTTAAAATACTAAACAGAGTTTGTGATTCAGTGTTGGGGGTCTCGTATAAGCCAATAAAGTCTTCGTTGATAATTAAGGAATCATCGACAGTACGAATACAAAATGGCACTTGTTCGTGAATCGAAGAATCACTTGTTTCGTCAACCATAATAGAAAAATGTTCAGTCTTTTTGATTGAAGCCAATACTTTTCTCAACACAGACTTTCCTAGTAGATCAATGATCTCGTTTTGAATATTGTGGGACGTCCACTTATACCCCGAACGCCCTAACCAATCTTTTAACTCAGGTACGTCATTCTTTCGGAGTTCCAACAATTGAAAAAAAATTGAGTTTACATCTTCGTGCCCTCTAATTGCTAGTCCTTGTCGGCATAAAAATTGCACGGTAGTAAAAATTGTCTCGAGCTAAACGGCCTTTCTTCATATCACTATCTAACTGTTCATTCAATTGGGAGGCCACACTTCGGTTAGTGATGGAATTTAGTTTCAGAACACCTTCTTTATGCGTAAACGTATTTTCATGAAGACGGAATTTTTCCAAAGCCTTTTTCCAGTTAGAAAACCCTACGGAAATAAATGCATCTTCTTTTTTTGAAGAAAATTGTAATAGATTTTTAGCATCTGCCTCTTTGCAGGTTTTGCAAAAAACTTTTTCGGTACATGCTTCATATTCTAGCCATGTATATTTGATCAACCAAGACTTCTGAAATGATCTTCCCTTACCGGATTGTCCAGGTTTCGGCTGTGAACGGTTCTCGCCTGAAGACGATGAAGCAATTGACGACACAATTATTGTCGGCGGTTGACTTGCAGTATCATCAACTTCCAAGCGCGCCTTTTTGGTAACAAATTTATCCATTGCAAACTTAATTCACAATACACTAAGAGACTAAAGTAAACGAATAAAATATAGTCATATAAAAGAGTCCACTAAACACTAAAGTCGGAACGCTAAACACGTCTGCAGCATGCACTGAACGAAACTATCCACACTGAATGACTGCGCCAGCAGGGCGTGGGCTTTATATAGCCGCGGCGTCGTAATGTCTCGAAGCGTCAATGTCTCGAAGCATAATATAACTAATAATTTTCTTAAATTATTGGGGGGCAGAGCCCCCCCAAACGAATTTTTGAGGGGGCTCGGGCCCCCTCAGGCCCCATGGAGTCGGCGCCTATGGAGATTACAGGCAAAGGACACAGCTTGGCCTTTGTCTTATCCTGGCCTGTCCTTTTTCTCGTGACAGATGTCACAGATTTGACAATATAATTTAATTTGTTTCCCCATGCCTGGCCAATAGAAATTTTGTGCCACTCGTTGCTTGGTTCGTGTAATCCCCATGTGTGCTCCAAATAAACTATCATGAGTTTGCTGCAGGATCTTCTCCCTGTAAACTTGTGGGATTACTAACTGCCTTCTGATTTTGTTCCCCCCTCTAGATGGTATGGCAAGGACTTCTCTATATAATAGTCCATTGCTTAGACAGAATGGCTCAGGACTTTGAGAAGTTAAAGGCACGTCAGATTTGGCTGCCTCAAAACAATTAAATCAGCATCCTCTTTCTGTTCTTGGGCAAAACTAGGTTTTTGGTTTTTTTATAAAAGGAACCAGCAGGTCTTCATTTCTCCCCTCACAGATCGGTTCCTCAGCTCTGTCTCCTTTGGCAACAGTAGTATTCCCCAGCATACTGTTCAAGAGGTCAAGACACAAAGACTTTAACAACTAATCCACACCTAATGACCCACCTAAGTGGTACTCAGGATATCACTCAAGAAATCACTCAAGATATCTCTCAAGTAATTAAGGAACAAAAGAAGAAAAGGCACACTAACCTGGGAACTTCCTCTCTGCCCAGAACATTGGAGGCTATACACCACACCCCCTCTACAGTATTTATAGGAACTCAAACACTGAGATCCTGCTCTGTTCCAGTAACAAGAAGCCGAAAGCACCAGCCTGAAGATGACGAGTGAGACCTCGTCGAAACGTCGCCTAGACACCCCAACTTTTACACGGGAAGACACCCGAGGACACCAAAACCTGCATATATATATATATATATACGAAAAGAAAAGAACTCACACTGAAACTCACCTACAGGTGGTACCTAACACCAAGGAAACTAGCGCTAATACACCCAGGAACCTCACCAAAATGCTGGAGAGGGTGCACCTCCACAGGCACATACCTCCACATGTGGTGGGAGTGTCCCAAAATCCAACTATTCTGGACAACAGCCGTACAAGAAATATGTAAAATAACAAAGCAAGTATTAGACTTCACCCCAGAATTGGCCCTACTAAACATCTTCCAAGACAACAATGCCCATTTACACCACAAAGAACTCATAACCCACCTACTTTCAGCAGCCAGAAACACCATAACCAGACACTGGAGAGACCTGTCAGGAGTAAGCATGGACCAATGGTACCAAATAGTATGGGAAACAGCCCTACTAGAAAAATTAACTAACAAACTGAAACTGACACGGGGACAAACAGAAGAAGACACCTTCACCCCGGTATGGCTCCCCTTTATCACATACACAGCCCAACAGGACAATGACAATAATCCACCAACAGCATACAAATCAATATGGCTAACTTGATCCAAAACACCCACGCACCTCACTCACACACGAAAACAAAGATCACCACAGCCAATCACAAACAAACAATCACATCCTAGGCTAACCCCAACCTCTCTCACCACCAAAGGAACACAAGTGAACAGCACAAGCGATGCTGACACCAAACTACATACATTAAGCATAATAGAAACACGGCTACCCGACCCCACCCCCATCCATCTCCCCTCCTTCCACCCTCCTTTCTTCTTTTTTTTCTTTTCTTTTTTCTTCTCCCCCTAATGCCTCAACAAATGAAATGGATTTGTAAAAATGTTACACGGGAAAAAAAATATACGAGGCATTACACTTACACTGTAAAACAAGAAAACCCTTAATAAAATATATATTTTATATATATATATATATATACACACACACACACACCTTTATTTATATATATAAATATTATAATATATATAATATATATATACCTTTATTGAACATATTTCACAAATTTATACAACAATCTACTATATTAGAGTTTGTATCCCATCCCATACTAGAAAAAAGAAAATTTAAAAATACAAAAAAAAATAAAACATCAAAGGACCTAAAATAGACTTCCGATTGTTCTCAAAGATCTGGCTTCCAAGCTAACCCCCAGCCCAGAGACTGCCTTCTCTGGATGAAAATTTTCTCTACAGGCAGATTTTTCACATTTCTGAGTTTATGCTCTGGAATCAAATTCCAGAACCCACATTACCTCTGAAAGTGCTGTGCCCATCCCCTTCTGGCTAGCTTGTACCCACAGCCAATCACAGTGAAGCTCTAGCCTGGTTTTTCTCAACCTTCCGACCTTGTTTCCTTCCTGTAGCCCCCTGTCATACCAGTACAAAGGCAGCCATTTGAATGTTTTGTTTGCAAATAAAACATGTCTCTCTAATAATACAATTACAAACACATTATACAAAATATAATTACATAACACATTATAGTCTTAAGTATTTATTTTCAGTGACCCTTGTGCTTGATGGCCAGAAACAAGCTTTATATCTGGTTCTATTGCTGTGAGGGATAACTGAAGATCACCTCTGTCTGTTATGTTAAGGTGATTCTTTGTTAGGCTGAGCATGGCTGAAAATTGATTCTGCCAAATACGAAGTAGGAAATGCCATGAAAACAATTTTGCTTTATCCCAAAGCTGTGGAAGCTTTTTAGATACTGTACTCTTAATCTAAAAATAGTCTGCAGCAACATACCACCTTTGCGCGAAGAAACAGCACCCCATACACAAACACTGCTGCAGCCATGCACCTTGTCTGTGGCAACTGAAATGTGGACAACTTGGTGCGCACAGTAGTGAAGTTTGGAAGTGACGTTGCAGCACAGTGTGCATGATGATCTATGCACTGGGAAACATGTCACTTCTCTGTTCACTCCACTTCTCTGTTTTCTATTTTCTTCACTTCTGTTTTTCTTTTCTCGGTCACTACTCTGTTTTTCTTCATTTGGTCCCCCATTTATGTGATTTTCACCTGTGACACCCTTGGAATATCCTGGGGATCCCCAGGGGCCACATGGCCCCGATTGAGAAACACTGCTCTAACCCAACATACTGAGAGCTATATCCCTCTGGTAGTACCATCAAACTCTGCTTTACCTGGTCCTTCTGTCACAGTAACCTTCAAAATCTTTAGCAGCCTAGTGGAGTGCTAGGTAGAGGCTAAACTTGTCTGGATCCACCCACCACATCACATGCGGGGCTAGCTGGTGATGATCCTACTTTGTTGGTTGCAACACAAGGAGAAAAGCAGAATTAGAAGTCAAGAAGAGCTAAGGGTGGGCTTTTCTTCATATGGTATCTTCCAGTGGCCACTCTAGGGTGAAGAGTGACCCAAACCTTTCCTGTTTGTGCAGTCCTGTCATGTGTGTGTTTACTCAGAAGTATGTCCCATTGACTTCAGTTGGGGTTGCTCCTGGATGTGGGGCGCCCAGCACGGGGGTGGGGGCAGCCACGGTGGCATCCTCCGCCAGTGCCTGCCTGCCTTCATTTAAGGTCTTGTTTGTGTCGATTACTTCATTGAGCCAAGAGATTGTATCAAATCTGATGTGGAAGATACAACAGATAATCGACAGATCCCAGAGCAATATCGAGAATCCATTATTATAGAGTGGCAAATGAGAAAATCCTCTGTCTCTCCCCTTCTTAGTTCTCTCTGGAGTTCATTCTGCTACTTTGGGACAATTTTGCGAAAGAAAGAGGCAGTCATATCAGTTCATGTGGCCTTATGCCTGGTAAGGAGAACAACAACAAAATCGCTGCCTCACAGAGGCCATTGTGGCCTTCACCTGATCTTCTCCTACAAGGAAGTGATAAGTTTGCTAAAGGTGATCAGTGCTGATGTAACTGCAAATTAAGTCTCTGCCCTGCAAGCCTTGGTTCATTAACTTCAGCAGTGAATGGACTCCTTAAGAGTCCCCTATTTCATGATTGAAATGAAGAGACTGCATCCCTCCTCAAGTCCCTGCAAGCTGAGAATGCTTCTCTGTAAGACAAGCTGTGGGATCAGGAAAGGAGATATTATGGAAACAACTTGGACGTTGTTGGGGTTTATGATAGGGCCAAACAAGGGAACCCCATGTTGTTTATCGCAGCTCTATTATGATAATTGCTCTCCCAGAGGACTGCTGTGGACACTGAATGTGCTCACTAGAGCCCACTTCCCATGATGAGAAGTGATGGCCCTAATCCGTAAGCAGCCCGTCTACCTATAATTTATTGACGCCTACAGAAGAAGATACAACCACTAAACATTTCTGCAGGAATACAATGGTGCATCTTTGGGGAGATTCCAAATCTCCAATACTTACAGGGAAGAAACGTGGCATGCTCCCTCAAAGCTCCCTATACCCCTTTTTGCCAATTTCCCTTGCTTTTCTGGAACAGAGGCACTGGCCTTAGAAAGGATGGGGCGCGGTATTTAGAATGATTTGGCCCAGACTCAGAAAAGAGGAACTGAGTGAGAAGCAAGAGAAAGTTGCATGCAAGCAGCTTTTTATGTTGGAAGGCGTTAGTGATTGCGGGTCCTTGCTGTTGGTGGATGCATGTACATTTTTTGGGGACCCCACAGCGGCGTAGATAGCCCCGTGTTAAGTGCTCCACCCTTGGTGTGGCACCCAGTGTGTGCCCCTCCCCCACGACACCTCTGGGACGCCAGGCCTAGGTCAGAAACTATGGAGTGTCAAAGGTGTCAACAGATTATCACAGAACACCTTTCCACAAAGAAGCAGGAATCAGTTGTAGGTCCTGTCATGCTCCTTTTCAGCTGCCTGTTATAAAACAACCCCGGTGGAAGTGCTGACAGTAAAAAAGTTGAATATGGAGGGGAGGAGGGTAACCTATGAAGAAATCTTAATGAGAACAGAGGAAGGATGGAAACTGAAACCCTATAATTGTATAGAGAATGCATTTACGGGATGGTTACAATATCAAGAGAATGATAAAGGATAAGAAAGTGGGATTCAGTGAAAAGAAGTCGAGATATCAAATCAAAATATTAGAGGGCATTTCAAAACTTTTATCGAAAATGTATGTTTTTTTATTGGAATAGAACACAAAAGAGGTAATGATAAAATGGGCAATTGATTCTGGGTATAATATTGAATATGACACTTGGGCAAAACTGGAACGAGGGCTTGAAATTCAAGGCGTGTACTACCCTAAAAGAAAACATAATGAAAAGGATGTAGCACTGGTATATTATACCTGTCAAACTAGCAAAAATGTACAGAGTGAGCACTAAAGCATGCTGGAAATGTAAAATGAAGCCTGGAGAGTTTTTTCACATGTTGTGGATTTCTCCAGAGCAGCTCTTTATTTGTAAGCTGGACAGAACTGAACAGCAAACAGCTCAGCCGGCCTGCTTTTATAGGCAGCCGGCTGTCAACATTGTAGCAACAACAACCCAGGGTTTCCCGCCTAAAATAACTGACGTGGACCTGAGTGAAAACTATCTACAGTATCCCCCTGCTGGCCCAGGGTGAGCACTTCAGTACATAACACCCCTCCCCACCGAGATAAGGCGTTAGTTACAATCGTAATGGTTTCCTTATATACAGCACTACATGTAATGGTTCAATTAGGCACAAAAGCATATCGGTTACATTTCCCATACTTAGACCAACAGTGATACATGTCCAACAACATAGTCCTTTAAATAAGTTGGGCACTTGGAAACTCTGCCAGACCGCCGGGGGACTGGTAGCCAAGTCCGGGGGGCCACACAATTCTTGCTGAGGCTGTGGTGCGACCCTAGGTGGCGTTGAAACCAAATCCCCTGGATCCGCTGCTGTGGGTGGAGCCTCCGCAAGTGGAGTGGTCCGAGTCTGGTAAGTCTGGCAGACCCTCTGAAACGGCTTGGTTCGGCTCCACGCTGGCAGTTTGCGAGGGAGGTGTAGGTGGAGCCTCGCCATCTGTAAGTGTCTCTTCTGGAGCCACAAGGCACAGTTGGGGGCACCACGGTAGTGTCCAAGTCCCCAACCCTGCGCCTAAGCTGGTCTATGTGCCGGCGCCACAAGCGTCCGTCTTCGAGTGCCACCTGGTACGAGCGAGGTCCAGTGACTCCCACTACTGTGGCTGGCACCCAAGGAATGTCCCCCACATAGTTCTGGGCAAAGACCTGGTTTCCTGGAACAAATGACCGTGGCGCGTTGGCACAGCCTGGGGGTTCGGCCACGGCAAAGTCCGGGTGCAGCCGGTCGAGCAGTGACCTGAGGCGGCGGCCCATAAGCAGTTCAGCAGGACTCCGCCCTGTGGCCGCATGAGGGGTGATGTGTTGCACGAACAAGTATTCGGCGACCCGCTCGTGCCAGTCTCCCCGGTCCAGGCGCGCCAGTGCCTCTTTTGCCAAGCGCACCATTCTCTCCGCTTGCCCGTTGCTGGATGGATGCAAGGATGGCACCCGGATGACGGCCTCGGTAGTGGTGGAGGGCATCAGGGCCACCTCCAGCCATTTGGAATAGGCGTCCACCACTACCATAAAGCTCCAGCCGTGAAAGGGGCCAGCCAGATCGATGTGCACCCTCGATCAGGGTGTCTTTGGCGTCTCCCAGGTGTGTCCCTTAGCTGCCGGTGGTGCAGGCCTTGACTCTTGGCATGCTTGACAGGTGGACACCCAGGCAGTGATGGCATCGTCCATGTTAGGCCACCAGACGTAACACCGAGCCAACGCCTTCATTTTGACAATTCCCGGGTGGCCAATGTGCAGAGCCTCCAGGATGCGCTGACGGAGTCCCTGGGGAATCACGACGCGGTTACCCCACAGCAGACAGCCGCGATGAGCCGAGAGTTCATGTTGTCTGGTTGCGAAGGGCTGGAACTCCGATGCAAAAGGCCCTTGTGGCCACCCCCTCCACACCCAGTTGAGCACCTGGCTGATGGTGCGATCCTGGGCAGATGCGGAGGCCACAGTGGCAGCCGATACAGGCGCTGCCGGAAGATCCTCAATCAGGAGGAGCGATGAAGCTGGAGCCGGGTCTTCCATAAACTCTGGAAGAGGGCAACAGCTGAGGGCGTTGGCATGGCCCATCGATTTCCCCGGGCGATGGACGAGCCGGTAGTGGTAGGCAGCCAGGAAAACAGTCCATCGCAGCATGCGTGGCGAGAGGACCGGTGGAGTTGGACAATCACCGGCGAGGAGGCCCAGGAGCGGCTTGTGGTCAGTGATGAGGTCAAAAGTCCTCATGGAACCTCTTCACTCCAGCCACAAGTGCCAGTGCCTCCTTGTCGAGCTGGCTGTAATTCCGTTCCGTCAGAGATAGAGTCCTGGAAAAGTAGGCGAGCGGTGCTTCTCTTCCGTCTGGAAAATGGTGACTAGGTACAGTGCCGATGCCAAAAGGTGAGGCGTCGCAGGCAAGGACCAGCGGCCTGGATTCACTGTACTGTACCAGCACACGGTCCGATGAAAGGAGAGCCTTGACCGCATTGAAGGCCACCGTCTCCCGATGACCCCAGGACCAAGGCGTCTTTGTGCTGAGGAGTCGGTGAAGAGGCTCAGCCACCGTGGCTTTGTGGGGCAGGAACATGTTATAAAAGTTCAGCAGCCCCAGGAACGCCTGCAACTCCGTCTTGTTCTTTGGGATGGGGGCCTGCTGGATAGCGCGGATCTTGGATGTGTTCTGGTGAAGGCCGGAGGCGTCGATAAGATAGCCCAGGAACTCTACCTGTGGAACGGCGATCTGGCACTTCTCCCTCTTTACTTTGAGCCCGGCCTCTTGGAACCTGGTCAGCACGGCACGGAGGCGCTCAAACAGCTGCTGGTGTGAGTCTGCGGACACCAAGACGTCATCAAAATATGGTACCACGCCCGGAAGCCCTTGCAGGAGACGCTCCATTAAGGCTTTGGAAGATGCCAGGAGCCACACTCACCCCGAACTGCAACCGGCGGCAACAGAATGCCCCTCGGTGGGTGATGATCGTCTGGGCTTCAGCAGTGGCATCATTGACGGGCAGTTGTTGATAGGTTTGGGCAAGGTCCAGCTTAGTGAAGACCTTACCCTCACCCAGGGAATGCAGCAGGTGTTGGACAACAGGAACCGGATAAGCGTGCTGCTGAAGTGCCTTGTTGATCCTGCACTTGTAGTCAGCGCAGATTCTCACTGACGCGTCTGGCTTGACAGGCATGACGATGGGGGTTTCCCACTTGGCGTGGTCAACCGGCTCCAAAACTCCTTGGGCGATCAGCTTGTCCAGTTGTTCGTCCACCTTAGCCTTGAGAGCAAAGGGAACCCGGCGTGGCTTTAGCTTGATGGGGGTGACTTGTGGATCAAGGCTAAAGGAGATGGGCGTACCTGTATATTGCCCCAAAGTGCCGTCAAAAACCTCTGCAAAGTCTTTGACCAGACTCTCAGTCTCTGCGTTAGAGATGCAGTTGATGCCGGTGACTTCCAGGCCGAGGACATCAAACCAGTCTAGCCCTAGGAGGCTTGGCTGCTGACCTTTGACCACCACCAACCGGAGCAGGCCCGAAAAATCCTTGAAGGCGATCCGGAACCGGCCAACGCCTACCACGGGAATGTCGTTTCCCTGGTAGTCTCTCAGGTGTACGCGGTGAGAGTCGAGTTGCCTTTTGGACACTCTGGGTACCAGTCTTTTGATGGTGCTCCAAGACACGATGGACAGGGCAGACCCGGTGTCTATCTCCATGTCACATGGAGCTCCTTCAATGAGCACCGTGACGTTCAGCTTGCGTTGCGTAGGTGAGTCGGTTTGGCCAATCGTGGTTCCAGACGGGCAGCGGCAGTTGGTGAGAGCGAAACAGCTTTCCTTGGCAGACTGGAGTGAAGACTTGGACTTGCGAGTCGGTGAAGGGGGGGTGTCAGACGGAGCCGATTGGCAGACCTTAGCGATGTGGCCCCTTCTGGAACACTTCCTACAGATGGCGTCTCTGAATCGACACTTGGCACGGGAATGGTTCCCTCTGCAGCCGGCACATTCCGGTTGGCCCTTGGACTTCTGTTGGAATTTCCTGCGCTCCCACTTTGTCTGGTGCACGCCATCGTCTTCACTGGAGGATGCCTCATCACTACTGGCTTCTTCATGATGCACTGGAACTGGCTTCCTAGCAAGACGTGGGCTGCTGGACTTGCGGATCTCCTGGGCGGAGCGTTCAGCAGCTTCTGAGGCCACAGCCTCTTCAATGGCTTTCTGTAGCATGAGGTCTGGCTTGGCGAGGAGATGCCGTTGCAGATGGATGTCCCGGACCCCGCAGACGATTCGATCCATCAGGGCATCGTCTAAGTCTCGGAACTCGCAGTGCATTGCAGCCTGTCGCAGGGCGGTGGTGTAGTTGTTGATTGACTCCCCCTCTGCCTGGTTCCGGTGATAGAACACATGGCGGGCAGCAATCTTGGACGGCTTTGGTGCATAGTGGTTGCGGAGCTTCTCTTGGATCGTGTCCCACGGTGTCGCCTAGACTGCTTCAGGCGCAACCAATGCTTGGGCCGTCTCAAACACCTCAGGCCCACAGAGGCTGAGGAATAGGCCCCGCTTATGCTCCTGTGATACTTGCGTCAGCTCGTTGGCTTGGAGGTAGCAGTCGAACCGAGCGAGGTAGGAGTCCCATGATTCAGAGGCTGGCGCAAATGGCGGTAGAGGCACAAGTGAAGCCATGATTCCGATGCCGGCGTGAAGGGCGATGGATGGAACACGGTGCTCTAGCCAGAACAGTCAGCTTTGAATTGGTTCTGTTCAGTGATTTCGCTCAGTGATTCAGCTCAGTGATTCAGCTCTGCTCAGAGGTGGCTGCATCTGGCTGTGCATCGATCCCACCTTCGTCGCCAGTGTTAGGTTGTGGGCGAACATAGCAGACGACACAGCGATTTCTCCAGAGCAGCTCTTTATTTGTAAGCTGGACAGAACTGAACAGCAAACAGCTCAGCCGGCCTGCTTTTATAGGCAGCCGGCTGTCAACATTGTAGCAACAACAACCCAGGGTTTCCCGCCTAAAATAACAGACGTGGACCTGAGTGAAAACCATCTACAGTACCCCCCTGCTGGCCCAGGGTGAGCACTTCAGTACATAACACCTTTCCCTCTTAGTCTTATTTTATTCTGTCTCTAACTCTTCTATCTCTCCTCACACAAGAACCAACTGCACTAACTTGTCTATTTTCATCTATCTGCCAACTGCTTTCCCAACTGCCTTTTCTTAAACACACGCACAGCAAATGGCTTTTTCAGACTCATTAGTCTCTAAATATTTCCTGGTATTTCCCCCATTTAATCCCTCCTAAAATAAGATGCTACACAGTCTTCTGTAAAGTATAAAACATTTACTCACAAGTAAAAATCTGTTCACACAAAGGTACCCACCCAGAAGGCAGACTTAAAAGGTTAGAACATAGTTTAAATGTGGTGACTATCTCCTTGTGGGAGAAAGCCCCCCTTTTCTTCTCTTGGCCTGGAGCCAAGGGTGCATCTTAGTAGTGCTGTTGTTAAGATGGCATCAATAGAGACAAGAGGGACAAGATGGTCGCTAGCCTGTGATTCTGGTTCTTTCTACTTCAGGAGAGGGCATACCCATCTCAAGTAACACATAGGAAGTTTTATAGTTTCGGCTGGAGGACTAAGACAACCTTCATGTCTACTCTAGCAATGTGTTTGACTACACCTGATTCTTACATCCCACAAAACATTCAATTATATAGAGGCTTCGGTACATTCTAGGCGACTCGGTTATCTACAGGGGGGAAAAATAACTGTCTATGGTTAACCATCATTGGGTCTTCTTGATAAAGCATCGGCCACAATGTTCAAGGACCCTTTCAAGCTTCTTATGGTGAAATTGAAGTCCAGCAGCAACAGGGCCCACCTCATCAGTTTGCTATTAGTTCTCATCGTCCTTAACCAAAGCAAGGGCGAATGATCGGTGCACAGTATAAATTTCTGGCCCCAGATGTATGGCTTCAACTTCTGTAGGGACCAGACGATAGCAAAACATTCCTTTTCTATCGTGGAAAGTTGTTTCTCTCTGGGTAGCAATTTCTTGCTGACATATTTGTTGAATTAATTGGAGGATCTCACTGTCGGGGGGGGGAGGGTAGAACAGATTCTTGGTTTGGCAAGTGCAGATTTGGAAGGTTGCGTTGAACAACCTGACACTAAGCACAGCCATCTGACCACCTGAGATCCTTGTCTATCCTGCAGTGGGGGTTTGGATAGGAGACGCCCCGGGTAGACCCTAATGACGGCGACACTTTGGCATTGGATTTGTCTTGCTGTGAATGTTGATTCCATCTAATAAAGTTATTTCTGAAAAATAAAGAAATGAAATTGGTGAAATGAAATAAAGAAAAAATAAAGAAATGAAATTGGTGGCTGGGCAGCTGAGTGATCTCAGCAGATCAACCTGCAGAATCCAGGGGTCCTACACAAAAGATGCGGTCTTTTCAAAGATCTCAAACCTCAAAATATTTGCTCTTGCCACATACCCCTCACCATTCTTTGGCATTGTGAAGAGCTCCATGAGCAATATGCAACCCTCCCAAGGGAAGTTTTTATTGCTCAGGACTTAATGACATTAGTTTTCATTATGAGTTCAGCGGCTGGAGCATTGATGTCATTTGCCGTGTCTTCAAACCTGTAAAACAAAAAGACTTTGTCTTAATCTTTTTTAGTTTTGGAGCTTCCCTGAACTTACCTGCAGGGATACTTCTCCTATTTTCTGTTATATGCAGTATGCATGCTGTCTTGAAAAAATGGGGAAATCCACTTTCCAGTAACTTCAGAATTGCCTAAAATTCCCAGCGAGCAGCATATTGGACCTTCTATTTATATAGGGTATACCTCTGCGGATTTCCGGCTGCTGAGTGCATCATTTCTTGCTATGAAGAGAGTTTGCTTCAAGACCCCAGAAACATGTTGATTAGAAACTGGAGTGGTTCATACCCGAGGAAGTGCGGTAAAAAGCGAGTCAAACTACTCGTACAAAATGTGGTTCTCTGCTGGATCCGGTCATTTGAGAGGAATCCTGCGCAGTGGAGATGGATGAAAGCACATGACTGTAATCACTTAGATGTTTGGGGAGATCGAATAGAAAGATAGCCATATAGAAGAGAATCTACCTACCAAACTAATTGAATGCATGACAAATTCACAATTGTCTGTAAAGAAGTAGCCTAGAAAATCCTCTCACCCACAAATAGAATATAGGAATTAGAGGCGAGTTAAAATAGCTACTGCTATTTTTAAATGACTCATTTTACAATTTGCTGTGGAAAAAAATCAAACATTTGGAGGATTTGTCTTGCTGTGAATGTTGACTCCATCTAATAATGTTATTTCTAAAAAATAAATAAATGAAATCGGTGGCTGGGCAGCTGAGGGATCTCAGCAAATCAACCTGCAGAATCCAGGGGTCCTACACAAAAGAGGGGGTCTTTTCAAAGATCTCAAACCTCTAAAGATTTGCTCTTACCACAGACCCCTCACCATTCTCTAGAACTGACCACGGTTTGCTCATGGGCAGGAGCGGAATAAGACTTAACAGCCTCCTGACCAAGCGCCAGAACCTCCCCTTGTGCTGATCTGCCAAGGCCCGATGCACAACATGGATGGTGCTTGAAGGAACGGAATCACCATCTCACCACTAGAGATCCTTTTCTTATCCCGCACTGGGGCTTTGGAGAGGATGGGCCCCAGGTAGACAATGGCAGGCATGCTGAGGAGATCTTGACCATTCTCTTTACAGTGACCTCAGTTATCATGCCGGATTTCTGTTCTGCCCGCCGCTTCCCCCCCAGCTGTAGGGCATCTGAGGCCCCACTGCACACCCTGTCCCTAGGGGCGCTTCACCCTGCCCCTGGGCACGTCACCCAAGGGGCCCAAGAGGTTTTCTCCACCACTGTCTCCAAGGTCTTCCACAGAGCTCTCCCAAGAGCACCTTTGGGCAAAGGATGTGCTCGGCTCGGAAGCTATGGCCTCAGGGTGGGAAGCTTGACTTTAGCACAGTTCATAAAATCCTCTTTCTGGTCTTTTTCATTGGGCCCTTTCTTTGTCTTCTTCGTTGAATTAATTTTACTGTTGAGGGAACCATTCAGATCCCCAAATCCAGAGGTATTGGAGGATCTCACTGTCTTGTGGGGAGGAGGGTAGAACAGATTCTTGGTTTGGGAAACACAGGTTTGGAAGGTTGGCGCTGAACAACCTGATTAGATTGCCCCCTCCATCCTTTCCTCTGGGAGTCACTTACTAGATCGGATTCCAGAAGCAGAGCTATCCCTCGCAGGCTGAGCTGTTGATGCAATCCAGGCAAAAATACCAGTCAAAAACACATGTCAGGGTTTTAGGGAGAGAGGAGACAGAGAGCGAGGGCGAGGAGGAAGAGGACGACAACGAGCCGAGGTTGTTCCAAAGTCCGTCTAGCGAATCAGAGGATTCCCAGAAGGGAGCCCCCCTGGTCAGGCCAAGGGGCAATAGAGAGGGAATCAGTCAGAAAGAGGGGAACGAAGAGGGAATCCCCAGTGGGAGTGGCAAAGCGGGACCAGCTCCCCCGTCGGAACGGAGTGGAGGGGGGGGAGTTGCCAGTGTGTCAGAAAGAGCAGGACAGGAAGGAGGAAAGGGGAGGAGTTCGGAGCAAGACGTCCTGCCTGAAAGGGAGGAGTGTAGTACCGAGAGCAGCGTAACTGTAGAAAGGAAGGTCAGAGGCAACGTACGCGCGCCAAGTTCAAATATAGAGGCGCGCGGAAATGAGGAGAGCTCTGAGGAGGAGCCTGGTGCCAAAGCACGAAGGAGGGGGGAGCAGGCGGGAGAAGACTCAGCCTCTGGGGAGTCCCGGAAAGAGGGAAGACAGGGGGGCAGGAAGACCCTGCGGAAAAGGAAAGAGAGGAAAAGGTGGAGCAGTACAAGCCTCTTAAATTGGTGCAGGGGAGGGACGGACTCAGAGGGGACTTCTAACATCTAAGGGTAACAGATGCGGAGCCACGGAGTTTGGATGTAATGACGACAATGATCTTCAATAAAACCTTTTGTATATAGCTTGGACTGGACTTTGGTCTCTTGTGAGCTGGGACCCAGGGTGGCTCTGACAGAAAGTCCCCTCCAAAGAACGCAAAATTTTTTTTTTTTGCAAAGCTCACGAACGGTGACAGCCATGACTGCGGAGGAGCAGTTGACAGCGCTGCGAACTACAGTTTCCGAACTCACTGCTGCAGTCCTTGCGTCTCAGAAGAAGCATGACGAAATGGAGAAGCGCTGCCAGGACCTGCAAACAAGGTGGGAACGTGCAAGCAGGGAAGGGTTCCCAGGGTCCAGATCAGAGGGGATTGGACTTGGACGGAGGGGGGGCAGCCTAGTCACCCACTTCGATGGGAACCTGAAGCACTACCCCAGTTTCAGAGCAGACGTTTTGTATGCATTGCACTTGCTTCGTCATGACTTTAAAGATGAGGAGGAGAAAGTGGGGTTTATTGTTTCTCACTTGCATGGGCCGGCCAGAGACTGGTTGCGCAATTTGTGGCGTGAAGATGGCCCTGCCCGCCGCGATGCAGATGAATTCATTAAAGCGATGGATGCCTGCTTCCAGTCAACTGTAGATGTGGATCTTGCTCGCAGGGAAATTTTTTGATTGCGGCAAGGCAAAGCCACTGTGCGTCAGTACCATTCTAGATTTTTTGCTTTACTGACTGCGCTAAGCTGGGAGAAGGATTGTGCACCTGTGAGGGATTTGTTCTGGGAGGGGCTCAGCGGTCCCATTAAGGATGAACTTGCCAGGGGAGACAGACCCCAGACCCTGGAGGAGCTTGTGCAGAGGGCTTTGGCGATTGGGATATGGCACGAGGGACGTCCTTGGCACACTGAGGAAGAACGTCAGGTGCGTCCACCAGCGAGGACGTCTTCTTTCATCCCCAGGGAGTTCAGTCAGTCACATCCTTTGCCACTGGGAAGGCAGGGGGAGGAGCCCATGGAACTTGGTGGTGCTAAGGCTCAAGCAACAGCCAGAGCCCCAGCTTCCGGTGCAGTGAAGGCAAAGCCTCCTAGAAGGACCAGGAAGTGTTACATTTGCGACAGTGCACAGCACATGGCGAAAGAGTGTCCCCAGAGGCTGCAGAAACACACTGCAGCTTTAGCAACTGTTGCAGCAGAAATGATGCAAGCAGAGCAACCTCAGGGAAACGACAGTGCCTGGCTGGGAGCAGAGCTGCTGGGGCTCAGCCAGGCGAATCTGTAGAGCAGTCCCCAGCGCTTTTGCAACGCACAGACCCTTTACCACCCAAGCCAGCGGTGCAGCTCACTGCAACACTTCAGTTGCCGAATGGAACCACCCTGGAAGTCCCCATCACGATTGATTCTGGGAGCAACGCAGATTTTGTGGGGATGCACTTTGTCAAGCAGCATCGCATAGCGCTTCTGCCAGCGACAACACCTCTGAACGTAGTCACGGTGGATGGCAGGAAATTGCTAGGAGGACAAGTTGTGCAACAGACGCCTCCCATGGTGATGAGGATTGGAAATCATCGAGAAGTCATCAGCTTCAATGTCACCCGCCTTTCAGACACGCCTATAGTATTAGGCATGAGTTGGCTGGAGAGACACAGTCCTGCTGTAGCGTGGTACCAACGGCAGATCACCTTTTGCTCATCGTACTGTGCTCAACATTGCATCCAGTCCAGCCAGGAGGAGGGAGCTGAGCAGCAGTTGCAACTTGGCATGGTGCAGGCAGTACCCCGCAAGTACGAGGGGTTCCTGGAGGTTTTCTGCGAGAAGGAAGCTGACCAGTTGCCGCCCCACAGGCCTTATGATTGTGCCATCGACCTGGTGCCAGGGGCGCAGTTGCCGACTGCAAAGCTGTATTCCATGTCTGAGGACGAGATGCAAGAACTCAGGGAGTTCATAGAGCACAATTTGAAGCGCAGATTCATCCGAGAATCGAAAGCGGTGGGGGGCAGTCCTGTTTTCTTTGTAAAGAAAAAGGACACGCCCCAAAAAAGACTCATTGTGGACTATCGATTCATAAACAGTAAGACCAAACCCAAGGCCTTCCCCATGCCCAAGATAGATGATCTCCTGGCAACCGTAAGGAAGGGGAAGATCTTCACCAAATTGGATCTGCGTGGAGCGTATAACCTCATACGCATCCGGGAGGGCGATGAGTGGAAGACGGCCATGTTCACGCCTCTGGGCACGTACGAATACAGAGTTATGCCATTTGGTCTCCAAAATGGATCTCACGTCTTCCAAGCATTTATGCATCACGTGCTAGCGGGACTTCTCTACAAGAAATGCGTGTGTTTCCTCGACGACATCCTGATCTTTTCGGAAACGGAGGAGGCCCATGAGAAGGACGTAAAGGAAGTCCTGCAGAGACTACGGGAGAACAAGCTCTACGCCAAGTTAGAGAAGTGCCAGTTTGATGTGACGGACGTGGATTTCCTAGGCTACAAGCTGTCCGACAAGGGGCTGGCCATGGACAGCGCCAAGGTCCGCGCGGTGTTGGACTGGAAGAGCCCTCGCAATCGGAAGGAAGTCCAAAGATTCATCGGCTTCGCCAACTTCTACCGCAAATTCATCAGAGGTTTTGCAAAGGAGACGGCAGCGATCACGGACACTCTCAGTTCCAAGAAAAAGAGGTTCGTGTGGACGGAACAGGCGGAGCGCTCTTTTCAGAAGCTTAAAAGCCTTTTCGCCTCCGAGGAGCAGCTGCTGCACGTGAATCCAGGCAAGCCCATACGACTAGAGACCGACGCGTCAGACAGAGCGGTTGGAGCCGTACTCCTGCAAGAAGATCCACATGGAAACTGGAGACCCGGTGCCTTTTACTCCAGAAAGCTCAGCAAAGCGGAGCAAAACTACACCATATGGGACAGGGAGCTGTTAGCCATTCACGCAGCTTTCAAAGCGTGGCGACACTTCCTCATAGGCGCCAAGCACACAGTACAGGTCCGCACGGATCACAAGAACCTAGAGTATTGGCGCACGGCGAAGCTCCAAAGCCAGAGGCACATGCGCTGGGCGGAATTCTTCGCGGATTTCGACTTTCGGATAGAGTACGTCCCAGGAGATTCCAACGTTATAGCCGATGCGCTATCCAGGAAACCGCAATATCTCGATGAAGCGGCGCCTGTAGCAGCCAAGCACATTTTCGCACCGCAGGCGTGGTCGTGCGCTGCCGCCACAGTAGATCTGGACGCGGTGCGACGCGCGTTGCAAGTGGATCAGTTCGCACAGTCCAAGAT
This sequence comes from Podarcis erhardii, assembly GCF_964252035.2. Classification (NCBI taxonomy): domain Eukaryota; kingdom Metazoa; phylum Chordata; class Lepidosauria; order Squamata; family Lacertidae; genus Podarcis; species Podarcis erhardii. Next base: position 67,675,066 of record NC_138511.1, read on the forward strand.
GGAGGAATTGCGCAGAGGTGTGCAGAGTGGCGAAGAGTTCCAACTACGCGACGGGCTGCTAACTCGCAAAGGTGCCCTCTACGTGCCAAGCGACGAGCTTCGCGCAAAGGTTCTGCAGCAGTTGCACGACGCCCCCAGTGCGGGCCACTTCGGTAAGGAGAAGACAATAGAACTGGTGACAAGAGACTTTTGGTGGCCCCGGATGCGTGGAGAGGTAGCGGATTACGTCGCCAGGTGTGACACTTGTCAGAGGTTCAAGCCAGTACACCAGAAGCCAGCGGGGCTGTTGGAACCGCTGGAAACGCCACAGCAACCGTGGGAGAGGGTAGCTCTGGACTTCGTTACTGACCTGCCCAGCTCCAGGGGGAAGACGGCGGTACTGGTGGTTGTGGACCTGTTCACCAAGATGGCGCACTTCATTCCATGCGCAAAGGTGGCGACGGCGGAACAGACTGCCAAACTCTTCATCGATCACGTGTTCAAGGTGCATGGGCTGCCGCAGTCCATCCTGTCCGACAGGGGGCGCCAGTTTGTTTCCAATTTTTGGCAGAAGCTTTTAGGTATCCTGAACGTCAAGATCAACCTCACGTCGGCGAGACACCCACAAACCAACGGCCAAGCTGAGAGGGTCAACGCGATCATGCAGCAGTACCTGAGATGTTACGCCAACCAGCGACCAGCAGTTTGGGTGGACTACCTGCCGATGGCAGAGTTTGCCTATAACAACACGAAGCACGCGTCCACGGGGGTGACGCCGTTTTTCGCGAACAATGGTCGTCACCCCAGAACCTTCCCGGGGTTCGTGGCACCGGGAGAGGGAGTGCCGCAAGGAGCCGACCAGTTTGCAGCGGAGCTGCAGGAGGTGCACGAAGAGTTGCGGAGACATTTAGAGCTGGCCAAGCAAGCATATAAGGTGCAGGCTGACAAAAACAGGAGAGAGGGAGAGGAGATCCAGGTGGGGGACTGGGTGTGGTTAGCGGCCCAAGCGATGCCAGCCAAGTCGTTGGCCAAGAAGAAGCTGGGGCACAGGCAGTTAGGGCCGTACCAGGTGGAGGCTAAAATCAACCCTGTAGCCTTTCGACTAGCCCTCCCCGAAGGTTCCAGAGTGCACCCGGTCTTTCATAGATCGGTGCTCACTCCCTACAAGGCACCGCACAGGTTTCAGGAGTCTGACACAGTCACGCAACAACACACTAAGTCACAGGAGAGGGAGAGGGCGCCTAGGGCCGAACCACTCAACGAGGTCACAGAGATCCTGGACTCGAGATGGGGGCAAGAGGGAGTAGAATATTTTCTAGTCAGAGAGGGTGCCCCAGTCAGTGCCAATGGTTGGGTGCCGGGCTACGCCTTAGACGAACCTCTTTTAAAAGACGAGTTCCATGCCCTTTTCCCTCATAGACCCATGCCAGCCGAGTACTTTGATGACTGGCTCTTTACGCCCACATGTTCAGGCAGCACTTTCCACGGCTTTTCTTCAGCTGAAGAAAGGTCGCCGGACTCCAACTCGCCCAGGGGATCGTGTTCGGGGGTGGACACAGAACCCTCTTATTGGTGGGACGAGCAACCAGAGGAGGACTGGCGCAGGAAATGGCTGACGGGACCTTGGCAGGCAGCACCGGACCAGGTACCAATGGAGGAGGGAGAAGAGAACACCTTGGGTCAAGAACCCGAATTCGAACACTCGTACAACGAACTGCAAACAGAGGAGATGGAGGTGCAGAATCTGTATCCTGCGTCCGCCTCCGAAGAGCGGCAGCTTCCACAACCTGCACCCGATGAGCGGAAGGGGGGAAGGGGGGGCTTCGAGGGGGGGATGGATGTCAGGGTTTTAGGGAGAGAGGAGACAGAGAGCGAGGGCGAGGAGGAAGAGGACGACAACGAGCCGAGGTTGTCCCAAAGTCCGTCTAGCGAATCAGAGGATTCCCAGAAGGGAGCCCCCCTGGTCAGGCCAAGGGGCAATAGAGAGGGAATCAGTCAGAAAGAGGGGAACGAAGAGGGAATCCCCAGTGGGAGTGGCAAAGCGGGACCAGCTCCCCCGTCGGAACGGAGTGGAGGGGGGGGAGTTGCCAGTGTGTCAGAAAGAGCAGGACAGGAAGGAGGAAGGGGGAGGAGTTCGGAGCAAGACGTCCTGCCTGAAAGGGAGGAGTGTAGTACCGAGAGCAGCGTAACTGTAGAAAGGAAGGTCAGAGGCAACGTACGCGCGCCAAGTTCAAATATAGAGGCGCGCGGAAATGAGGAGAGCTCTGAGGAGGAGCCTGGTGCCAAAGCACGAAGGAGGGGGGAGCAGGCGGGAGAAGACTCAGCCTCTGGGGAGTCCCGGAAAGAGGGAAGACAGGGGGGCAGGAAGACCCTGCGGAAAAGGAAAGAGAGGAAAAGGTGGAGCAGTACAAGCCTCTTAAATTGGTGCAGGGGAGGGACGGACTCAGAGGGGACTTCTAACATCTAAGGGTAACAGATGCGGAGCCACGGAGTTTGGATGTAATGACGACAATGATCTTCAATAAAACCTTTTGTATATAGCTTGGACTGGACTTTGGTCTCTTGTGAGCTGGGACCCAGGGTGGCTCTGACAACACACATAGCTGGAGGCAAGAAACTAAGCTCAGCCATCGCACCACCAGAGATTCTTCTCTATCCCGCAGTGGGGTTTGGATAGGAGACGCCCCGGGTAGACAATTGCAGACATACTGAGGAGATCTTTGCCATTCTCTTTACAGTGATCTCAGTTATCGTGTCTGATTTCTGTTTTCGTTAATTCCTCTTTCTCCCAGTCTGGTTCAGATTGATATGGTCCATGTAATCAACACCAATCTGTTGGTCATAAACAATTTTGCATCCTAAAGGCAGTTAATCACCAACACAGTCAGGAAATGTCAGTGGCTTTGTAATCCTGTCCTGTCCTGTCCTGGGGGTCGATCCACAACGTCTGCCAGGTGTTGTGGTTGATGTAGAAGATGCACCTGTCGTAGTCCCTCGCTTCCTTCCAGCCAGCGGGCAAAGGCAGCTCTGAGCTCATGCAGCCCGACGACGCCTCCCGCCACCGGCTGCCCCATGGGTGCCCGACCCATCCCTTGCCCCCTAGTGGCCGGAGCCTGTTGCGGTGGCTGTTGTTGCTGGCGGCGATGGCACCCTCTGCTCAGCCACAGCATCTCTGGTGGTGAGAAGGCTATCCTTAGTTTCTTGCTTCCAGTTATGTGCATTTTTGACTGCTATTTTCATCTGGATTGTGAACTGGAGAGGCGTGTAGAAAACGTCAAGGGAATCTGCTCCGGAAATGTCTGGATTGGAATCTGGACTGTCAGTTTTTGGAAAGACCCTAATGGCGGCACCTCTTTTAGCATTGTGAAGAGCTCCATGAGCAATATCTACCTACCAAACTAATTGCAAAATCTACCTACCAAACTAATTGAATCCGTGACAAAGTCACAATTGTCTGTAAAGAAGTAGTCTAGAAAATCTTCTCACCCACAAATAGAATATAGGAATTAGAGGCGAGTTAAAATAGCTACTGCTATTTTTAAATGACTCATTTTACAATTTGCTGTGGAAAAAAATCAAACATTTGGAGGATTTGTCTTGCTGTGAATGTTGACTCCATCTAATAATGTTATTTCTAAAAAATAAATAAATGAAATCGGTGGCTGGGCAGCTGAGGGATCTCAGCAAATCAACCTGCAGAATCCAGGGGTCCTACACAAAAGAGGGGGTCTTTTCAAAGATCTCAAACCTCTAAAGATTTGCTCTTACCACAGACCCCTCACCATTCTCTAGAACTGACCACGGTTTGCTCATGGGCAGGAGCGGAATAAGACTTAACAGCCTCCTGACCAAGCGCCAGAACCTCCCCTTGTGCTGATCTGCCAAGGCCCGATGCACAACATGGATGGTGCTTGAAGGAACGGAATCACCATCTCACCACTAGAGATCCTTTTCTTATCCCGCACTGGGGCTTTGGAGAGGATGGGCTCCAGGTAGACAATGGCAGGCATGCTGAGGAGATCTTTACCATTCAGATCCCCAAATCCAGAGGTATTGGAGATCCTTACTGTCTTGGGGGGGGGAGGGTAGAACAGATTCTTGGTTTGGGAAGTGCAGATTTGGAAGGTTTGCGTTGAACAACCTGATTAGATTGCCCCCTCCATCCTTTCCTCTGGGAGTCACTTACTAGATCGGATTCCAGAAGCAGAGCTGTCCCTCACAGGCTGACCTGTTGATGCAATCCAGGCAAAACTAGCAGTCCAAAACACACATAACTGGAGGCAGGAAACTAAACACAGCCATCTCACCACCAGAGATCCTTCTCTTATCCCGCAGTGGGGCTTTGGAGAGGATAGGCCCCAGGTAGACAATTGCAGGCATACTGAGGAGATCTTGACCATTCTCTTTACAGTGACCTCAGTTATCATGCCGGATTTCTGTTGTTGTTCTGCCTCCCCCCCAGCTGTAGGGCGGCTGAGGCCCCACTGCGCACCCTGTCCCTATGGGCGTCGTGCACCCCATCCCTAGGGGCGCTTCACCCTGCCCCTGGGCACGTCACCCAAGGGGCCCAAGAGGTTTCCTCCGCCACTGTCTCCAAGGTCTTCCACAGAGCTCTCCCAAGAGCACCTTTGGGCAAAGGATGTGCTCGGCTCGGAAGCTATGGCCTCAGGGTGGGAAGCTTGACTTTAGCACAGTTCAAAAAAACCCCTTTCTAAGTTGATGCAGCAACCAGCTTGTTGCTGACTCGTCTGAGTTCTACTAATCAAGATGCCTCCCTGGTTCAAAATCCCTTGGAATCCCTCTTAAAGAATACACACAGAAATCTGATTCATGTTCATCTAAAACTATTTTACTCTTGGGTTCCTTCAGGTTTACAGAACTGTACCTGAAGGCAGGCTTAGGTTACATAACAAGCAAAGAAACTATACCAGAGGGAAGTTGGTCCTGAGGTGACTGCAACTGAGCAGTCATCTTTCAAAACTACCAGCAACCGCTTAGAACATGGAGGCTGTTAGTCCTCTGCCAGAATGTTGCACTTGACTGCACCTTTACATCCCACACTCAGATGTTCCTCAACTGAGCAACAAGCTGGAGCAAGCAGTGGACTGGTGCATTCCAAATCCCTGACCCTTCCACTTGGGAAGGTTAATAAAATAATAATAATAAAAATAACAACAAGGTTTCTTTGCAATTTGAATCTAGACTTCCAAATGGAACCTGGTTCAACTGCGGCTCCAAGCACTATGCTAAGGGAATATCTGCCTGAGTTTCATGCTCTGGACAATGGTCTGAGAAGTTGGACCCCCTCCTACCCTCTGCTCTCTGGACAGGGACAGATGCATTTGTCAGCATTGGTTTCTCTATTTTTCAAAGTTTTCTGGTCTTTTTCGTTGGGCCCTTTCTTTGTCTTCTTTGTTGAATTAATTTTACTGTTAAGGGAACCATTCATATCCCCAAATCCAGAAGTATTGGAGGATCTCGCTGTCTTGCAGTGGGAGGGTAGAACAGATTCTTGGTTTGGGAAGTGCAGATTTGGAAGGTTTGCATTGAACAACCTGATTAGATTGCCCCTCCATCCTTTCCTTTGGGAGTCACTCACTAGATCGGATTCCAGAAGCAGAGCTATCCCTCGCAGGCTGAGCTGTTGATGCAATCCAGGCAAAAATACCAGGCAAAAACACACATAACTGGAGGCAAGAAACTAAGCTCAGCCATCTCACCACAAGAGATCCTTCAAATATTAATCTCTCTTCAATTAACACCCTTCTTAGCAGAAGCATTTTCTCCTCACTTACAGGAACAGTAGGATGGCAAATCTTCTACCAAGATAAAGTTGGCCTTGTTGTGAGCCAGATGTCCCAAAGAGACAGTGGGAAACAGTGAGGTCACACACTGAAAGGCCAATGAATTCACAGGCAGGATGGGAGAAGAACAGGTACTCTCAGGAGTGGCTTCCAAGTGCCATGATGTGCTGGGGCAGGGCAGGGATGAATGCATAGGGGCACTGCATGCCAGTCCAATTTCTCCAAATTCATTACCCATCCTGAGACTCAGAAAATGATTCAGGAGGTGCCTGGGCCCCTGCCTAGCCACATGACTGGATTGTAATTTCCATCATTCAAGAGGCGAGTCCATCCATCCCTACCAGGGAGGGATGTTGCTTTACTTACCCAACAAGCAGCGCTGCCACTCATTACACATACCTGCTTATTGGCAGCAGGCTGAAATAAGCTTAGGGCAGCACCCTGGACGACATCCTTGCATATAGACTGGTGGACAAGTGGAGGCCTCCTTACCACCAGCACACTCGGGATTCCCTGGGCTGCCTCCAGGTGACAGGAGGAGGCATGGCAGCAGACTGGGTGCAGGCACAGTGGGGAAGGCGCAGCTGAAGGACTGCTGAATTGCTGGCGTACTTTGGAGCAGCTGGAGACCTTGAAGGAAGGCCTAGTACATCACTAGGAGAGGTACATTTTCAAAGGTCATTAAAGAATTGTTGGGGTTTGTTTTCTCCCATCTTTCTCCTCTGGATGGAGGGGAAGGGGATCTTCTCGATGAAATTCCTTCCTGCACGGCTCCTCATGCATAGGGACGGGTGTGGCTTCTCTCTTCCCCACTTCTGCATCAGCACCCCTTCTAGGATCTGTTGAGCCCGCTCCCTTCTTTGCTTGGGCAGGGAGGAGGGTGCCTAGGAGGAACTGCAAGGCAGGATTGTGAGCAGGTGGCAGAGCCAGCCCATCATTAGACAAGGTGAGGCCACTGCCTCAGGCTGCAGAAGCCCCCCAGGTGACACTGCTGCAGGTGCCCCACCTGCCTCACCACCTCTGCCAGTGGCGGAGAAGCACCGGGAAAATGCCGGGAAAAAGAGCCCATCCAGCAGCAGTGTGGACATGATGACATGAGCCCAGATCCATCATGCTTTGCCTACAGCAGCCAAACATCCCAGGCTGGGGAGACTTCCGGAGCAGCGCACCTACAGTCGGGTGGGGATCTGCGTTCCTGATATCTCGAGGCAGACCCGGCGTTGGAGAGATGCAGAAATGGGCGATGAGACATAAGTCACCCAACCTCAGGTGGGGATCCTGAGGGCAGAGCCCATGGCGGCGCGATATGGGGTCTCCCAAAGCAAGAAAACAAAGTATTTAGCCGAGACGCAGGGAGGACCTCCACGCAAAAGGGTTAATTCCCTCTCAGACACAAACACCCCAAAAACCTGGCGAGGTAGCGCTGAACTCGCCAATAAGAGAGAGACTGTTTATCTTTAACAACTCCCCACTAGCGAAGGTGGGCAGCAAGGGAGAGACGAGATAAAAAGCTTGTTTAGACACAGAGTTTGGCTGGAAATAAAGAGGGGATCGCAACACAGCACAGGCAATTCCTGTTATAATACCCCACGAAGAGTTTGTTGGGAGCAAAAACAAAACACCCCAAAGGTTTAAGGAAATTGCGATAAAAAAGAGATGGAGATAAAAGACGGAAAAATAAAGGGTCATACAATAAACAAAAGATGCAGGCAGAGCCCCAAGGGGAAAGCGGGCGATTGATAAGACTACCCCAACTAAAAAGAAACAAGTTTGTTTGGGTATTAGCTCAAAAGTTCATGAATCAAATAAGTTGTAATTAAGTAGCAAGTCAGTTGATTGTATTTGCTATTCATATGCTATTCATATGTCTGTAAAACATTACACCTGATTTTACTATTAATCAATGGAATGCAGGAATGTGTTCCTATCTTGGTCTAGGCCGGTGGGCATCAACAAAATATATTCGGTTAATTCACAAAGGTGCAAGAAACTTACTGTTAATATTCTGGAACCTGTGGTAGCTGTGGGTTTGCAGTTTAGGAAGAGATGTAAATGTTCCTTAATCAGAGAGAGAGAGACAGAGAATGAAGTTTCAAAGTAAAATAAAGTTCTGCTGCATTGGGAGCCCTTCCTGCTCCTTCTGCTGAATGGGACCCTCGGTGGCTCTGCCACTTATTTCCTCCAAAAATTCCTGGAGCAGATCGTAGATGATCAGTGGTAGGAATATGACCTCGACCGCAAGGTCCTTGGCCAGGTAACACACTGCCTGCAGGAGCTGCTCTGGAGGCAGGTAGGCGCCAAAGACCTGAAAGAATAGATGAGGCTCAGGGATGCCATGACAGCCACACTTTGTGGAAGAAAACCGATGGCCCCACTCAGCAGAATGAACAGGAAGGGCTCCCATTGCATGAGGGCTGGCCTTTAGAAATCCATCAAACTGCCACGGTTTCTTCCAAGGAACCTCGGGAATTGTAGTTTGATGGAGGTATTGAGAATATAAAGCCATCCAATAACATTGTTTTCTGGATGATTTACCGTTCCCAGGGTTCCCCATTTAAAGGGGTTCTCCATTCTCATGCAGATAACAGGCACCCATCCCAGTATAGATTGTAGCCCCCATGGGAGCAAAAGATTAAAGCCTTTCATCACCAGGTCTCAGTCTGAATGTGGACTTTGCACCTTCTGGTGTCATGGCTACTTTTATTCTAAGGGTTGTCTCCAGTGTTAGTCATCTTCAGAGTAGACCCACTGGAATTTTCCACTCCCATTTCTGACAGAATCCACCAGCCAAGGGGACTAGTTTTGCTAGAAAGCTGGTTGTTCAAACAGATGCCTTGGGAAGAGTTGTCCTGTTAACCAAATGCCCATCACTGATGCACGTTTCGGAAACAAATTTCATCTTCATCTAAAATGGTAACACAAAGTGATGATAAAAGTGGCAGGTGAATACTCTTGGCCCTGCCCTGGTCTCCTGCGCTCCAGAATGATCCCTGTGTGATCTAGAACAGGCACTTTGTGTAGTCACTGCCTATTTGCTGTTGTAGGAAAGAGTGGGGGAAAGCACCAGTTCCACCCCTTGCTGCCTTGCGGAGAGGAGAAATGGCTGTCTCTGCCTTCTTGACTTAGGCTCTGTTGCTCTTGTTTTTAAAGAACCTAATAGTTTCTGTTGTGCGAAATGACTCTGCCTCCTGCCATGAGGCAAGAATCAGTTGGAGATCCAGGAGGAAGAGGCTTGGAGACTCCTGACACTGAGGGTGGGATGGAGAAGGCTTTTTCTGCTGCCTGTCCTCAGAGAGAGAAAGATACTTTCTGAGTGAGTCTTACAGATTCCCAACATATCTCTTATAGCAATAGAAGCTCAAGAGCCCCATACATGAAGGGAAACTTATCTGTCAGACCACTTGTGTCAGGACTGGTTGTTGTCTTCTTCAGATCACCACACAAATGCTTCTTGTTCTTTTATAACTTTTTATTGCGTATTAACAAACAATCTTATAAACGGTTCCTCAACTATTATTCCTCAGAGTCCCTCATTTCAGGTACCTTCTTAGCTCTGCTTCTCTGTGACCAGCAAATCTCAAAATGGCGAATGCTTTCCCGCTCTTTTTTCTAACTAGAGCTGGCTTGTATCTCCCCTCCGAATCTGAGCTATAACTTAACCCTTGTCTTTCTTGTGAACATCCTGTCCCTCCCTGTTGTTCCTGTTGCTCTCTTCTATTAGATTCACTGCTTTCCTCCCCCCTCTTGTGGAAAGCTTTCTCCCTCTGGAAACTTCTAACTCTTAACTGTTCCCTGACATCTTGTTCCAGGTATGTGGAAGACATACTTGGCCACTTTCTCCAGGTATTGATACGATAGAACAGAGAAAGCACAGAAAGCCTCTGTGGTGATCACACAAGGGTCCCCGGACGTTTAACAGTCTATTGATCCCTGTGCCACCACTGTGCTTGCTTCCCCGCTGCCAGTGAAGGGGCCATTAGAATATTGTTCTCTATATGATCCCAAAAACTCTTTTAGGCATTTTCTCCTCTCTCAGAATGACTGGCTTAGGTGGGTAAAAGATAAGAGCAAAGTTGAATGGATGTTATTGTACCCCAGACAGGGGGCACAAGAAACAAAGCCCCATCTTATTGCTATTAGTGTAAATCACATGTTTTACATATGAACATGTGTTGAGGTCCATCAGGAGAACAAGGCTGCCATTGATGGAACAGGCTCAAATGTTTATTATTCAAGGTTGTAAAGAGATAAGCAGACTCAGGAACGCATATTGCCATGGTGTGGAGAGGCTGGTGAGGCCATTGCAGGAAAGAAAGGGGGGCAAGCCCATATAAGGACATAGGAAGTTGCTATAATTTCTGATTTACAACAAATCAGGTGATTTACAAGAAATCATGTGGTATTGTATTCTGCAAATGTATAAAAAGCTGGCTCTCTTAGAATTCGGGGCCAGACTCCAAGCATGAGCTGGTCTGTGCCTTTGTGTCCAAGCAATTGCTTCACAAAATAAAAAAAAATCCTTTTTCCTGCTCTCGTTTGACTCTTTCAGCGTCCTTGATGCTCCTGGTAACAGATAGGGACCTACCTAGACAGGTAGGTCCTTCAAATGGGGGCTCGTCCAGGATCAATCCATGGACATCAGAACGCTTGCAAAAGCAGGTATGTTTTTGTTTTGTTTTTTTCCTGCCTGGTTTGAGGGACGGGGAATGCTTCCTGAAGTCCCAGGCACGCATAGCAGTTATTTCTTGCTGGGGAAGTGGAAAGCCTCTGTCACTGCTACCGGGCTGGGGAAAAAGAAATAGCAGCAAAGAGGAGCCGGCTAAGGAAGAATGAGACGACCGTAGGACGGTGAGTGATGGATGGGTCCCAAGGGATGGGATTAAAGGGATCTGATCAATCCCTCTGAGGATGGTTTAGTACGGGCGCAAAGAGTGTAAGACGCCCTGAACAATCTCCTCTGGAAAAGGAAAAAGAAAAAGACGGATTTTAAGAATCCGTCTAGGGAAATATTAAGGATAGGTTGTGTGAGGCTATTTGAGAGCCCAGGAGGTTGCTTTGCAAGGAGAAAAAGAGGGAGTCAGAGGGACATCCCTGGCAATTTGATTAATGGCTAGTGCTTGGTGAGGCATGGAGGGTCATAAAAAACCCTTTTATGGAGGCAAGGAGGGTCATAAAACCATTTTATATGGGGCCGTCCTACTTCGCTTAATGAAACAAACAGGACCGAGCTAATTTCTTACAATTATCAAAGGATGGGAATTCATGTATGTTTTATATGTTACATGTTGTCCATATGTGTGGCCTGTGTATGTCAGTCTGTCGTTAAATGCGCAAAGGGATTTGTGTGTTTTTTTAAAAAAATGGCAACAAAATTCACAGACTGCTTATAAGTATGCATAATCTAAACTGCAAGCTTGCTTCAAATTTTTGTTTTAAATTAACCAGGACCTGATCAATTTAAAACGTGGCATGTTGTTGTTGTTTTTTTAACATTGATAATTAAATATGAGGAGGGACGCGGGTGGCGCTGTGGGTAAAACCGCAGTGCCTAGGACTTGCCGATCGTATGGTCGGCGGTTTGAATCCCCGTGGCGGGGTGAGCTCCCGTCTTTCGGTCCCAGCTCCTGCCCACCTAGCAATTCAAAAGCACCCCTAAGTGCAAGTAGATAAGTAGGTACCGCTTTATAGCGGGAAGGTAAACGGCGTTTCCGTGTGCTGCGCTGGTGCTGGCTCGCCAGAGCAGCTTCGTCACGCTGGCCACGTGACCCGGAAGTGTCTTCGGACAGCGCTGGCTCCCGGCCTCTTAAGTGAGATGAGCGCACAACCCTAGAGTTGGACACGACTGGCCCATATGGGCAGGGGTACCTTTACCTTTTTATTAAATATGAGACTGAGGTGTGTGCAAGTGCTCTAAGTGTCTCTTTTTTTAAAGAAGAGCAAAATAGCTAAATAGTCACATTCTATGGAAACATCATTTGCCTAAGAATTGGTAGATTTAGTCAGTAGTGTTTAGCACTAACCTACTGACAGGAAACTAAACCTCAATTATTAATCCTGATTATAAATGTGTAACTAAAATATTGTTGATAGCTACAGAAATTCAAGTACTCTGACAAGCTCATAAAGTAACCATGAAAGGTAGCATGATGTTACAATGGAAATACTGTTTGGTGGGATTCACTTCAGCTGAATTCGTGTAAATGAAAAGCCACTTAGAATGCAACACTTGTAATCTGGTTAAATTTTATGGAACGGTATTTGCATAGGGATATTCCATGTCAGCTGATCTTCACAGATCATAATTTCTGTATAGAATTTTGAATTGATTAGGCAAATCTTCTATGTGTATCAAATGAGCAGTGTTCCTCTTGGTTGAGCACAGTATCGTAAAGCTAGCTTAATTTGTTTTATTAAAATGCAGGGAAATTGGATGACACTGTTCTACGCAAAGCAGAATATCTAAATTGCTTATATGAAAACGGTGAGTTGGCACTGTTAGGTAAATACACGGTATTTAGCGGCTGGTTCTGAAAGAAGTCGGCATCCGTATAGAGGTTTGAACTAACTTCTTGATAGTTGTGAAGGCTCACCATAGCATTTTCTATCGGGTATCTCTGCTAGAATACATCAAATAGTACAAATGCCATTTCTGTCCGTGCATGTAAAATACTAAGCCCCAAATCCAGAGTTCGGTTGTGGGGGTTTTCTCCAGGGGTGTGGGCACATGGAGCTTTTTCCAAGCCCCTTGCTTACTAACTTGAGTGGTGCTGTATAGATACTATTTTTTTCAGCTTGTAAAACCCCCTTCATTCTGAAGTGGAGAAGGAAGGTTGTGCAGGCAAAGAAGCTGCATGTGTGCCTTGAATCATCTGTGAAGGACCTCTTTAGTCAGGCTGTAAGTCTTGAATAGAAATGGAAGGGAGAAAAGCTACATAAGCATGTTTTTGCATTAATATCTCAAACCATCTAGATTCTTGAACGGCCTTTTCAGGCTAGTGAAGGCAGGGGGGCACCTGACCCTTTCTAATGTGACTTGGAATACATTTTGAGTATCGCAGTGTCAGGAGCCAACTTAGTGTATCAAAATATTCTAAAGAGTTTGACCTCTAATTACCCGACATGATCTGTGTGGTTTTTTTTTCCAATCTGATGTGACTTTTATGTCCTCTTGACCCGTGCCCGTCTTGGCTGATTAGAGCGTGTCCAGACGAGGTGTGGGCCCTCCTGGGGGATATCATCAATTTGTCCCTTGGCACGGGGACATTTCCAGGGGAACTGAAGGAGGCAGTGGTGCGCCCGCTCTTAAAGAAAACATCATTAGATCCTTTAGATCTGTCCAATTACCGCCCGGTTTCGAATCTTCCGTTCCTGGGTAAGGTGATTGAGAGAGCGGTTGCTGAACAGCTTGGTGAGTTTCTGGATGAAACATCGGCTCTGGATCCATTCCAGTCCGGCTTCCGCGCTGGTCATGGGACCGAGACGGCTCTGGTTGCCCTAACAGATGATCTTTGTAGACAGCTGGATCGAGGTGGGTCGGGGCTGCTCATTCTTCTAGATCTGTCAGCAGCTTTCGACATGGTCGATCACGAACTTCTGGACCACCGCCTTGCCGACGTGGAGATCCAGGGCACAGTCCTTCAATGGCTGCGCTCGTTTCTCTCTGGTCGGGGACAGAGGGTGGCGCTTGGGGGGGGGAATTATCGCGCCACTCCTTGGTGTGTGGAGTACCTCAGGGTGCGATACTCTCCCCGATGCTTTTCAACATCTTTATGCGCCCCCTCGCCCAGCTTGTCGAGAGTTTTGGGCTGGGTTGCCATCAGTATGCTGATGACACCCTGTAGGAAAATGGTTGTTTGTGCCTATGTGGCAAGATGGGCGCATGGGTGGAAATTTACTGCAGCCTGACCTTTTGGCAGGGCAGGCTGTGCTGGGCATGATGAGCGCGTGAACACCTCATGCTAGACTAATGATTGGTCCACATAGTATAGCCTGATGATGGGGTGACATCCATGTATGGTATTGTCTTTATCTGCCGGGTTGATACAATGTTGTAAGTTTTTTACTGTTCAAAAAATAAATGCTGGGCTGCAGCAGCTTTTAGGCTGGTTAGGCTCTTTCAATCCATCCTGGTGTGAGACTGATTATTTCTGATGACGAGCAGGCCCTCGTCATTTGGTGCTCCGTGTGACTAACTTTGGACTCCTCGTTGTTTCTCATCGTCCAGCGCTCACCTCGCCCGGCCAGGGCTTCAACGCGTCTTTCATGTAGAGATAACGATCTTTGGAGCTTGATCGTAGAGCCGTGGCCACTGATTTCTTTACGATCCCAATCAGTGATTTACAGCGTCCGGCACACTTCCTTCCTAGCTGCGCAACAAATTCTGCTGTCTCTTTAGCCACAGCTTAGCAGAGTAGCATACAGCGGTGTAAAGCAGTCTTTTTCTCCCTTGCTCCATGCAAGCATACACAGACAGGTTCGTCTATTTACAGCTCTTTATTGAAACATTTGTCCATCACTGCTTGCAGCCATCTCTCTCTCAAACACAGAGAGAAAACATGTCCGTCTCTCTCAAAACACACAGAGAGAACAAAAAGTACAGTCTCCTCCCAGACTCCTCCCAGCTTCTACAGCTTACGTCAGAAAGTGACGCACATCTCAGAACACTTAACCAGTTAAGTTCTGAACTCTCACACACCCCCTTGCGTTGCTTTCTGACAAGACCTGTGTAACATCTTCAGCAACACCCTGTGAGATCAATCCCTTCCCCAATGCCTTGCGCCCTACCTTGGCGTACCTGTTAGGCATCTGTGGAATCACCTCACAACTCTCAGAAACGCACTGTGCGAAACTTACCCACGCACCTGTGGCCTGGTACCTCTCAGGTGGAATACCCTTGGTTGTGCGACTGGATCGTCTAGGCACAAACTCTGGTGTTTCCTCTGGCTCACTGTCACCAGCAGGTGTGTCCTCTGCATCACAGGATTCCCCCTCTGACCTAAAGCGTCTTCGAATCCTCTCCATTACACTCACAGGAGAACTAGGCTCACTCTTGGGCTGTCCTTTTCTAACAACTCGTGGAGACGCCCCATCCTGCTCCTGACTCTGGTCAGTGACCTGATCGTCATCAGCAGACTCAGCCTCTCCTTCCTCCTCAACAGAACTGTCCTCTGGATCAGAGAGACATTCTGAAAGAACATCACGCTGTGCAGACATCTTTTGCCTTTCATCCTGCTCAAAGAACTCAGCGTGTTTACTGATCAGCACCTTACTCTGATCACCTGACGGGTAAGCAAATCTCCATGCACGAGCGTCTGGCTCATACCCACAGAAGATCATTTTCTGGACTTTGGCTCCATCTGGCCCTTGCAAAGCCTTAGGCACAGGGACAACCGCAGGAGATCCAAACTTGCGCAGAAAGTGAACCTGGGGTTTTCTGCCATTCAACAAAGAGTACGGTGTGTCACCTACCAGTGAGTTGTAGACACGATTCCAGGTGAAAGACACACAACGGATTGCCTCCAGCCAAAACTTTGGAGGTAACCTAGCTTCCGTTAGCATTACCTGTGCAGCCTTAACCAGAGCTTCACTCCTCAGCTCTGCCACCCCCCTCTTACTGGGTGAAGTAACTTCGTAACGTATCCCTCTTTTGTGAAAGAACTGCTGCAAAGCAGAACCAGTGTACCTAGCATTTCTGTCACTGACGATTGCTTTCACCTTGGTGGAGAACCTTAGTTCCACCCCCTCAATCCAGCTCTTGATCAGCTGTGCTGCATCCTCCCTGGATTTGAGACCGTGAGTCCAGGTGTTCTGCGAAAAATCATCCTGAAACGTTAGCAGATACCTGGCCCCCCCTAGACTCTGTTCCCTGACAGGATTGAACAGATCTATGTGTACCAGCTGAAAAGGTTTAGTGGTTACCCATTCCACCTTTGGGTAACTGCACCCTTTCTTCTTCGCCTGCTTGCAAGTGGCGCAATTAATGGCACGTCCACAATCTCTAATTTTACACCCTCTGGTAACCTCGGGAAGCACTTGCAGTTCTTCTAGAGAACCATGAAAAGTCCTCTGATGCCATACACAAGCACATTGAACATGAGCGGGAACTGTAGCACGCTGCGCCTGTGCTCTCTCAACCTTCCCCTCACCCCCAAGAGACGTTTTAAGAATGAAAAGATCATTCTGCCCCTTCTTAACCTTGGCAAGTACCCTCTCCCCTTTGGAGATTGTGCAGACATCATCCTGGAAACAAACCTGAAACCCTTTTATCAACAAATAAGGCACAGATAACAAACAGTGATGCACCTCTGGGACAATACAAAGCTCCATCCTTTCCTGCAAAACAGAAAGATAGGCATTAGCAAACTTATAAACTTGAGCTCTTTGTCCATTTGCAAACTTAACAGTCTGTCCCTGCCCTTTTGGAACTGCCGTGCAATTCCACATCTCGACTGCAGGAGTCTCTGGAACCATGTTGCGGTTAGCTGCAGTCAATGACAAAGCTAAGTTCGGAATTTTCCACACAGCTGTTCTCAAACAAAGCCATGCTAGCAGTGACTTGATAAGACTCTTCCTGTTGTTTACCACGACGGCCGGACTCAATCCCACGCCTGCCTGCCTTTGCAGGCTTGTTGCCATGGAAACCCGCCTGATTCCCATGAGAAGTGTCCTTCACAACATCCTGCCGTGCCTGTGTGCTCCGGTGGGGGCAACTGCGACGCAGATGTTGAACTCCAGTGGAAAAACACTGCCCGGGGCTCCTCCCAGCTGGCCTGGCCTTCCTTCTCCTGGAACGGCGCCTCCCACCAGCCTGGCCCCCTCTGAAGCTCCTCTCCGCTTCAGGACTTCCTGTGGAAAGTTTCTTAAACTTGCCTTTGGAACTCTTCGCCCCCCCGATCTGCTCACCAGCGCTCCTAGAGGCCGATACGTCGGGAAATGGGCCTGCCAGTCCAGCGTCTCCAGGGCTCTGGCCTTCTGCTGAAGCTTCACACAAGCCCTTCAGCACATCCCAGGCAGCCCTTGCTGACTGTACACCCTCCAAATGAGGCTTCAGCGATGCATGAATGCATGCTTTGAGCATATTCAGCTCTTGTTGCTTTTTCTGCTGGCCATCTTCCCAGCTAAGGGGTGGTGCTTTTGGCTCCCTCTGGCTTCCTTCCCAAAGCCCATGGACCAGGAACCAGCCCCTTACTCTTCTGCTCCAGGTTGCCCAACTTTTTAAAGTGAGCTTTTCCACCGGCATATCCTGGCTCTCTGCCATTTTCTCCCGTTCTCCCAAGGTGCCCCACAAGCTGTACTTACTCAGTACCAGCTGATTCCGGCTCCTGTACGTGGAGAAACGACCCAGCTGCTCCGGCTCACCCTTCCGTGGAGGAACGATTTCAGCTGCTCCCAGCGTTTAGCTCTGTCTCTCAGCAGCTCTCTTGCCTCTCAGAAGCAGGCAAAAACTCACTCTGCTTTCTGGCATCAGGCTAGACTCACGGAATGCAGCTTCCAACCTCCGGCTAGCTTCAAAGCATTCCAGTAGCTCAAAGCCGACTGTTTTACGAGCGTTTACTGACCTTCCATAACCTATTGAGATAACGATCTTTGGAGCTTGATCGTAGAGCCGTGGCCACTGATTTCTTTACAATCCCAATCAGTGATTTACAGCGTCCGGCACACTTCCTTCCTAGCTGCGCAACAAATTCTGCTGTCTCTTTAGCCACAGC
The DNA here is from genome assembly GCF_964252035.2 of Podarcis erhardii. Classification (NCBI taxonomy): domain Eukaryota; kingdom Metazoa; phylum Chordata; class Lepidosauria; order Squamata; family Lacertidae; genus Podarcis; species Podarcis erhardii. The sequence goes on from NC_138511.1 coordinate 67,692,557, forward strand.
TTAGCAGAGTAGCATACAGCGGTGTAAAGCAGTCTTTTTCTCCCTTGCTCCATGCAAGCATACACAGACAGGTTCGTCTATTTACAGCTCTTTATTGAAACATTTGTCCATCACTGCTTGCAGCCATCTCTCTCTCAAACACAGAGAGAAAACATGTCCGTCTCTCTCAAAACACACAGAGAGAACAAAAAGTACAGTCTCCTCCCAGACTCCTCCCAGCTTCTACAGCTTACGTCAGAAAGTGACGCACATCTCAGAACACTTAACCAGTTAAGTTCTGAACTCTCACATTTCATCCACTTCGGATCCCGGTGAGTGCTCCCTTTCCTTCTGCCGTTATGGGGCAGTCTCTTTCGGCGCCACAAAAGAATTTTTTTGATGAACTTAAGTTCCTTCTTACCAGTAACAACCTTGTTGTACTTGATGCCGATCTCAAGGCGCTTATTCAAGCTTTGGACACTCATTGCCCCTGGTTTCCTCAGGATGGCACTTGGGATTTGAAAGACTGGGGGAAAATAGGACATTTTTTCCACAACCATCCTCAAATTGATATCAAAGTTTTACATGCCTGGTGTAAAGTCTACAAAGCTATGTCAAGCTTAACTCCTGCAAATATCCTCCTGGCTGCCTCATCGCCTGTCTCACCTGTCCTTTTGGCTCCTCCTTCGTCTCTGCATCCCACGTTGCCTTCTTCGAATCCTCCGGTTTATGTACCTCCTAAACCACCGGATTTCTCTCCTTCGGCTCCTCCTGTCCCACCACTGCCTCCATCACCTTCGCTTTCTGTACCGCCCACTACTGCTCCTCTTCAAGAATCTCTTCGTGCCGCAGCTCCATTGCTCGCTTTTGATTCTGCCACCCCTGCTCGGGCCCACCCGACCTCCGCGCCTCCGCCTGCCCGACCCAGCTGCACCACCTACAGCCGCGCTGCCATGGCTTCGTCTCCCTCCCAGGTGCGCCAGAACTACCACCAGGACTGCGAAGCCGCCATCAACCGGCAGATCAACCTGGAGCTGTACGCCTCCTACGTGTATCTTAGCATGTCCTACTATTTTGACCGTGATGATGTGGCCCTGAAGAACTTTGCCAAGTACTTCCTTCACCAGTCCCACGAAGAGCGTGAGCATGCAGAGAAACTTATGAAGTTGCAGAACCAAAGAGGCGGCCGCATCTTCTTGCAGGACATCAAAAAACCAGATTGTGTTGACTGGGAGAGTGGATTGACAGCAATGGAGTGTGCTTTGCACTTGGAAAAGAATGTGAACCAGTCACTTTTGGAACTGCACAAGCTGGCAACTGACAAAAATGACCCCCATTTATGCGACTTCATTGAGACCCACTACTTGGATGAGCAAGTCAAATCCATCAAAGAACTGGGTGACCATGTGACCAACTTGCGCAAGATGGGGGCACCAAAATCTGGAATGGACTTACAGTCAGTGTACCTGCCCTTCTCCCAGGAAGAATTTATGCATTTGATGATGACAGCCGTTTCTACTCAAATAACTTTTGCTGATTTCCTGGGAAAAGTTATTCACAATCCCCCTAGAGACCCTCGTTTGTCTTTTCTTACAGGGCTGCAATATGTCCTGCGAACTGCCTTGTCCCCCCTGCCCTTACCCTCCGCCCTCACTGTTCCACCAGATCCAGGGGGTGGTCGTGTGGGAAGAGGAGGGGGAATGGAGAAGTTTGTATACTACTGAGCAGTCCTCAGCACAACGTGCTGAATTGGCAGCTGTAATTTTAGCATTCCAACAGTTTGCTGACATCCCTTTCAATCTCATTGTGGATACTCAGTATGTATATAATCTGTTGAATGTGTTACCGTTGTCGTATATTACTCCTGCTATTGATGACAATTTGTTTACATTGTTTTCCACTTTGCAGAGCTCGGTACAAGCTAGAATTTGTCAGTTTTATGTAGCACATCTTAGATCACATACTGGTCACCCTGGCTATTTGGCAGGAGGTAATGACCGGGCAGACCAAGCTTTGAAGAATGGCATCTTTTCTTTATTTTCTGACCCATTTGAGAGTCATTCAGTATTTCATCAAAATGCTAAGGTGTTAGCTAAATCCTTTTCACTACCTATTTCTCAAGCCAGGGACATTGTGTCACAGTGCGCTGTGTGCTCTAAATCACCCACAGTCATCCCTTATGATGCAGTTAACCCTAGAGGTCTGCATCCCCTGGCAGTCTGGCAAATGGATGTCACCCATACGCCATCCTTGGCTCCATTTTCTAAAGTACATCTCACTGTGGACACTGCATCTGGCTTTATTTGGGCCACTCCTCTTAAAGGAGAGACCACTTGTCATGTTATTCAACATTTGATGCGTTGTTTTGCTGTTATGGGAAAACCCCATACCTTAAAAACTGACAATGGCCCTGCATATATTTCTCAGGCCTTTTCTGATTTTTGTTCTTTGTGGGATATAAGGTTGATTCATGGCATTCCCTTCAACTCTACAGGGCAAGCGATCGTCGAGCGCGCCCACTTGACTTTTAAGACCCTTTTCAACAAGCAATTGGGAGGCCGCTCAGCTACTGTTTCTGAAATACCTAATATTGTACATCAAGTGTTGTTTACCTTAAATCATCTGTTGTACCCTCACAATAGGAATTTTACGCCTGCTGAACTTCATTTCAGGAAGGAAGAAGTACTGCAGTGCCCTTTAGTGTCTTATAGGTTGCTTCCAGATCCACAGTGGAAGGGTCCAACTTCCTTGATTTCCTGGGGTCGCGAATTTGCTGCCATTGACGTGGACGGAGAAATACGATGGGTTCCAGCCCGGTGCGTTCGACCTTGGCGCTCTTCTGTTGCCTCGCCTTTGCCCAAGGAGACACCAGCGCCTTGAAATCCTGTTCTGATCCTGAAATCCTGAAACACGCTGTTCCAGTGTTTCCTGGCACGTTGAAAGGCCATCTTCGTCCCTACCGCATTGGCCCTCCTCCCCCCGGGAAGCCACCGTGACTACCAATCACCCCTCTGTGGACACTGTGAAGCGCCGTCTTCGCCGTGCTGCTCTTTTGCAGAAGGTCTGGAGGCCAGAACATTATCATCAGATTTGGAACAACAATACCTATGTTAGGGACATAAATCATTTTGCTTCTATACTTAATCTTTCTGTGAATGTTGGGTGTGTATGCATATCCCTCCTCAATCAAAGAGGTCTGGCATATTATTGCATGGTATTCCAGTAAATGCCTCATATAAGATTAGTAATAATATGAAGGACAATCGTACAAGTTTACCCCCCGTGTTTTTGTCGCTTGTGGAAATAGCGTCTCATTGTTTTCTTTTCAATCATAATAGTAGTAACTTTTTAGGTCATTATCCATATTGTAATTGGACCTATGAGTATGTTAATGGATCTTCTTGTTTTCTTAATGTTACCACTATGAGTGGTAGGCCAAGAGTTTTAGTTAATAATGTCACGACCAACATGACTTATGAACAACAGGCTGCGTGTAGAGATTTTTATGTTTGGTTTGAATCCACCCGAAGGTTTTGATCCATGGGAATGGTTGTCTTCCTGGTTACCTAATAGAGCATGGTTAAGAAAACTTTTGCTAATTGTAATTTTGCTTGTTGCAGGATTCATTGTGTTGTGCTGCTGCATTCAATGCCTACCCTCTTTGTTTGCCCAATGTACCACATGGTGGTACAAACCGCGACCTGCCACAGGGATGACGAGAAGAATTTATGTTGCAAGATATAAGTGTTTAGGAAATGAGACAAATGATTCTGCTTAGGTTTTTTTAAGAAAAAATTACTTTTCATAAAACAAGTAAGAAAAGAGGGCATGTAGGAAAATGGTTGTTTGTGCCTATGTGGCAAGATGGGCGCATGGGTGGAAATTTACTGCAGCCTGACCTTTTGGCAGGGCAGGCTGTGCTGGGCATGATGAGCGCGTGAACACCTCATGCTAGACTAATGATTGGTCCACATAGTATAGCCTGATGATGGGGTGACATCCATGTATGGTATTGTCTTTATCTGCCGGGTTGATACAATGTTGTAAGTTTTTTACTGTTCAAAAAATAAATGCTGGGCTGCAGCAGCTTTTAGGCTGGTTAGGCTCTTTCAATCCATCCTGGCGTGAGACTGATTATTTCTGATGACGAGCAGGCCCTCGTCAACACCCAACTCTATCTGTTGATGGATGGCCATCCTGACTCGGGCCCCAGACACACTGACCAGATGTTTGGAAGCTGTGGCTGGATGGTTTCGTGGGAGCCGGTTGAAGCTAAATCCTTCGAAGACAGAGGTCCTGTGGCTGGGACGGGACGATATGGGATTGGGGGGGCAACTCCCATCTCTTGCAGGGGCGCAATTAGTGCCAGCACCGTCCGTTAAGGGTTTGGGTGTAATCTTCAACACCTCCCTTTCCATGGAGGCGCAGATTGCAGCTACAACGAAGGCGGCATTTTCCCATCTCCGCCAAGCTAAGCAGTTGGCTCCTTACCGCTCTCGCCCTGACCTAGCCACTGTGATCCACGCGATGGTCACCTCCAGACTGTATTATTGTAACTCGCTCTACGTGGGGCTGCCATTGAGACTGACCCAGAAACTCCAGCGGGTGCAGAATGCCGCAGCGAGACTCCTTACGGGGTCTTTGCTGCGAGATCACATTCATCTGGTGCTATACCAGCTGCACTGGCTCCCAGTGGAGTACAGGATCAGGTTTAAGGTGCTGGTTTTAACCTTTAAAGCCCTATACGGCCTAGGACCCTCGTACCTACGGGACCGCCTCTCCTGGTATGCCCCACGGAGAAACTTACTGTCTTCAAATAAAAACATCTTGAAGGTCCCAGGCCACAGAGAAGTTAGGCTGGCCTCAACTAGAGCCAGGGCTTTTTCGGCCGTGGCTCCGATCTGGTGGAACACTCTGTCACAAGAGACCAGGGCCCTGCGGAACTTGACATCTTTCCGCAGGGCCTGCAAGACAGCTGTTCCCACAGGCCTTTGGCCAGGGCACAGCCTGACTCCCTCCCTCGGCAATCTTCGCAGAGCTCTGGCTTGAATTAATTAATTTTATAATGAATGATTTTAGAGTGTTGTTTGTGCTGTACTTTCGTACTGTTTTATTGTTGTTAGCCGCCCTGAGCCCGGCTTCGGCTGGGGAGGGCGGGATAAAAATAAAATTATTATTATTATTATTATTATTATTATTATTATTATTATTATTATTATTTTGAGCACTTGGCAAGCAAACTGAGGAAGTTTCATTTAGCTTGCTGCTGTATAGACTTGTTTTTAGTAGAATGGATTTGTTAGTGGGATTTTATTGTAGTACTATTATTGGCTGCCCTTGTGGGGTGAAAAGGGGGAGTGTAAAATTCATTTTTATTTTTATGCAATCCAATGAGTAGATGAGCTCAGAGTTAAATTCTTAAAAGCACATTTATGTAACACGAATTGTTATGTATTAATACTTCAGTTTTCAATAAAGATTGCGTGTGTTGCTTATTGTGAAAATATATAGATATAGATATGATATATATATTTTTTGAACAATTGACAATGCACTTTGAAAAGATAGGGCACTCTGATCATGCACAGGAGCTGCTTTTTATAATATATGCAAGTTTTGGAGGATAGAAAATTGCTCATTTTTGTATTTCTGTCGTTTGACTCTTGCAGCATCCTTGATGCTCCTGGTAACAGATAGGGACCTACCTGGAAGGTCCTTCACCACCAACCCGTTACTCTCGGGTAAAACACTGATTCCAGACAGTTGTTAAAATTGAACCAAATAAACAAGTTTTATTTTATAAGCATTAAAAAGTTTATGGTTTCTCAGATAATATTCCTGTCAGTTTCTTAACTTTAGTTTCTTTACCGGCCTATACCTTCCTAATACCTTCTGACTGATTATATCAACGGTTTGACTGACTCCTCTTAACAGATTCTCTCACTCTCTCACATCAGACTAGCCCAACCCACAGACTTATCTTCTCTGTCTTTCTAACTCCAGACTGACTTCTCAACCACCCTAACTCTAACTCCTCCCCTTGGGTTCCCATTGGTTAGTCATTTTACAATTACCGTATTTTTTGCTCTATAAGGCTCACTTTTTCCCTCCTAAAAAGTAAGGGGAAATGTGTGTGCGTCTTATGGAGCAAATGCAGGCTGCGCAGCTATCCCAGAAGCCAGAACAGCAAGAGGGATCGCTGCTTTCACTGCGTAGCGATCCCTCTTGCTGTTCTGGCTTTTGGGATTCAGAATATTTTTTTTCTTGTTTTCCTCCTCCAAAAACTGGGTGCGTCTTATGGTCTGGTGCATCTTATAGAGTGAAAAATACGGTGGTTAACCCTTTCCTTATGAACCCAGTATGATGTCACACACCTAGGAGGGCAAACGCCACAGCCTCCTTTCTTTCTTCCACTGTTTATTGTATGTAAGCCACTTAAGTGAGCGAAAAGTGGCATAGAAATGCAAAATGCCTCCTGCGGCATCTCTACCTGTCAGGGAAGAGGAGGAACATCCTCCCACCAGATGTCAAAGAGAACAACTACTACCAGACTTTTAGAAGACATCTGAAGGCAGCCCTGCTTAGGAAAGCTTTTAATGTTTGATGCCTTACTGTATTTTAATATTTTGTTGGAAGCCGCCCAGAGTGGCTGGGGAAGCCTAGCCAGATGGGCGGGGTATAAATAAATTCTTCTTCTTCTTCTTCTTCTTCTTATTATTATTATTATTACTTGAACAACAAATTGAAGCAGGGCTGTCTGAAGGGATTTCTAATGTTTTGGCATTTCTCTGACACGTAGGCCCTCTTGGGGACTGTTGGGACCATCCTTAACATTAGTCTCTCTCCACTCTGGACTTTTCTTAACAAACAGCATTCAAAACGAGCCAGCGTTAGGTGCATTTTGTGACTGGAAACCGGCATTTTGCGAGGACGTGGAGAAGTTTGGTAGCCAGGTTTGCAACTAACCTTCCATCTGGCTTGGTGCTGTGCTGCGAGGAGCAGCGTCACACCGTAAGAGACACGTCTCTTGCCAACCCACCTATCTGTCGCAGGGGCAGAGCATGCGCACAAGGAATAGGCACGGTTCACGCCAGTTTGTGCCCCTCCTCCTCTCCCTGCGAGGCAGGTCGACAGGCCTGAGGTGGCAGGAACAAGATGGGGGAAATGGCAACTGGCAAACTGCTGCTCCTCCCTGAGGCACCTTATCCACACCTCGTAGCAGAATGACCTCTTGGATCTCCCCTCAGCATCTTGGTGCTGCTTCCCAAGGCATGCTAGTGGGGGAAGAAGAAAACGCCGAGCGATGGATGGTATAGTAGGGCACTATAGGGCATGCCCCACAAGCTCCCATTTGCAGTGGGCGCGTCACCCCTTTCGCTCTAAAGGCTGAGGGAGCCGTGCATTGCTCCTCTCACCACTCCTGCAGAATCGCCTTCAGAAAAGTCCCTTCCCCTTTCTTCGGCATCTGCAGGGCCGAGGTTAAGGAAGCCTGCTCTAACTGGTTTGCTGTAATGTCCAAATCTGTAAACTATGATTTGGAGGCTGCTGCTGATCATAGACTGCATGATTCAGGAATATGAACAAACTGAGACCAAAGCACAGCAAGAAATGAGTGTGAGTGATTTGAAGAGAGCAAAGCTGATGCTGCGGTATTGCTGATCTTCCAAACCATGGATTGGAGGACAGGACTGTGACATCTGAACTGGGCCAGAGATGGAATAAAATTTCTTTCCACCTGTTAAGTAGCAGGGAGGCCATGATCTGCCTCCTATCATTTCTATCAACACATTATAAAAAGCTTTCTTTTAACCTTTCAAAGCTTTCCACACAAAATTGAGGCCTCTAAATTCTATTATTTCATTTATTTCCATTGTTTGTACCAAAGAACAATGTAGGGATTTTACAATGTGGGTTTTAATTTAATACTTTTTTAAACATTGCTTTTTTCTTGAAAAATAGAAATAAGTTATAAATGTATAAATGCTTCTAAAGGGGCAAATTCAAATTCATGGTGGGATGGGAACATTATTCACTGTTTGCCCAGAGGAAAAAAAATGTACAAGTGAGCATATGATTCTTTCACCACATGGAGAATTTCTGAAGCTGCCTTGTGCATTCTGATAGTTGGTCCACCTAACCATAAACCTAGGGGGCTTCTGCATTCAAGGCATGTACTCTACCTCAGCAATGCCGCCTCCTCTCAGCAATGCCCCCTCCCCATTTCTATGCATCCCCTCAACACATCTCACTACTGAAAAAGGAGAGTGGTGGCAGCAACAATGATGAAGGCTTGACCCCATGTTGGGAGCTGTTTCCTCCAAAACATAACAGAATGAAATGCAAGGCCCTGATGCCTCTGATGGTCACACACAAGACACACAGTATTGTCTAAACCCCACTGGGCACAGAATCCAACTTAGCGTTTTAAGTAGAGAACAAATGTTGCTTCCTGTGAGGAGCAAGTCTCCTAGGTCTAAGTGGACTTTTGGGGGCAACTAGGCCTTTAAAATTGATCCTCCCATGAGAAGGGAAATAAGTGAGGGGAAAAGGCAGCTGCTTTTTCCATAAAGCTGTTTCCTTCTGGGGCTTTTTCACTTGTCTCGAGGTATGGGACTGAAGTCCAGTGCCTTATTTCAAAAGCAAAATGGCCGTGTTTGCATTTTGACAAAAAATAACACCAACCCACAATTTAAGATTCAGTACAGCAATGATTTTGCATTGGTAGCAGGAGCTGAGGTCCCCTCTTTGGTCATCTAGAAGTGTGGGGGGGCGGGAGGAAGCTGACCCTCAATTTTCTTCTTATGTTGGATTTGAAAACTTTTTTCCTGCTCTATTTCACCCTATTTGTTTTTCTTCTGAGAAGGGAGGTTCCTTACTATTGCTATGTAGGTCTAAAGGCTGGTCAGGTTTCTGCAGAGTTTGGGGTGTTGTTTTTTTAAGGCAGGCTGGACAATATCCTTATGAACTTACCCAAATGACATTGTCTGCTGAAGTTTCATCATAAGCTATGTACACTACTTCTGTTGTCTTTTTTTTTTTTCACTTCTTGGACCCTTTGGAAGTCTGTTTTTGTGAGTTCTGGGGATAAGATGGTAACATGCAGTAGCAAAGAACAGCAAGGGCAGTGAGCGGCCCGGGGGGCTATAGTACAGCAGGGGAACTGCAGGGCGGCACGGGGGGGGGGGGGACACAGCTTCATCAAACATGGAAAGGAAATCCACCTACATCCGCCAGGATTGCAACCGAACACTTTATACTAATCATCAATGAGCTTTGGAAAGGAACATCTTACGTATGATGGGTTTGGATTGGCATGGGCGAACTCAGAATTTATTGCCAGCAAAATAGCTTTTTAAATATTTGCTACTCACTTTCATGAACCAGCCACACTCACCGACCAGATTTCCACCACGAATAACTTGCATGTCGCAGCGCTAACCACAGAGGACACCCTGAGAATGCTGCATTGTGTGAAAAAGGGGACTTGTGAGACCAGAGTTTTGGAACCCGTGTGGCAGAGCTAGCTACTTTCCTCAAGCATTTGAGAATGCCAAGGCAAAGGCCTTGGGAGTTGGAGGAGTTCCAAAACATTGACAATAAGAAATGCTACAGAGAGATGCAGGAATGTGAAAAAATAATCCATGATTCCCTTTCTAACGTGAAAGCAATGCCACTGGCGGACATGTCTGAGGAGGACCAAACTGAAGCGGCTGAAAGACGGAAGTTTTGGCAAAACAAAGCTTTGTGAACAAAATCCTTTCCTGAACAAAAGTGGTTGCGTGACATGAGAAAATCTAAACGAGCCATTTGAACTCAAGCTTGCACTCAGTCAAAGGCCATTGCCAAAGGAGATGCTGATGCAGACCCTACATCCCCCCTCCCACCGTTAACATGAGAGAGAACACATGATGTGATACTGCTGTGTTGTGGATTTCTCCACCTGCGCTAGCAGCACCTAGCGAAGTGGTTTAGAAAATGGGTGTAACGTCACTGCACTGCCAAACGTATTGCTATACAAAAATGTTAAGTGGGTGGAGTTATTGCAGGGGCTGCGGATTTTGGTGCTGTTCTCTCTTTGTGGTCCATAATCACACTGAGAACCAGTGTGGTGTAGTGGTTAAGAGCGGTGGACTCGTAATCTGGTGAACTGGGTTCGCGTCTCCGCTCCTCCACATGCAGCTGCTGGGTGACCTTGGGCTAGTCACACTTCTTGAAGTCTCTCAGCCCCACTCACCTCACAGAGTGTTTGTTGTGGGGGAGGAAGGGAAAGGAGAATGTTAGACGCTTTGAGACTCCTTAGGGTAGTGATAAAGCGGGATATCAAATCCAAACTCTTCTTCTCTTGCTTTAATCACTGAAACAAGTCTTGCCTCGGTTTTTTGTTCGTTAAATATTTGTTGCATTAGTTGAAATGCTTTATGCTTTGTGATTGTCAATATTTTGTCTCCCCTCCTGGTATCAGAAGAAGAGTAATAAAAAAGAAGAGTAATAAAATTGCACCATCGTTGGTGTCTGTCTGTCACAACGGCAGGCACTGTGTTAAGTACTGAAAACCAGAACAAAGTAGTATTTCCCTGTAAGGACAAACTTGCATTTTATTTTTTGAGTTGTGTCCTACAATCGTTTGTGGGCATCTTTAAAATATCCTAGAGTGTTCTAATTTTGAAATTATTGCCCTTAAATGCAATACATCATGGGGGCGGGGGGGGGGGGGGACAGCTATATGCTTAAGACCAGCAGGAGAAAATGTATTTATTCCTCCTTAGAACTCCTGGGGAAAGGAGATCAGTGTTGCATAACTTTGGCTGCAACCCTCTCTATGTTTACTCCCTGTTAAATTCAGTGAGATTTCTGTTACTTAAGCTCAAACTTGCAAGTACTTTTCAAGAGTTTCCCGCTGCCCTTCAAAATGGTTCTATGATTGGGAGGAGGAAGCTGCAGCTCTTAAGATGTTGGACTTCACCTCCCATCATCTCTGGCCATTGGCCATCCAGGCTGGAGCTGATGGGAGTTGGAAAAAGGTTGCTACATCCCTACAGGTTACAAGTTCCCCATCCCTATCTACAAGGGCCACTGCAGGAAATAAAACACTTGGCATATATACACTTCTCAGTAGTTCTTACAATGACCCTGTAAGGTAGGTGGACCATTATCATTGCCATGGCTATTGTTCACATCACCACGTTGCTGACCAAGCTAAGAGAGGACAGTGTCTCAGGCCACACAGCTGATTCTTTGGCTGAGCTGGATTTGAAAACAAAAGGAATGACAGCTCAAAGCAAATGCTTTCAACCATGATCAAAGTCAGCTCTTTGCACCAGGCACTGTTTTTGTTCAGAAGACCCAAGGGTGGGACAGAGAATGTACTCTTGAATTTAGCAGCATTGTTGTGGAGTTTGCCAACACTATTCCAAAACCCAGTGAAGAGCCCCTACTTGATTTCTGATGAGCACACTACTGATACCAGCAAGGAGAAGAACAAACCCATCAGATTCTAGTTAAGAAGGAAGAGACAAATAAGATGCCTCTGTTGTTCAGTGGAATAATGCTGTGGATTTTGCCACAGGCTGATCTCTATGCTCAGAAAAAGAATGTATAGCAGCTCTCCTATAACTGTACTATTGGAGAATGAAGGTGAAGGGTAAGACAATGGCAAGATTTAATGCTGTCACAAGTTCTTTGCACATGGAAAAATTGTATGGCAGAGAGGTGAGAAACAATGGGCAGAGAAGGCAGGGAAGCAAATTTCAGCTTGACGTCAGGAGCAAATACCCAACAGAGCTTTTTCATAGTGGAACAGACTGTGGTGGGCTGTCCTTTACCGAAGGTATTTATTTAAGCAGAGCTGGATGACTATCTGCCAGGGATGCTGTAGTTGCATCCAGCACTGAGTAGGGATTGAACCAGATGACCTTCAAGGTCCTTTCCAACTATATGATTCTAAGCTAGTCTTCCCCCAAGCATGCTTATTCTTAGCATGCTGGAGGTTTGGGGCCTTTGACCAAGCATACCACCATAGCATTCCCCCATGTGTCCTCGGAAGCGGTGCAGTTGCTGAGAGAGGTCCTCTATGAAGACCAAAGTTATTTGGCCATGTCTGACATAAGCACCACACCATCTCATGGACCTGTTACTCAATGAGCAAGACAGATAACTGATCCTGTTGAAACAGGACAAAAATAGACTCCCCAGAATATTTAAGACTCAACAGGATAAGATTCCATACTCCTGGTCCTCCAGGAGGCTAAACGTTTTGGTGACAGAACATCCCATCAGAATGGTGACATCTTCTTTCCGTTCTCTGCAGAGCTGGCTCCTAGAACTGTGATATGCTCTTCATTTTGCGTTTCAAATTAGCCAAACCACCTGCAGAATGTTAAGGATGAATATAAAAGGAGGCTCTTTGAGGCCACACCCAGAGTTTTGATCCACAGGTCCCTCTGTCTTAATTGGCTTGGGTTTTCAACAGCAGAGAAGGCATTTCTAAACAGCCCACTTCCAAAAACTATGGGTGCCATCAGTTCAGGGTGCCTGATAGACACAGCAAAGGAACATTGGAAAGCCCCCCCCCCAAGTTATCAACAGCATTATACATCCAGTGCCGAAACCTGCGTGATGTGGCGATCGGAGTCTATTTCATAGCGATACTGATACTCCTCCATCAGACTTTGGCAGGTATCCCTCATGCTGTTCATCCATGTCTTGATACCCTTACGGTTCAAGTAAAGCACAAAGAGGAAGATGACACCAATGACTCCTAGGACTGCACCTAAAGCCGCGTAGGATGTCTGAAGAACATTTTCGCCATGCTGGCTGGTGTGGCACTCCAGATCTGCCCCAGCCAATTCCACCAGGGAAGCATTTTTCAGTTCCTGTGGGAAGGCACAAGCTAACTTCTCCACATCCACCACCAGCCGGCTCTGGTTCAGCCAGTTCACCAGGTCTTCTATGTCGCAGTTGCATACAAAAGGGTTGTCCTTCAGGAAGAGGCGGAGGTGCGATTGCCTCCTGAGGGCAGACAACGCTTCTCTCCTCAGGGTCTTGAAGGAATTCGAGGTCAAATCAAGGTACTTAAGATCAAGGCCAACAAAGGTGGAGTTCTTGATGTCCACCAAGGAATTATTCCTCAAGTCTAAATGTTCGAGCTTGGAGAGTGTGGAGAACATGCCACCTGGCAAGTAGACAATTTCATTGCTGGGGAGTTCCAGCCTGGAGAGGTTCTGGAAGCCCCCCTGGGCCAGGGCATTCGCCACAGGGCGGATGGCGGAGGAGTTGCATAGCGAGTGGCTGAGGTTCAGCTCTCGGATGGAGTTGTTCCTAGCGTTGAAAGCATTGGGGTGGATGGCAGCCAAAAGATTATGACTCAGGTCCAAGTAACGCAGGCTTTGGAGAGTAGAGAAGGCCTGTGACTCTATGGTGTTAATCCTGGAGGGAGAGAAAGAGAAAGAGAAAGAGAAAGAGGAAAGACCAAACCTAAATCATTCTGTAATAACGTCTCAATGATAACACTCTGAGGATCGGTGTAAAACGAGCTTCTAAGCTCTCTACCTTGGGGGGGGGGGGCAAGCAAGGTAGCCCTGTATAGGGAAGTTTTTAATGTTTTCCTGTGGTCAATGTGCTTAATTTATTGGAAGCTGTCTAGAGTGGCTGGGGCAACCCAGTCAGATGGGTGGCATATAACTAATGAATAATAATTATTATTAATATTAATATTAGTATTAATATTAATTGGTGCACCAGTTCTGGGGTGTTCTCGCAAGATTTCACAGAACCATCTGACTTCTGATGAGATCTTGGGTGGGTATTCCAAGCTTTCCAGAGCTGGGGAGCTGGATGTGATTCAACTGCCAAAAATAATTTAAAACAATTCACTTTGGAAAACTTTTGGTTGAGATATTTTGCTGTGCCTCATTTCAAAGCGAAGTGAGAATTGTGGGCTGCATCACCTTATACAGCAAAGTGAAGACGGTATCATATATTAGTGATCTGTCACATTAAAAACTCATTGCATGTAGGAAAGTGGATCAACAAGAACGTAGATTGAGCAGATGGGCCTTCCCTTTATTTCTTGGCCCAAGTCCTTGTTTTAATGGGATTGTTTTAGAGCATATTTTAATGATAGATGTTTTAACAGGATCACTTTACTGTGTGCTTTGTTTTACTTCGATGATGGATGTTTCTACTTCATTGCTTGTGTTTGGTTTTTATACTTCTGTACTAGTTATAACCCTATTTAGGCATTAAGTGGCAAATAAATAACCTTGCTGTTTATTCAATAATGAAGTTTGATTGCTTTTTTTAGAGGTGGAATTAGATGTAAAAATAAAAAAAATATTATTTAATTTCAGAAGGATATATCTGGTTGTGGGGACCAATGTGCCTAAAAGAGCACCTTCCCCAGTCAGTCATCGCAGATCCTACAATCAGGAGGTGAGGCCTTATTGGTAGTGGCGCTGCCACTAGGAGCTGCCTGACACATGACAGGGCCTTTTCCCCAATACAGAATGCCCTCCCTGGTGCAGTGCATCTGTCTCCTACGTTAATTGCCTTTCAGCAGGTTAAAAACGGGAAGGTCCAGTTTCTGGCAACCTTGAAATCACTGGTTGAGAGAATGCTTTTAAACTGTTTTTAGAGTGCTTTTGAAAATGTTTTTATTAGTAATGTGTTTGCTGCCTGGGCTTCTTTGGGAGGAAGAGTAGGATATAAATTGAAAAATAATAATAATGTTCCTGAGAGCTGTTGGTTCCCAGTTCCACAGGAGAGTCCTATGGAAGAGCCCGTTATCCTTTCTAAAAGGCTCGTTTCCATGGCCCCTTTGCACTCAGACCTAAGCTTTTGGCAGGCACTGCAGCTATCCTAGCCAGCCTCCTGGATGGTTGCAGAGGCCTCGTGCCTCTGATACAAAGACCTCAGAAGTCAGTGAGTTTGGTTGCCCCTTATACTCCTTGCCACCAATGAAAAGGAGGCAGGGCACCAGAGCATCAGTATAGAGCTTTAATTGCAGTCTCCGACAAGCCTGTTGCCATGGTAATGCCTGTTATCTCCAAAGCAAAGGTGGCAGGACATGTAAGCACAGACAAGGGAACACTGACTCCGGGTGAATGCTACAGAAGACGCAACAGATACTCTATTTTTCCTGTCCTGAATCTCCTGACATTCAGCTTCACTGGATGACCCCGGGTTCTAGTATTAAGAAAGAAGAAGAGAAACTTCTCACAATACTTGTCTATTCAAAATCAGCAGTGCAATCTTACATAAGTCTGCTCAGAAGTAAGCCCCAGTGACTTCAATGGGGCACACCCCTGGTCAGGGGATATATGGGCATAACATTTGAATAAGAACAGAAGCAATAGTTGTAAATCAAAAGCCATACTTTATTTTTAGGTAGGGTGTGTGTGTACACAAGGTGCTATGGTGGAAGAAGCTGTTGTGAGAGAAGGGAGAATACCTTTTCTGAGACGACATCTACATATTTATATATTTGTATTAAAAGCTCTCACTCAGTGGTCCCACCTGCTTTGTACATTATAAACATTTACAGCTCACAGAGCTAAATTTCCCAGAGTTCCTTGGGAAGAGGGATTGATTTCATAAGCCACTCTGGGAACTGCAGCACCGTGAGGGGAGATGGGGCATCGTAACAACTCTCCACTCAGCCTTTCTCAACCTGTGGGTCCCCAGATGTTGTTGAACTACAACTTCCATCACCCCTAGCTAGCAAGGCCAGAGCTCAGGGATGATGGGAGTTGTAGTCTGACAACATCTGGGGACCCACAGGTTGAGAACCGCTGCTCCACATCCTCAACAAACTACTTCCCCCAGGATTCTTTGAGGGAAGCCATGACTGCTTCAAATTACCATAAACACGGTGGAAGAGCTCAGGCTTGGGCACTAAATGCCACCCACACTAGGCAACTCTCTGTGTGGCCTTCCAAACTATCCCTAGGCCATGCTCTTCCCTAGGCCTATTTCATTTCCTCTGTTGAGTTCCTTAATTTCAAACACAGTATGAACTCCATTGCCTTCTAAAAAAAGTGGGTAGGGGAAGTTCAGCAGTTGAGCATCTGCTTTGCATGCAGAAGTTCCTAGTTCTCTATGCCCGGTATCTCCTGATAGAGCTGGGAGAGAACCCTATCTGAAACCCTGGAGAGCTGCCAGTCAGTGCAGACAAGATGGGCCTATGTTCTGATTTGGCATATGGTAGCTTCTTACATTCCTGTGTGTGTGTGTGTGTGTGTGTGTGTGTGTGTCCTCCTCTGGTTCCACTTTCTTTTGAGCACTGCTCCCCAGTTTCTAGCGAGCTTTACCTATTGCTGGCCAGAGAGAGCGTGACCAAATTTGGCAGCCCCTTGAAATCCTGGCTGCCGATGTGGGCGATCTGGTTGCCGGTTATGAAGAGGTTGCGGGTATATCCAGGAATGCCAGCTGGGATGGAAGTCAGCTCTTTCTGGACACACTTCACGGTGCGGGCCGGTTCTGAGCACTCGCAAGGGACTGGGCACAGCTGGCCGGAGAGAGGGGCAACAAGGAGGAAGAGGAGCTCCCAAGCGCCCAGGATGGCACTGGGAGAATCCCGAGGGGTCATTTCCAACACAACTCCAATTGCGAATGATCCTGGCTGGTGATGAAGGAAAGAGGTAATTATTAGAACACTGCACAGTTTGCTTAGAGAGAATAAAATCTGCCTAGTAACGTTCCTCCACAAGAGCAAAATGGGAAGAAACAGATGAGCGTGCCAGTGTGGTATAGTGTAGTGTAGTGTAGTGGTCAGAGAGCAGGCAAACCAGAATTCAGGTCCTCACTCTTGCAAAGCTCACCTTCCCATTTAAAGGGCTGTATATAGTTCAGTGGTAGAGTGTTGTGTTTTCTATGCAGAAGGTCCCAGGTTCAACCCCTGGGATCTTCAGGTAGGGCTGGGAGCATTCTCTCTGAAACCCCGAAGAGCAGCTGCCAGCCAGCAGAGACAATACTGAGCTCCATAGGCCAATAGCCTGAACTGGCATTAAGGCAGCCTCCTATGTTCCTACCTCACAGGGTTGCCATAAAGAGAGAAAAGGAAGGTCAATGTATGCCACCATGAGCTCTTTGGAGAGAGGACTATATACAGTAGATTTGGAATGCAAGGATTACAAATCAATTACCAGCCTTAGGACAGTGTTCACAATCTCTTAACATGGATTACTATATAGTTATACAAGCATTATGCAGCACTTCATGTAAGCTTGCTCTAGGTTCTTTTTTAGGATTTGGGTTGTTAAAACACTAAAGTTGCCAAAACAGTTCAAACCAGTCACTCAGCATGTCAGTTCTGAACCACAGGTTCACCAGTAATGGCTACATAAATGCCAAACTATGCCAAACTTCTGGGTGTACAAACTGGACACATTAACCCTGGGGAGCCTCAACCTGGAGGACAGTACCAGCTTCAGCGAATGAAGCCCACCTGAGCCATTCCATCCTCAAAACTCTCTTTAAGTGTCACCATTTCATTTCTATCGGAGCAGCTGGTTAAGGCAGAAATCCAAACATTGACTCTGTTTTGTTAATTACAGCCTTCCTTCCTTCCACAAAGATCAAGGTGGCAGAGATGACGTTCCCAACTGACGTTCCAACCCAACCAAGAACTACTTAGCACTAGAAAGGTTGCCATATTAAACTATCTTGTGGGGCTCAGCACTGCGTGTTCAAGAGTCTTCATGTATCCTTACAATAACCCTGTAAGGTAAGTCAGCATTATTATTTCCATATATGTAAATAGTTTAAACTGAGTTTAATACTGTATTCTTCAGTTGCTGCAACTCACTCTGCAACCTCGTGGTGAAAGGCAGGTAAGAAATGAATAATAATATTGACAAATGTGGGAATTGAGGCTAAGAGATCTAATAGGGACCACTGATCAGTAGAACAGGATATGCTTTACATGCAGAAGGTTTAGGTTAAAAGGATCACAGGTGGCAGGAAAGACCCCTGCCCAGGGCCCTGGAGAAATGCTGCCAGATAGAGCAAGCAGTTCTGGGCCAGTTGGCCAAACAGTCTGGCCTGGCATAAGGCATATTCCTATGCCTTTTTCTTAGGCCATTTATGAGCATTGGTGAGGTGGGGAAGGTAGAAACATGAGAAGCTGCCTCATAGAGAGTCAGACCTTTGATCCATTTAGCTCAGTACGGTCTACACTGACACGCAGCAGCTCTCCGGGGTTTCAGCAAGTCTCTCCTAGTCCTGTCTGAAGATGCCAGGGATTGAACCTGCAACCTTCTGCACTGAGCTATGTCTGACCCACCCCCTCGCTGACACTCTGTTCTGCTCCTTTGAAGAGTCACACGATGGAGGAAGGTTTTCTTCCTGATCTTCTGCCAAGCCTAGGGAACATGGAGCAGGCCAATATCCATGGCACACGGCTTCTGTTTGGACTAGATCAGCAAGGCCAAGAGCCGTCTGGGAGGCCCAGGACCTCCATACCCACACTGCCCAGGCTTGCAACCCAGGGAGGTCACTTGCTAATGCAGTGATTTGATTTCACCTCCTGAAGGCACTCTATTGCCTCTCGAGACAACAACCATTAGAGGACATAGGGGAACATACATAGGAACAGAGAAAGCTGTCTTATACTGACTAGGTCAGATCACTGTCCATCTAGCTCAGTACTGCCCACACTGACAGGCAGCAGCTCTCCGGGGTTTCAGATGGGGAGATTCTACAAGCCCTACCTAGAGATGCCAAGGATTGGACCTGGACATTCTGCATGTAAAGCAGATACTTTACCACTTACTGTGTTCACGGTAGATGTGCAGTTTGAACTGGAGGCTTTCTGATTCACAGTGCTATGTTATCCCTGCTGGGGGCACCATCCTGAGACTCCTGGTCTGCCCAGAAGCAAACTCAATAGGTTAAAAAAGCGAGGTTACGTTTTTATCATTCTGCAGTAATCACCCTGACTGTCAATGTGGCAGGCTGGTGGAAGAAGCTTATGAGGACCACATGAAACATTTTTGAAGGCTCAAAACTCCAGGTCACGGCTACGCATCAAAGGACCGCTCATGAATTCCTAGTTTCTAAGGCCTTCCTTTGTGCACATGCACAAACATGCCCATCACCCAAATACCACATCCCCACCTTCTTTAGCCAATATCCAACCTGGTCTAAACATATCACAGAGCAAAAGGGGAACAAGATGCTCAGGTTCTAAGGTGGCAGAATGGCATGTACCACTTTGGACAAGAGGTGGGGGCAACCACTCTGGAATGCTCTGCAGGGCAGGCTTTGAAAACAAGCAGACCAATAAAATTTCCGTGCAAGTAAAAAATTAGCTCAACAGGGAAAAGGGGGAGTTAACTCCCTACTCTGATGAAGCTAAGCAAGTCGGGGGTCTGGTCAGTGCCTGGATGAGAGACCAGTTGGAAAGCAGAGGCTCTGCATGGAAGAAAGGTAGCAACCAAGTGTAAGTAAATAAATAAATAAATTAGAGGATGGATGGATGATAGAAAAATAGATGATTGAAAAAGGAATCATTCCACAGTTCATGCTACACCCTCAGGATTCTAACATGCCAGTTCTACTGCAAGACTAGATCTTGACCCCTTAGGGCCAGTCCACACATCATAACATAATGACCTTTTGTTTTTATTCATTCATTCAATTAGAAGTATATACCATTTAATCATCAAAACTTCCAAGCGGTTGACACAAAACAATAAGAGCATATATTAAAAATACTAAAATCAAATGCTAAAAACAATCCCTCCCAACCCTCTCTCACACAGACACACCTCTGCCCTGTTGCATTTGCCCCCCACCCCACCCCCCAGAATCCTGGCCAAACAGCAATGGGGGTGGGTGGGATGCCTACTATACTCAGACACTGCCACCCCAGGGTCCTCCCATCAACAAATGCTAAAAATTAACCACCATCTCCTCCAAAGTAGACACACCTTCTCTCCCTCCAACCTGGCTCTGATGCTTTTCTTCTTCTTGCAAAGAAAAGAAAGATGATGCAAACTTGTTGGAGAGCAGGATCCGTGCTGTTTCCCTCTACCTTCCCAAAGCCAAAGATCTCTCTGCTTCCCAGGCTGGGGTCTCCAGGCTACACAATGGGATGAAATAAATTCAAAGGCAAAATCAGAGGCGGGGCTTGCTGGGGAAGGGGGACCGCCCTCCCTTTCCCAGCTCCCATCCTCTGCCTTAAAGGTATAGGAGCCCCCAAAAGGCAGCAAGCTCACCCATCTCTTCCAGTGCCTCCTTTGCCCCAGGGTCAGTGGGGAATATCAGCTCACTCAGAAGGAGGGGACAAGCTTCCCCAAGATGGCAAAAGCAGGGCAGGATCTTGCAGGTGCTTGGGATTACATTGGGAGAACCACGTACACCACCCTGAGCTCCTTGAAGGAAAGGAGGGAAATAACTGTAAATATGTAAATATTTTAAAAAGCAACCCTTCTAGACTGGGAGTTGGGTTGGAGGAGTTCTGCAACATATTATTGGCACAATCATAGCACATTTGTGGTGGATTTATACTGGAGCATCCACACAGCATTCTGCTTTATTAGTTGTCCTACAATGCTGTGTGTGTTGTAGCATTATTGTCCTCTGAAAAGGCACCCTTGGGCTGTAGCTCAGCTAAAGTGGTACCACACAGCCCTCTCAAATGGAACAGTTGTGGTATACAAACTTACTGATTCCAGCAGGCAGCTTTAAGGAGTTGCACCAGCTGGAAATAAAGCAGAACATGTGCCCTGAAACCTTTGCGGGTGCTGGGAATTGTAGCTTTGTGGGCAATAAAACTACAGTTCCCAGGATTATTTGGGTGGGTGCCTTGAATGAATGACCTGGATTCATCCTGGTTTAGGATGGGCCCACGACAAATCTTGCATCGGTCTGCCATCTCAGTTGCAGCTGCCACTCCCCTTAGTGATGGATAGGTTTGTGAGAACCCTCAAAGAGCTATGTCCATCCAAGCTGTCACTGGATGGCTCCCTTTGATCTCTCCTTATGAACAGAGGCGCCGGCCACGCACAGTAGGGCTCGAGGCAGTATTGCTCATCTTGGCTTTGTGACCTGCTGCCCCTGCAGAAGCCGACTGGGTAGGGGTGGGAGGCAGCAAGATGGATAGCACTTTCCCAATTGCAAAGCATTTATTTGGTTTTTAAACAGCAATATCGGGGGGGGGGGCGGGGAGGACAGCACTTCCTAATCAGATTATTCAGTCACCGCACAAAGGGGCATCTCTGCTGGAATCAAGGCAGCTGGTGGCCAGGATCTTGTGGGGAGGTGGGGGAAGAAGCAAGCAGCTTGGGGAGTTTAGGGGCAAATGTCTTCCTGCCCAGTGTACAACATGAGCCTCAGGGTTTGTGACAGCACAAGGCAGATTTTGCTGGATAAACAACAGCAGAAGGAGAGAGAAGGGCTAATGAAGCAGGCAAGGCAAGCTGTAGAACTTGGCAGAGATGCAAAGACAGATTCATCCTCGGTGAAGTTCTCTTTCCAGAGAGTTGGTGTCAGTATTCCATGTCCCAAAAGACAATATTGCCAACTACACAACAGGTTTTCTACCAGTAAGGGCTGGTCTCTCTCCCATCTACCCATTGTAGTGGGTGGGTTGAATGGCCGCTGCAATGTAAAGATAAAATACATACATATAAAACACAGAACACGGGGGGTCATCAATCCAACAAGACAGGAGTAAAGCTTGTGAATAAATATAAACAGAATTGAAAACATTCATCTGATTAAAAACTTCGCCACAGTGAAATGATGCTGGCTGGCGAGCTTTAGGATTTGGGACAAGTCACCTGAGTTGGATGTTGGCACAACTTTGCCAAGAAAATCTCAATGGCATTTGTGTCCGGATTTTCACTTTTTGAAATATGGGAACCCTCTTATGTTGGTTTCCTTGACAGATGGCCGCCCAGTGTTCAACTTCTCCTTAAATTCCTCCCACAAAATAGAGTCTGCCGCCTTCCACTTTCAAACAGCCCTTACCAGATCCACTTCCTGTCATTGCCATTGCAAAATTGGTTGACTGATCTCCTGTTAATAACTTGTTCAGGCACCAAGGCCCTCTTCCCCTCATGAAGGGCAGTCGTGCTCATTTATACCTGGCCTAGAGTGACTACACAAGCCTGGCATTTGACCCAATGGCCTTGCCCTTGTGGCTTGTGTGAAGAGGGGCAGGCATCACCTCCTTTTTTCCTTAAGCAAAGGCAGAGTCCCTGTTCCCTTCCCTCTAGCCAAGCCACACAGCCCTGAGATCAAAAGGTGCAAGTTTGCACCTCCTGGAGCAAAAGGGTCATCAAAGGGTGCATGTGTGTGTCAAAGGCATGCAAAAAGGAGAAAGCAATAAAGGCAAAACCAATTCTGTCACCTCAGTGTGAAACCCCCATGATCATTATACAAATGAGGAAGGAGGGATGGGAGGCTTTGATGAAATCTGTGCTTTCAACAAGCAGAAAGGCACTTTTTCGCTGCCAGGACAGCAAGCTGGCGAAGGCTAGTGTCTTCCTTTTCCTTGTGGAAAGAAAACTACACGAAGGAGCCATTGCTCTTTGACTAAAGCTGCTGTGGGGATGCACTATATTAAAATAAAATATTTAAAAAAACCAAGCAGAAAGGCATTTTTCATTACCATCATCATTCAGGGCAGATTTGCCCTGCTTTTTTTGGGGGGGGGGTCACACTGAGGCAGGGATGGAGAGCTTGTATGATAATGGAAAGCCAAGGGACCATGGGAGTCTATCGCTGGCCAAATAGGAGGTGCTCTTATATTGGGCTGAAGAACATGTGGCCCTCCAGATATCACTGGGCTACAGCTCCCCTCTCCCCTTACCATTGGCCATGCAGGCAGGGGCTCAGGGGAGTCTGGAGGGTCGCAAATTTCCCATCCCTCTCCCATCCCTTTAAGGACAGAGATGTTGGCCTGCTGCAGCCAAATTTCTACCAAAGGCAAGACTTGAAGCAAATGTGAGACTTGAAGACTATGTTCAGTAGTCTTTCCCTGTATTTGCACGTTGTTGGCACACCAGGAGGAGGTGGCCACGTCTTCACTCAATGCACATTACCTATTTGGTTTCCCTGCACCTGCAGCATCTTGAATTCCTATTCATGAAGCAAATGCACACACTTCAGCTTAACTGATGCGAACGCAGTTTAGGATTTAAAATCGGGTGGAAACTGTTTTGAAGGGAAATGTGTCTAACAGCAGAATTTCTCAAGAAACCACAGATTGTGGCTAATCGTGTGTAAATAGTCGTGTGTGTGTAGCCAAAGTATTACACTGAGCTGCAGGTATTTGGTTGGAGTGGTGCTGGTGGAGGCATTGTAAACAATGAGGTTGGAAGGAAAGGAAATGCAGAAACCTACAGCCATTGATGATTACACATTTCACAGCATTCATTCATTCACTGTTGACACAAATATCCTGCCATTTGTTGTTGTTTAGTCGTGTCCGACTCTTGTGACCCATGGACAAGAGCACGCCAGGCACTTCTGTTTTCCACTGCCTCCTGCAGCTTGGTCAAACTCATGCTGGTAGCTTCGAGAACACTGCCCAACCATCTTGTCCTCTGTCGTCCCCTTCTCCTTGTGCCCTCCATCTTTCCCAACATCAGGGTCTTTTCCAGGGAGTCTTCTCTTCTCATGAGGTGGCCAAAGTATTGGAGCCTCAGCTTCACGACCTGTCCTTCCAGTGAGCACTCAGGGCTGATTTCCTTAAGTCCATGGGACTCTCAAGAGTCTCCTCCAGCACCATAATTCAAAAGCATCAATTCTTCGGCGATCAGCCTTCTTTATGGTCCAGCTCACACTTCCATACATCACTACTGGGAAAATCATAGCTTTAACTATACGGACCTTTGTCAGCAAGGTGATGTCTCTGCTTTTTAAGATGCTGTCTAGGTTTGTCATTGCTTTTCTCCCAAGAAGCAGGTGTCTTTTAACTTTGTGACTGCTGTCACCATCTGCAGAGATCATGGAACCCAAGAAAGTAAAACCTCTCACTGCCTTCATTTCTTTCCCTTCTATTTGCCAGGAGGCGATGGGACCAGTGGCCATGATTTTGCCATTGGTTAGCCTATTAACGCAGGCCGTGTGATCAATGCCTATGCGGATTCAGTCCACAATAATTACATTAAGCCTAGCATAACACCACAAAGGTACATTTCCCAGAATGGGTTAAAAACCAATCCCTCTTCCTACAGAACTCTTGGAATGGTAGCTCAGGAGAATAGGTGTCACCTAATAACTCTCAGCAAACTACAGTTCCCAGGATCCTTTTGGGGAGGCTATGATACTGGTATGATGCTGCTTTAAATGTATACTGCAGATGGAAGCTTTTAAGGTGCCCCCAGGTTCTTTTTTGTTTTAGGAGCAGACACACACCCTCAGGAATTCAGCAGGATATAAACCCAAAACTCAGTCGGGGAGCAGCTTTGAGTGACAAGAACATCATAATGTGAGGCCTTGTTGGTGTTGCCACCCAGTTTGCCTGATCTGTGACAAGGCCTTTTTGGTGGTGATTCACCTAGTGAGGTGCGCCTGTCTCTATCATTAACTTTCAGGAGGAATTTGAAAACATTCTTATTTACCCAGGTGTCTGGTGACTGAAGGATACTGTTCCTGGCAACCTCAGAATCATTGGCTACAGGAATGTTTCTAACTGTATTTGTTTTTAGATATTTTTAATTGTGATTTTTTATGTTTTAGTCTTGTTTTAAAATGCTTTGTTGTTTTTGCTTTGTTTCTGTTTTTAAATTGTATATCTCTTTGCTTCCCTGGGTTCCTTAAGGGAGGAAGTGCAGGACAGATAGAAGTCAATTAATTAGCTAGCTTTTGAGTTCTCCAGAACTTTTCATCGGTTTAAGCAAAGCCATGGGTGGGGGCGGCAGATAGAAAAATACTGGCTTGATCAAGCAGCCACAAAGTCTGCATTTAGTCAGAGTCTTAAAAGGCGTATAGGAGGAGATTACAGACTTAATTGGATTAGACTCAACTAGGAGTTATGGAAGTTTCAGATTACACCTAGAGTTGCTGGGAAAAAGAAACCCATTATGATTATTTTAGAAAAAAGAATCGTTTTTTGCGATGTGGGGGGGAATCCTTTTTTAAAAATATAAAATCCATCATTTACCTTGACCTGCCACCACACACAGCAAAACACACAGGGCATTTGCTATTGTAAAATTGTTTTAAAATATGCTTTGGATAGAACGGTTACATTTATTGCTTCTGTCTGTTCATTCAGTATGCTGGAAGCCACTTTCGGGAGCAATCTTGAAAAAACTAAAATGAAAGGATTGATTAATGAGGCGAAGCCTTCCACGCCACTGAACTTCATGCCAGTAACACGTCCACCCTGCTAAATTTGTGTGTACCAGGATCTGTTAAATGCTTTGGAAAGGGGCCTGTGATTTTTTTTTTTTTTTTTTTTAAGTTGGAAAACTGACTCTGAATATTCTTGCTAGTCTGCATCCCTCTTCAGCCTGAGGGCCACATTTCTTTCTGGGCAAGCTTCCAGGGGCTGCAGACTCAGTCACATCATTCCCCATCTTCTATCCAGGCACGTAAGAGGTATTAGTACACAGTTCAAGGTCATATCCCAGCCACGTAAAATGACTAGAGGTGGGTGCAGAGTGGGAACTGTGAGGGGTGTGGCCTGAAGGCCAGGCAGAGAGAAATGGAGGGCCGCATTCAGTCCCCAGTCCTGACATTCCCTGTACCTTCTAACTAGGGTAAAGTGGAGAATATAGGAAGCTGCCTTGGACCATGGACCCACCTACTCTATAGAAAGAGATTTGATGCACTGATCAGGATGCTGGACTAGCAGAACTAGGTGGGCAGAAGGTAGACCAGAAGTCCGGTGCTGGATCTTTGGATGATTTCCACATATATTGGCAAGAATTTCACACTCCCTGTTGTTTAACAAGGGCAAAAAAAAAAAAAAAACACCTCCCCCTCCAAAGCAGTGCTCAAATGAAGGCAGCAGGAGCCAGTGAGGGAGAAAAAGGATACCTAGAGTTATTTTTCCAGTTTGTGTGTGGACTGTAATCTCAGTTCTGACCATCATGCTGCCCCCGTGCACCATCCATTTAAAGCACATACAGCTAAGAACCCTTGGAAACTGTAGTTTATTAATGGTGCTGTGAGCTGTAGCTCTGCAGCGTGAGCTACAGTTCTTAGAATTCTTTGTGGCAACAGGTAAGGTGCTTTAAATGTATTTTAAATGGATGGTGTGCATACAACATCAGAAACAAAATCCTGGGATCAAAATTCCCCCCGTTCTACATACTGGTGGGCCTCAGGCTTCTAGTAAAGAGAGAAACAGTAGAACTCTCAAGCCTGAAGCTGGTCTGCCTCTGGACTAGATGGTCTCTGAGCTTCCCCAAAAGCGTTTTCAGTGTCTGTGAGCTAAGGTTCCAGGATCCAGGTTGCTGTGCAAAAGCCAGCGGAAGCTGTTAGTGCATCAAGCTTCGGGCTGGGCTAGGAGGGGAGCAAGGCAGCCCCTGCTGCTGTCATTTCAGAAGTTCCGAATGCGCACAAGCTTAAGTGCAATTTGATATCATTTCACCAAGAAGGCCTTTGATGCTGCAGCGTGTTAACAGGATGAGAAAGGCAACCCTCCCTTTCCATCCAGCTGTGACATCGCCCTCCCCTCCAACCTCACTTCAAAGGATGCCTAGCAGCTGACCCCTGCTGCGGAGTGCCTGCCTTCCTCCACAACCATCCCTCACTTTCACAGGCTTTCCTGCTGGGCGGGTTGTTTCCCTTCCTTTCTCCCCCAAGAGGCAAAGAATTCTGCTTAAGACAGGAATGTTAATGCTGTGTTGGTAATAATGACAGGGTTTCTTTCCTTTCCTTCTCTCCCCAGCCCTATTCTGGCAGCAGCAAAGGAATCTGATCTGATGCAGGAGGAGGAAGCTCCGGTCCCTGTTTCTTTATCTGGAAGTTAAAGCCCTTTGTGTCCAGCCAACAGGCCTTATGCCCAAGCAAGCCTGCAAGGGATGGCAGGCAGGCAGTCCAACCTGATGCATATTTACTCGGATGTAAGGCCCAGTGATTGGGACGCGGGTGGCACCGTGGTCTAAACCACAGAGCCTAGGCTTGCCGATCAGAAGGTTGGCAGTTCAAATCCCCGCGGCGGGGTGAGCTCCCATTGCTTGGTCCCAGCCCCTGCCCACCTAGCAGTTCAACAGCACGTCAAACTGCAAGTAGATAAATAGGCACCGCTCTGGCGGGAAGGTAAACGGCGTTTCCGTGCGCTGCTCTGGTTCGCCAGAAGCAGCTTAGTCATGCTGGCCACATGACCCGGAAGCTGTACGCTGGCTCCCTCGGCCAGTAAAGCTAGATGAGCGCCGCAACCCCAGAGTCGTCCGCGACTGGACCTAAAAGTCAAGGGTCCCTTTACCTAAGGTCCACTGAGCCCAACAGGACTTAATCCCAGGTAAGTGTGCACAGGATTTCAGCCAAGCTGACCAAGCCTAGGTATACCTACTCAGAAGTAAGGGCCATTGGAACTGGTCAAGGTGGAAGGCAGGGAGGGCAACAGTAGGTGGTGCCAGAGGCAATTCTAATTTTGCCCTCACCTTCCTTCTGCAGGGTCCTATGAGGGTGAGATGGAGCCTAAGCAAGAGGAAGCTGGCAGTGTGAGCTGCCCCCCCCCACCAGATGCAAGTAGAAAGGCTGCCAGGTGGAGCCTGCCGAAGGGCATCTGGGATTGGTGGGCCCCATTCATGTTCATGGACTGGCTTACACAGATTTATGGCAAGTGACATGTTTTATGCCCTTTGCTTAAAGGTAAGCGGTGAAAACTTGGTTATTTTAGAGGGCCTTTTGGGGAACATACCAGCTGATTGCCTTTACTCACACTGCAACCACGGTTGTGTTTTGTATGCTTTATGACTTAAAAATTGTTTATATGGCATGCTCTATTGTAGCTTTATATTGGTTTTCTTATTGCTCTTACTAGTGGGAGCCTTGCGGGGGGAAATCAACATACAGGTCAAGGGAAAGTTAGGTGAGCCCTAAGAGTTCCCCCAAGCTACAGCCACCTGCTCCACACCTGACATCAAGTGTCGAGCAGGTATCAACAAACTCAGTCATGCAGCCGATCCCCATGCCCTGCCCTTGGGCAGTACTGAGCACACTGGGGTTGCAAAGCACTTTGTGCAGCTCTTTCCAAGTGCATGGCAGCCAGCTGGTTGCCAGGCACTTGGGAAGATCTGTGCAAGGGGCTTTGAGAGATAAGACGGGACAACCCACCCATCATCTGATGTCATAATAATACCAGGTGATTGACAGGTGGGCTGTCACACCCATCTGTCAAGTTGCCCCACAGATGAGGCAGATAAGGCTCTAGTCTTCCAGACCAAAAAGGTTAATCTCTGACATAAAAGATACAACACTGTAGCTAAATCATCTCTTAACACAGGATTTCCCAAACTGGGGTGTCCCACTGTTTTCGGAGTACAATTCCCATCATTCCTGACCACTGATCCTGCTATCTAGGGATGATGGGAGCTGTAGTCCAAAAACAGCTAGAGGACCCAAGTTTGGGAAACACTGATCTAACCTGAGGAATAAATCAGCAATACATTTCTTTCTTTGGTTCTTCAATAACACACTACAACTGTGGGCTAAACCGATGGGCTGTGCATCACAGATATATAGGCTTGGATTTTAAATAAACTTAAGATAAATGCATTTTTTTAATGTTCTTGTCTCTTCCTTTCCGCTGCCCCCTAAGACCCCCAAAGAGCCTCTCTGCAGGATTTAGGGTTAGGAGGGCTGCTTATGCACTGGCTACAAAAGAGAAGGGACTTGTTTGCATTAAGTTTCTGTGTGCTAATTTCTATGCATACATGCAATTTTAGAAATCCTTTACTATAATTTAAATTGCAATTCCCTTATGGTGGGGAGGACTGTGATCAGGTGATGTGTATGACATGCTGTCTGGATGATGCAAACTGGATGGGCAAACTGGATGGGCAACCTCTCCTTTCTTAGCATTCTTAACCAGTGTTGGACCTGACAGCCTACCAAACAGAGGCTGGTTCTCCAAAAAGTAGGACACCAGGGGGCCACCCTGAATGTAGAATGGGGTTTGGGTCAGGGAAAATTTCTTGGGGAAGGAAAAGAAGGAGAACTCTCCTCCCATCAACTTATTTTACTTGTTTACTCCTGATCTCTCCAGGTCTTGTGCTGGCATCAGCTGAAATCTGAGTGCCAAAAAGCTTTTGGCAAGAAACAGAGTTTGAGAACATGAAGGCAAGATTCCAGAGAATGTCACCTTTGTGAGAGGAAGATGAGAGGGGAAGTACAGAAACGGATAATTAAGTTCATGGCCGTGTACCCCCCCCCCCCGAAAAAAATATCAAAAAAATATGGGAACTGTATTTTGCTACGTTTGCTGGGAATTGTAGCTTTGTGAAAGGTAACTACAGTTCCCAGAATACTTGGGGTGGTGGTGCTTCTTTAAATGTATGCAGGTAAAGGACCCCTGGATGGTAAAGCCTAGTGAAAGGCAACTATGGGGTTGTGGCGCTTCTTTCGCTATCAGGCCAAGGGAGCCGGTGTTTATCCACAGAGTTTTCCGGGTCATGTGGCCAGCAGGACTAAACAGCTACTGGCGCACAGAGGACCGTGACGAGTGCCAGAGCGCACAGAAACGCTGTTTACCTTCCCACCACAGTGGTACCTATTTATCTACTTGCACTGGCATGCTTTCAAACTGCTAGGCTGGCAGGAGCTAGGATAGAGCAACGGGAGCTCACCCCGTTGTGCAGATTTGAACCACCAACCTTCTGATTGGCAAGTCGCAAGAGGCTCAGCATGTATGCAGCCCATGTCCTGTTAAGGGGGAAGAAATTGTGATTGATTTATTAGAAACCTTAAGGTGTAATCTACTTCCTGTGCCTTCAAAACTTGAAAAAAATACCTAAGCATCTTGTGTGCAGAATTTGTTACGATAATGAAGCAATGCAGCTGCAAAGTCCTAGCTTGAAG
This sequence comes from Podarcis erhardii, assembly GCF_964252035.2. Lineage (NCBI taxonomy): Eukaryota > Metazoa > Chordata > Lepidosauria > Squamata > Lacertidae > Podarcis > Podarcis erhardii. Next base: position 67,722,521 of record NC_138511.1, read on the forward strand.
TGTAAACATGATGGGAATGTTGGGGCTGCTGTGGGAACAGAGGGGCAGTCATTTCACAGTGCGCAGCACCAGAATTACCTCACAGTGTAATATGAGCTGTACAGGATGTACAGGGAGTGTTTGTCACAACACTGCTGGAGTTTGGAGAGAGCAGTCACGTTTTCTGTAACGCTGCAAAGACAGAAATAAAAGCATGTAAATACGTTTCTGTCTATCTCTTTCCCCTGCCTGGGGGAGGCAGGAAAGAGTGGTGTGTTCTTCTCACGTTTGAGAAGAATCGCCGATCGAGACCTTGCCTGCGTCTGCTGGGGAATGCAGCCAGGGAGGTCAAAAGGGAATCAAGCCGGGTGCCTGGACTGCTGCCAGCTTCTTATGAGAAGGGCTTGAATTCCAACAGAATTCAGCTAACTGCAGTGGTTATTAGGGGAAGAGCCATAGTTCAGTGGTGAAGCATCTGTTGGGCATGCACAATGTCCCAGGTTCAATCCCCAGCATCTCCAAGTCTGAAACCTTGGAGAGATTCTGCCAGTCAGTGCAGGCAATACTGAGCTAGATGGGCCACTGTTCCAACTTAGTATAAGGCAATGTCTTACGTTCCTATTACCATGTCCCAGTTTCCTAACCTTTATTTATAACATCACTGATAATGCCACTCACTAGCCCTTAAACAGACACCAAAGCCCCTCACAAGAAAATAATTAAAATACAATAAAAGCAAATCAAACACAGTAAGTTAAACCAAGTGCAGAATGAGAGTAAAAAATGTAGGCAACAGCAGAGAGGAAAACTTCAAAACAAAAACTAAAGATTTAAGATAATTTTAACAACATATTCTAAATATTATGCAAGGAGGGAGCTGGCTAGACCTCTAGGGATGGGGATGGAGTTCTACACAACCGTGCTCCAAAAAAATTAGAATGGGTGTCCTGCAACTAAATTTTGTTCTAAGTAGACCTATTGAAAGCTACAATTCTGAGTTTCTTGGGAGGAGGTACTAGTGGTTAAAGCACTCTGGGAATCGTGGCCCTCTGAGAGGAATGCAGTTGTGCCTTGGTTTTCAAATGCCTTGGTACTTGTACATTTTAGCTCCCAAACGCCGCAAACCCAGAAGCAAGTGTTCTGGTTTGCGAACGTTTTTCGGAAGCCAAACATCCGACATGGCTTCCACTTGAGTGCAGGAAGGTCCTTGGTTTTTGAATGGTTTCAGGAGTCAAACGGACTCCCGGAATGGATTAAGTTCGAGAACCAAGGTACCACTGTTTGGGTCTTCTTAACAACTCTCAGCATGCTTAACAAGATGCAGCTCCCAGGATTCTTTGTGGGAAGCCAGGATTACTTAAAGTAGCATGATATTACTTTAAAAATGTATGGTGCAGATGAGACCTGCTTTTTTTCTCTATACTTTAATAAATGTTCATGATGTCTGTTTGCCTTTAAACTTGACTTCCAGAGCGTTTTCTTTCAGATATTTTACATGGTTTTGTGCAGACTGCTTGAGCACGTGGTTTTGTTTTTTGATCAAGTGGCTACTAAATCTTGTTTTAAAAATTGAATAAATGAAAAGAAATAACACATGACGAGGCTGATCTTGTGTCATGATCTGAACTCAAGCCTCCTTGCTCCCATGACTTGTCCAATTTGCATCAAAAGCATGCAGTCATTATCTAATAACCCAAATGTCAACCAGGACACAGACTTTGTAATCAATCAAGGCTGTGACAGTGGAGGTGGAAACAACAGCAAAGTGTGTGAACCGCTAGTCCAAGGAGGCAGCGGTTTAGAGGAACTTTAATAAAGGGAAGCTGCAGGGTTTCAGAGATGAAGCCAGCCAACTAAAAGCAACCTGCTTTTAATTAGGGGCAATGTCAGTGCTTAGCTTAGCCATCCTGCCAGTGTGAGGTCTCCATGGACCGGGGGGGGGGGGGGGGCTTGACATCTAAACCAATAAATGCAAGTAGAGAGTGAGCAACTGAAGATCAAGGCAGCTTTGCAGGTTACCCAGAAAAGCTGCTAGCAAGGATGGACTGTTCTTGTCAATTTCAGGCTCTCATTTTTCCCAGTGTTAATTTCAGTTCTCCACATCTGCATCCTTTTGCTGGTTAATACTTATTTCTTGTCTTTATAGAAAACACACCAGCATTTTAGCACATTTTCCACAGCAAACATTGTTCAATGCAATTCCACCTGTATTTTGTATATATATATATTGCAAGCAACTCTCCCCTGATACAATGTTTGTAAGCTATTTTAACTCGTGTGCTTTTTAGATTGAAACTTTTCCCCAATATATGTATATTTTTGGTGGGTTGAACTACATTGCCAAATTCAAGTAAGTGCAAATGCGGAAAGGTAAATTTTGTTTCAGAAGATGCAACGTATGTAGCTTCATACTAAAATGAGAAGTGAACAGAATTTCTGCCTCTACCCAGCCACATGTGAAGGACCCCTCACCTTTCCTTTCCACACACACATCTTCTGCACAGTAGGAAGCAACGGCAAGATGGGAAATTCCTGAGGGCACTTCTAGACTATTCCTAATTTGCAGGTGGAATTCAAGCATGTGCTGGCAAGTTCTGGCTGTGCAATTGAAGTGACTGGCATTCTTGTGCAATTTGTTCCCCCACCCCTGACTTAGAAAAGTTATAGGAAAATGCACTGGAACGTGTGGGGGTAACAATTGCTTGGGCTGGCTTAAACCTTGGCGAAATCCTCCAATGTTGCAGGTTCCACTTGATTCATGCATACAAAACAAGCCCCTGACAGGGTCAAGGGGTACCTGCCCATATTTCCTGAAAGCACATTCCAATGGAAATTGTAAGCCCATTGAAAATGGGGTCATCTCCTCCCCCCGCCCCATCAATGGGCTTCTGTTCACACTCCCCACAGTGAGATAACCCCCCTGCCCCATGTGCTGCATTTCGTGCATTAGGTTGCTGTACCTGAATTGCTTCCCCACACCTGCAAGCTCCCCTCCCAAAGTCCTATTCAATGAAGCTGTCACCTGAGCATGTGCAATGGCTGACTCGGGTCTAAAATGCCTCAGCCTAACAGCAGGTTCTGTTTTTGAATCAGATGGAAGCTGGTTTGAGCACCAAATGGGAGCATTTCTCAAACTACAGGGTACAAATTGTTTGTGGCTAATGTCATGTGTACATGGCTTTGAACAGCAGTGCACCGGCACCAGAGTAAGCAGTAATGCATGCACAATCCTTAACTGAGACACGTCTTCTCCACCCGGGCTTTGGAGATGTGAGATCTATATTTTTAGGACCCACCTTGGATTTCGTAATTTTTAGTTGTTTTCAACTAAGACCTTGGGATGAAGGTTGGTAATAAATAGCAGTATGTGATAATAGTACAGTGGTACCTCGGGTTACAGACACTTCAGGTTACAGACTCCGCTAACCTAGAAATAGCACCTTGGGTTAAGAACTTTGCTTCAGGATGAGAGCAGAAATTGTGCGGCAGCAGTGGGAGGCGCCATTAGCTAAAGTGGTACCTCAGGTTAAGAACAGACCTCCAAAACGAATTAAGTTCTTAACCCGAGGTACCACTGTAATAATGTTGTAGAATACACCTGCAAAAGAACACCATTTTTGGAGGGACTGTTAAGTGGATGTGAACCTAATCAGTGCTTGGTTTCGATATCCACTAGGAATGCCCTTGTAAACTATTCTGCTTTCAAAAACAGAAGAGATAAAAACAGGATGGTAACCTTACCTTCCACTCAAAAATGTTACAGAAATATAGAATTTAGATATGCTCATTCATGAGAATCCACCTTATTTGTGTGTGGGGGGAGTAAACATTAATTTCTCTACAGTGAGTTTGATCATAGCCATGCAGCCGCTGAGCTCTCATCAATTCTGAACACAAGCCCTTCTCTCCTCCCCGACAGCTGGAGGGAGGGAAAGAGTCAGCCTGAACAATGAAGCCACCACTGCTTGGAGACATACACAGAAATGCATTTATTTTTCACCATCATCGGGATTATGAAATCACAGCAGCAGAGTTCAGTATATACAAAGGAATCCAGCACCCCCTGGAGAAATGACTCACAGGACAGAGGCCCATCTGGCTAATCATCAGCAAAGGAGGGGAAAGGGAGGAGGGGAGAGAGGGGGAACCCCAAGTGGCACATCAATGAAGCTTCCAGAGAAGAAAGGAAAATGAAGAGGCTGGAATGTAACAACAACAAAAAAAAGCAAGAACCCTAGAAAGCCTCGACGGGGTAGGTACCAAATAAACAATGACACCTTTGAGAAGAACCTTGGCACCTAAACAAATCCCTGAAGACATCTAGCCGATGGGAATGCAGAATGCGTGCAGAGACAGTGGCACACAATGACCTCTAACCACAGGTTTCTCACTGTCCCTACAACCAGCAAATTTCTGGAAAGAAATGGGAGGCAACAGCTGTATGCTAGCGCATACACACACACACCAAGAAACCCTCTGTGCTGTACCCTATGAGTGAGTGACACACAGGTGTCAAAAATCCCTGCACGGAAGTGCTTCCCCTTAGAGGAAGATTGTAACTCACACCCTTGCCCCAAAGAGGCGGCGTTAAGTGGGCAGCACAGCATTCAAAAATGAGTGGCAACTAAACAAGTGCTGAAAGGGGAGGGCCAATTCATTCTGCAGGGTCGTGGCTTGCATGATATACGGGCTTGTGGTGAGGATGTCACAAATTTATTTCTTCCACTAAACCCATATTCCCACCCACTGCCATGGCCATGCCAACAGTTTCAGCTTTTTTCAGCAGTACGGTAAACAAAGGCAGGGCTGAAATTGGGGTGCACAGTGGAGTAAAGTGGTGGCATTGTCATAAGGGGCAGAGTTAGATGATCAGCAACCACTTAAAAACACCACAGAAGACCTGCAGTGTGTGTTGGGGGCAGGCATGGAAGAGGGCAGTTGCTTCCCATCCGTTATCGCTACCCACCATTCCCATCCCTTAGCTGCAACAAGGAAATCCTTTGGAGTGGGATTCAAAACCCAGATTCGTAACTTCTCTGTGCCTTTAGTAGGTTAGCACATTTGACTTCTGGGGTGCGTCGGAGAAGTTCCACTGTCTTCTCAATAGGCCACCTCTCCACTGCTAAGCAGGCTGTTCAAGAATGTAGAAATATTATGAGAATGCAAGGGGGGGGAAGGGAGCGAGAGAGGAGAGGAGGAAGAGGAGTGATGGGAGTTTCTGGCATCTTTGCTCCTCCTGCATCTATTGCCAACTTTAACATGTGGCAAAGCTTGTATAGTTGCATCATGTCAGCAAAGCACTTTTTAATTGACTCAAAAGACCAGTTGAGGCTACTGCTACTGTAGAAAGGAAGTAGGCTTTGAGCGCCAGGTCTGTGAGTTGCTTGGGTTTCCTGGAGCTCCTTTTTTTTTTGGCAAATCACTGCAAGATTCCCCCCACTCCAACACACACACACACACACACACACACACACACGAGAGAGCAGGGAGGGATAGAGTCTCTCTATTCAGTGGATCTGGTCTATTATTTCCCTCAGAACTAGAATCCCCGCTGGGTGTGGGAGTGTAAGCGAAGCGGCAGAGGGGCAGCGGGATGGGCCACCGCACGCATTCACTTTGATCTAAGACCTTTGATCTCCAATCAGCCTAGAGCTTATTGATCGGCTTTCTACAGCTGCCGTTGTTCATGGTTGAAATGGCAAGGGTCCGACACCCAAGAGGACCTGCTCGGACGCAGGTGTTTTAAGGGGAAGACAATGCGCTGCTCCTTTGCACAGTGCAAAGTACTTGGCACTCCAGGGAGTTTGCGAAAGACGACTGGAAAGGGGGGAGATTAGCATGGGAAGGGGAGGGTGGAAGGGGGTGGCATGCAGCAGAGAGTGGTGTAGCACTTTCCGTCCCCTTCGGTTAAAAAAAGGAGGAGGAAGACTGCGCTTTTCATTGCTACATGGGCCAAGGCCAAAATTAAGTGGGCGGCACACAATTTTCTAGTGCAGCCTTCGCCACCCTGGTGCCCTCCAGATATTTTGACTCCAACTCCCATCAGCCCCGGGCAGTATGTGCTAGCTGTGACTGATGGGAGCTGCAGTGCAAAACCTAACGTGGCCACCAGGTTGCTGAAGACTGCCCTGTTTTCAGGTTACCTGGAAAGCAGTACGAGAGAACTTGGCTCTTGAATGAATGGTTCTCTTCCCTTGAAAACAGACTTCATATGGGTAGGACTTCCAGCTTCGCTGGGTTAGATCAGGCATCTCCCTGGGGCGAGTTTTGCTTCTAGAGTCTTTCAAGGCACAGTGTTGTGCAGAACTACGTTATAAGCCATAGAGTTTAACCATCAGATGGGTAGAACACTCTGTTTCTATCACACACACGTGCGCAGAAAATCTTTGGGAACTGGTTTTATGAAGGGGAGCGAGATGACAAGGTCACCCTTCGAAACGACTGCACCAAATTATCACTTAGGTTGTGGGACCTTGCTGGGGGCGGGGGGGGGGGTAGAGAAATCAGCTGCTTTCAGAACAATGGCATTTCTGAGGAGCACCAAATTAAAAGCAAACAAAAAAATGCACTTCTTGTGCAAAGGAGAAGAGGACACAACCTCCACGCTATAGTAAAAAGTTCTATCTGCAGAAGCGAAGACTGAAGGGAACCCCAGCTCTCCTGAGCAACGAGGCTGTCATTTCAGGCTGCCAATTGCTGTGGTACCCAGTCACAGGAACACTGTTACGACCAAGAATGCCACAAACCCCATTTACCAGCGCAAGCAAGTTTTAAAACCAAACCCCTCCAACTCTAACCCACAGCATCCACTACTATCATTCCTCATAAAGTGCCATCGAGAAGCTTTCTGCAAGAGATTGGGGAAGCTTACAACCAGCCCCTGCGCCTACTGCGACGTGCCCAAAGTCCTCGCCACACCACCTACAAATCCAAGTCCAGGTCGTGCATCCCTACACAGGAACTTTGAACCAGAATAGACCTTTGGCGAGAAGCAAGATGCGGTGGTCCCCCCCTTTCCCTTGATGTTTGAAGGGAAGAATTATGAGGAAGAAAAGGGGGTGGGGAGGGAAGAAAAGAAAGTCCACCAGGATAAAGGAAGAGTTGTTATTACGCAGCACTTCTTTTCTGCGGGTTTCTGGGCCACGCAGCTTACTTCCACAGCCTTCCTGGGCTCGGAGAGCCAGAGTTTTCAGGACTTGACTTCAAAAGAGGGGAGAACGTGGCGTCGTCCATCATCGCAAGTGAAGAGTCAGGCTGACTATCAGGATAATCCCCAAAAAGAGGATGAAAGGAAGCCAGGTCTTCACAAAGCCCCCTATGCTGCAAGGCAGAGAAAGAGAGATTTAGAGAACAAGAGAGGGAGCAGGGCGAGTAAGAGGCAGGTGGGACCATGAAGGAGATGGGGCAGAAACTGGAGAATGTTGTTGGGAAACTGGAAGCACAGGAGGGGAAACAAGCTGTGCCAGTCATCTCGGCTTTACTTAAGCCTGTTAAGGAAGGTTGTGCCATACATTCAAAGCACGCAGCTTTCCCCAAAGAATCTTGGGAGCCTGTCCAGGGTTTGGCTCTGTGAACATTAATCTACAGTTCCCAGGATTAGGGTGGGAGGGTGGCTATTTCCAACCTGTGTACGAGGTGGTGAAAGTGTTTGTGTGCAATTTAAGCTCAGCCCTACTTAAATCTGCATAAATACCAGGTAACTCAGGGTTTTTTTTCCAGCACAGGAAAGCTCAGTTTCCAAGCTGTACTTTAGAAAAGAATAGCTGGAGAAAATACATTAACTGGCTACAGGTAGGTAGCCACATTGGTCTGCCATAGTCGAAACAGAATAATAATAATAATAATTCCTTCCAGTAACACCTGAGAGACCTACTAAGTTTGTTATTGGTGTGAGCTTTTTGTGTGCATGCACACTTGGTTGCGCTTTTTCAACTGTGCAAGTGAAGTTCCCAGCAGGTTTTGCCCACAGCCACCAACTTCCAGTCCATAAAGTTGGCCACTCATCACAAGGGCTTGCAGTTGACCCTGGGACCAAACCTGCCGTCCAGAAGGGCTTAATGTTGCAAGCACCATCAGATTCTATGAGCCGAATAGTTTTCAAATCCCAATAAACATAACCAGTCACCAGACTGCTACGTACTGCAGAAGCTTGGTGGAGATCAAGGCCCTTGATCGAAGTCTGCACCTCTGCACGCCACAGTATTCACAGCAACAGTCAAGCTTTCTACTCACCTTACGTACTTTCCGTATAGAAGGGAGAGGAAGCAAAGTTTGACCATATTCCAGGAAGTGCTGTTGTCATATCGCATGAGGTTTAAGGCCAGGGCTACGTGAGAGTGGCAGTTGTCACAGCAGAGGTTGTGCTGAAATGGTAAAAAGCACACTGCTGGCGATACTTTTATTATTAAATACATATTCATTACCCACCCTTCAGCCTAAGGTCCCAGGGCAGGCTACAGCATTAAGAACAATATTAGAAACAATCTAAAACAACTAGCTGGGGCTTATGGGAGTTGGAGTGTGACAACATCTGAGAAGACCACAGGTTGCCGGTCTGCGATGTAGGGTTTTCAGAGTTAGAAGGGCTCATCTAAAACAACTCCTTGTTTATCTTCAGTAGCTGGCAAGCAAGCTTGTGTTTCCAAAAGGTTTCTTGATCAGCAGAAAGAGCCTTACTCTGCCCTCCCAGCCCCAAATCAATTCTGGGTGCATGTGACCCTGCCGATTTGAGTACTGAAGTCACCTCACCATACGGTGCTTGTACTCCTCAGAGGCGTCGTGCACCGCAGTATCCCAAGCATTAGGGCCACAGGAATACACTTTGCTGGGATCCAGCTTCCAGTATCTGGAAAAAGGGGGTGGGGATAGAGAGAGAAGAGAACTGAAGATGCCAGTTCACATGTTTGTTTTCAACACCCTGCTCCCTCCCCCCACACATTCTCCTTCCTAATAAATTCTGTTGCTAGTAGGATTTTCAAATGACATCTCTGCAAATTTAGATCCAGAAACTCTGAAAGAAAGGCTGTGTGTATGTGTGCTTGTGCTGTGTGTGCATTCATCAGCCATTACTTGTGCTTAGGTAATGGAAGTGCAGAAATTATAACTGGATGCAGCATTTAACATCCTGAGAAACCCTTTCCCTACTTAAACTTGTTTCCCGCCCTTACTGCTGCACACACAATATAGAAAGTGCATGGGTGGAATTTCAGAAGCCGGAAATAAGGTGGTTCCCAAAGAGGATTCCCAATGTATTGGGGATCTGCGTCTTCTAGCCCTTCCTGCTCCTTATGCTTAGATCTGGGCAAAAAGGGGGGGGGGTAGCTTTGAAGAGGTCTGATAGTTGTCTTCCCCATAAGGATTACAGATTTGGAATCTCCCAAAAGGATTCTGTTCATTCAGACGTTTCAGCAGCTTTTTGTCTTAGTCTGTGGGCACCAATAAATTACATTCCGTCCATTCTCAAAGCAGCAGAAATATTATTATTACACTGGAACCTCAGACGGCTGCAGGTTTTCTGCTTAAGGAGAGATTTCATGTTATGCTCCTCACTGAGAAGCACAGGTCCCAGTTCTCTGCTGCAATCTTTAGTCAGCCTTAATAGCTAAAATACGGCATGCATTGCTCAGCTTTTCTGTGGATACAGTTTCTTTGCAATTAAATAAATCAGGAGAGGGCGGAGAGAAAACAGCACTTACTTTACAGGCCTCCCAAAAGCCATGTTGTCTTCCTAGAGAGAGTAGGAGGGAAAATAATAAGCACACTTCATTTCCTAAGTAGCATAGAATAAAGAAATTCATATCACTAAATACATAATCTTGGATTCTGAGGAATTACAACAGGGGCTGTTAACACCCAGAGAAACCTTCCCTACAAGGGCTCCTCCCCTTGTTGAAGATTGACTTGAAAAACACACACCATTCTGTTCTAGTCAACAGAATAGATGTTTGGATGTGCTTGATGCCAAAAGACTTACTCCAGTTTGAAATATTGCTGACACATAAGTCAGGCAAATTTGCTACTGCACCCCCCCCCCCTCTCTCTCTCTCCCACCACCAGCCCCCCTTCATGTTTTCTTTTCCTAAATTTGCTGGGACACTTGGAACAGGATTGTCTTCTTCAATGCTTATTATCTCTCGAGAGATAGAGGCCAAGAGGTTTGTGCATTGTCTGCTTCAGAACATTCTGAAACTAGTAACCAAACATGAATTTCCAGAGCTCTTTGGAGCTACTGGAAGGAAAAGGAAACTAACCCTGGAAATCTATACACACTTAGCTGAGAATACATCCCACTGAACTCAAGAGAACTTGCTCTTGAGTAGAGAAGTATATGATTGCACTGTTATAGCCTCCAGGTTTCGTGTACAAGAGGAAGGAGCAACCAGTGATGGAGAGCCCAGTCTTATTCTTTACATGACCACCTGGATGAATCTCAACTCAGTCTTGTTATTTAACCACTTGCCAGGTTATCATAGGCAACTAGGAATTCCCCTCCCCACGGGCCCTCAGAATCAGCTCTGGAGGGTCCTCCAACCCCCTGGAGCAGATTTTGAGGGTGCTCAGGGGTGCGGCTGCTGAGAAGATGAGGAGAAAGCAAGAGTACTGCTGCGATAGTGGAACAGCGGCACTGGCCACGACTCAGTGGTTGCCAACAAAGCCACAGGAACAAGCTTCTACTTACCGAGACATAGTATGGCCCTGCAAAGTCCCGGATGACTCCAGCTGAGGTACAAATGCCCATGTGACCAATAATGGGGAACAGCCATCTACCAAAAGAAGAAAAGAAAGTATCAGAGGGCAAAATTTTTGTCCTTGAAAGTAAGTTGCTAAAAAGATGCTGCAGTGGCTGCCCAAGGCCATGGCCTGACAGGACTGAACAGGGTGAGAGACAGTGACAATTCTCACAGTCCATCAAAGCCAGCAGGACCTAACCTGGGCACAAATCAGATGGGATATTTGGTCTTTTTCCTGATTCAAGTTCCCTATGCTCTGAATGGTTGTAGACTATATGTATTCCTCCTGAACACACAGGTTTCTAAACAACTACTTTCCAGGCCACAAGTAGATAAGTAGGAATCATCTCCAGGTGATCTGGTGGAAGAAAGCCTTTGTAACCTAGGGGCAGTTGCAGTCAATTCATTTACAGTGGTGCCCCGCAAGACGAATGCCTCGCAAGACGAAAAACTCGCTAGACGAAAGGGTTTTCCGTCTTTTGAGGTGCTTCGCAAGACGAATTTCCCTATGGGCTTGCTTTGCAAGACGTTTCATCTTGCGAGTTCTTGCGAGTTTTTTTTCTTTTTTTTCTTTTTCTAAGCCGCTAATCCGCTAATAGCCGTGCTTCGCAAGATGAAAAAACCGCAAGACGAAGAGACTCGCAGAACGAATTAATTTCGTCTTGCGAGGCACCACTGTATTGAACATTCATCCCGATTTGTTTTGGGGAGGTTAGATAATGTTGTGCCAAAGCAAGTGTCACCACACACTTTCCAGTGTGTTTCTCCATTAAGATTGATCTTTTGGGGAGGTGGATTTGTCATGCAAGACCTCCCAATCAACTGATCTGCCAGTTTGTGATTGAATCTCACTTGAAAAATAGCAAGTCTGGAAGCATCCTAGAAGAAGAAAGCTGGAGCTTTATTCCCACCAGTCTTTAGAAGACATGGATTCATTTCACAAGAGCAGCCTAATTGTATGACCTAAATATGGTGGTATGCAATTGAATCCCACCCAAAGTACAGCAACAGTTGGGCAGAGTCCATGGTCTTTAAAGCCATCAAGCATATTTGCCAGAAGATAACTAAGACTGCAACTCTAATCCCACTTACTTGGAAGTAAGGCTGGCTCACTGAATTAAATGAGACTTACTTCTGAGTAACGGGACGCAGGTGGCGCTGTGGGTAAAACCTCAGCGCCTAGGACTTGCCGATCGTCAGGTCGGCGGTTCGAATCCCCGCAGTGGGGTGCGCTCCCGTTGCTCGGTCCCAGCGCCTGCCAACCTAGCAGTTCGAAAGCACCCCCGGGTACAAGTAGATAAATAGGGACCGCTTACTAGCAGGAAGGTAAACGGCGTTTCCGTGTGCGGCACTGGCTCGCCAGATGCAGCTTGTCACGCTGGCCACGTGATCCGGAAGTGTCTGCGGACAGTGCTGGCCCCCGGCCTCTTAAGCGAGATGGGCGCGCAACCCTAGTGTCGGACACGACTGGCCCGCACGGGCAGGGGTACCTTTACCTTTACACTTCTGAGTAAATATGGTTAGGACTGCATCATGCCCCACATGCCAATCTACAGAACGCTGTCAGTACCAGCTGAAGAAGTTGACACCCTCTGCAGCAGACACACAAGGTTTATGGCCAGGGAGCACCAGAGGTTTGCCCTAGAAGATTGCATAAAACCCACACCTGGTCAGAAAGTTTAGGATCTTTTTTCTGACTTGTAAGAGTCAAGGAACATTCTCTTCTTTTGTCCTTCAGGCTTTCAAAATAATTTCTGAGTTATGTAAATACCTGCAATACTGGACAAATATAATTTTTGTATTTCTAAACCATGTTTGTGTCTTTAAACCCCAGGGTGCATTAGGTCTAGGCACCAAAGCCTGCCACATTAAGGCCCAAAGAGACACAACATGGGAGATCATAGAGCTGGGAGAAACCTCAAAGGTTATTGAGACCAGCTTCCATCTTAATGCAAGAAATACACTCTTAGTTACCTGTGATAAGATCCCAAAGCTTTTCTTTAAATGCTATTCAAAGCGGCTGTGTGGTGCACCAATTTTAATTAGCGCACTGGCTCCAAAGGCAGGTATTAAACTCTTTCCCCATAGACACTTTCCCAATCTAAACTGACATCAACACCCTGCTCCTATTTACTCCACAGAAGGGGGGGGGGGGGAGAGATAATCCTAGATTTCCCCATACAAGAATAGCAGCAATTTTGTGGGTGGGTGGGTGTGAGCATCTGACATTTAGGTCAGGAAAATGAGACCAGCAGGGAGAAAATGTTGAATATCTCTTTCTCCAGCACTACAAGCTGGGGTTCACCATGGCTTCTTTAAAGCCTCCATTCAAAGATCTGACTACAGAACTCCTACATCAGGGGTGGAGAACCTTTCTCAGTCCAAGGTCCACACTCTCTGGCAGGCAACTTTCTACACACTAGGCGAGGCTGGGGCCTGAGGCAACAAAATGGATGGAGCAACAAATGTGACTCTTATTTTTCTACATTCAAGCTACACAAAAGTCAGAGGTGTCTTTGCTGTGATTAACAAGAAGGGTTTTTAAAATTTATGTTGCAAAATGTTTCAGCTTCATCAGCTATTCTGATAAAGATGAAATTATGCTGTTTTTAAGGTGGCAGTTATAGAGCTTTGAGGATGGAATGCTCAGATGGGTTAAGGAATATTTATTATTTTAGTGATTAGCTGAATCCTAAAAATCCAGACTTATCTATCCATCTCTGTACACACATATTTATTTTATGTTGTTCTGTTGTTCTGAACCTACTGTTCATCTGAAGTGCACCAAGGTGAACCCCCCCATGTACTATTTTTTGTAAGCAGGAAAGGAAAAAAAGATGGAAAAACAAAATTACTAGAACAAAACGGGGGGGGGGGGAGGAATGGACCCAAGCAACAGTACCAGCTGTGTAGACAGAAAAAATTAATCACACCACATTCTAAACTTTTTGTTTTGTTTTAAATTACTTCACAAGGGGGAACATTTCAAAAATGAACAGATCCCAATGCTCTACTTAACTACTTGATACTGCACAATTTTCTAATAAGCATTATATATGATCCAACAACCTACTTCTGAAGTTTGATTTTGCCCCTGAAGAAAAAAGTTTAGGAAAATGCAGAGGGACATCTTTTGCCTCTGCTGCTGCTGTTTTCCCCCCTTCTCCCCCACCATCCCGTCCCCGTTAAAACTGGAGCTATTGCTTCAATAATTCCTGGTCCTATCTTTGTGTCTTTTACACATTTTAGCTTAAATCATTATTTCGACCTTCCGTTTTATTTTGTGAGCGGCCCAGAGAACTTTATTCGTTAATGGGCAATCCGTAAACAACAGCGCTTCGAGCCCCGCTTCCTTCCAAAACCCATATCTTACCGTCACAACAACCCTGTGAGGTAGGCGAGACCCAGAGCAAGTCTTGCAAGACTGCCCGTGTCGCCCCCCACCCCGCCCCACCCCGCCCCACAAAGCTCCATTTCACCTTCCTAACAGCCCTGCGGAGCAGGCAAGGCTGAGCGGGGCAGGGAGGGGGGTCTCCGACGCGGCGTCCCGAGAAGGGGGCGGAGACTCACGTGAGCACGGGAATGGGCGTCCACACCACGCAGTAAGGGAAGCGGCAGCGCTCCGGATCCAGCCCTGCTCCCCCGGCGCCGCCGCCGACCCCCACGCTGACGCCGCCGTGGAACTGCTTCATCTTCCCCACCGCAACCTCCTCTTCCTCCATCACCAGGAGGGGGAGGTTCCGGGCCGGGGCCCGGGTGACGTCACTTCCTGGATGCGGGAGCGCCGCTTCCGGGACGGCGAGGGGGGGCGGGGCGAAGTCCGGCCAGCCTATCGCGTCGCCGCATCGGCGTTGTGCCTGAAGCTGCCTTCTGTCGAGGGTTCTAATGAGCTAGCCTGGTGACGCCACTGAGGCCAGCCCCGTCACTCAGCCGCACGTTCCCTCCGCCTCGCAGAGATGGGGGGTGGGGGGGGAGAAGGGCTGGGCTCCTACATCTTTTATTAAACACGGATGATTTTACTAAGTTTCAGTTTATCTGGAGAAGTCCGTTCACCTTCTCTTTGCTGTACGGTCTTGCAGACAGTCAGCGGAGCCTCGACAGTTTTCCGGCGTAGGGGGGAGGTACGTTGCCTGCCCCCCGCCCCGCGTCATAGTCTGCCCGTCATTTGTGCTGGGGATTGTTGTTTAGTCGTGTCCGCCTCTTCGTGACCCCCTGGACCAGAGCACGCCAGGCACTCCTGTCTTCCACTCCCTCCCGCAGTTTGATCAAACTCATGCTGGTAGCTTCGAGAACACTGTCCAACCATCTCGTCCTCTGTCGTCCCCTTCTCCTTGTGCCCTCCATCTTTCCCAGCATCAGGGTCTTTTCCAGGGAGTCTTCTCTTCTCCCGAGGTGGCCAAAGTATTGGAGCCTCAGCTTCAGGATCTGTCCTTCCAGTGAGCACTCAGGGCTGATTTCCTTCAGAATGGAGAGGTTTGATCTTCTTACAGCCCATGGGACTCTCAAGAGTCTCCTCCAGCACCATAATTCAAAAGCATCAATTCTTCGGCGATCAGCCTTCTTGATGGCCCAGCTCTCACTTTCATACATCACTACTGGGAAAACCATAACTTTAACTATGGACCTTTGTTGGCAAGGTGATGCCTCTGCTTTTTAAGATGCTGTCTAGGTGCTGGGATCGCCCCAGCCAATCTGCGGCCAGGGTGGGTGTGGCCTCGGGCCATTTAATTTTGGCGTGGCGCGCTCACTCTTCCTTGCCTTTTCGGAACAGCGCCGAGCTTTACCTGCGGTTTTCTTTCGGTCGTTTTTTTCCTGCTCTAGAAGCCTTTTGTTTTGTTTGGAACTTCGTTGCCTTCCCCAGCAGTGCTTAGCAGCCGGGCTGCAGCCACCGCTTCCCGCAGGGCCGGCTGCCTGCACTCAGCGGTGAGGCGGGCGACTTACAGCTCGGGAGCAGCGCGTTTTTTCCTTGGGCTGCTGAAGCAGCGTCCACCTCCCTTCCGCTCTGCCTTTTGACTTCCCGCTCGCTAATTGCCAGGAGGCATTGCTCCAGAGGTCTCCCTTCACCACAAGCCTCAGATTGGGTGAGATGGTTTGGATCCCCTGTCTCCAGTTGCTTCTCCTTACCTCTCCCCCCTTAACCCTTTGCTCCACACACCCCACACCTTGCTTCTCTGTGGATTTTGTGAGAACTCCGCCTCCCCTCCCCGCGGCTGTGCTCGTGTTTATTTGCATTTATTGTGTGGGTGCTTTTGAGGGTGTGTGCATCTGCCTTGTGTTGCTGCTGGTCGTTTTGGCTCTGGCACCCTCTTTTCATGCTTTGCTCTGCTATGATCTTGCTATGGCAGTTGTCAGTCACCATGTTGTTGGGGCCGGGTAGGAATGTTTTCCACGTGGCAAATTGACACCAGCCATTTGGTTTTCACCTACCTAGTAGCAATCCACAGCTTTTGTGAGGTTAGGCATTGGGTAAGCCTTTGTTTCGTTGGAAGAGAGGTTGTTGCCCCACCTGCCCCACCTTAGTAAGGGTATCCTGTTAAAGGGATCCAGGGTGTGAATACTGTCTAAAGCCTGGGCGTGGGCTAGGGCCATGTCACAGCCCCTACAGGGACCTATCTGACATAAGTTATAGGGCACCCCCTATCTGTGGTTTACTCTTCCCTGCAGACGAGCAAGAGTCAAGACATAGCCTGGCTTCACACCTGCACCTAAGCCAAACCACTCACATCTGTAACCAATAAAGTTGTGGTCTATTTGAACCCATATTCCTTGTCAGTGTGATTTATTGTTCTCCTGGGAACTTTGTGGCTCGGGTGCCTTGGCATGCAAGCACAACTTCTGAGTAAGCATGCATAGAATTGGGCTGTCCTCTGTAGTTTGTTAAACACAGATATACTTTTTATTATATTCTTATCTATTATATTATTTATTAAATTTATATACCGCCCTTCGTGCAAGGATCACAGAGAGGTTTGCAGTAGAAAAAAAACCAGCATGAGTGTAACAATAACACCCCCCCCCCCACACACAGTTTAAAATGCATAGACTGTTTATTTCACAAAAGGTCTGGATGAGGAATGTTTTCACCTGGCACTCAGCTACTTCTGCATATGTATTTATAGGACTGGGCTCCATATGGCCCTTTGTGGGTCTGTAGCTAAAGTCTGCAGGAAAACAAAAGAGTTTGAGTAAATATGCAGATCATCTCTCAGCAAAGAGAAAAGTAATGCTTTTTAACTTTTTCATAAACTATTGAGGAGCAGGGAGGTAGCGAAGTTTGTGGACAACGCTGATGGGCTATTAACCAGAAGGTTTGTGGTTCGAGCCCACCTAGGATTCCCACATGGCAGCCAGTTGGACTAGATGACCCCTGAGGTAAGGTTACCAGATTTTTTTTCAATTAATCCAGGAACACTTTTCAATTTCAATGGATTTTGTATGGGGACTAATTTGTAAATCCGAGGACTGTCCCCAGGAAACGGGGACGTTTGGTAACCTTAACCTGGAGTTCCTTCCAACTCTACTGTGATTCCATGATTTCGGATGATCAAACGTGCGGATTGTGAAGGGCTCCACAAGAATCTCTCCAAACTGGGTGATGTTAAAATGGCAAATGTGTTTCAATGTAACTTAAGTGTGAAGTGAGGATGCACATGGAGCAAAATATCATATATATATATATATACACACACACAATCAAATAAATATTGTTGTATAAAACCATTTAAAATAATAAATTCAACAAAAAAAATGTGAGCCCAAGGATTTTCCTACAACAATAATAATATAAAAATCCTATTCCTCAGTGTCTCAGTACAGTTTGATAGGATTTCTGATGCTGCTGGCATTCTTTAAGAGGGGTTCACTGAAGAGCAGCTCAAGATCCAGCTGACTACTGTCCTTGTGGGTATGAAAAACCAGGAGATGGCTGGATTGTGGATGAAAGCTCTGCAGAAGTTTTCGTCCTGAAGGAGGTCAAGGAACATGTGAGTGGGCAATGAGGTATCATAACACATAACCTTTGTATAGAACATAGTTGGGGAATAGTGTAACTGATCCCAGCGGGTTTTGCAGTTGGCACTGATCAGTTCATTTTTGGCAGGTATTGGCTTCACTTGGGAGTTCATGAGCTTCCTGGCTGAGCACCTTGCTGGTATGCACTAATTTATGACCAGGGACCTCTATTGTTTGCTCCAACAGTTTATTAAGCACTTCGCTGACAAAATGGTGAAGGTAAGGTGCTGCAAGGATTGTAGAGAAGAGACTTGGACCATTTCTTTTCAGTGTGTGAGCCAACCTCATGCTATTGGGTCCCATGACATGCAATGGAAGCACTTGCTTACTATTGTTTGTTCAGAGGGGCCTGACAATTTCAGGGCAAAAGTTTAACCAGGTGTCCTGAAAAATCTTGTTTTGTGAAAGGCAGAGTTCCCAACAAGTATCTCCTCTTGGCTATCAAATGAGGGGTACTTGCTCTGTGAGGCAGTAGAGGTCTAGTGCTCCCAAGTGTATAAACAACTACCTGACTTTTAGAAGACATCTGAAGGTAGCCCTGTTTAGGGAAGCTTTTAATGTTTGATGTTTTATCATGTTTTTCATATATTCTGTTGGGAGGCACCCAGAGGGGCTGGGGAAACCCAACCAGATGGGCGGGGTATAAATAATAAATTGTTAATACTAACAGTAATAATAATAGTAATAGTAATAGTAATAATTATTATTCATAATAATATTTTCTTTGCGGGCACAGATACCAGCAGCAGCACCCTCCGCTATGGAATCCTCATCCTCACGAAGTACCCCCAGGTAGCAGGTGAGGTAAATGGTAAAGTCGTTCTGTTGCACACATTTTATTATTTATACATTTACTGCATTTCTAGGCCCCCTTTATCTTCCAAGGAGCTCAAGGTTCTGCTCCTCCCCATTTCACCCTCACAACAACCCTGTGAGTCAGGGGTCAGCAACCTTTTTCAGCCATGGGCCGGCCCACAGTCCCTCAGACCATGTGGTGGGCCAGACTATATTTTGAAGGGGGGGGGAATGAATGAATTCCTATGCCCCACAAATAACCCAGAGATGCATTTTAAATAAAAGGACACACTCGTGTAAAAATGTGCTGATTCCCGGACTGTCTGTGGGCTGGATTGAGAAGGTGATTGCAGCCTAACTGGCCACATGAGTACTTTTCCCTGTTCTTTTTCAATGCACATTGTAGAGGCGTGTGTGTTCTGAATGCAGGCTATTTATTCCACATTTTTCATCCCACTATTTGGCTCCTAAGAAGCCCTCAAGGCTTCTTGATGTAAGGAAACACCACCCTAGAATAATGTGAACAATGGGATGATCTGCAGGGGTTTGCCACGCCATCCACCTCTTTGCCAACCAGATCAGAATGCGGAATGGTCTGGCTGCAACTGTTGGCACCTGAGGATGTCACCCGCAGATGCCACTCACTTGTTCACAGGACCCACAGCTACAGCTCATCTGCGAGTGGGAGATAACCAAAGATAAAGCCATTCTCCCATGCTAGCATGTGGATTTGGTTCCCTCTGGTGCCCAAAGACAGGAAATGCTGGTCTTTGCCAGCCTGCTCACATTCCCTCCCCCTTTTGATCAGTCCGTCTTGTGCTCAGAAGAGAACTGTGGTGTGTCCCCCACCCCCCAATTCGTCTCCTCAGGCTTGCCTCAGTTTCCCTTTGTGGATAGTCTGGACTGAGCCAGCATCTGACTGTTATTGTAGAAGTTTCTCATTTCGGTTTTTATCCTAGCTTCAGCACAGGGCTCCTCTAGACACAAGTGGAAAGGGGGCGTGGATTTAACGGTTTCACCTTTGGAAGTGAGAAGGGACAATTTGTGGTCATGGTTCCTCTTGTTTCCTGCTTTCAGGATGAAGCCCTGGTTCGCGTAGCAGCAGTTAGACACCTGGGGCTGCTGCGGGGCAGGGCTGGGCAGCAGTGGTGTCCCTGCTTGCCGGAGGAAGGCATTGCGGAAGTGGTGAATGCGATCATTCACCTGGAGGACACAGAAGAGGTGGCAGAGGTGAGGGCCTGTATGGATTGTTCTCTGGAACCTCATGGACATGTCCACTTTTGAGGCCGCTAACCTCTCCAGCTTCCTCCCCTTCTCTTGACTCCCTCCCTCTCCCTATCTATGACTTGGGGCTTCTTCCTTTTGGGATGCTCACCCTGCTTCTCTTCTTGCATTGCATACAGCAAAGGCTGTTCTGAAGCAGCTGGTCCCCAAAGTCATCTGGTGGGCAGAACCAAATGTGTTCCACCTGCACCATGCGCTGCATAAGGCAGCTAAATATTTGGTAAGATCACCTTCATTCTTGGGGTGCTTCTAGCTGCTTAGTTGGCTTAGTTGGCTAAGGAGACCAGGGCAGCTTTGCGCAGGGTCGTCCCGTTTTATCTCCCAGCCATGTTTTAGCTCCTAGCCATGTGGCGAATTGGGCCTGTCTCCCTCATCCAGCTCCAGTGCTCTTAGTCTCTGTGTTAAACCACATGGGATGTCTTTGGCACTTAGGTTGGGTATAGGGTATTCTCCTATGTGCACAAACCTGCCATTTCTCCATTTTCTTTTCTGATAGATCAAGACATACAGCAAGGACGTCGTCCGGGGTGCTGCCAAGAGCTTATTGCAGCCTGCTGCCAACAAACAGGTGTGTGTCACCAGTGGCAGCGCTGCTTGTTGGGGTAAGTAAAGCAACATCCCTCCCTGGTAGGGATGGATGGACTCAGCTCTTGAATGATGGAAATTACAAGCCAGGCGTGTGACTAGGAAGGGGCCCAGGCACCTCCTGAATCTTTTTCTGAGTGCCCCATGGAGTGTCTCAGGATGGGTAATGAATTTCAGGAAATTGGATTGGTATGCAGTGCCACTATGCATTCATCCCTGCTGTGCCCCAGCACATCATGGCCCTTGTAAGCCACTCCTGAGAGTACCTGCTCTCCTCCCCACCCTCCCTTTGATTCCATTGGCCTTTCAGAGTGTGACCTCGCTTTTCCCCACTGTCCCTCTAGGACACCTGGCTCACAGCACGGCCACGTTCATTATGGAAGAGGATATGTCTTCCTACTGTTCCTGTAAGTGAGGAGAAAATGCTTCTGCTGAGAAGGGTGTTAAATGAAGAGAGTTTAATATTTGAAATGATCTGAAAAGGACTTCACTGCCCTCAAACATCCCCCTATTGAATGGAATGAGTTTGGGGTGGGCTGGGGTGGATTACCAAATGTTGTACAGTTGAAGTGAAAAGGGGCAAGAGTTGTCCCTTCTCCAAAACGGAAACAACCACTGCTTGTGGACACTTGTGATGGATGAACCTATCCATTTCCATTTCTTGGTTTTGCAATGTTATTTATGATGTAATGCTCTTTGCTTTTAAAAACTGAATTGAATTAAAACTCACCCAATGTTTCACTGCAGAAGGAATGGCACACATGGGAAATAGCAAACCTAGACAACAAATGGTCAAATAGTATTTCTTAGAACGGCCAGCTGGCAGGGAAACAGTTCAGGGCTAGGAGGTGTCTGGAGGAGCTGGTCCTGGAGCAGAGCTGATGGAATGAGCCCTGCTTCCTATCTCTCCCATTCAGGCAGCCTGATGGAATTACCAGGGAATAAGTTCCATTGAACTCAGTGCAGTTAGTTCTGGGCAGACATGCAGAATACTGCACAGTTAAGTAGCTATTCAATGTTAAAATGCAGCTTGTGGCCTTCCCTTTGCATACTACCCAGCTCCCCAAACTCCACACTTTGAAAATTTAGCACAATTCCACTTTGTTTGAAGCTCCAAGCACTCTCAGCTGCCCTTTCTAGGGGATCCAGGATGCCCTTCTAGAGGGGGCAACTCTGCCGTCTTTAGTATTGATCTAATTTCAGAAGATGCAGACCTCCTGTTCCTTTGAACTTTCTAAGTTATCTAACTTTTTATAGTGACAGTCCTTGCAGAACAGTTCAAGCCTGCCCTCTAGTGGGTAGAAAGTTTCTAGAGTGGAAACATGTTTTGGCCTGATTTTTGAAAGAACCCTGCACACCAGGGATGGGGAACCCTTTTCCGCCTGAGGGCAGCCTTCCAGGGGACAGGTGACAACGGCAGGCAGAGTGGACAGGATGCAGTTTTTTTGTATGGCACATGACATTCATAACACAAAACCAGGGGTTTCTGCACATATAAACTCACCCAGTGCTTTTTTTCTGGGGGAGACGCAGGGGTACGCATACCCCTAAACGTTTTGTGAATCTAAATTTGGCCTCATTGATGGGCAGTATTTCAATATGAGTAAGAAAATGAGAGTACCCCTAAACATTTTTTTCAGAAAAAAGGACTGAACTCACCTATAACTCCCTTTAAAAAATAATAATTCTAAGACCGTTCAGGACAAGCAATTGCAGAGGAAATGAATGCATTGCACTGAGTAGATTTGATATAATAATCTCCACATTTCCATCTGTAAGACACCGGGGGGGGGGGGTAGTATGTAGCTGCACTTTTTACAAGATAGTTTTTACCTCTACAGGGAGTGCAGAGGTAGCAAACCTCTTCTTCGTTGGAAATTTAAAAACCTCTCCTTCCTTGGAGGTTTTTAAGCAGAGGTTGGATGGCCATCTGTCATGGATGCTTTAGCTGAGATTCCTGCATTGCAGGGGGTTGGACTAGATGACCCTTGGGTCCCTTCCAACTCTACAATTCTATGATACTATGACACCCCAAATCACTCTCTGTATCTGGGAAGTGACTGCACAAGAGGTCGGTGATGCAACTGAGAGGGAGAAGAGAAGAGCAAGCTTTTTCTTTTCTAAAAAAAATTTATTCCATAAAATCTTATTGAAAGGAAGACAGCTATACAATGCAATGATCTGCTCTACAGAAATATATTTTACACACTTTGAAAAAGCAGTTCTGGCATAGAGCGCTTCAGCACTCCCCTGATGTCTACAATAGCTTCTCTCCTTGCACTCTTCCTGAAGAAACGCTATTCAAGTAGCAGTAGGAATCCTGTGGGCTCTCCCAGATGCTGGTCTCCAACTCCCATAATCTCCAGCTTTTGGTCATGCTGACTGGGTCCCATAGGAGTCCAACAAATCTGGAAGACCACAGATTGCCCATCCTCTGCCTTAAAGGCAACAAAGCCAAACTCCACCCCCCTCCCACCCCTTGCAAAATATTCTCACCAAGTCAGTGCTCAAGAAAACAATAGGATTTGGGGTGTGGTTTGGGGAGGGGGAGAAAGAGAGAACAAAAAAGGTCAGCTGAGGGGTAGGGGGTAAGGGGTAGAATGAAACCCTTGAGGTACAAAAGCAGAGTTTGAGATCTATGTATCCCTGGTCTGCCCAGAAAGGTGACTAGGACATATTGGAATGGGATTATTGATGCTTCAACACAGGGGTGGAGAACTCCCACCAGCATTGCCAATGGCCATAGATTATGGCAGTTATAGCCCAAGATTACCTGGAGGCACCCACTTACCTGTCTACTGCTGCCTTTAACAGTTGTATAGCAAAGAGTGTTCCAGGCTTTTGTCCTTTGCTCATGAAAAGGTATTCTGCTGGATTCAGATAAAATGAGTGGTGCAGTCCCCACTGAAATCAATGGTTTTTTTAAGTCTTGACAATCTTATTCCTATGGATTTCAGTGGGTTCTAAATTCATTTAATCTGGATCCAGTGTCTCCTGACACTCCTTATCTTATGTGATTGTTGCAAGCTATAGCAGCCCTTCTTCTATTGCATCTTCCCCACCAGAAGGTTTGGCAACTGGGTAGGCTTCAGCAGTATGTAATGGCCTCTTCCCAAGGCGAGGAAGCATAGAATGGCATGGGACACAGCCTTTAGCCATCTGTGCACTGCCTACCCACTGGTACAGCATCATATTCTGCAAGGGTAGCTTGTGCAACCAAATCAGTTGTCAAACATGAAGCCACCTACATCTGTCTTCCCCAAACAGAGGCTTGCCAAGTGATGTTGAACTACAACTCCCAGCAGCCTCAGCTGGTGTGGTCAATGGTTGTGGGCCAACAACACCTGGAAGGCCTGAAGCTGGGGGAAGCTGACCTACGTTAACACGCATCCAAATCCCTCCCAGCCTCTCACACAAAAGGGTGGCCAACCCTGCAACCCAGCAGTGGCTTGCAAAATCAGAAACATTCCACGAGAGATCAAGGGATGCTGTATTTGCTAACATTTATAAATACGAAAAGGTCAATTTCAAGCCCTTCTCAAGCACGTGACATTTGGAACTTCCAATACATTTTGCTACTTGACTAAGAAAAGGCAAGTTCCACTCTAATTTCAGAAAGTTTTTAAAAAGAAAAGAAAGAAGTCATGATTTTTTTAAATATACAATATATTCCATGCCATCTGCTTCCTGAAGGCAACTTGTTTTAGGCTTTGCAGTTCCTGTTATATAGGACTAAATATGCACCAGAAAAAAGAGGTCTCAACGTTACAAGTTTTTTGTTGTCCATCTTAAAAAAATTGTCTAAAAACAGTCCCCCTCTCTCAAAATGCAGCATATGCCATTTAAGAACTATACAATTTTTCTGCAGGATGATTTAAAATTGGTCAGTAGTGATTCTGCATATTAAGTACATCCAAAAGACATAAGCAAAAAAACAAAACAAAAACAAAATCTCCCATAATGTGTCAGTTTCCTGCTAGGACAGTATTTTAAAGTTTCCTTTGTACAGAACACATGCACGCACAAGCACGCACACACTCTCAGTCTCTCTCAACCACATGCACAGGCACACATTCTTGCTTCCTGTTCACTACCTACAAAGTCTGCTCCAATATTATCTCTTCCTTTGAAAAAGCCTATGAAACAGATCAGAACATACTATTTACAGCAGAACAGGAGGGGGGGGGCATTATCCATTCAAACGCTGGAGCTGTCCACGTCTGACGTGAGTCAGGGCACCCAGCTACAAGCAGGGGGTATTGCTGATTCATCTGAGGTATAGTGTTTCTCCCCCCGCCGTTGTGATTTGATGGCACTTGACAGAAACTCCTTCCAATGAAATGCAACTTTTGGACAAGGCTCTCCCCACCCCTCTTTTGTTTCCCTGAAGAAGGTCATTTCCTGGATACGATCTGAAGGCAAATCTTAGACAAGCCTCAAAGGTTCCTCTTCAGCTCAGGAGAGGGCAACCAGCAAATGCCTCAAGTCATCAGCAACCTTCTCTGGCACATCTATCAGTGTTGGGTAGCGAGTTTTATAAGAGATTCATGGCCGATGAAACCTGCAAGAGAATCACATTGTGCTTGTGAGAATGGCAATGGGCTTGGACGCCTTCCTCCCCCCACTTTGGGTCTTGCATGCCGCATCCAGGTCATGCCCTCAGCACATGAGAACCACAACTGTCAAGCTCTCACTGCTAGATGGTGCTGGCCAACCATCAAATATTATCAGCAAATGTCTGCTGTGTTGATGTCTCCATTGCCCCTCACCCAGAGCACACCCACTGCCTTCTTGGCTCCAGCCTGCCGCAACAACGTTCACCAAACATGGGTTTAGCAGGGGCAGGTCCAAAACTCACTAAAGAATCCATGCGGGCAAGTTTCTGCCCTCTCTCCACTCCCAGACAATCACACACTAGAGAGGCGATGAGATGCTGGTTCAAACCTGACCATGGCAAGGAAGGCTAGTGGGAATGCTAGGAGCCACTACAGTCCTACGAAAGAAGCATGGGAAGGAAAGTGGGCACCTCCCTCTTACACACCGTGTGAACTGCTTGCTCTCTTCATGGACTTCCATTTCAGAGCTCTTGAACTCGTTCAGCTCCTTCCGGATGGCAGCCTAAATGGGGAGAAGGAGCCCTGTCAGTTCAGATCTGAGCACTTCCAGCCCTGACAGGTGCTATCCAATCAGCAGGGTGCCCCAGCTTTGTATGTCTGCCTTATGTCTATTTCATCCTATCAGAAGCAACCCAGCTTAGCCATTGTGCTGCACTTCCTCTTTGGATGTTCTGACCAGTAGCCAGGATCAAAGCACGAAAGGAAAGAATCTGTCAGGAGACCAGAAGGGCCCTGGGTGGGGAAACAGCTGGCAGGAAACACTGGGTTTCTGGCAGCTTCATTACTTATGGGGGTTTCAGTATGGTTTATTTACTTACTTATTATTTTGGTTATGTAAGAATGCTTCCCCTGCTTTTCTAATGCATAAGCATCACTTAAGGCGGCTTCCAACAAACAGAACATTTCATATCACATTCCAGTATCAAGACAAAACACCCTGCGATATAGTGTATAACACAGACAAGGAAGTGCAGATAGAATAATCACTTCCAACAGAACATTGTTGCACAGTTTTCATGCAGCCACCAAGAAGGCACTCACTCTTGCCCAGCAAACAAGCCCCCTATCAAAGAGCCTCTACAACAGATGCAAACACATGGACCTATAAAATAGGTGGCGCTTCTTTGTGTAGGTGTATCAGACTTATTTATAACAAGCTCTATCAGACTATAATCCATGCTTTTGTGGTCATCATGGCATTTGGTTCTCCCTTTGCAATATAGCACAGGAAACCTCACTATGCAGGGGCAGGTGAACGGATGGTGCTGCAAGAGGCATGAGACACAGCCGGAAATGGAGGCAGCAAGGAGGATGTTCCTCACTGCCCAGAGGATGAGGAACAGAACAAACCCCTTGAAAGTTTGCACATACGCAAGGCTCAACTTATAAGATGATGAAGAACATGGTGTTGAAATATGGCACTCTCCCATGTGTATGGCACTTTTGCAGAGCACAAGAGAGCAGGAGGTTCCTTGAGAAGTTTAAAATCTAGTATCTTATATAGGCGAGCAAATAGAAAACTGCAAACAGACACGGGCAGGGGTGGAACGTGTATTTACTTCAGATGCACATACCTGAATCTAATTCAACATCCTGCTTTCATAGTGGCTGACCAGATGCCTATGGGAAGCCCGTAAACAGGATCTGAACTCAACTGTACTCTCCCCTCTTGCGGTTTTCAGCATCTGGCATTCAGAAGCCTACTGCCTCTTACTGTGGAGCTTTGATGGGAAGTAGGGATGAGGAACCTGTGTCTCTCCAGATGTTCTTGGACTACAATTCCCATCATCCCTGATCACCAGCCACACTGTCTTGGTCCGATGGGGGCTGGAGTGCAACAACATCTGGAGGTCCAAAGGTTCACCGGAACAGGAAGGCAGAGCAGAAGGCACACAGCCACAAAACAAACGGGGGTTTCATTACTGCAGGGACGAAAGACTTTGCAGAAAAGGTGGATTTTAAAGGAAATGACAGATGATGTCATACAAGTATTATGAAAAGCAGCCCAAGTCCGTAAGGTGCAGATGAAGTTGTTTGAGAAGACAGGAGGCCTTGGACATCTGAGGGTGGCAGAGATGCATTGGGACAGGAGTGTGGAGAGACAGGCTGGGCAGAGAGAGCATTTGCCTTTCTCACCTTGTCAGCAGGGGTTAATTTGGTCCACGGCTTGTCTGCTCGCCTGTCGTAGTCCTGGGCATCTGTTACCTCCACATATTCATTAAACCTCAGGATCTTCCTTGCCTGCAGTTCAGCCACAGTAGGCCTTTGACTAAGCTAAAAGGCAGAGAGAGAGAGAGAGAGAAATTGTGACTTGCAAGTGAAATCAGGTGGCCTGCTTCACAAGGCTAAAGTAGATCCTGGCACAAGCGCTGCACCAATCCAGCGTCACAAGTCCTAGCATGGCAGCACTGCATATCCAGGTAGTTGCTCCAGTCCAGTGACTTGGAACAGTGTGGGTTGCCTTGGTGCATCTGTCTGGTGCAAAGCCTCCCAATAGTCAGATATGGAAAGAGGGAGTGTGGTGTATGGACAGGGTGGGTGAGTGGTTTTGTGAAGAGAAAACTCACTTAAGTCAACAAAACCTAAGATGTCTCTTGCCTTGGTGCAACCTTGCAAAATAAGGATTAACCCAAAACCCATGAGGAGCAAATGTCACCTCCTAGGCATAATCCTGGTGGGCTGACTGGCTTCCACTAGTGCAGCTGGTGCGGAAGGAAATGTGAACAAAGTCATTTGTTAGGGCAACTCAGTATGGTTGGGGGTTTTCCCTATTTTTATTTATTTATATAGAAATTGGAAACCTGGATAAATTACATCTGGGGCAGGGCTCCGATCATTTTATGCAGAGAAGGAGAGCTATTGGGGCGTCTCAAAAAGGGGTAGGTTTGAGGTGGTCTGCTTTCTGCTCTTCTACTTCAGAAATATGGGGCAGCCTACTCTGTAGACTCTCAGGCTCCACTGTGCAGAGGCCACGTGGAAGTTTGTGGAAAGTGGGGTAATGCATGAGGTGCAGGATCCGTGCCACAAGATGACTCTTCACATGCAGGAGAGCAGTGTTTACAATATTACATTGGTGGATACTTTCCGCTGCTTCTGCGCTGTGCTTTGTATATGTTTGTAAATTAAATAACTTTGTGTAGTTTTCTTTGTTGTTTGTAATGTTTAATGAAACTTTTTTAATTAAAAAAATATTAATAAAGCAGTACAGAATTCCCAGCAGCCCATGATGCTCCAATACCTTTCTGGTGAGCCTGCGCTTTATTTCCCTTTTTTCAGCTTGCCGGTCAGCCTCATTTTTTTCTGTGAAAGAGAAAAATGATTGATGATGTCTGAAACTTCTCTTTCCTTCCAACATAGTTTAGCATTAACAAATAAAATGTTGCAATTATTGATCTATGAATGGTACACACCTGTCAGTTAAGTGCTTCTACAGATTTGGTCTCTTGCATGAAGAAGGTATTAGGAACTTGGTGTGTATGTGTGCATTTGATACTATATAAAGGTAACATGGGTGCCCATCCACACCCAGCAAGATTCCTTATGACCCTCCATGCAAAAATCTGTTCCCTTGAAAACAATTCGACCCACTGATTTTACTTTAGACCACTCATTCCCGGCACGAAACAGTTTATTAAATGACTCTGGATAAATCCAAGCAGAGGAAACCAACTAGATTTATGACCTGACAATCCCTCACTAGAATTGTGGAAGAAGAATAGCATTTATTGCCTTAGTCCACAGAACGTAGCAGCATGACATTACTGAAATGCTTCTTCCACACAGGACCTTTCCCTGAAGACAGTTTAGAAACGTCAACTGGTGCAAAACACAGCAGTTTGGTTTCCTGCTCCCCCCCCCCCCCCGGAATCATGTTATTCCCACACTGCTGACAATCTAAATTGGCTGCCAATGTATTCCTGGGTCCAGTTTATGGAGAGTTTGGAGTTTGTTTTACATTTAAATTCCTATGACTTGGGCTCTGCCTTCTCCACATGTCCTCCTCCTTAGGTTATCTGGGGAAGACTCACTCGTGTGTGGCATCCCTCTTAGCTCAGGTTGGAAGGCCTTAGTGGGTAGGGCTTTTTCTATGGGGCTAGAACCACCCACCAGTTATAAATATTTTTTTAAAAAGCAGGCCGCCATATTAAAACAGCATGGCATATTAAAACAGCACTCTTCCTCCTCTTCCTACAACAAAAGGCAGTTCTACCACCTGCAGTTGCCAAGTGGGAAGAGCTTGCCCTGTGCGCTATTCATTAAATGCAATCCAGATCACCTACTGCAGCATATGGTCTGCTGGAAATTCAAATGAAACTTTCCATGCAAATCACAGGTACGGTAGCAAGAATGCTGCACGGCAGGAATAGCAAGCAACGCTGCAGCAGCACCGTGTTTGGGACAGCAGCCAAGGGACAATGCCTCGGAGCCAGAGTGCTATAGAAATGATCTGAAGACTCCTTAGAAAATAAGCACATGGAGAAGCTTCTACTTACGTTGAAGTATATTCCTTTGCTCCAATTCCTCTGCTGTTGGTCTCTGACTTAATCGCCTAATTTAAGAGTAAGCAGGGGCAGAAAGGCAAATCACAATTGCATCCTTTTAGGACAAAAGCACAAAAGAAGACTCTGACACCGACTACAAGAAAACCTGTGGCTTTCCCCATCTTTCTTCGCACTAAGGTAGTTTGCATGTAACCATGGTTTAGCACCCTGTGGAGGAGCTCCAATGAGCCCGAGTGAAGTGTCAGGCTCACACACACTGCTCTTTTCCTGTACAGCTCTAGAACAGCAAAGATGGTTATATTTTATTCCTGTTTTACTGTATTTTGTATTTCATTGCCTTGTATTTGCATTACTGCGGTTAGTGACTTGAGTACCATTTGGTGGAAAAGCAGGATATAAAACGCAAGAAATAAATGCATACTTAAACAGCAGAATGTCTGAATGGCTTTGATTTCAGGAAGCACAGAAAGTGTCCTCCTGCTTCCAGTGCTGGCAGGCCAGATGTGCAAAATCTGCCTAGGACCGCAGCTGGAGGGGTGGCTGTGTTTAGTACAAATTCAGAGAGGAAAACGGCACCTACCTAGGACATTTCCCACACAATCCCTAACTGGGCCCTATTGTACACTTCCTTCTGCCTTCCTACCTGATCAGTGTCGTCCCAATCTGCTGGCGGATTTCCTGCCACTCTTCCTTGCTCTTCCGAGGAAACGTGGTGTTCTCTTCTGGTAGCTCCTGCCTGGGAGCCATGTTGCCCAGTTTCATGGCTAGGGTATCTTTCCTCTTGACTTTGTTGGCTAGTGCAGCTTTGGAAAGAGAGAAAGAAAAGGAGATCTTGTCACAAAACAAGCAGAGTGGCTGACCCCCAGCCAGCTGTACCCTCACTTTCAGATCGCATTACCATTTTGCTGACAGTCACAGCATGGATAAGTCACAAAGCGGGAGGAATGTGCCACTGCAGCAAAGGAGCACCTGTCTGCTAATGCAAAGCATGTACAGATATAGGCCTTTTTGATCTTGCACCTCAGGGCCAAAGTAAATGTGACATAACATTTATGTGTGTTGCTTAAACACACACACACACACACACACACACACACACACACACACTGCATTAGCTGCAGGGAGAGGCCCTGATCATTAATGGGGTCACAGCAAGTGTGGGGAAGGAGAGGTGCGCTGTTTATTCTAGGTCTTGAAGAGGCATCCAAAGAAATATATACAGAACTTAAAACATGAATTAAACCTCAAAAACACTTAACCCCCCTGGATATTTTTTTTAATAGCAGATTTTTTAAAAAATAGCAGAGCAGCATTTGTAGATAGAACAGGTGTCTGAAACTCAGCAAGGGCAGTGGCCTGTGTGACTTCTAGTGGGAGGGAGTTCCACAGAGTTGGGCCCACAGCACCTCTCCTGCTGTGGATGTGAGGTAAACATCCCCCTTGAAGTTAGTGTTGGCACTGAAGAAGAGGAAAAACACACGACATCAAAGGGGGGTTCCCTGCTCCCAAGGCAAACAGCACCTGTCCTAAAGAAGGGAAAGGGTTAAATTCTCCCCTGCATTTTAGTAGCCCTCTCTGGAGTTAGTTCTGTCCAAAAGTGAGAGCCTTACTGTTATGGCTATCATCATCTTCATCCTCTTCCTCCTCCTCCTTGTACAGAATAGGTCCCTCGGAGTCTGAGTCGCTTGGACCCTCCTCTTCATCCTGTACTGTCTGGAGGCTGAGCCTGGGAATGACCGTAACAGTGGGAGACTCTCCAATGTAAACATGGGAATTGGAATGATGCACATCCTCTTGGACACCTTCCTCCTCTTCATCATCGTCTGGACTAACAGAAAGGCACACAATTGTGATTTTAAAAACAAAACACTCCAGGTCAGCCTTCTACAAGCGTGCAATTGCATGCATCAAGGTTTTATTTTCTTCCCTTGGCCTTGATTCAGTAGAAACTTATAGTTACACTTCGGGACTCCTTTCTGACCTCAATACCTGAAGAGCAATTAACCGCCAGTGGCTTCTCCCAACCTGGTGCCCTCCAGATGTTTGGGACTGCAATTGTCATCGGCACCAGCATGACCAAGGGTCAGGGCTGATGGAGGGAGGAGGGACAGCAAGCTGCCCACAGCTCTGGCAACCATTTCCCGCTGCAATGACTAGTCCATGTGTATTACACAGAACATGCTTTACAGATTTCATACTGCCTGCCAAGCTCTATTTTCAGGGCTCAGAGTGCTGGATATTAAAATCATGCCCCACTTGTGAACACCTTAATAAGCTGTTATAATTATACAGTGGTACCTCGGGTTACATATGCTTCAGGTTACAGACTCCGCTAACTCAGAAATAGTACCTCGGGTTAAGAACTTTGCTTCAGGATGAGAACAGAAATCGCATGGCGGCGGCATGGCAGCAGCAGGAGGCCCCATTAGCTAAAGTGGTGCTTCAGGTTAAGAACAGTTTCAGGTTAAAAACGGACCTCCAGAACGAATTAAGTACTTAACCCAAGGTAATTAATTAATTACAGTGGTACCTTGCAAGACGAATGCCTCGCTAGACGAAAAACGCGCAAGATGAAAGGGTTTTTCGTTTCTTGAGTTGCTTCGCAAGACAATTTTCCCTATGGGCTTGCTTCGCAAGATGAAAACGTCTTGTGGATTTGCTTCCTTTTTCTTAAAGCCATTAATACCCAGGGAATCCGCGCTCCGCAAGACGAAAAAATCGCAAGACGAAGCAACTCGCAGAACGAATTAATTTCGTCTTGCGAGGCACCACTGTAATTGATTGATTAGCTTTGTATAGCGCGCTTCATCCATAGATCCCAGGGCGGTTCACAACATAAAATTACAATATAAAACCCCCAAAATGCATAATAAAAATGAGAACAGCAACCAATAATCCCCCTCCCCCAACACTTTTAAAAGGGCATTGGAAGTCAATCAGCCCAAGGCCTGGTTGAAGAGGCAGAAGTTATCCTTCATGCCACATAAAACAAACATCCAGAAGCTGCTTAGGACTGAACAGCCCAAGAAAGACTATACCTGGGCAAGTTAATACAATCGTACCTTGGTTCTCGAATGTCTTGCTACTCGTACATTTTGGCTCCTGAACACCGCAAACCTGGAAGCAAGTGTTCCGGTTTGCGAATGTTTTTCGGAAGCCGAACGTCCAACATGGCTTTTGCTTGAGTGCAGGAAGCTCCTGCAGCCAATTGTAAGCTGCGCCTTGGTTTTCAAATGGTTTTGGGAGTCGAAAGGACTCCCAGAACGGATTAAGTTCGAGAACCAAGGTACCACTGTAATAAAATAATAATAATACCAAGTTGAGCATTAAGTTCTTTGTGTGCCTCCCCATTTCTGGTATGTCCTCACCATGGAAGTTCTGCTGGCACCTTCATTACACACCTTTTGGCACCAGGCAAAAACCTTCCTTTTCAACCAAGCCTTTAGCTGATTAATATTCTATAGCCTTTTAAATATGCTTGGGAGAGTGGAGTGGGGTTATTGTTTTATTGTTTCTGTTTTAACTATTTATTTGTGCTTTTAACTTGCATATCTATTTTGGGAACTGCCCTAAGATTTTTTGCTGAAGGGCGGTATATAAATCTAATAAATAAAAATAAGTAAATAAGAGTTCAGAAATAGACTTGGAGAGAGACTTGGAGTGGGAAATAAAAGGACAAACGGACTGCACAGAGCTCCACACCAGCAATTTCAAGTGGGACTCACACTTTCAGCATCTCAATAGTAACCGGCAGTGACTTCGTTCTGCCCAGGGTCCCGTTGTCGTCATAGGAGCCTTCGTTCTCAAAGAGCAGCGAGTGCGCCCTGTGTGAGCCTTCTGCTGGTGGTGTTGATGGCAGGGGGCTCGTCAGCGCTTGCTGGATGCGGATGTGGAGCGGGAGCGGGGGCAGCCGCGAAGGCATCCGAGGCTCTCCAAAGCCCTGCTCAGCCATCCTCTTGCCTGCATCTAGCACAGAGAGCCCTTCCTGCAGGGTTTCCGCCCGCAGTTCGGAGGGAAGGGGAGGCTCTGCCCCAGGGGTGGAGGAAGACGAAGGGACATGGGCAGGTTCTGGAGGAATGTGCGAAGGCAGAGGTGGCGAAGGAGAAGGTGGTGGGTGATGTGGCAGCATGTGCGCTGGTATCGAGGAAGGGTAGGACGACCTTTCATTAGGCGACTTGGGAGCAGCAGCCGATTCAAGGGATGAAGGCAAGTTTAATGGGATGCCTCTCTTGGGAGGCAAAGGCGGAGAAGGCTTAGACAAAGCTGTGCCACTACTGATTGCTTGAGTCAATTCAGCTAGAAGAGAAGAGAGGAACACTTGTTTGGTATGGTTACAGCAAGCACCCCAGATCACACAAAGGGGACCCAGACCAGGCAAATTCCGGAGAGAGGCAGGACCTTTCCGTGCCTTCAGTCCTTAACCCAATGGAAACCAATTTGCCAGATACCGACAGGTCATTGGGTGTCTCTGTGGTCTAAACCACTGAGCCTAGGGCTTGCCAATCGGAAGGTCGGCGGTTTGAATCTCCACGACGGGGTGAGCTTCCGTTGCTTGGTCCCAGCTCCTGCCAACCTAGCAGTTCGAAAGCACGTCAAAGGGCAAGTAGATAAATAGGTACCACTCCGGTGGGAAGGTAAACGGCATTTCTGTGCGCTGCTCTGGTTTCGCTATAAGCAGCTTAGTCATGCTGGCCACATGACCTGGAAAAACTGTCTGAGAAAAAACGTCGGCTGCCTCAGCCAGTAAAGCGCGATGAGCGCCACAACCCCAGAGTCGTTCGCGACTGGACAGGTGTCCTTTACCTTTACTTTTTTACAGGTCATTGGCAAACAAATGGGGGAGAGAGCCAGCAAGGTAGAACGGATAATGAATGGAACTTTAAAGTTTTGTTTTTCCTACTCATCCCTTTATTGATGGCTTTTTCCTCTTTTCTTGCCTCATATATTTAGGTGCTGCTGTTTACACACTGTTAATTTACAGCATTTGGCTGTTAATGTTTCGCTAGCTTAGTTAACCAAGCCATGATTTATTTAATGGGGATTTCTTAAACTATGGTTTGTTTGATCAACTGAACACTGCCCAGTGGCTTAATTATGTTTAATGCAAACAAACCACAATCTAAAGTCATGTTTTCATTGTGACTTGCAAACCTTAAGATGGCTTGGCACTAGATGCAAAACCACCACCCTTCAGTAACCATGGTTTGTTTGGCCACATGTGGGGTACCTCTGGCCCTCTGGATGCTGCTGAACTATAACCCCCATCATGCCTAGTCACTGGCCATGCCTGCTAGAGCTGATGGGAGATGTAGTTCAGAAACATCTAGAGGGCCAAAGGT
Organism: Podarcis erhardii; assembly: GCF_964252035.2. NCBI lineage: Eukaryota > Metazoa > Chordata > Lepidosauria > Squamata > Lacertidae > Podarcis > Podarcis erhardii. Next base: position 67,757,362 of record NC_138511.1, read on the forward strand.
TTCCCACATCTGACCCAGATGCTCACTCAACTATAAAGCCACAAGGGGCAGGTGAAGCTGGAAAACAAAAGAAACTTTGGAGATACAGGCTATGGTTTCTTTGATCATCTGTGGGGAAGCTCCTGATAAACTTGTGGTTTGTTAAGGAAATCATGGCCTTCCCCAACTTGGTGCTCTCCAGCTGTTTTGGACTACAGCCCCAGCCAAAACAGCTAAGCTGCAATGTGACAGTTTTACTCTTAAAAAGTGGGGTGTAAAGGCATTTAATAAATAATAATAACCATTAGATTTAGATCTGTGATCAAACCCCTGTTATAATTTTGGGATGTCACTCTCTCAGCCTCAGTTCCTCAACTTACCCCCATCTCAAAAAATTAAGAGAAAGCAACAACCTTGTATAGAAAAATGACAGCTTTAGATCACACTCATACACGGAATACTGGATTTTTACCTATTATTCTACAGCAAGGTAATTTCCAGTCCACAGGCCAATTTTGGCCCACCACAGATCCAATATTGGCCCACAATTGCTGTTTTACCCAAACCACATCCACCCGCCCATCAACTGAAGTGCCTTGTTACATCAGCTGATGGGCAGGATGACGGGATATAATTCGACACTGGATGTGAGAGCAGGGAACAAGATAATGCAGTCAAGGCTGCAGGATTTAATCCCTGCTCATCATTCATTCATAAATATTATCTTAGCCCTTTGTTTTCTGCCTCTCCTGGGGCTTTCTTGATCACATCAAGCTCTATAGCAAAAGCTCAAATTGTGACATGTTCCTCCCTGTGGCAGCCCAAACAGGTTCTAGGGGAAGGACAGACTACACCCTACTACTCCCGTAACCCCCCCCCCTTTACATATGCATTGACTTAACCAGAAGATTTCATACACACCTGATTCACCACATCAATATTCTAACATGGATGCCTACATACTTCATATTAACATGGGAAGCTGAGTCACTTCCTTGCTTACTGTGTTGTCTGATGGCTCTGGTTTCTGGTTTTAGTAAAGAGTGTTTTCGTTCCCTAGAGTTTTATCCACAAGAGTGCCATGTTTATGTCCAGGGGATGAGGCAAGTCCTCTTTGTATTAGCTGAGTCAGTCGTCCCAAACTTCGTGCCTTCTAGATGTCGCTAGACTCCCACTGTTTCCGGTCCTGGTCAGCATGACCAATGGGCTGGGGTGTTAGAAGCTGGAGTCTAACAACATCTGGAGAGTCACATGCTTCAGGAAGCCTGATCAAAACTATACCTACAGACCAATCCATTTCTGTCTCTGACATTCTACTTCCATGCATCCCCCAACACACACACACACACACACACACACACCCAATCCCAGGTGCTATCTGGCCAAGTCCCTTCTCATCGCTTTATATTTAAGCTCTTCCCTTCATATAAGATTGTAAGGTAGGGCTCCGCAAGCGATACAGTATAGAATTTCCTGCTATCATTACCTTGTTTGTCAGAAACAAAAGGCACACTACGCCTTACAATGTGAGTACATGTGCGTTCAGAGTAGGATTGTGAAATCTACCACACACTCCCACTGCGAATTCTCAGCAGGTGAGCAGGAACAGGTGCAGTCTTGGAAGATCTGTTTACGTTTCACCCCTCCTTCTCCCCACACCCTCAAACCGCAGGTGTTGCATAGCCCTTCCCTATATACTGCCAGGCTGTGAGTGCTACAGACATTCTTTCTGAAAAGCTTATGGCAACCTGCTCTTGTTGGTTACATTCCCTTGCCTTTCTTCCTTCATGGCATTCCATTTCTAAACAGCTCAGGTGAGTGGCTTTGTTGATATACCTTTGAACTGTGTTAAGAGACACATTGGGAAATACAGCACTGGCTTGGGCCGCATATTCCCCACCTATCCTTTACAATATATGAAGCGACCACAAAAAAAGCTTTGCTTCAGAGAACTAAGAGTTCTAAAACCTGACCAGCATCTAGAGGGGAGGAACAGCTAGAAATCACATGAACAGCTGTAAACTTGCAGAATGAACACTACACAAGTACACACACCTACATGCATGCAGTACTGTCTTACTACATGTTCATGCTTGGCCTGTGATGAGCTGTGCTGTGTACACGGCACATTTCCACAGGCTTATGCAAATGGATCCTTGCTGTTTGGAATGGGAATGAGTTACCAGAAGCATTCCAGAAAAGGTAGGACAGTTAAGAGTCTAAGTCACAGAACAGTCCTGCTCATGGTGGCCATGCCAAAAGAACAGCAAACTTCACAGCCAATTAAAGATATATCTTATTCTTGATATTGCCCAGGAGGGTAACCTATTAAAGCACAGAGGCTTGAGAGTTTAGGATTGCCTCTCTGTCTCTTTCTCTCTTACACGCAAACTTCTTTATTATATGCTCCAAGTTCTAGTGCTGTGTTTTTGGAAAAGTCTCCTAAGATACTTACAACAGAGGTATAAGAAGAAAGGAAAGTGGCATCAGGAGGCCTAGCAAAGCAAGAGAAAGGAATAAGAGACTGTGTAGAGCGTGAATGCAAACCAGATCCATTCAGAAAAATAAAAGATCCAGAGCGTGTGTGCCATGATCCACTCCCAATTGGTAACAAATAGACAAGAGTGAAACAATTATTTTCTGTATCTCAGCATAACACTTCATGCATTTGATGAAGTAGCCCTTGTAGACTTATACCACAATAAATGTGCTAATCTAAGGACAAGTACAGACATTAAAAAGCAAAAGAAAAATGTGGAAAATTGAGTGATTATATATATATTTGGTGCTTTTTCTTCAGACTTTGCCCCATCCACACTGAGCTCGTATCAATTACAACTACAGTAAGAATCAAGGAAGGGCCTGGAGATGGAACAAGGCACATTGCATACACAAAGAAGAGCCACTTACCTATTAAGGGGTTGCTATTCCTATTCATTGGCTTGGGAGGTGGAACAGGGGGTTGCTTGGCTGGTGCTGCCGTGGTAGCATTCGCAGCAGCAGTAGTGCGAGCATTTGTGAAAGCAGAGGGCACAGTCCTAGGGGCTGGGGAGGGAGCAGTGGAAAAATTGACCCCTTTCGCTGTGCTGGTGGCAGCCGCAACTGTGGAGGGAGGCATAGTCCTTGCGGTGCTGCTGGGAGGGCCAAGATCCCTCGCCTGCACATTGCTTGTTTCCTGAGAGGAGGATGACAAAGGTCGTTTCGGGGGAAGCAGAGGCTGTTTAGGAGCATGAGAATCATGGTGGTGGTGGTGCTCCACTTCTGAATTGGGATGGCCGTCCAAGGTTCCTGCAATGAAACATATTTTGCTTTTGTTTTCAGCGACATTATGACAATACCTAGAAAAGAACATCTCATCTCAGGGTAGCTCTCTGTTTGATCATCATAGGGAGCATCATTAAAGGGAGCCAAACCTTTTAAAAGTACTGTTATCTGCCCACTTGACATAAACCCTGAGCTTCCTTATGTACGTGAAGGAGAGGGTTGTGGCATCTTAGAGACTAATTCATCTTTCTGCTGAGTATGAAGGTTTGGACCACAACTTACTTCCTATATAACATGGACCTTCTGCCTCTAATGTAGCTTTCTCGCCTGGTATCCTCCGGATATTTTGGATTTCAACTCTCACCAGCCCCAGCAAGCACAACCAAATCATCTAGCAGCCACCAGGCTGAGGGGAAAGAGTAGTGCCCACAAAAGCATCGGCCACTGTAAACCAGCTGGCCTTAAGGTGCCTCACACCACTCTCTTTGGATGGCTGCAAGCCAAGAGCATATCCAGACAGTATGTTTTGCACTCCTGATTGGGCACACCAGCTGCAGGTTCCTACCCATGACACCTCCAGCACCGGGAGCCTAAAAAGCTACCATAGACTACATAGATACCACAGTCCATACGGGTTTCTGCCAGCCATGCCAATCAGTAGTCATCAGCAGAGTGTTTAAGACCTTGCATGCCTCTGTGTGTGATACAGATCAAAACCAGCAACAGTTTCCCAGTTCCTGTATTTAGAGCAAGGAAACTGTGTCTCTCCATACATTGTTGGACTCCATGATCCCTGACCATTGGCTATGTTGCCTGGGGATGATGGGAGAGGGAATCCATCAATTTCTGGAGGGCCTGAAGCTTCTCCATCCCTGACTTAGAACCTTAGCAGGGATATCCTGAAATTTAAGCATTTATGAAAAACAGTGAGTAGTATTATATAATATGCTAACCCTAGCTATGCTTTGCTCCATTGATAGGATCGCTTCATAGCATCCCAGGAGTCCCTTCAGGCACTCCCTACATGCATATATGAACACACACCCTGCCATCACCAACTGTTTTGTGGCCTGTTTGTACATGGCACTTTTTTGGAATGTTTTTAGGTTTTGTGTTCAAAATTAAACTTGCTTGTAAGCTGCCATCAAATGAGATGGAAAGGGCTTAAACTAATAAGTGCCTCCACTTATCGGAAAACAGAAAGCAACCTTAAGCTGATTCAGATCTTTGGTTCATCCAGTTCAGTATTGTCTACACTGGCTGGAAGTGGCTCTCCAGGGTTTCAGACAGGGGGTTTCTCCCACCACTACCTGGAGAGGCCAGGGATTGAACTGGGGATCTTCTGCTTGCAAGGCAGATGTTCCACCACTGACCTATGACCCTTCCCCAATGAAACAGCAATAGAATTAGGTGATTTTAAACTCTGGATTTAGTTGTTTTATTGAGGGAGCCCTTTAAATGGCAATGCTCATTTCTTCAGAATGTAGTTAGCCAGACCTGCATTTGGGGACCCTCCTACTCATTCTGCTAAGTGAAGCACTGGACTTCTACCTCCTGCCCCAGCCCTGCCTTTATGGCACCACAGACTTGAAGATTCTAAAAGTGCTGAGTTTTTGCAAAGAGGGCCTCTTCCTAGTAGTCAGGAAAAGGATCCTATGCACTGTTCTCTGTTTCCACCCAACAGTTCCAAACGATTCTGATTAAGCATTAAACAATTGTCCCTGGAAAGGGGTGGGGAAACTGCATTGGAAAGTCTTTACAGTTATTTATGTGCTGTTTGTTGGAGGAAACTTAAAAGGTTTCTTCCAATTTGCAAACCAGAGTTCAAGGTGAAGGCTGGCACTCAGCAGCAAAGCGTGGGCAGGAGGAGACAGAACGTCTGATAATAAGAGAGATAAATTGGGTGGGGCTAACCCCCTGGAAGTGAAGGTGTGAGTCGCTTGTGTTAGAAACTTGTGTGAGAATGAGGAAATCTTCATGGGTGGGTGTGCTCCACAGGAGAGACCCAAAACTGGTATTTTCACAGTGAAAGCCTGATAGTTAATGAAAAACCCTTCTCAGAGAGCCACCACTTCTGCATCCCAGTTTCTCACCTTGTGATTTCTTCAGCTCCTCTAATGGAACAGGCTTCTTAAGGCTTGTTCTTTTTCCAGTCTCTTCCTCCAGGTGTGCAAGGCTGACAATCCCAGAACCGTCAATGGGGATAGTGTGTCCATTTTTCAAGGCATCGTGGCTGAGTTTGTCTGGCTCCTCCTCATCTGTTTTGGTTGTGGGGGGGAGATAGATTAAATAAATAAATAAGAGTTAAGGAAAGCACAGACAGGCCTGAAGAGTGAGGCAGAAAATTGGCCAGGAAGGAAAAGGTGCACATACCATGTAGCAACAAGCCTGCCAGAAAAACACTGAGTCTGCAGGTGGTGGCTGAGTATTAAATATTGGTGGCTGGGATTTAAAGAAAGAAGGCACCTTTGAATAGGCCTAGCTGAGACTCCTGCGTTGCAAGGGGTTGGACTAGATTACCCTTGAGCTCCCTTCCAACTCTACAATTCTATGATTCTGTGATAACACCTTCAAGTAAAAAGGATTGATGAGTGGCGTTGTTAAGGTAAAATAACATCTGGTCCATTTATCATGACACAGGTGGGGGAATCCCAAGCATAGCAGCTGGGGCAGCCCTTCTCATTTTCTAGCACATTTTTCTTCAACACAGTCAAAAGGCTGAGGGCCCTATTTATTTAGACCTGACATGGGAAGCTTACAGAGGAATGCAGTCACACTGCAACTGATGGAGCTATACAGCCTAGGAGCTTTCATCTATTCTAATTAAACACCAGAGAAACTCAAGAGACAGCAGCCAGCAACCCCAAAGAATTCATAAGGTGCCTCTAGCCTTGAAAGGTGGGAAGCTTTTCCCCACTGTCTGAGTTCAACAACTGGAGTCCAAAGCTTTCCCTGTTAGTGTTATTCTCATTAGAAAAGAACGAAGAGTCTACTGGATAGCTACAATAAAGATCTATGATTCAAAGAGAATTTAAGACAAAAGGTGGCATCCAATGTTAGCTATACTCAGAGTAGACCCATCGAAATTAATGAACATGGCTAACTTGGGTTCATTGATTTAAATAGGCCTACTCTGATTAGAACATAGTTAAATACAAAGCTAGCAGGATGCATCCTATTGGTTATAACATCAAAGTGGTCTAAGATACAAATATAAAGCATTATTTATTTTTAATTGATCTATTTGTGTCAAGGTTCAAGCATTTGTGCACAAATCCACAAGAGTCTTACCAAGTATCTAATCTTTTCATTATTAATGGGGTCTAATCAGCAAGTAGTGGGTAGATCAAAAGGCAAGCACCTGCCACCTCTTACTGGTTGGTTTGATAAAACATGGAAACTTTTAAGTTACAGGCAATATTTCAATCCAAATTAAAGGGGTGTGTAACCTGCTCTGTTTCTAGAAAAATGTTTTCTATTTATTACATACGTAGACTTGGCAAAAAATATATATGCATAGAAGACCTTTGCATCCAAGTTCAATATTTATTTTGCACTGTGAAAGGAGATGGGAGAGCAAAGGGAAATGCTAAAAGAAACTGCTGAAGAAATGTAAACTTTGCAGCTCTTGAACTTCAAATATACAGGCAACAATGCTTCTCTATTTTGTAGCCACTCTTAAAAAAACACCTCTTAAAAATACCGTAAGTCAAACCAGGGAGGGGGGGCAGGGAAAGAAGTGCAAGACCTTGAATGCACAGTCACATAACACTGACTAGAAAAAATACTTAATCTTATTCTGGTTTGGAGGGAACAAGTTTGCTCAATTGCTTTGCCAACTCATAAAGTCACAATTTTTTACATCCAATGACATAGAACTGCACCCCAAGAGCACCTGTTCCTGCATTGCTGCCTACACATCTTCCAGGGCCCTGTGTTGCAGGTCCTTTTAACACGGTATTCTTAATGAAAGCACCCTGAGGGTTGTGCTAGGAAGTGATATAGAGAGAGACTTGAATAAATAACGCTCCACATCTCATGTATTGTGCTTAATTCTTCCTGCACTGTCAGAATTTGGTGTAGCAGCCCAGGGCAAGGCCAGATCCAGAGGGTGGCAACATCGGGCCTTTGCTAGAGCAGCAGAAGGCTCGCCACTCATATCAGTGCTACCTTTTCCACTTTGGAGAGTATCCAAGAAAATCACCTGCGGCCCCAACAGCCTAACTACACGTTGACATTAACATTGTGTATTTTCAAAAAGGAGCCCAATTGTCATCAAGATTGCACTGCATGGGGAAGGAAGGTTTAAGCCTTCCCACCCTGGCCATAATATACTGTATTTTTCGCTCTATAAGACGCACCAGACCACAAGATGCACCTAGTTTTTGGAGGAGGAAAACAAGAAAAAAATTACTCTGAATCTCAGAAGCCAGAACAGCAAGAGGGATCGCTGCACAGTGAAAGCAGCAATCCCTCTTGCTGTTCTGGCTTCTGGGATAGCTGTGCAGCCTGCATTCGCTCCATAAGATGCACACACATTTCCCCTTACTTTTTAGGAGGGAAAAAGTGAGTCTTATAGAGCAAAAAATACGGTATGTGAAAGTCACCACATTCATTCTCTGCCAATATGAGGAGGTTGTTTTTTTCCCCTAGCGGCAACTTTTGCACTTGGTAAGATCTCCTTCCTGCACTTAAAAAATAATAATAGCAGAAACTCACGCAAGAATTTTGCACATACCCCAAGCCAGAAAAATACATTTTAAAGAAGCAGTAAAGAGGGAGAGGAATAATAAAGCGTCAGTCATTCCCTCTAATGACAAGCGATATATTACTTTTTGGAGCACTGTTCTATTTGCCTCTCTTTCTTGGATCTTATACTGTCTAATTATGTCAGCGACTGAGCAACGGCGGAAACAAGCCCCCAGTTCTCAAGGGGCTCCTCTTCTTACTCTACTTCCGATTTACCTCTTGACTCAATTTGTTCCAAGTTTGGTTTACTTTGGGCAACTGGGAGTGAGTTGTTGTGGTTTGCTTAAAAAAACCCAAAACTACGATAAGTTCAAGGGGAAAAAACCCCATTTGACATCGCTTGTGCCTGGAAGATTTTAAATGTTTTAAAATTGTCTGCCGTAGTTCAGCTTTATCTCTCAATGTACTTATCACATTACACCAATGTACCCTTGAACCTTGCAAACAACAGTTGCTCAATCAACAGGTATACATACCATTAATTAGCAGCAATTTTTGTCATATACTGTTCCGGGTTTTTGGTTTTCTGTGGGGGTTGATTTGGGCTTTTCCACCACGCCACCACCCCCCCCCGGTACTTTTTTCTGCTTCCAATTTCTCAGCATGCTTCAGTTTAAGGAGGAAATTAAGGCAGAAGTTCATACAATTATCCTGGCAACATATAAAGGCAATGGCTTTTGATGCAATGCCATACAAAGGCAAAGCTAAAAGCCTCTGGCATATGATGGCTTCTAAAACTGAAAGCTGATGAGAGAGAGTGAAGAAACAAGTCGTTTTTGTGAGGGATGGTAGATGCAATGAAATATGTTCTTTGAAGACTAAAACCTATATGAATGGGATAAAGGAGCACAGCAGTAACTAGGAAAAGGATCTGGAAAAGGATAAGCTTAAGGTAGGAAGGAGCACAAACACCCTCCCACCTCTGAATTTGTGTGAATGTCCACAGAACCCACATCTGGAATTAAAGTTCTCCAAGGGACAGGCAGGAAGCACAAGCTGCTTCAGACTCTGACCTCCATTAGCCCCAATCAGGATGCCCACTGGTCAGGGACGTGTAGTGAGTCATTTAAAAAACTAACTAAGTTAGTTCTTGGTATGAGCTTTCGTGTGCATGCACACTTCTTCAGATACACTTCAGATACACTGTGTGTATCTGAAGAAGTGTGCATGCACACGAAAGCTCATACCAAGAACTAACTTAGTTGGTCTTTAAGGTGCTACTGGAAGGAATTTTTTTTATTTTGTTTTGACTATGGCAGACCAACACGGCTACCTATCTGTAATTTAAAAAACTGTTCTGCATTGCTTTTTAAACTTTTTAAATGTTACTGTATGCCACCCTGATGTTTTGTGAGAGGGCTATATATAAAGGTGGTTTTTAAGCTGAGTTTGGATGGCCATCTCTCATGGATGCTTTAGCTGAGATTCCTGCACTGCAGGGAGTTGGACTAGATGACCCTTGAGATCTCTTCCAACTCTATAATTCTGTGATTCTAAATACTTAAATAACTAAATGGAAGTTGTAAGCCAATAACATCTGGAGGACACCAAGTTGGAGAAAGCTGCCTAGGTTTTATTTTTGCCAGCTGGGAGGGCTTCAAAAGCATGTTGCTGTCTCTCTTTCTAAAAAACACTCACAGAGAAAGAGTTTATTCCTTCAATAGAAAAATCAGTCCCTAAAACAAGGGGATTGAAACAAATCTGCCAAGCAGCTATACTGTTCTTAACTCTAAATTGTAGAGGTTCAAAGTTACTTTCAACCACCCATCAAGATATAAGAAGACTCATTCTAAAAATTTAGAAATTCCACTAAAATGGTTGTTCCCCTTCTACAGCTATTATCCTCCTCAAACTGGATTACCAGAGGACACTCTGTGGTGCAGGAGGATAAGAGATTATGTGGATATGAAGTATAAAGGAAACTGGTCTTCTGTGGCTCCCACTTACAATTAGCCAGCTGTTGCCTAGGCACTCAAGTGTCTCTACGGCAGGGCTGAGAGCAAAACAACCAGAATCAGCAGACTCTGTTCCAACAGCAAGGCTGATGTTATCTTTCTTCCCCTCCACCCATCTCTTTTAGAGTCAGAGGCGAGGGCTAGGAAGGGGAGGGGGACTAAGCTCTCATTCTATTGAGAACCTAAGAGGAAAGGGTATTTCCTTTGCTATCTTTTCCTGTGAGTAGGGCTGGATTAACTATTATGCTAAGGCCTCTACAGAGTTGTTACTGCCGGAGGGGCAGAGTGTTTTTAAAATGTTTTTTTTTAAAAAAAAAAATTTATATGTGGGGGGTGGGGGTGGGATGGATGTTTGGTTGGGCTTGGGGATTATTATTATTTTAATTATTATTTTGATGTTTTGTAATTTTTACATTTTTTGTTTGTATTGTTTTATTGGTTTTGTTTGTTTAAGGTGTTATTTTGTTCTTAGGGGGAGGGTTCAGGGCTGCCGGGGAGTGGGCCCGAGCCCACAAAATGGCTGGGGCATGTTCCACAGGGGGGGATGCACTGGGACAACCGATCTCAGTGATCACGGGTAGGAGGAGGAGTTACGCTAAGACTAGACCATGTCATTACAGAGGGGGCAGGTTTAGTCGTTGTCTGAGGACTATCCCTGCCTCCGGGTCTGGTCCTGACCGGATGGATACTAGAATCAGCAAGGGATACCCACATGAACTGAAGGTGCTGCTGTGCAATGCCAGCTCAATGATTCATAAGACCACTGCCATCCATGACTTGATCATGGATGGAGGGCTTGACCTGGCATGTGTAACAGAGACTTGGTTGGATGAAGCAGATGGGCCTGTCCTTGCCGCTGCTTGTCCACCGGGTTTCTCTTACGCACAGCAACCCAGGTCATGTGGGCGGGGAAGGGGGGTTGCAGTGATTTTTAGGAAGTCATTAGTTTGCACCAGGCGTCCTATTGGGAAGACCCAGTTTTCCGAGTGCATGTTCTGGAAGTTGGGCAATAGGGGCAGTACAGGATTCCTTTTGGTGTACCGACCTCCCCGCTGCACCAAGGATTCCCTGTCCGAGCTGCTTCAGGTCGTGGCGGATGTTCTCCTGGAGACACCTAGTTTGGTCGTCCTAGGGGATTTTAATATCCATGCCGACACGACCTTACAAGGGGCCGCTCGGGACTTCGTGGAAAGCATGGCCTCCATGGGGCTGTCCCTGAATAAGTCTGGCCCAACCCATAGTCGCGGACATGCCTTGGACCTGGTGTTTACCTCTATGGATGTTGGTGATCTGACACTAAGTAAAAGCGAAACGAAAGAAGTGCCATGGTCAGATCACTTCCTGGTGCAACTGGACTTCTCTGCGACCCATCCCCTCTGCAGGGAGGTGGGACCAATTCGGATGGTCCGCCCCCGCCACTTAATGGATCCAAATGGTTTCCAGAGAGTGGTAGGGGATGCTTTATCCCATGTTGATGGCCTTTCAGCCGATTCCCTGGTGGCCCGCTGGAATGTGGAGTTAACCAGGGCTATTGACTGTTTGGCTCCGAAGCGCCCTCTCCGATTGCATGGAGCCTGGACAGCCCCGTGGTTTTCCACGGATCTGAGGGCAATGAAACAATCGTTGAGACGGCTAGAGCGCCGGTGGCGGATAACTCATTCCGAATCTGACCGGACACAGGTTAGAGCTCAACGTCGAGCCTACCAAGTGGCGATAGCGACGGCGAAGAAGAATTTCTTCACCGCCTCTATTGCATCTGCAGAAAACAGCAGCAGGAGACTTTTTCAGGTGGTTCACAATTTAGTGGAGCCACCTGCAACATTGGGGCCCATTACGGGCCACATGTTCTCCTGCAATGATTTTGCAAAGTTTTTTGCAGATAAAATCGCTCAGATTCGGGAAGTAGACTCCACCGTGGGAGCAGGGCCGGGGCGGGAGAGTGCTAGAGTTCTGTCTAGTCAAGTTGAGTGGGATCAATTCCAATCTGTTACCTCCGAGGATGTGGACAGGCAGCTTGGACGAGTGAAGCCAACCACCTGTCTCCTGGATCCTTGCCCATCCTGGCTTATAAAAGCTAGCCGGGAAGGACTGGGCGATGGGCTTCGTGGGGTGGTGAATGCTTCCCTCCGTGAGGGAGCCTTCCCAGACCCGCTGAAAGAGGCGGTTATTAAACCGCTTCTTAAAAAACCATCTTTAGATGCGGCCACGATGGCCAACTATCGCCCAGTTTCAAATCTTCCATTCTTGGGCAAGGTGATTGAGCGAGCGGTGGCCGAACAACTCCAGGCACGCCTGGAAGAAGCGGACCATTTGGATCCCTTCCAGTCGGGATTCAGGCCTCATCATGGGACTGAAACTGCCTTGGTCGCACTGGTTGATGATCTTCGGCGGGCTAGGGACAAAGGTGAGAGCTGTTTCCTAGTTCTGCTGGATCTCTCAGCGGCGTTTGATACCATCGACCATAACATCCTTCTGGACCATCTTGAGGGGCTGGGAGCTAGGGGCACTGTCATACAGTGGTTCCGCTCCTTCCTCCTGGGCCGTGTTCAGAGAGTGGTGGTGGGGGATGAGTGTTCAGACCCCTGGGCTCTCACTTGTGGGGTGCCTCAGGGTTCTGTCCTCTCCCCCATGCTTTTCAACATTTACATGCAGCCGCTGGGAGAGATCATCAGGAGGTTTGGGCTGGGTGTTCATCAGTATGCGGATGATACCCAGCTCTACCTCTCTTTTAAATCAGAACCAGTGAAGGCGGTGAAGGTCCTGTGTGAGTGTCTGGAGGCGGTTGGAGGATGGATGGCGGCTAACAGATTGAGGTTGAATCCTGACAAGACAGAAGTGCTGTTTTTGGGGGACAGGAGGCGGGCAGGTGTGGAGGATTCCCTGGTCCTGAATGGGGTAACTGTGCCCCTGAAGGACCAGGTGCGCAGCCTGGGAGTCATTTTGGACTCACAGCTGTCCATGGAGGCACAGGTCAAATCTGTGTCCAGGGCAGCTGTTTACCAGCTCCATCTGGTACGTAGGCTGAGACCCTATCTGCCTGCGGACTGTCTCGCCAGAGTGGTGCATGCTCTGCTTATCTCCCGCTTGGACTACTGCAATGCACTCTACGTGGGGCTACCTTTGAAGGTGACTCGGAAACTACAACTAATCCAGAATGCAGCAGCTAGACTGGTGACTGGGGGCGGCCGCCGAGACCATATAACACAGGTCTTGAAAGACCTACATTGGCTCCCAGTACGTTTCCGAGCACAATTCAAAGTGTTGGTGCTGACCTTTAAAGCCCTAAACGGCCTCGGTCCTGTATACCTGAAGGAGCGTCTCCACCCCCATCATTCTGCCCGGACGCTGAGGTCCAGCGCCGAGGGCCTTCTGGCGGTTCCCTCATTGCGAGAAGTAAAGCTACAGGGAACCAGGCAGAGGGCCTTCTCGGTAGGGGCGCCCGCCCTGTGGAACGCCCTTCCAGCAGATGTCAAAGCGATAAACAACTACCTGACATTCAGAAGACATCTTAAGGCAGCCCTGTTCAGGGAAGTTTTTAACGTGTGATATTTTATTGTATTTTTGCTTTCTATGGAAGCCGCCCAGAATGGCTGGGGAGGCCCAGCCAGATGGGCGGGGTATAAATAATAAATTATTATTATTATTATTATTATTATTATTATTATTATTATTATTATTACGGTTCAGTTTAATGGTTTGACTGCATGCAAAAAATGTGTCCAGCTTGCTTCTTGCAAAATTCCCCATAGCTCAGAACAGGGTGTCTTTCCCCACCAGCACAATGCAGAGGAGTACACTTCCTAGCTGGAGGAAAACAACACACTGAGCTTAGCCAGCCTGAACTTTTTCCTGCAGAAGACTGCAAGGGTGAGGTGCAGTGGCGTTAGGGAAGCTGTGTTCAAGGTGATGTATTGGTCTGCACAAGTTTTTTTAGTGTAAAAATCATGGCAGATGAGAGACAAAGATCTGCAAGCGTGAGAAAAAGACTCCCAGAACACGACTTTGCTTAGCTCCCCTCCTGGGACTGTCCTTCAGCCTAGCCTAGAGGGGAGGAAGTCCGAGTTATTTGTACTCCAATTTGTTTCAGACCTTCCTGCCTCTAGTAAAACGACAACCAATTATTGCCATGCCGTAGCCAAGCAGCTACACTTAAGCAGGGACTTGTCTGAGCATTTGCTTTAGAATATAAGAAGCTGCCTGATATTCCTGCTTGGTGATCCATCTAGCTTAGTATGTCCTACACTGACTGGCAGGAGCTATTCCAGAGTTTCAAACTCCCCACCCCACCCACACTTCTGTTGAGCATTGATACATGCTCCTTTTGCCCAGACTTACCTGCAGATTTTCGGCATTGAACCTGGGACCTTCTTTATGCAAAGCCACTAGGCTATGCTTCTTTCTCTTTACCATATGCACATGAAATCCAAGAGAAAACCTTTACTACAGAGCTCACTATTTGAACTTTGGCAAGACACAGCCTCCCAAGCTAAACTACCTCATAGGAATGTGGTTGGGGCTAAAATGTCACACGGGGTCCCTTTGGGGAAGGGAACAAAATAAAACAGCTGTTCACCTCCAAGAATGAGCAATGTCCATAGTGTGAAAAGTTTAAAAGGCAGAACAAGGAGAAAGAATCACATATAACTGATGGGGGTGGGGTGGGGGCGGAAATGGCAGGGTGGGAGGCTGCACACAGGCATGGAATCCCAGAGGTGAGGTTTACTGGAGAGTCAGAATGGGCAGTGTAGGGTGGACAAAGGAAGACGGGTAAACTCACCCTGTTCAAGGTCTTCCAACAGAACCCCTCTTTTAATGAGCTCCTCTCTTGGCTTTCGCATTGAAATCTTTCGTTCTAAAACTGATATTACATTGGAGAAAAAAACCAGCACTCAGAATACAGGGCAAGTCGGAGATTTTGAAAAAAAAAATCCTTTAAGACACCATATGTGGCCTAAGTGACTGTTTTTTTTAGGGCTGAATGTTAAACTACTAGAGAGTCCAGACTGTTTGTGCTTATCTAAAACACTAGGAGGGACACAAACTATTTCCCCCAAACCATATCTCTGCAAGAAAAGGGGCTAGCAGCATCTTATTGCTAAAAGCACATAGCCTTTACTTTTAAGAAAAGTATTTCCCAAACATCTTTTCAAGAGAACCTCTGTCTGTGGTTGTGCCTTGTTCAAGGCTTCAGTCCCTAATGTTTGACCAGTTTTGAGGGTTTCCCTAAATTTGTGAAAACGAACATTTTTCATCCCACATCACTGTGTATGACATTTTTTACAGCTCCATTCCACCACCACCATCACCACCAGCCTTCTCCAAACACTTAGGGGCCTCCACGACCATTATGTGATGAAGTACAACTTGAGAGAGACAGTTGCAGAAACAGCTGTTCCCTTGCATGAGTGTAGATTACTTCTTAAATTTAAGCTTAAGATTTGATACGGGCCAATTCTGGAATTTTGCAAAAGCAGCTGAGAAAGGTGGGACCCAAGAAGGACAAATCCATTCCATCGCAAAGAACCCTCATAGGCTTGGGAAGAAGGGGATACAAAAGTTTAGTGTATTACCTTCCGAAGTCTCCTTAAACTTGCCACTGCTTTTCTTTTTTCTCCACTTCCAAGGTTTAAAGATCTTGCCAAAACCTGAAAACTTGCTTTTTCTCTTGGAAGGAGGTGTCGTGTCACCAGATTCCAGAACATCAGCCCCCATTCCAGCATCTTGTGATGGCTGATCCACCTCCTCAGCTACACAGAAAGGAAATACAGAAAAATACAGAAAAATTAATTACCTCTACAGTGGAGATAGAAATAAAGAAAAACTGTCTCTCTTGTTCTGTGTTAGGAAGATGCCTTATACCAGGTCAGACTATTTGTCCATACTTTTTCAGCAGGTAAGGAAACATTATAACTGTAGGTGCCTGTTTGATTTCACTAGGAAGTGTTCCCAGTTATGGCACTGTATTTTACGTAAGCTGCCTTGCCTTAAAAGAAATGTTCTAAATAAATAAATCATTTGCAGATTCCATCTTTCCATCCTCAAAGCCAATCCTCCAACTGACCGACTAGCAGAAATACAGGCTACATAGACGCCATACATTTCAAATCACATTTAAAGAACCCTGGGAAATGTAGTTTGTTAAGGGTCCTGGGAACTGTAGTTCCATGAGGGGCAAGCTAGTCTCCAAGATTCTTCTGGTGAGGGTGTACTTTGAACATGCTTCAAATGTATGGTGTGTTCACAGCCATAATGTAAATGGAAGGGAGAAACAGAGATACAAAGCCAGACAAGATGAATCTGAAACCTTCACACAGCCAGGCATTGTCAAACAAGAGCAGCAAGGAAAACAGTAGATATGCAAAGTCCAATATGTGTGTGCAAGAGAAGGTAGAAATGTGTTCAGAAATCCATTATGTGACCTATGGTTCACAAACAAAAATACTTTCTGCTGTACTGTACTGCTTTGCAGGACGATCTTTGCATCAAACCAGCCAAAATTATCTACTTTATCAGTAAAGTTACACTATTTGGTTTTTTCCTTCCTATTAAAAAAAGAAAGAAGGTGCTGATATCCTGGGCCAAGAGTAACAATCTCAGGAAAGCAACACAATAATCGCCTCCTACTCCACCTACTGTTCTGGCATTTTCCAAACATTTTCAAAAAGGAAAAGAGCTCAGGAGGGGAGAGTTGACTTGTGGGGAAAGTGTTCTGCAATTTGAAGCACCCAAATGAGTACAGCAAAACAAATGGGACTTGGATATGAATCCTGAGCCCAGATAGATTAGCTACTCATGCAGAATATTTATGTTTTCTGCAATCTTGGTTTGATTGCCCAACTGCAGAATGGGGCGGATGGATGGGAAGGGGGAAGCTCCTGAAAACATGGATCAACTGATGGCAAGGCTAGCTGCATAAATGCCTCCACTGGCAAGCAGGTGCCCGTTTCATAGACCTCAGGTTCACCAATAGCTGCTCCTGCCTCTGCCCCCTTTTTTAATTATTATTACATTTCAAGCACACTTTGATCCTACTTTTTTCCAGTTGGAAAAACTTCCAAAACAGCTACCAATGGTTAAAATATAATCAGTTAAAAGGTTAACAGGGGCAGCTAACCTTTTGTGGCCATAAGGCCGTACTCACTCTTGGGCCAATCCTGTAGGGGGCTTCTTGCCAGTGGTGTGTATGTTTACCCCACACTCTTGCTCTCTCACACACAGGTATACAGCCCCACCCATGCAAACCAGCTGAGGTGGGGGGTTGTTCTCACCTCTTCTCCACTCATCAGATGATCAATCAATTGAATGAAGAGGGGTACTTTACATACCCATCAAGACACTGGGCTGGCTAACTGGTTTAAACCTCTCCACCCACCCCAGCATCATGTATACTCTATATCAGGGGTAGTCAACCTTTTTATACCTACCGCCCACTAATGCATCTTTCTTGATGGTAAAATTTCCTTACCTCCCACCAGTGCTCGATGGAAGGATGCCTTAGAACCCCCTACCACCCACCTAGAATCCTGAAACGCCCACTAGTGGGTGGTAGGGACCAGGTTGAAAACCCCTGCTCTATATTGTATGTTATTTTTGCAGCCACAAATTTTGGTGAGGTCTTTGGTGTGGGGTATAAATACTGGCTTCATGTCCAGATGAGTCCCCCACCCCAAGAACACGTTTGCCACTCCTGACACAGAATGAAAAAGAAACAATTAAAAGAGAGGGGGAAAGGAAGGGGCCAACCAAACCATAATCAGCAGACATAATCAAAGAGCAAGGCTAGCCTTTGAAATATTACCCACCAAAAACAGGAGGAGGAGAACTCTTTCCTATTGTACTATTTCAGCCACTACATTTTTTGAGCGATTTAGCTTTAATGTTGTGAAGTTTCATTTTACTTAAAAGTGAAAAAGGTATCCATTCCCAATAAATAAATCAGGATACTATAGGAGTCCAAATGTCATGAGTCCCCTAGTTTAGGAGCTCAGAGCAAACATTATACCCTATGGGTGCAAAACCCTAGAAAGATAATAGCAGCACTATTTCATCATATTGTCACACTTTGCATACTATAAAATATTCAGACAATCAACAGGTGTTGGACACCATAAAGTGGTGTTACACAAATCCTTCCAGCATGTTCAAGTGAATCTACAGTGGTTTGTGATGCAGTGAAAGTAGAATGCAGTAGATAGGGTTTGAACATTATAAAATCAAGCTTCCAATCCCCATTTAAACCTCATTTAATTTCCTTAACTAAATCCTCCTCTCTCAGTGTTACTCACAAAGCATTTTTACAAGAACAGCAGCATGGCACACTGAAAACCATAAAAACCATACGGAAAACCACTTTAGAAATACAGTGGTACCTCAGGTTACATACACTTCAGGTTACATTCGCTTCAGGTTACAGACTCCGCTAACCCAGAAATAGTACCTTGGGTTAAGAACTTTGCTTCAGGATGATAACAGAAATCGTGCTCCGGCGGCGGCAGGAGGCCCCATTAGCTAAAATGGTCTTCAGGTTAAGAACAGTTTCAGGTTAAGAACAGACCTCCAGAACAAATTAAATACTTAACCCGAGGTACCACTGTAAATACATTTGCTCCTCTCTCTCTCTCTCTCTCTCACTCACACTCACACACACACACACACACACACACACACCCTGTATAGGATGTCTATCATCTTTGTGGCATATACTAGGGAAGCTCAAACCAACAGGATACTAGATAAAGGACAATAAAACATTCCAGAAGAAGAAGACTGAGCAAGGAAAGCATGATTTCCACATCACATTTTACTCAGAGAAGAACAATTCATCAGATTCCTTTGTCTAGCTAAATGAATGCCATTAACTTCATTAAAATGTGCAGGCAGGAATGGCAAGGAGGTGATCAGGGAAACAGAAGCACTTCCAAGATGCACTGTCTCTCCTCCTTCTGCTGTGACCTATAACATTAATCTGTAACGCAGATGCTGACAACCTGGATCCAAACATGGATCAACTAAGTCTGTGCAAAGCCTGCTTCTTTCCACACATAAGGGAAGAAGGAAGGGTACTACCAGAAGAAAGGAAGGAAGGAAGGAAGGAAGGAAAGAAAAATTCATTCTGCATCAGGGAGATGCCTGCCAGCAGTCAGAAACATTCAATTGCCAAGAAGTGTATTCACAATGCTCATTGGAGCATTCTGAACTTTTGTCTGGCAAGAAATGGTGAGCAAACATTTCCAAGCCTATTCATGGTCAGTAATGGTGCCATGCAAAACAGCAAACACCTATGTTGTGACAGAAGACCAGCAAAGTTGACCTCAAAATATATTTGGGATGCACTTCAAGTACTTTTTGAAACCCAGGATTTGATAGGACGTTCTGGAGCAAAACTAGCTATGTTCCCTCCTTAAAATAAGTTTTCTGATCCTCTAATTAATGGGTGGCATGCAAAGTTGACCCACCTGTCACTTCTTCACTTTTATATAAAAAGTTAGGAGGGTTTCTTTTTTCCCCTTTTGCAAAACCCTCTGGATGTCAAGATAGAGCACTAAACAAAATGATAAATTAGGCAGTTTACGTGTCACAATTAAGCCTGCTTTTGTGTTTATCACAGTTGAAATTCAATACAATGCCTGAATTGCTTAGAATGCACAATCAGTTTAACAATTCTGCTTTTTACTCTTGGGCTTGTAAAATTCAGAGACACTGACAAATAACATGTAAGAAGCGAAAAACAACAACAGCATGGCTACAATTTAAAATAAAAAGATAAATGCATGGCCAAACCACCACTTAACCTAAGGCATACAATAGTTTGCCCTTTATTCTGGTTAGTTTATAATTAAGAACAGTTTTCCATCATCCTAAACAAGACTGACACAGAATTATGCTAAAATGTCCAATGAAGTCTAATAAAAACTTCTAGATGCTATTCTTATAGCTCAGAGTGAAAACAGATGTGACTTGGGAGATCTGGGGTTTTGATTTCCCGCCCCCTCCAAGTTATTACCCAGCTGGAGAAAAATAACACAGATATGATACAGGTTGTCTTTTCCAT
This sequence comes from Podarcis erhardii, assembly GCF_964252035.2. NCBI lineage: Eukaryota > Metazoa > Chordata > Lepidosauria > Squamata > Lacertidae > Podarcis > Podarcis erhardii. Next base: position 67,777,360 of record NC_138511.1, read on the forward strand.
CAGTAGGATTAATAACAGCAGGATTGGGGGAGGGGAAGAATGTAGGTAAAAGATTACTGCCTGTTCTAATCCATCACCACCATTGCAGCACACAGCTGATTAAGTAAAAAAGAAGTCAAAACAGTTCATGGACCTCCTACCCACACCACGTCCCTTTTGGCCTTTAGGAGTTTATTAACATTCACTTCCACTTATTCATTTATTTAGAGCATGTCTACAGTCACAAATGCTCCCAGAGTGGTTTACGTACAACCATTTGTAGCAAGACAGTCCCTGCCCACAGGCATATAATCTAACAGCATGACACAAGAGGAAAGGGGGACAAGGAGGGAAGAGGAAGAAAAGGAAACAGTTCAGGGGCATGAGGTGCTTTCAGAAGAGCTGCTGGGATGAGTGGGATACCACTGACACAAACAGAAGAGCCACTAAAAGATCCACCTTATGAAGCAGCAGTGTCTTCTGTTGGTTCTGTATGATTAATTAGTGGGTGAATCAGCTGCTCCCAGTATTCTTTAGGAGTGAGGCATTTCAGGTAACTGCATTACTCAGAGATGGCTTATGCACTGAGGTGATGGGGCGTGTGTTCCCTTGGATTCCCCCGGAACAAATCTGGATTTCGGCAAGAGCAGAGATGAGGCACGTGGCAACCCAAGGAAACAACTGCACACTGGCATTTCATGTCCAGATTTGTTCTTAAAAAATATATATTAAAAATAGAAGGGCTTGCATAAAAGCCCCTCTTGGTGCTGATCAATCTTTGTTGCGTAAGAAAGAGCTTCAGAGAGCACACACCAACTTCACGTCTGAGTCATGAAGTTGGGAAAAATAGACACATCAGTGCCTTCCGGAAGACACAACAGGTGGAACTGAGAAATGGGTAGGGCTGCAGCTCAGCTTTCCCTGCCGATGGGCCCAGGTTCAGTTCTTTGCACTTCCATCTCTAAAGGATCTCAGGTAGCAAGTGGTGGGAAAGACCTTTGTCTGAGATTCAAGAGAGTTGCTGTGTAGACATCACCAAACTAGCTAGGCCAGCTGTCTCACTCAGTAGAAGGCGGCCTCTCAATGTATGAATTTATTCTCGTGTTGAGCAAAATAAAAACCACAAATGCAAACACTAATCAAAGTGGTTCACAAATCAAAACATATTCCAGGAAAACAGTATAAAACATTTAAAACTCTTGGAAGACACATATCCACAACATTACAACTATAACACATGTACTACAACAGATGAGCACTACAATACCAGATCAATCACCTGAGGGAAATTTCCACCTTTTAAGAAATTCTTATATTTATATAATGCCTTTCCTTCAAGGAGCTCAAGTACATTGCCCTCCTCCATTTGATCTTCACAACCGCACATTGTGAGGTAGGTCAGGCTGAGAGTATGTGACTAGCCCAAGATACAGTGAGATTCAATGTTGGGTGAGGATTTATACCTTAACTCTAGTGTCCAAAGTATATGAAAATACCCAGTTCAATCGCACTAGCAATTAATTCTGATGCCAATTCAGCTATCTGACATTTGTGCCACAAAAATTATTTGTGCAAGCTAGGAGGGAAACCCAAATAAAGCAGATGTTTAAAAGTCAAGCAGAATAAATAACTGCGGCCTAGGACCCACTTACCTACGGGACCGCCTCTCCTGGTATGCCCCGCGGAGGACCTTAAGGTGCACAAATGACAACATTTTGGAGGTCCCAGGTCGCAAGGTGGTTAGATTCGTCTCAACTAGGACCAGGGCCTTTTCAGTACTGGCCCCGACTTGGTAGAACGCTCTGCCACAAGAGACTAGGGCCCTGCGGGACTTGACATCTTTCCGCAGGGCCTGCAAGACAGAGCTGTTCCGTCTGGTCTTTGGTTTGGACTCAGCCTGACCCTTTTATTTCCCTCCCCTTATGGTTTTGATCTATGGGCTAATTTTAAAATGAGGCTGCATTTTAAATTGCATTTTAACCTGTATTTTAATTTTTCTTTTCTTTTCTTATTAAGTTTTTACTGTAATTTTACTGGTGTTAGCCGCCCTGAGCCCGGCTCTGGCCTGGGAGGGCGGGGTATAAACAAATTTTATTATTATTATTATTCATAATCTTGCTATAAATTTGGTCCTAAGGAATAAAGATACAGAGCAGTTCTTATATCAGACCAATGTCTCCTTGCATTGGAATATTCAAGCTTTTGCACTGCACAGATTCTGAGAAAGGTGAGTAGAATATCACAATCTGGATCATATTATACTTTTTTTTTTTACAGTTCTACTGTGCCTGTGATTCCCAGTATGTGTGAACTTTTAAGTACATTTGGCAACAAGGTTACCAGAGCAGACAATCTAAGTAAGTGTACATTTATAAATTCATGACCATCTTTTAATCCCAAACAATTTCATACAGCAAATCAAACATTTTCCTATGTTGGTACATATTCTGAACACAGATTTATTTATTTGTTGAAGTATTTATAATCCACTTTCATAAAAGTACAACACAGTGGTATACAACATACAAGATTATAATCAAACCACTAAAAGCACCAGTAAAAACATCAATAAAAACACCAATAAAACATCAGTAAGTATTGCTTGGTTTAAAGGAAGGAGGAAGCATATTGCAATGACCTGCCGAAACAGAACAGTTTTCAGGAAATGTGTAAAAGAAGGTAGGAACGATTCCTACCAAACATCCACTGGCAAGGAGTTCCACAGGGTAGAGACTGCCATACTAAAGGCCCTAGTAAAGGCGAAACAAATCTCAGGACAATGGGGAACCACTGGGGAAGTGCCCCATCAGAAGATCTGTGATTGAGAGTGGAGCACTTCAGTAGAGGTACAATGAAGCATCAAAATTCTATAAGGATTTATTCACGTATGTCATCAGTGAGAGACACACAAGACAAATGCGCCAACAATCACAATTACTGAAGAGGCTGACACTTGGGTGACATGGCATTCCTGTTGAAGATTAAGACTCTTGCATATACCAATAAATATGAATTATGAACACTGTGAAGAGGGTCACTGGGACCTCAGCCTCAGACCCAAAGGCAATCTAAACCAAGGAGTGATTTTCGTAAGCATGGCTCACTGAATAGCAATTGCTGGATTTGGGAGATGAAGCTTCACCTACAGCGAAAGACGTTTGACACAACACTGTTTCAGGATTATACAGTGGTACCTCGGGTTAAGTACTTAATTCGTTCTGGAGGTCCGTTCTTAACCTGAAACTGTTCTTAACCTGAAGCACCACTTTAGCTAATGGGGCCTCCCACTGCTGCCGTGCCGCCGGAGCACGATTTCTGTTCTCATCCTGAAGCAAAGTTCTTAACCTGAAGCACTATTTCTCGGTTAGTGGAGTCTGTAACCTGAAGCGTATGTAACCCAAGGTACCACTGTATGTGTAAAGAAGAACCTAGCAGGACCTGCAACAAAATGTTGCAGTATATCCTCATTTTCCACATAGGTGTACTCCAGTGCAAGGTGCCAGGTAGCCTTAGTGTCACCCATAAGCATAGTTTCCTGTTCTCTTTTCCAACTGACCCTCAGCATTCCATGGCTGCTGAGTATGCTCAGTGCCCAAGATGATGTTTTGGTGGAAGGGTTGCCCCCTTGGCTTTGATTTTAAAAGAAGTTGTGGGTTTGGGGAATACTTCCACAGACCTTAGTTAATGTTCCCTCAGTGGTCCTGTTTTTGGCTCCACTCCTGACACCACCCACTACCTGAATTTGCTATTAAAGGGAGCAGCAGCAACACGTTTGATAGCTGACAGGAAGATAAATTTAGAGTACTGCAAATACCCACACACCAAAATATTTTTTATCGAAGGACGGTGTATCACCTTTTGCAGAAGCCATATCAGTTGACCAAGATGAATTATTTTTAGAGTTCTATATAATATAAGGCACTACCATGGTATATTCGGTCTTAATACGAGAGAGAGATTTATTTTAATTGTTTCTAAGCTGCACAGTCAGATAACACACAGTACACCCATCTTGCTGAATCGAAACAAGTCTGAGTCTGATCAGTGCTCAGATGGCAAGCTGCCTGAGAACCCCTTGACCTCAGTGATGGAAGATATAATAAACATAATAAAATAATGTGTCTTAAACACCTTCATATATTTTATTAAACAAGAAGCTGAAACTTATGTGAACACCCACAGCTTTCACACCAAGGCACATTTTTCTATTGACAAGTTGCTTCAAATTACAATATTCAATTATAGTACTAGGCAAAAAGGCAATGGGAACATTGATATTCCACTGAATAGTGGTTCTAAAGAGGCAATTCATTGGAAACACACAATGGGTTGGCACAGGTGTGTAGCGACTGCATTCAACCGCAAGTAGAGGGGAATGGAACAACAACAGTTAAATGCAGTAACCCTAATGAATCAAAGCACCACATGTGGTCAAAGAAACTGGCTCACTCTTATTTTTAAGGATGTTATGAATGGCTGGATGACAGGGACTGATGCAGTTGAGATGCTCGTATCCCTTCACCATTCAAAGACTTTGTGAGCATGGGCTGTCTGGTTCTATCACTATTTTACCTACTTCTTCTTCTTTTTAAAGCTTTCTTGTGTTATACATTCCAAAAGGGTAGCAAGGTTAGTTACAACAAACACAGGAAGGAGTGCCATGGCACCTTAGAAACTACCAGTTTTTATGAGGCACAAGCTTTTGTGGCTACGTGTTCACTTCATCCAATACATTAACATCAGCAAATAAATTAAACATACAAATATAGATATGCAAACAGATGTGTGTATGCACTCATAATTCATGTGAAGGCAGCACTTCTTGCATCTGATGAAATAAGCTCTAGCCCTTGTAAATGTATGCCACAATAATTCATATAGTATTTATTAAGCCACAGGGCTCTACTTTATATGATAAGTCGTATGTCCCCAAGTGATGAAAAAAGAAAAAGATTACAAGTGCAAAGCTATATACTTTGCTCCATAGCAAGTGTATTTCTTTCAGGCCCAAGACCACAAAATTAGGTGTAAAATTAGCATATTGCATTGCACCAGCAGCAGGTGCCAACTTTGGACATAACACCAACACAGTCATCATGCGGCTAATGTCACCAAGCCAAGAAAACCCCATGATGACAGACACATCAGTGAAAACCTGTTATGCAGCACAGTAAGCCAGTAGGCCTTGGAATAGGAACAAATACAACTCAACGACACTCCACCTTTGCATTTGCTCTCACCTGAAGCCAGCAACAATTCTTCTGAGGTCAGTACAAAATAGCACACACTTTGCACCCTAAAATGCAGCAAAAGAGGTCTTACTCATACCAACCAACAGTGCAATAAAATCTAGGAACATTGGAAGCTGCCTTATACTGAGTCAGAACACTGGTCCATCTAAAAAAAAAGGGGGGGGGGAGAACACTGGTCCATCTAGGTCAGCATTCTCCGCACTGACAGGCAGTAGCTCTCCAGAGTTTCAGGCAGGGGGTATTCCCAGCCCTACCTAGAGATGCTAGGGACTGAATTTGGGACCTTCTGCATGCAAAGCAGATGCTCCACCACTGAGCTATGGCCTTTCCCATGCAAGCCTTTTGTACTGTACTGATGTAGTAATATAAAGGCAGTGGTATTTCCATTTTTGCTCTTTCATTAAGGAAGCCTTTTCACATGCCCTCGACATACCTTCTGCCAAAAGTCATATTTCTCATTCAGAAACTGCAACTCCCATATGATTAAGAGTAGCAGTCAGTTTTGAGACACCTACTTCATTCAGGCATCTGAATGATTCACAGGGAACACTGCTCCCATTTTAGACATGTCTTGCCATCTACATGTACCATCTGAATACTTCCTTGTTTCTTGACAGCAAAATAATATTTTAAAGAATTTGTCATAATTATTTGCCTATACCAGAGGTTGGGAACCTGCGGACATTGTTGGGCTATGGTTTCTGTCATCCCTGACTAGTGAGGTGGGTCTTCTGGAAAAATTCGAATTGGAAACCTATGCAAATTACTGGATAATTTCCATAGGTTTGGGAATATGTCTAATGCCCTAAAGAGTGGTCTAATTTAGCATGTTTATTTTACTTGTACTTAGCAAACAAGTTAAAACAGTTTGAAACTGTCAAGATTGCCTAATAATGAATTTGCAATTGGCATTCATTCATTGTTACTAAAGAACTTATGAAAGAAAAAAATCCCCACGGAAAAACAAAGCGGTGGAAAAATTTCCACCGCCCATTACTGTCCCTGACAGTTGCCATCCCAGATGGAGTTGGAAGTCCAACAACTTCTGCAGGGCAACAGCTTCTCCACCCCTGGGCAATACCCAACTTTTCCAACACTGCTCACACCATTTCACAAACGATCAACTTTAAGTCAGATAAGATGTAATTATATGTCCTTTAAATGGCTATACAGAAGTTATACCAAAATTCTGGCAGACAAATACATCACAGGCAGTTAACATTCTTATTTCATAATGCTTTGTGAGCGTTGCAGCCTAGTAGGAAAAGGAAATCACTTGTTTCCACAGCTGCTTAATTATACTCTGAAGTTCAAGCTCAAACATGAGAATCAGTTTGGGTGGCACTTCTTTTCACAGGGAACCTAAGAACAAGTCAAGGATGAATCTCTTACCTGAAAACTGAACTGCCTCACATTATGTTTGCTCAAATGTTTATACAACTATCATGATCTGAGTGTGGGGAAGTTCATCCCCACTCCCATCAAAGGGAAAGGGCCTATTATGTTGCTTCCATGGCTAAAAATGAAAATAATAAAAGTGTATGTATCTGGCAGATCTTTGCAAATTAAATAGCACTTTTCCAAGGTATTAACAACTGATTTAAAAATGGTTGTTTCCATCATTATAGAGTCAGTCAATACTATCCACAAAGGCCACATACACAGGCTGCATTAGGGACAAAAATGTTTTCTAATTACTTGTGAAAGCACAAGCAGATATAACTATTTGTGTGCCACAGTAGACATAGAATCATAGAATGATAGAGTTGGAAGAGACCACAAGGGCCATCGAGTCCAACCCCCTGCCAAGCAGGAAACACCATCAGAGCACTCCTGACATATGGTTGTCAAGCCTCTGCTCCACTACACTCCTTGGCAGCAAATTCCAAAGAAGGAGACTCCACCACACTCCTTGGCAGCAAATTCCACTGTCGAACAGCTCTTACTGTCAGGAAGTTCTTCCTGATGTTTAGGTGGAATCTTCTTTCTTGTAGTTTGGATCCATTGCTCCGTGTCCGCTTCTCTGGAGCAGCAGAAAACAACCTTTCTCCCTCCTCTATGTGACATCCTTTTATATATTTGAACATGACTATCATATCACCCCTTAACCTCCTCTTCTCCAGGCTAAACATGCCCAGCTCCCTTAGCCGTTCCTCATAAGGCATCGTTTCCAGGCCTTTGACCATTTTGGTTGCCCTCCTCTGGACACGTTCCAGTTTGTCAGTGTCCTTCTTGAACTGTGGTTCCCAGAACTGGACCCAGTACTCCAGGTGAGGTCTGACCAGAGCAGAATACAGTGGCACTATTACTTCCCTTGATCTAGATGCTATACTCCTATTGATGCAGCCCAGAATTGCATTGGCTTTTTTAGCTGCCGCGTCACATTGTTGGCTCATGTCAAGTTTGTGGTCAACCAAGACTCCTAGATCCTTTTCACATGTACTGCTCTCAAGCCAGGTGTCACCCATCTTGTATTTGTGCCTCTCATTTGTGCAATACTTTACATTTTTCCCTGTTAAAATTAATCTTGTTTGTTTTGGCCCAGTTCTCTAATCTGTCAAGGTCGTTTTGAAGTGTGATCCTGTCCTCTGGGGTGTTAGCCACCCCTCCCAGTTTGGTGTCATCTGCAAATTTGATCAGGATGCCCTTGAGTCCATCATCCAAGTCGTTGATAAAGATGTTGAATAAGACCGGGCCCAAGACAGAACCCTGTGGCACCCCACTAGTCACTCTTCTCACATGTTAGAATTCCTCCAGGTAACATATTTATCAAGCATTTGTTCTGATTTATTTTTATTTACAAACATTATGTGGGGGGTTAGATTACATTTGGCCTTTACGGAGTATTCATTCTGATTTGTTTGTGGGGTGGTTATATGACAATGAAAATTCATCCCAATTTGCCTGCAGGGGTGTTTTCCCATTATTTGTTTACCAAACACATTTCCCTGCCACCTTCTACATTGCTAAAAGCCCAATTCTTTTTTTAAAGTGGTGTGCTGGAGCAAAGCAGTCATAGAATGGTAGAGCTGGAAGGGACCCTGAGGATCAGCTAGTTCAACCCCCTGCAATGCAGGAATATGCAGCTATCCCATATGAGAATCAAACCTGAAAGCTTGGCATTATCAGCACCACACTCTAACCAATGGAGCAGCCACACAGTTAAGTCCTTTAATCCACTAACTATACAAACCTAAAGTTCTGATATATGCTTGAATACCTCCCACAATACATTGGTAGCAGTCTGGAGGTACCCTTAGCTATAGCAAAAGCATGGCACACACACAAATATTGTGGCACTAACAGTTTTATTGCACCTTAAGCTTTCAGGAGCTAGAGTCCACTTTATCAGCTGCCTCTGAGGAAGTCAGCTTCAGTCCACAAAAGGCAAAATACACCTACTAGCCTTTTAAAAGCCAAAATACTCCTCTTTAACTACCAATGTACCCCCCCCAAACAGCCAATGAAAATACAAATAAGGTGCTTACAAATAAATAGGTTAATACTAAATATAGCATGCTAGGGGCTATGGCACAGATAGCCAATATGGTACTTCCCAGATGTTGCTATAACTCTGATCACCCCTAACAACTGGCTGGAGTCTAATAACATCAGGAACACACACACCATGGTGGCTCCTCCTGATGCAGTATGTCCTTCCGCCTGCCCCCACAAAAAAGCGTCTTAAAAATCAGATGAATCACACAGAAAGCTAGCCTACAACAGAAGCCATGTAACTCATACAAGTCAATCTAGAAAATATATTTAAAGTCCACAAACCATCTGAATCAGTTGTCACCTCAACTAAAACCATCTGTAAAATATTTGCAGGGTCAGTTTAAGGAAAAACTAGTAATTTGGCTTGGGTTACTATGTAAATGTTTGTGGTAGATATACAGAAAGCCTCAACTGCCAAGCTCCCTTATCCAGCCCTTATAGCAGGGAATGCCAGGCAACAGGGTGAGGCCCACCACGCCATCTGGGGAGCGTTACAAATGGGATCTGAAGTTGCCAGCTCTAAGTAGGAGTGGGAAAAGACGACAACTGATGCCACCCCACTGGAAGAATAGTGATAAGCCACATGGGAGATCTTGAAACAAAAAAAATCCCCAAATCGAAAACTCACTCTGCTTCCACTGGACATTACTGGCTGGAAGTTTTTCATTCAAATGCATTCTCCTCCTCAGCCCCTTTGGCAAAGTTAGGTAATCTTAGACTCTGGACTTTAAATGGTCTTACCAGCAGGGGGAGGGGGGCTTCTCTAAATGGTAATGTGTTTTACTTCACCGCAGCCCTCCCCCAAATAAACTCTTGTACTTCCAGAACATCAGATCACAGATGCAATTTAGAGCCAACACAGATTAAAATATCCAACTAAAGATCAGTCATATCAGAGAGGTAAAAAGATAACTCAACACCTGAACCTTAGTATGAAACGCTTAATTCCAGCCCAACGCACAACATGTTGCTATGCTTGCTGCTGAACTCTTTAAAGTCAGCTTTTCCCATCATCTGACCATTTTGGCAGGAAAAAGCGAGATCAAAAGGACTGGTTCTTAACAATGTGGCACAGAAACTACAACCCCGCCGCCGCCGCCCACAGAGCAGCAAGTTAAACAGCAAAGTGTATTCCAACCCAAAGGCCTTTAATAAATAATATTATTTTTCTGGATTAAGAAAACAATCCCTTTTTGTCACTTGTTGAGAACTGGAAGCCCCTCTGAGCTGAGTGCAGGTTACACAATCCTCACATTCTTTTTTGAACATGCTTCACCTGCAACTCTCGCCCTGCCTACAGCTGCAGCTAGACCCTCCATTACTCACCTGAGGGAGCTGGATTTACCGGTCTTGAGTAGCGTGTCTGCCCCATTATGAGAGTCTTCGAGGTAGCTCAGGGAAGGAAGAGAAAGAAAAGAGAGTCTATTCTGGAAGCAGACATTAGCCTTCGGAAGATGACAAGCCAACTCCACAGGGTGAGAGCGACGGAATTGTCTGGAGTCCAGGGAGCAGAACAACAACAGCCAGAACTCAGGAAACGGCCGGGGGTGTAGGTCGAAGCACAAACCCCTCCTGTATTTCCTGTACCCCTGGGCCGGACACTTCACGATTCTCATAAATAAGCTCCCATGCCAGCTCCTTTCAAGGAGGAATGCCTGTCATTCCACAGTGCGAACTCTGTTTAGGGCTGGATCTCAGGAAGGGGGGCGGAGTCTTCCAACCCCAGAAGCCAAATAAATCAACACCCCTTGCTCTTTAAAAAGCAGAGTTTAAATGCTGTAAGGGAGTGGAGGAAGGATCAAGAGAGCTCAAAAGAGACTTCAAAGGCAGAACAGCTTTTACAAAAACAGCCCCACTACCTAATTGCCACTGTTTTGCTATTTGGAGAAGAAACCTGAGCTTCCCCAGCCCCGTTGCGGGCAGATTAGAAGACCAGTAGACACAGATCCAAAATAAGGCTCTTATAAGGTGCTCTATGTTGGTTTGACTCTGCAGAACAATAAATAAAGGCTTAATTAAACAAGAAAGCTGGGGTTTTATTGGGTGTAGGTGTGCTTAATTTCTTCTGTACCAGCATGGACGTGGGCACTGTGCTCCGCATGAAAAGGAAATGTGAGCTGAGGGTGACAGTGACTTTGCTAATACAGTATATCAATTGTGTGTGCCTCCTATGGGACCCATAAAGCTTGCAAAATGTGCAAACAATTAATTGGGCTAACCAAAGGGATAGTTTCGTTCTTATTCAGTATGTGTTGTCTTATTTAACATAACACATGTCTTGTGTAAGACACGTAGTATGTGAGAAACAGAATTCCCTCTAGTATCTGACTTAAAGCACTGTATGTGTCCATGATCTGCCAATAATTTAATTCCCACCATTATGATACACTGATATAAGCCCTGTGCATGCATCTGCCAGTGTACAAACTTTCAATTAAAGTGGTCCTTCCTAAGGAGATGGCATTTGTTTTCATGGATTGTGGCAAGTTAGGCATAAGACAGAAAGTTAGTGTGGAAGAGAAATATTGGGGTGGGGGAGCAGGGGGAATCCCACTCCTCTGGATTCAACGCTTACTGCAGTTGTTGAGCTTGCTTTTCCTTCCAGTTGAGATTTCCAACCTAACAGATGGATAAAACCCCAACTATTCCAGATTCCAAGACAGATTCAGCTGCATTGCACTTCACAAGACTTGGAATCTGTATTATGGTCAATTAAAGAACTCAGCTTCATCAAGACACTTAATTTGAAGCTCAAGTTGTTTGTTTTGAAACATACAGTGGTACCTCGGGTTAAGTACTTAATTCGTTCCGGAGGCCTGTTCTTAACCTGAAACTGTTCTTAACCTGAAGCACCACTTTAGCTAATGGGGCCTCCCACTGCTGCCGTGCCACCGGAGCACGATTTCTGCTCTCATCCTGAAGCAAAGTTCCATTAGTCATTTAATTTTTTTAAGGGGAAAAATATTTGTTTTCAGTTTTTGTGATAGTGAGCTTCTTCTATACGCAACGTTTAATACTGAATCATCCTAGACTCAAGTGAATGTGCCTAGGATCGTGGGTGAGACAATTTGTATCTAGAAATATTTGGCTTGCCATAGGTCCTGTAAAATGGTTCACAACTTCCTGTGTTGCCCTGGCAAAAGGCTGGTTTGCACACAAAAGCAATGATGAAACCCCCATTTCTAGAGTAGCTAACTTGACTATATTTTGGTAAATGTCTGAAGGGCATTCATGTGTCTCAAAACACTTAGTAAACATGCCCTAGGAGCCTGTGCTAATTGCTGCTCTTTGGGACACATTTACCACACCTTTTCAGTCATGTTAATGCCTTTTGAGCATTCACAATGGAAATGAAGACTCTGCATTTTGCTGATATCTGAAGCAACCTTGATTGAAGTCAGATATTACACTTCTCCTGGCCCAGTGTTTGAATAGGCCAAAGAGAAGCTGACCCTGTCAGATGTCAAAGCCTCATTAGGGAATGTATGGGGTGTTAGGGGAGGGATAGTACCTCTATAGTGGGGGACACACCATGCTCCTTCTGGGGTAGTTTGCCCACCTTTGGTCCCCACCCTGCAGTTAGCTCTCACCTGTGGCTCCTATCAGCATGTGACAGCGGCCACACCTCGGAAACAGCTTCGGCTAGCAGGCTAAACCAGGTGAAGGTAGCCAATGGGTCTCAAACCCTCAGTGGGTTAGTATGTGAAATTAGCATGAGAAAACATGCTCTGGCAGATTGAGCAGACAAGATCAATAGTGGGTCCAACAGTCAAGAAGGCAGCTTCTGCATATGCTGTAGAGGGAAGAGAGGCAGCTGGTGCTTGTCAAGCTGGGAAAGTAGCCCATCTAGGAGAAAGAAAACTCTGATCCTAACCCTCCACTACCTTACTATCTATGGGGGAAGAAAGGGCTAAGAAGTAAACCCTACACAAATCTGGAGTGGAGTCCCTAAGATGATTGGATGGCAGCTTGTATGCCTCCTTCCAGCAACTCCTGCAGCCAAATTGGTGCCAAACATATTGCTCTGCTTTCCTTTGGACCACATCAGCATGGCTGAGATGAGGGTCTTGTTGTCTGTACAGCCCATGACCTCCATATACACTGCCTGGGCTTGCACCTTGGGGAGGTCACTTTGGTGCTGCTAACACAGCGGTTTGATTTCACCCCCAGAGTCGCACTCCATTGTCTCTTGAGACAGACAGGGGCCAACAATTAGGAAAGACAGTCTCATTCATTAGGAATCACTGAAATATTGAGTGGTCTCCCACAACTGCAGAACTGAAGGATAGAATTTCCATTACCACCTCAAAAATTGTATCTTAAAACAATGAGGCTGAACTTCAGACTTCAAAGATAAGCAAATTTATTTCAATAAGAGCAGCAAGGTTAAATGTGGTCAATACAAGTAAATAGAGCAACAGCAGCTTTCTCTGCAGCGATAGTCAATCTTCAAAGCCCTTCAGCAAATTTTATTAAAACCAGTTTCAGCGGGAAGACCTGCGTTCAAATCCGTACTGTGGCATAGATTTACTGAGGGGCTTTCCATGATCTCTGCATGGTTTTCTAATAAATGAGGAACTAAGATCTCCCTTTTAAAAAAGGTGTTATGAGGTTAAGAAAAATGTTGCTACTTGTCAAAAGCTGGAGGGAAAGGATGGGTTTCACCTTTAAGTCATCATCAAGATAAATTACTTCATTAAAAAAAAAAGAACCTTCTTTTCTTGAGCATATTGGGAATACTTCATTATTGTGTCACTGGGCTGCCCTTGAACACTATCCAGAGGCTATAGTGAACACAGTTGTGCTTCCATCTCTTAGGAGACAAACTCCTTCCCTATATGTGATTAATACACTTAATCTACATTTCTGCCCAATAGCATAGTTCTCTAGAAGGCTCACAAAGATATAAAAATATAACAAACAATATTAAAAATATAATAAAAATAATTGCTGCAGAAACATTTGCAGCACAGGGACATCTAAATCCAAATTGAAAATCAGTGGGATAGCAATCAGATTTTTTAAATAAGCCTTGTGGGGGGGAGTCTTCATCTGATACCAAAATTACCTCAAAAAAGTTGTCAGGAGAGTCTCTCTTGAGACTGGTGCGCTCTCTCTCTCTCTCACCCCCACACACCCATGGTGTAGGGCAGGGGTAGGCAACCTAAGGCCCGGGGGCCAGATGTGGCCCAATCGCCTTCTCGATCTGGACCGTGGACGGTCTGGGAATCAGCGTGTTTTTACATGAGTAGAATGTGTCCTTTTACCATATTTTTTGCTCCATAAGATGCACCTGATCATAAGACGCACCTAGTTTTTAGAGGAGGAAAACACGAAAAAAATTATTCTGAATCAAATGTTGTACTAAACTATTTAAAGCAGCAAAGCGGGCAGCTCCTGTCCGCTTTGCTGCTTTAAAGCGAGCCTCAGAGGAGGTAAGGAAGGAAAAAAGTGTGTCTTATGAAGCGAAAAATACGGTATTTAAAATGCATCTCTGGGTTATTTGTGGGACCTGCCTAGTGTTTTTACATGAAGAGAATGTATGCTTTTATTTAAAATGCATCTCTGGGTTATTTGTGGGGCATAGGAATTCGTTCTTTTTTTTTTCCTTTCAAAATATAGTCCAGCCCACCACATGGTCTGAGGGACGGTAGACCGACCATAGCTGTCAAGTGTCCCTTATTGGAAGGGACAGTCCCTTATTCCAGCGCCATGTCCCACTGCTGTCTCTTATTGATGGATGTCCCTTAAATGATGTCCCTTAAATGATGTCCCTTAAATTTCAAGGAAGCAGCTCCTCTCCCTCCCTCCCTGCTGGCCAGGGAGGAGGGAGGCTCCAACTGTGTTGCTTGGCTGTGTTGCTCACCCAATAAGAAGTCTAAGAACAACTGGGGGGTGGAGCCTGCATGCCTTGTGTGTGGCTAGTTAATGCAAGTTGAGGGGTTTTTTGAATGCTGGACGCCATTTTGTTGCACGTGCTGCTGCAAACTTTGCAGTGCAAAGCCAGGCCGGGGAGCCATCTTAAGTTGAGGCTGCATAGGCTTTGTGGTGCATGTGATTCAGATTCTATTCAGTTGAACCTCTGGTTACAAAGTTGGTTGGACAGTGTTCTCAAAGCTACCAGCATGAGTTTGACCAGACTGCAGGAGGACAGGAAGACTGGAGTGCCTGGAACAGGTGAGGCTGCAGGTCCTTTATTTTGGCTGCTGGTCCCTTATTTTCAAGGCTGCTGGTTCCTTATTTTCAAATCTGTAAGTTGACAGCTATGAGACCGACCCATGACTGAAAAAGGTTGCTGACCCCTGGTATAGGGGCAGTTTACAGATCCATACTCCAGCAGCCCTTTGTGGATCCTCACTTCTGCTTCTAGGCCTGAAATCCCACTTGGAAGTGGGTTAAAAATACCTCCTTTACTCAGTAACAGGAAATGTTAAGTCATTCATACAGTCAGTACCAAATAAATGCCACAATAGCTGATCTGCAACTATTCTGAACCACCCGTCAATAAGACAAGCTATTTATAGTCATTGGTCTCACTAGGCGGGAATCTGTATACAAAGCAACTTTCCTAGAAGCAAGCATCTTAAGGTTTAAGGAAGTTTGTATTAAGCATTAATTACTTCTAAGGGTCTCCGGGTCTAACTGAGATATCCATCTTTACAGCACACATTCAATGGCCAAAGTCCAGTGGCAGCACTAACTCAGGGACCTCTCATACCCCAGTTCACAATGTGCATATCAAGATATACCTATAGAATAAACAAGACCACATTACTCACACATACCAAGCCATGCACGATAAGCGAAGGCAAACACCACCAAGCTGCCACCACTTATGGAAATTAGAGCCTTGAAAAACACAAAAAACATATGCCTTCCAACATTTCACAGGGAGACTTTAAAAAACAGTTTTTACTGTCTGAACCCACCATTGCTGAAGGATCTTATTTCCCTGTTGTATCTCAAAACTCTTATGTGACTAGCCAGTGTTAGAAACTCAAGATATATAAGCTAGGCTCCAAATGGCCTAGGTTGCATTTGCCACAACAGAATGTATAGTTGCCATTTTTGGGCAAGATGGCTCTAAATCTTATTTTTCAAATGATGGAATGACTGTGATTGATTTCCAGTTAAACATCTGGCTAGTTCGAGATGACAACCTTGGGCTAGGTTAATAACTTTGAGAACTGAAGAAGGAAAGTCACTTGATCCAGAGATAGTCCACATATATATTGGCCTATTTTGACTTCTTTTTCTTAATGGTGACTGCTCTTGCTCAGGCTGCACAGAAAAAGTGATTTAGTTCCGGAAATTCATTCTGATTGTACAGATATTATATAACTGATAGATATACCCTACAGATGGGGTATTAGTTTACGAAAGCAGTCCAGATCCAATGATCCCGAGGTGGTGATGTCAGGTGCCATCCTGGTGCCCAGGCATCTTCACTTCTTGTTGATGTTGTTGTTGTTGTTATATCCCAGCTTTTCCCCTGACAGGGACCTCAAGGCAGCTTAGAGCTACAATTCCATTTACAGTCGTACCTCGGGTTCAGTACTTAATTCGTTCCGGAGGTCTGTTCTTAACCTGAAACTGTTCTTAACCTAAAGCCCCACTTTAGCTAATGGGGCCTCCTGCTGCCGCTGCGCCGCTGGAACATAATTTCTGTTCTCATCCTGAAGCAAAGTTCTTAACCCGAGGTAATATTTCTGGGTTAGCGGAGTCTGTAACCTGAAGCGTATGTAACCTGAAGTGTATGTAACCCGAGGTACCACTGTATCTGTTGAAGATGCTATACACAATCCCTTCCCTCACACTCTTTTTTTTTACAACAACACTGCAATATAGTAAGGCTGAGAGGTTGAAACTGGCTCAAGGTGACCGATGTTGATGTGTATATGACATCTATGTGTGCAGGAGATCAAACATGGGAGAAGCTTCCTGATGTAGAATATGTTGTCCCTATTTTCAACTGAGAAATACAGAGGGGTATGCACTCATATTTAACATGAGACCTAGGAGAAAATTAAATACTGAAGAACTCAAGTGGACAGATATCAACTCTGGCAATATTTTTGAAGGGCATCTTCAAATTCTTTCCAAAAAGAAAAAATGGTGCTATAAAATAAAAGAGAGAGAGATACTAGAAAAATTGGGGCTGTCCCTATAAATAGGAAAAGTTATAACATTTACATATTGAAGAAAAAATAATGTTAGTACCTCATACCTTCTAAGAAAAAGAAACTGCAACCAACCCTTTCAACAGAGTTCAATAAAAATTAGAGAGCCTTAATTGCAAAAGTAGTACCTACAGAAAGTTGCAAAAAGTTCTCTGATTTGTAATTTTGTAAATTAAAAAATAGCTTTGTATTGGTTCTGGAGGGGGGCGTCTTCTGGGTTGTTTTGTGGGAGGCTTGCTTGGATGTTTTATTTCAAAAAAGCACAAGGAAGAAAGTTCTGCTATTCCATCCACCACAACTGAATAATCTGAATAATAAACATCTGAATAATCTAGATAATCTTAGACCTACAGATTGACAGGGATGAGCAAAGCATGATTATTTCCCATTTTAAATTCATCCATCCCAAGGATGGCTGGAAAGACCCTGCCTAAAGAATCCCTGATGTGGGATTTTGGAAAGTCTTTCCAGCAGCCTCTAGAGAAGGATACTTGTATGGAACATATGTGCTTTGCCCTTCACCACCCACCCGTGTGTTCAGGAATCCAGTACTGCGGTTCTAGGTATTTTGGCTAATCCCTGGGACCCACAGGATCAAACTCCTACACATATCCATAGCCTGCTGAGGTTGTACATGTTCCCCTCACATCCTCAGTGAGCCCTTGGTCATGGCCCCAAGTGGTTGCTCACACTTGGCACCCAATACTAGCAAGCTACCTAGTTGTGCTTAAAGACAGGATCTGTCGGCCCTGACTGGCAAAGTTTAACCCGCATTTGAAAAAAGAGAAAATGTGAAGCAGTACCAATCCCTCCATTCCCTTCAAAATCCTCCCATTAATGTCACAAAAAGGAATTCAACACTTAATTGCACTTGAAGCTTGAAGTTTAGAAGTTGCTTTGAGGCCCCCTGGAGCCATCTGGAGGCCCACAGGATACTACAATAAGGAATGACTAACATTCTTTGCCTTCACTATTGCAACACAAACATTTTCAGTGACTCAAACAATCAAATACATCAGATGTTAACATGGGAGGATCCTTTTGCCAGTCCTGAACTGTCAGTTCAGGATCAACAATGATGGAGCAATTGCTTTACAACTATCTCGGCAACAGGGACCCCACAGATTAGATAGAAGATCCAAATTGAGGAAAGATTTTTTAAAAAGATTCTTAGTGTCCGATGAATGCATCACTACTGGATTTATAAACATTCCTGGAGGGAGCTCAAGGCGGGGAGAGGTGGAAACAAATAGCATTCTGAACATTCTTAAATAGTTTTGCTCTGTTTCATCAGGTTCTCCCCTCCCACCCTCCCCCTTTCCAAGTGCCCACTTTGAAGGGCTTTTAACCTGCTTGTTGGATTTTCCTCTTGGCTTTCATATTTTGCTAGACCAAGCCTGTGACACCTGTGGACCTTCGGATGTTGCAGAACTACAGCTTCTATTAACCCTGACCATTGGCCATGCTGGTTGGGATAGATGCGGGTTGCAGCCCAAGAACATCTGGATGACCACAGGTTCTCCATCCCTGACAACTGAAGGCCTGCTTTCTCATGTTCAAGATTTGGGTGCCCACACCTTAAATCTCAAAAGAAGGGCCAGCTAGTGTGGCATCTCCAAATACTGTTGGGCTCCAACTCCCATCAGCCCCTGCCTGCAGCATGGCCAACAGGTGAGGGATGATGGACGCTGTAGTCCAGCAGCATTTGGCCACCCCAACTTCTTAAATAGTATGGAAAATGGAAAATGAGAATATAGCACTTGCACTCATTTCCCCACATAATATACTACAACTGAACAAATTTCCACTTAACAGTATTTGCATTCCCCCTAACCCTTGAGAAAATAAGGCTGCCACCGTATATATATGTGTGTTTGTATGTGTATGCGCACACTTTTTATGCAATTGGTAACAATTAATACAACCACATTGCAAAAGCTCAAGAGCATTTTTCATTTTGTTTTTTGACAAATCCCAAAGGAAAAGAAAATGACAACTTCTTAATTTAGCAAAAGGGAGCTTTTAGGTATCCCCCCAAAGGCAGTATTTAATATTTCCCCATCGAACTTGGCAAAGAAAACATTCCAAATTACAGTAATGCAATAAAGAAAAAATGACTTCTAAAAAACAAACAAGTTCAAGACCCATTTGCATTATGAAAGAAGATGCTGATTTGGAGACACTGACTTCATTGGTATCACACCCCTTAAAATATTAAAGACTGCAATGTTAGAACCATGACCACTAACTACCACAAGCTTACCGAACGAATTCAAAACTCCAATCTCTACCAACAGCTTCCATAGTCCAATAAATCCAAAATTCCATCAGAATGGCTCAACTGCAACCAGAAATTCAGCATGAAAGGGAGCCAAATTCACTTTGGGTTCACTCAGACACACTGTTCATATTATTCCAATTACTAGAGAGCTCTGAAGGACACACAGGTGTCTAAATTTCACAGTCCTTAAACAAGCTTGACAGCTTTCATCTTTCAATGCCAGGAAGTGACAGTCAAACACAGATAGAATAAGGTTGTGCCAATAAGTATTCAGATTGGTTGGCTGAATTCATGCACTCTGCTTCATTAAGAAAAAAATAGAATAAACCCAACAGAACTGCTAGGTCTAAACATGAAATATGGTCAGTCACAGTTTGCAAGATACATTAATGATTAAAATCAAATCAGTCAATTTTAATGTCCCAACTATTTCAACTTGATTTGCAATCTGATTTGACAATTTCATGGATGGCTTTTAAATCCAACTCTGTTTATGATTTTCTTCCTCTCCCCCTGCTACCCCCAAATCAAGGGTGTTACTTCTCCCTGCCCCACCTTCTTATTTCACTTTTAGGCACTTTTTCAACAGTACCTTCCTCCAGATATCTGGTTTTGAGGGATATTATTCTTTTAAAAATTCGTTTGGCAGCTGTGAGCCCATAACTAAACAGGAAATAGAAAGACTTCCCCAAATCTGCTGGAGGGGTAATATATGCCAAACAAAATCATACCCACAAGACTTTAATGAAAGTAGAGAATACAAAGTTTTTGTTTTTGGAAACACATCTGGGAGGCAGAATGCACAGCACAGACTAACTTTCCCTAACTTGGTTTGCTCCAGATGTTTTGCACTACAACTCCCATCAGCCCAAGATGGGAGTCACAGATCAACGTCAGAGGGTGGGCATCAAGTTGGGGAAAGGCTTGTATAGGCAGATGTAGCTAACTTCACTAAGCCAAGGAATAAAATGGTGGATGGCAAGCAATGTGCAAAAAATAATAATAATAATTAAACAAGCCAAAGTCTTCAAAACAGGGAACTAATCCAACCTCAAACAAGTAAGTTCAGGCATATGTGGAACTTTCTGAAGATCTGAAAATTGAGCCAAAAACCACAGAAACATAGACGGGAAAGGGCAGTGATGCAGAAACCAGGTGACAGAGCTATCCAGGAGCATCAAAAGGCAAAAGGCAAAAGGCAACCAGACAAAACAGCATGTTTTTGGAGGGAAGCATATTAACCATAGTTTGCATCAGTCTGCACACAACTGAAAGAATTCCTAACGTAAGGAATGCAATGAAAACATTCCTCGGAGGAAAAGATGAGAAAGGAGTGATCATGCATTCACAAAACTGTCCCTCTTTGCAAACCATAGTTTCCTAGGAGTCTCCAATATACCTGGCACCAGGTTTTTCTTCTATTACTTATGCAGGCAGTGACCATTTTGCACACGTCCGTATTGACGTACCCACACCGGCAAGTGCAGGGCAGGCTGACGTATGACCGCTGACATGCAAATGACCCAGAACACAACCCCCGAGCAAATGGGGAGCTTCCTGTACCAATATGACTCCAATTCAATGTTTTCACGATTGGGTCCAAGAAGCTTTTGAATATGAGAATAATAAACAAAGAGCATAGCTTAGAGGAAGGGCATCTGCTGTGCATGCAGAAGGTCCCAGTTTCAATCCCCACTAGAGCTGGGAATGTCCTATGTCGGAAACCCTGGAGAGCTGCTGCCAGTCAGTATAGACAACACTGAGCTGAGATGGACCAAGGGTCTGACACAGTCTGAGGCAGCTTTCCATATTCCTACTACTAGCAGTGTTTGCTCTTTTGGCTTAGCTATATAACACCAAATAAAAGCTCTTTGATTTAGCTTTTGGGAAGCAACCAATATTTACAGGCACCTGCCCTATTTTACTTTCTAACTGGACTACAAGCTTATTAAAATGCGAAGCAAGTTCAGCATATGCAAGCTCAGCAGCTGATCACTTCGGAAAGACTTTGGCCACCACTGGTAAGTAATTGAAAGGAACTTTCAAACAAGAAACTGGTTAAACTCTTTCATTTTGAAGAGATAAATTCGGGAGCAAAAATGCTCTTCACATTTCGTTCTGTAATCACTAAAACTTTCTCGACTTCCACAGTAGTTCACTTATTTGTCACAGATACACACAAGCTGCTTTTTGCTAGGCTTTCCTAATTGCATGAATCTAACCATAATTACAGGTTTGGCCTCCTTGTACATTGCACCAATATACCTTTTGAAATGATTTATGAATAAATAGTTCCCCAAAGACAGGATCAGCGCAGAAGAAACCCTTCCAGTTTAACAGCCTTGTGATTCAGGTTACTACAAGCCCAACAACACATCTGCCCAATATGAACATCACTAAGTTGTGCCATCTCAGAGATGATCTGGCTGCTTGCTTAGCATCCCAAGCTACTTCCCCATGCCAATTGCCAAGCTCGACTAGAACCTTATTCTCCATGAATTTGTCTAATCCCCTTTTAAAGCACTCCAAACCGGCGGCCATATCTACATCTTGTGGTAGCAAATTCCAGTTTAACTACACACTGTGTGAAGCACATAGTTCTGTTTGTTTTGAATTTTCCTACTATTCTGCTTCAATGGATGTATGAAAGAGAGAGAGAAGCATTTCCCTTTCCACTTTCTCCAGACCATGCATAATTTTATCCACCTGTATCATGTGTCTTCCCCCCCTCCACACCCCTGACTTGATTTTCCCCTAAGCTAAAAAGACCTGAACTTTGTAGCTGCTTTTCATAAGACAGAATGAAAATAAACAGGCAGCAAAACTACTCCATCATTGAGAGAGAGAGAGAGAGAGAGAGAGAGAGAGAGAGAGAGAGAGAGAGTGTACCAGGTGACAAATCAGTCCAATCCAAAGGCCAGATGAAATAAGATAGCCTTAGTGGTCCAGTCACAGGCAAACAGCATAGGGGCCACACAAACATAGGCGCCGACTCCATGGGGCCTGAGGGGGTCCGAGCCCCCTCAAAAATTCGTTTGGGGGGGCTCAGCCCCCCCAATAATTAAAAAAAAATTATTACCGTAAATTTCGCTCTATAACACGCAGATTTTTTCTCCTAAAAAGTAAGGGGAAATGTCTGTGCGTGTTATTGAGCGAATGTGTGGTCCCTGGAGCTGACTCCGGAGCGCAGGGGCAAAAATAGGCAAAAATCAGGCAAAAATCAGATCGGGCGGTCGGGCGGAGGGAAGGCGGAAGCTGCTGCTTTCCTGCATTCTGCCTCAGGGTCTTACTGCCCACCCGCTTCTGTTGCTGCGTTTGCTCAAACTCAACAAAGAGCAGGAAATTCCCTGCCCTCTTGGCAAGCAGAGGGTTAAGGAAAGGATCGAGTCCTTCCTTCTAATTCTTTCCTAGTCACACTGCGTGCCGGCTCCAGCCCACCACCTCCTCCTCTCCGTGCTCTAGGGACTCGCAGGTGGGAGAGAGAGAGAGAGAGAGGGCTGGCTTGGGGGGACCGGGACTTTTGCCTTCCTTTCCTCCCCCCCACCCCGTTAAACTCCTTCCCTGCATTCTTAGCCAGCTGCTTCTCCGCACACTCCTCTTGTGCTTCTTGTCCCTTCTGTGTTTTTCCTTCCCTCCCCATTTAAAACGTGGTGACAAAGCACGGATCCACATGGATCCTCAGGATTTTTGCATTGGGTCACCCCAAATTCACCATCAGATCACATTACATGTCCATGGCTACAGTCTGTACCAAAAAAATCACGCACCCACTGTTGCCTGGAGCTGCAATGGTGCAAAAACGTGGTTACAAAGCATGGATCCACAGGATCTTTGCACTGGGTCACCCCAAATTCACCATCAGATAACATAGCATGTCCATGGCTACATCTTGCACCAAAAAAATCACGCACCCACTGTTGCCTAGGGTCACAGTGGTGCAAAAACGTGGTTACAAAGCACGGATCCACATGGATCCTCAGGATTTTTGCATTGGGTCACCCCAAATTCACCATCAGATCACATAGCATGTCCATGGCTACATCTTGCACCAAAAAAATCACGCACCCACTGTTGCCACTTTTGCACAGTGGTGCAAAAACGTGGTTACAAAGCACGGATCCACATGGATCCTCAGGATTTTTGCATTGGGTTACCCCAAATTCATCATCAGATCACATAGCATGTCCATGGCTACATCTTCCACCAAAAAAATCACGCACCACTGTTGCCTAGGGTCACAGTGGTGCAAAAACGTGGTTACAAAGCACGGATCCACATGGATCCTCAGGATCTTTGCATTGGGTCACCCCAAATTCACCATCAGATCACATAGCATGTCCATGGCTACATCTTGCACCAAAAAAATCACGCACCCACTGTTGCCTAGGGTCACAGTGGTGCAAAAACGTGGTTACAAAGCATGGATCCACATGGATCCTCAGGATTTTTGCATTGGGCTACTCCAAACTCACTGTCAGATATTAAAAATCTTTATAAAATAGAGAATTAAATACATGCAGAATGTTAAATTTTCAGTTTCGAAATATTAGTACTAGTTTAGTACTGTATTTCTATATTACTATAGTACTGTAATTGTTATTTTCAAATACTTAAATATTTTTAGGGTGTAAGACCCAATTAAAGCCCGTTATTTAAATACAGTATTACAGTATTTACATACAGTATTAGGCGTACTGTATTAACTTTATTAACTGTATTAAAGCATTAACTTTGAGATATTATTTTTATTTAATGAACCCTCAGCCTTATTCAAAGTAAGCTTAAATTAGCTATTTCACTTATTAATCAAAGTGCTATTACTGTGCGACAGCAATATTTTATGTTTTATTCTTTTAATGATAGTTTAGGATTTATTTAAATATCATTTCAATCTTTTCAGAGCTATATATTCACTGCTCTGTAATAGTCTATAAGCATAATTGTTACTGTAAATTAAATTAGCTTTTTACGAAAATACCGTGCGTGTTTATGTTTTGTTTCTTTTTTCAAAGCCAAAAAGTGTTTCAGGCTTGTTGAGTTTCCCGGAGTTTGGAGTTATAGAGAGTCGAGTTTTCGGGGTTCTAATGTTGATCATATGACTCTAAAATACTTTTAAAAAACTTTAAAACTCACTAATTTTCATCTAAAATTTAGAAAACTTCCTGGGGCAGGACCCCAGTATGGGCCCCCCCAATATTTTTTATAAGTCGGCGCCCCTGCACACAAACATTCCTTGGGACAGGGGCACAATCTCAGCCCCAATGTCAAAGTGGCTGTGTCCTGTGCAGTCACATTTACAAATTCTTCCTCTGTACTTTAAAAACAAACAAAAAAAAATTCTATGCAACTTGAAAGAGATTTCCTGGTCACCCCGGTAAAACAAGACAAAAGTGTTTTGCTTACTTAAATTAACCCCAGAGCCAAATACAGAAATCTGATGCCTAACCCAATTTAATGAGGATCAGTCAAGCATGCTGGCAATGCGGGGGAGGACAACAAAGATCCTGCATAATGCGGGTCCAGCCCTACCGACACAATGAAATAACAGCTGCTTACAATGGAAAGGCCATTCTGCAGGGCGGGATGGGAGGGGGGTGGAAACTGGCAAGTGGTGATAACAGGGACTGAAAAACAGGTAGGTGCAGCACTCCGGCATTATGAAAGAAACAGCTGCAAAAACGTTATCCTTCTCCATATATGATCTTTTACACTTCCTGAGATACTTGGCTTTTCTCTAGACACAACTCCCCCCCCCCCACTTTCAATTCTACAAGAACAAGATGCACACATTTGCTTTCAAGAGGTTAGCAAACCCTCTTTGTGTGGGCTTTCTAGACTTTGCTCCAGCTTGCAAGTATAGACAGCCTGTGGTTGAAGTGATTAAGCAGTTAACCTCTGAATCCTGTAGTGATCAGACTATTATTTACGCACACAAACACACACTGAATGTATGAAGCTGGTATTTGGGAGGGGTTTTCATTTTTATCTTCACAAGCTCCCCTACCAAAATTTTAAATGTAAGAACTAGAAATCATAGGCAAACACATAGCAGGTATGGAGTCCCACAAAAAGTTGCTAGAAAGAGAGAAGCAATTGAGTTTGGAAGCAAGAGCAATTGGGGGCATTTCAAGCTGTCAGGCATCAGTATGCTGCGCAGAAGGCTAAAAATTGAAGCTTGATCTCACCCAAGGCAGTCTTGTGCAAGCTACTATCTTTCAGCACCCTAGTTCACCCCCATCTGTCGCACGGGGCAAAAAACACAGGAAGTTGCCTTATACTGTAGCTTACATACAATGGATGGATTGATTAACATCCAGGTTTTTGCAGTTATATCAAAAATTACTGATTTGGTTATACTATTAGAAATGCATACAGATAATTATGAAATTATTGTGAGGTTTAATAAGTTAACTGTTTATATTTGGACACGTTTTCTGCTGTACTTTGTTGGAAGGAGAAAAACAATCATTTCCTTAATAACAATTTAAACAATTTATTTAACTAAAACAATAACATAATAGCATATGTATCCATGTTTGTTAACTGATGTGGTTAAATGGTGTGGTTTTTTTAAAAAAACCTTAAGACTGAGTTTTAGCACACATGAAAAACTTAAAACAAATCCTTATTTCCTGATGAATAGCCTTTGGACTACGTATAATGTAACTTAAACAGAAAACTATCTTTAGAAAGATTTTTCCTCCAAAAGCATTTTATTTTAAAAATCCAATTTAAATTTTTAAAAAATCTGATTTAAATTTTTAAAAATCTGATTTTTATTATTATTATTATTATTATTATTATTATTATTATTATTATTATTTTAAATCATTGATTTTTATCCACCCAGATATTACCTGGGGTAACTTGCACAAGCATGCTGCCCTGTGGAGCAGCCTCACTGCAGCTGCTTTTTCAAATGGTCCCTGAACTACTGGGTTGCCTGCATGAATCAAGTCTTAGCAACATTTGTGGGACCAGCTACCATCAGTCACCATATCCAGGTTTACAAATATAATCAAATGAATATTGATTCAGTCACCAAGTGTATCCATACTTCAAATGTGGCAAGTAAGAAGAGAGTCTAAGTTGGGCTTCGTCAACCTCGGTCCTCCAGATGTTTTTGGCCTACAACTCCCATGATCCCTAGCTAGCAGGACCAGTGGTCAGGGATGATGGGAACTGTAGTCTCAAAACATCTGGAGGGCCGAGGTTGAGGAAGCCTGGTCTAAGATCGCATATATGGCAACAGTAATAGCTTGGTGGATAAGCTTCTGAACTTCCATGGTAACTGATGGAGAACCATGTCATCTTACTGGAAGGAACAGCAAAGAGACAGAGGAAGAAATGTTTAAATGTCAGTGAAAATTAGCTCATCATCCATCCATACAAAGCTACGAGTTAATGCAGGGAGAGCCTTTTTGGTTCAGAGAATACACTAGCACACTGCTGTTTTGCACTAGTACAGTACAGCTTGCTTCCAATTTCAGCTAGTGCTGGGTGAGCAAATTTCCAGATAGAGAAATAATCCCAAACTTATTTCAAAACAGAAAAACACTCCTTTTTGGTGGAGAAAAAGAAAAAAGCCCTGTACTCAAATCAATAGCCATTTTGAACAAATTTCCTCACCTTGAAAGCTTTAGTCTGAATTTCAGCAACAGGTTTTTGCTGTAGCAGTAGGAGAGGTCCAAACAAGCTATCAGCAGGGACAAACTATAGGGAAAGGAACATGACTAGAGTGCCATGTCAGGGTGCATGGATACAGGTGTGTTTGCAGAGCACAGGGACTCTTCACCATGGAGAAAGGCTGCCCGCAACTTTGGAGGCCCAATGCCCAAAACTGAATTAAGAACCTGCAGATAACATTGAGCACCAAATGTCATGTATCTGTAGAACTGAAGAAGAGAGTCGTCCTTAAGTATGATCATCCTTATTTTTTTATTTTATGTAGATGTTCTGATGTAGCATCTGATAGCAAGCATTGGAGCAAATTCCTAGGCTTCAAACAGTGAATGGGAAAACAAGTGTCAGAGGGGAAGGCTTCACTTACATCAAAGGTGCAGGCCATTTTAAAGGTTTGTTTAAGACTTTCAGCAGATGTATTTAAAAAGAAAAAGAAAGCCTCCCAAAAATTACTCTCCCAAGATAGAGGTTAACACTCTATTCCAAGATTCACAGAATTGTAGAGTTGGGACACCCTGAAGATCATCTAGCCCAGCTCCCTTGCAATGCAGGAATATGCAGTTGTCCAATACAGGGGTTAAACCTGCATGGCAAAAAGAGTAGGAAGGGGGGAGCGAATGGCTGCCCTCCGTTGCCACCTCCACTGGAGCCATATAGCCAGGGGCTAAGGAAGCCTCTCCGGCACCCACTGGCAGAGGAAGAGGAGTGTGTGGGGAGCACACCGCACCGGTAGCGTGATCCTGGTGGGGTGCCATTGAGACTGCCCCCCCCCCGCCCATGCTGGGCACCACGCCCCCAGGATGTTGTCACGCCCCTGTGGGTGGTGTGCCACACCCCCGGGACACGCGCCATCCCCATCCCCGCCTGCTCTCCGCTCCCCAGTGCCGGAGCATGAACCTCCGCCACTGTCAGCACCCAGGGCGGGGCATGTACGGGCGCCACAGGGATGCAGCGGGCCATCTTGTTACCCCCCCCCCGGGTGGCACCTGGGGTGAGCCACCCTCCCACCCCCTCTTCATATGCCCCTGCATACAGCACCCATTGCAAACAGCAGAGGGAGAGATCTGATCATCTCAGATTTATAACAGACGATTCTTCTATGTGCAGTGGTACCTCGGGTTAAGAACTTAATTCATTCTGGAGGTCCGTTCTTAACCTGAAACTGTTCTTAACCTGAAGTACCACTTTAGCTAATGGGGCCTCCCGCTGCCACCACTGTGCAATGTTCTCATTCTGAAGCAAAGTTCTTAACCCGAGGTACTATTTCTGGGTTAGCGGAGTCTGTAACCTGAAGTGTCTGTAACCTGAGGTACCACTGTATTCTTATTTTGAACTGCATTGTTAAATTGTTTTATACAAGTTTAAATTTTGCTTGTCACCTAGAACATATAAATTTAAAATAAATGAATAATGCCAGGTTATCAAGGTGAAGACATGTGCTCAGCCCACTAGAAGTGCCTTTCTGTGAACATGGTGAGCTACGAGACACTTGCCAGAAGTACACAAGCCCCTTACTGTGCCTCTGCTGCAACAACAGTCCCAGAAGACAAATAACTGAAGAATGAGACCAAAGGAAGGGCCACTGTGAGTTTAGTCCTTATACGTGAACCACCACCGCCCACATAAAATAGGGTGTTGATATTGCTACACACACGAGAACAGTAAACGAACATGAAATAAATTTGGAGGTAACGGAAATAGCTTCCCACACAGCACCATTCGAAACTGCTGAAATGCACAGTTGACTCCCACTGGCCTGATGCCCTTTTGAGAGAGATGTTGCACCTCACTTACAGTGTTTCAGCAATTTGCTAAGAGTCAGTGTTTTTTATGCCAATTACAAGGATAGATATAAGGAAGAAAAATTACTTAGGTCCCCCCACCCAGCTCACTAAAACATTAAATTTGAAGCAGAGCTACACTTAAGTTTAAGACAACACCAAACCACCTCGTCAAGTGTCAAATTTCTATTGTTTCATAAAGAATGGAACACAGAGCAATTTCACATGTAATTTCAGTAAAAAGCCCATGGAAGCCCTTTACACCAGGGATAGGGAACCAGTGGCCTTTCAGGTGTTGTTAGACTACAGTTCCCATCATCCTGGACCAGTGGCTATGCTGGCTGGGGCTCATGAGAGTTTGGGGTCCAACAACACTGGGAGGGCCATATAGGTTCCTCAGCCCTGCTCTGCCTCATGGGTAGAGAAGCTGCAGCCCTTTAGATGTTGTTGGGCTATGACTCCTATAAGGTTTTTTTTTACTCACTAAATTTATATTCCACCCATCAACCCAACTTTTATAACAAAATTTATCCCGTATCAGCTTGTCCATACACTGAAGATCCTTCTGAGAGGCCCTGCACTTTGTGACCCCACCACCACCCATATCATAGATTATCATGCTGGTCAGAGTCTTTTCAACACTGGCATGAAAACTGGAGCTTCCTTCCAAAGCAGGTCCATCTCATTCCATCTTCATTAGTCTACAGCTATTACATGGAGGGGTTTCCCTGCCTTTTAGAGTTAATTGCTGAATGCCTGACATTGCTATAATTCTGTTGTCTATTTTGTTGTTGCTGAGATGTGCCTTGTATTTTAGCCATGATGCTTTAAAACAATGTACTAAAACAATCAGTATTTTCATAGTTGCTTCATGGAGCCACAAATTGAAAGGATGTGGAAAAAATATTTTAACAAACAACTGTAAACAAAAAAGTTCTCATGAATGAATGCTGACGTTATACCTTTGCACTGAGATAGCCGATATAGTGCCTTCTAGATGATGTCTGACTCCCATTTCCATCAACTCCTGTCAGCATTGCCAATGGTAAAAAATGAAGGGAGTTGGAATCCAACAACACTAGGAAGGCACTACAATGACTATTCCTAGCTTAACACTTGGAAGCTGTACATAAGGTAAAATCTTCCATTAGAATTCTAAAAACAACTCATTACAAACAAGAAGCAGGTATTTTTTGCCACACAGGTAGAAAGCTCAAAGTGAAGCCTGCCATCTAGTGTCTCGAGAGCAGAAGAGCCTGACTACACAACACATAACATGAGGCACTTATATAATTGGAGCAACCAGAAAAATTGGGCATGAATGCCAAGTTGAGGCTTGTCAGACAGGCAAGTGCAACAGGAACAACAACATTCTGACCAACATGCCTGCAAATCTTGAACTGAAATAATAAGGGTGAATTATAGTCAGCAGTAAATTTTGTTTACAACTGCCACAGATAAGGCCTTTGCCAAATATGAAGACTCTGTGCAAAAGGCAGCAAATCTATTTTATTCCATTTTTAAAATGTGTATGCCATATCCTTGCCATCATCATTACTATTCAGAGGCTTAACAAGATCTCATTAAACTCTGCCCTGCCTTTTATATGGGACCGGTCTTAAGAATAAGACGTGAATATTGGGAGACATTCCTTTCACTTTCACCTCACCTCCCTATTGACCTCCCCACTCCCACCATCCCAATGTTATTCTTCTCACAGGTGAGCTTGCTTCTAGGATCAGAGCTCAGTTGGGAGGAATAGTGAGGCTGGTGCTGCATAGAAACAGACAAGCTGGGCTCAACCCACCTTGAGGATGTGTTTAAGGAAGAGGAGAGAAGCAGCGCAAACACTGAAACAAACACTGACACAAGCATAGTCCATGTCCCCAAGAAGCCTCCCATCTAAAATCCTGGAGGCTTTATCAACAAAATAGAAATTAGTGTTGCCAGCACATCAGTGCAATACCATTACAATGCTGCATAGTAACATTAAATGCATTTCAAAGGCCTGGTTCACATGTAACGTGAAGTCAAAGTGTGGCTTAGCAAGCCTGTAATATCCATGGGGAAAATTGCAGTCTCTTCACCTCTTCCCTGGTCCTGCTCCTGCTGCTGCACCACCCAGAGGTAAGCAATGGTTAGGTTTAGAATTACATGTGAAACCAGGTCCATGGTCGCTTAAAGAGAACCAAATCATGAGCCTGACTTTGGACAACACAAGTCAAGGCTTGCTGCTCCTGGCACAACTAAAAGTAGAGGAGGAATGAAGCAGGGATTGTTGTGCATCAAAACTCTGCTCATTTGCATTAAGTCATAGCTAACCATTAACTAAGCCTTAATGTGACATTTGAACACAGCGGCAAAAGATTTACAAATATACCATTTCCTCTAGTGCTGTGTCCTCAAATCAAATCCATTCTGTAAAATTTGCCCCATTTTCAGTTATGCAAGGAAGGGAAAATAAAAACATACGACTTCAGAATGCTGCTGTAAGAGTAAAAAGTTTTCTAGGAAAGCAAGAATGACACAGCAAGCGTTTAATAGAGACCTGCACCAAAAAGGCATTGCTATGTTGATTCACATTAATCCTCACTGCATCATAAAACCCAGACAACTATTATGTATCCTCCTCTGGAAGGTTTAATATCCACAAGCTAAAAAAAATTTAATTAATCTTTTCATGAGAACACAAGGCAAAACAAAAGCTCAGTCTAATAGATTTTATCTTATTATCAGCCATATTACTCCATAAGGCAGCAGATTAGCTGCAGCAACCAAGCAGAAACTGCTTCTTCCTCACAGTTTCTTCAAAAAGCAGCTTGGGATCCCCTCGTGGCCAACAAGGTGCACAACAATGCTACTCAGAAGACTCACAAGGTCTTCTAATCTAAATAGCTAAGCACCTATTGTGCAAGCAGTAAACAAACAAATGGCAAAGGACAGAAATCAGTCCAGCCACCTGGTTGGGAAATACATGTAAGTAAATAAAAGATGGGGGAGAAAGTGCTGAAGTCAACAGAGCTGGTCTCAAAAGACCTGGACTGCAAAGCTCTGCTTCATGGCCACTCTGGCCTCTGCCCAGAGCCCTATTTGCAGTAGGTAACGGATACTTGGTGGGAGGGAAGTAGCCTCATCGTCCCCCAAGCTACATGCATTCAATTTAATGTACACATAGAGTCTACAAAGATGCAACTATCTGCATGCAAGATTCTCTTCCAGGATTCCTAATTACACAGGGAGAACCCTAGGCTGGAACAGCTGCAAGTACACAGACTCCATGCAGGCACACAAGACTCCCCATGTTCACTCTATGTTGTGAGTACAAGGCTATAGAGATCTTAAATAGTTACTTGGGAAGATAAAACAGCAACATGCTGCATCAATTGCTCCTAGCAACTGAAATCTAGCATTGCCAAGCTGGGCTGTTTGTGGGGAAGGGGGGCAGTGTTAAACCCTCTGATTCAAAAGTCGCAGGAATTTTGGCTTTAGCTGCATTAACTCAGCCATGAAAAGTTTGCAGATTTGATCACTGCACCATGAAGGCATACATTACTATGAGGGGAATATTAAATACATCTGAGCAGTGGCTTTTTTCTCAAAAAATGTTTAGGGGTTCTCTCATTTTCCTACTCATCTTGAAATACTGCCCCTCAATGAGGCCAAACTTAGATTCACAAAATGTTTAGGGGTATGCGTACCCCTGCGTCCCCCCCAGAAAAAAGCACTGCATCTAAGAATAGAACCCTTACAACAATTATCACTTAGATTATCCAAAGAGCATTCTGCAGTACAGCATAGCTTGCATCAAATCTCAAGGGAAAAGAAATGGGGCAGTAACACTAGTGAAACATCCAATTAAAGGAACAATTACAGCACATAATAGTAGCTCTGCTGTCATCAGGAGCACCAACACGAAGACATTTCAGTCACGGACTCCAGCATAGACAGGAAACTGCAGTTATGCCAACCAAGTCATTAGGGCCTTGGAGACCGATTTCTGCTGTGTCCCAAGCTGGCCTTTCCATAACTAATCCCTGTCCTTACGGGCACTGGGACAATGCATGACAGAACAGTGCCTCCTGGTTCCCAAGTCTTGGACTACAAAAAATAAAAATAAAAATCAATGGCCACTGTGCAGATTTGGGGTCACAAACTTTTTAAAAGGCTGCAACAATAAAACTAAGTCAGAAAATCTCTTTGCCATATCATTTGGGGGGAGTCTTTTTAAAAGGACAGAATGTATTGTCTATATCATCCACAAAACAAATAGTTTCTTACAATTATCTCTAATAGATCAGGCAACACCAGAAATGTCAAAAGGCAGGTGGGTCACTTGCAAAAGTAATTGCCTTTGCTGCACATTATGTATTGTTAAGAATTTTGGCAAAAAAAAAAAAAAAAAAAATCAGATGGAAAAGAGTTTACAGCATCTTACTGCCAGCTTTGCACAAATTTTGAAACTTGCCAAATCCTTTTCATGCCATCAATTAAAGTCACCTACATAGGTTAATTTGACCTGGGAAAGTCATATAGCACAAACTGTTTTTAATTCCGTGTTTAATCCTTTCCTTCACACACAACACATGGCATAATGCCATGCACAAATAAATTAGAGAAGTGCTTCTGAACCCAAATAAACCATTTTCCTTCTCCATTGGTACACCACAATCATTGGTTCATTTAGCTCAGTACTATCTACTCAGAATGAAAGTAGCTCCCCAGGTTTTCAAACAGCAGCTTTTCCTAGCCTTACATGGAGATGTTGGGGATGCAACTTGGGACCTTCTGCCTGGAAAGCATTTTTGAATTCTACCACTGACCTATAACCTCTCAACCGCAGAACTGTCATTGTGACCCAGAAGCTGTTTTGAGAAAAGCTTCTGGCATCATAACTGCTTTTCACAGAAATTTTTGAAAAAGCTGAGTGTACATAAGATCACATACTTGCAAATTTTTCAAACCAAGGGAGAAAATGTCTTCCAGGTCTAAAACTCATTCAGGTCAAAATCTTAAACTAACAGCAAACTCAGAGCTCTTTATGTACTTGTTTGTAGGGTCAGGCATTTGCCTGGTGAAGGACTGATCAAATTCTGTCAAATAATCAGATATACTTCAGGAATTAACTTTATAAATTTAACTTTAGAATTCTAAGCACAGTGACTGCAATCTTATGCGTAAACCAGCTCAATATTTGACTGTGGTCAAATAATATGCAATCAGTGCATAATATCTGACTATTCAATTCACCACTGTGCCAATGCCATTTGTGCCAGTGTGCCAATGTCACAAGCAAGACTAAAAGTAAACTTTAAAAAATGAAAATTTAGAACGATTGGGGACAGAAGGGATTGCAAACACTGATTTTGGATAATCAGAAGAACACTTACCAATGCTGTCTTCCGTTTCCTGTGACATGCTTGGTTTTTGAGCAAATCTTGCAAAAGAAAAGAGAAATTAGAAATTTTATTAAATCATGGATCTGTTGAACACCAGAAGATTTGACATCCGAACAAAACAAAAACATCTCCAGTCAAAAACACAAACTCATATACAATATGGTCAAAGAGTGTTCCTAGGAACTTTAGGATTTCCTGCAAAGTTCCAACTTAACGAGAAGGTTGGTGGTTCAAGCACACCCAGGAACTTCCAAGTAAAAATTATGTTGAAGGACAAGATCAGGGTTCTGGTGACAACACATTATGTCGCTACCAATGCCAGACAAAATGTGTGGACCCCAAATTACATTTAAACTTTAAAATCATATTATTTTCACTCTGTAGGACAAATCTTTAACCCAGATCAGAACAGAACTTCTGCACATCAGTAATAACCCTAAAAACACATCAGTCCATTTCTCTCTAGGGTCATTCCATGTCAGTTCAACGCGGTCATGCCACCCACTGTCTTGAATTTTGATGAAACTTGGTGTACACCCTTCCTTTATGGTTGAAAGAAACCCCCTTTCTTGGAGGAAATAAAATAAAATGTACACAAGGCCGAGGATCTCAAGAGGGACAGAAACGCAGATTTCATGAAACTTTGGAGTGCTATAAAATCAAAACCGTTTGTGATAGAGGGGAAAAAAATTAAGGGGGTTTCTTTCAACCAAGGGCAATTCAGTCACATGAGCACCAACCTGCAGTCTGAAGTGGTACTTCCTAAAAGACAGGTTAACATTTAATTAACCAGATTTTTTAAGTCCCAAGTTTGGGAAACCCTGTCTTACTGCAACATTTGATTTTCTAGATAGGTTATGATTTCATTTGTACCCTTAAGAACAGGGGTCAGCAACCTATGGTCCATGGGCCACAAGCGGCCCATAGGGGTCATTTAACTGGCCCATGGACCCCTGCCATCCACTCAGGGACCCCCGCCGCCCACTTGGTCAGCTTCCGTGCACTGCGCTAAACCGGTGTGGAGCAGACAGGGGACCACCTTCTGCGACGCTGGCCAGCTTCCCATTGGTTGCAGGAAGCTCCTGCAGCCAATGGGAAGTTGTGCACGCCTCCTCCGTGTCGGAAGGAGTATCGAAAATAGCATTTGCGCATGCGTGTGTCCGCCCACTCCAGTGTCTGTGGGACCGTGAACCAGCCCAAGCCACAAAAACCTTGCCAACCCCTGCTTAAGAACCATTCACAAATGAAGTTGCATATTAAGCTATTTTTAACCTGGTCTTGTCTGCAGCATCATTTTCTATGCTTCCAGTTTAGCTCTACTGTACTGAGAAACCAAGCGGGCGGAAATTTTAAGTAGAAATGTATCCTTTGGGCAAAACAAGAGAGGCTACCCATCTAGCTCTTCCTTGACCTGAAGGAAAGGCAGAACAAAGGAAAGGAGGCTTGTAGAAACCACACTGAGCTATAGGTTTATTGCTAGTCTCAAGGTGTGCGGGTGAGATGACAAAGGAGTAGCAATCCTCTGAAAACCAAAGGTTTGGTCTCCAGCAGCATTAACACACAAACTGTAATGCAACTAGACAGTGAAAAGTTTTCATCTCCTAAGAAATAGCTCTCATGTTGGGAAGTGATACTAGTTAGGGGATTCTCTCTTATTTATATCCAGTCCTTCCACAAAGGAGTTTGAGAAAGCATGCCTAGTTTGTTTCCCACATTTAATCCTCACAACAACCTTGTGGGGTAGATTAGCCAGAGAGTGACTGGCTTCACAGATGAGAAGGAATTTGGCATGCACACATAAATTTGCACACATGGGGGGGGGGGAGCTCTTCCAGTCTATTCAGGATTGAGGACTACCCAATTTTAAGAAATTAAGAGGCTCTGGAAGTGACCTTCTGTAGAAAACTACTGCCAAATCACCTACAGGTTGCCACTTGTTCAGAATAAATGTGCCATGAATCAGCCACATTCTTTCAAGTTTATGCTTCAAAAAATTGATAGATAGTAGACCTAATTTATATGGACACCACGTTGGATTTTAGTTTCTTTCACAATAAGCTTCACCAGAAAGGTCAATTTGCACACAAACAAGCGGTTACCAACTCCCCTAACACAGTCACAAGACAGGCCGATACGCATGCTTCTAAATTAAACAAGGAAAAACCACCAACTCCATGAAAGAAAATACTGTAGTATGAAAGCTTCCAAGTTCCAAAAGGGAGGCTTTCCTCACAATAGGGAACATCTGAACCGCTACTAGTGCTAAATTTCAAAGGTAGTCAGAGTTACAGCTAAAGTAACAAAGTATTTGCAACATCATCAAAACCAAACAAATGTACCACAAAGTTCTCATGGCACTTTTTCTCTAGGCTGTGCACATCTGTGTATACCACAGGAAAGCAGCATGTAAGCAACAGTTTATCAGCTATTAGACAACTCAAGAAAGCATGAATCCTCTGGACAATATGAATATTACTATTACATTAGCCATATTACTATTACATAGTTTTAACACACTCATGTGTTTAAGCAGTATGGTTGGAATCAGGTCTTATTTGAGAAACCCCCAGATTTTCATGGATATGCCAGTCAACCCCCAAATGTAGTTCATGTCACAGCTACTCCCTAAAGAAGTCCCCCCTGCATTCCCTGATAACTATGATTGTGAAGGCTATGACTACCCATAGTCAGCTCCATCTATTCATGTTAACTCTTAAACAAGATGAAGCCATTTGTTCTTGAACAGTTGAGCCAGCTAGGTAGCATCAAAAGTTAAGCATTCACACCAAATATCTTTGTTTTGTAATGTAAATTAGCAGGGATGGAGACCCATCACTGGGGGCCAAATACAGCCCTCCAAGTCTCACCATCCAGCCCATAGGAATGTTCTCAAGCCACACTTCCTCTCCCTATGTCACAACCCCCACTGCCCCTCCTTAAATATTTTTGACTGGCTGGAATGTGTCCTCTTGATTGCCTAGATGGCAAAATGGATGTATTCATCCATCCAGGATTCCCGGGAAATCTTCAATGAACTCAGTGAAGTGAATGTATAACAAGGAACCAAGCTGGCCAACAGCTTATTGTTCACCAAGAACAGTAAGTGGCTTCCTAGCAAGTGGGACTCAACATGTCTTGT
The DNA here is from genome assembly GCF_964252035.2 of Podarcis erhardii. Taxonomy (NCBI): domain Eukaryota; kingdom Metazoa; phylum Chordata; class Lepidosauria; order Squamata; family Lacertidae; genus Podarcis; species Podarcis erhardii. Next base: position 67,814,549 of record NC_138511.1, read on the forward strand.
AAAATGGGTCATTTGCACAATTTGCTAGGCCTTTTGAGCTAGTCAACTAGTTAATGCCTCTACCTAAATGACGAAACTGTACCCTAGAATCCCAGATTCCTCATTTTTCAAAACAAGAAATGATGTGAATACGCACACAACTGACTGCAATTCTACCTAACAGTGTGATTCTACACTCATGATTTCAGGTCCTGATTTATAAGTGCCAGTATCTAATGATCACAACAAAGCAGCTCGGTACTTGGAACTCTGCCAGTTTTATTTAGTGATACTTCCATAAAGCTAAAGCCACAAGACATGCAATAGCCATTTCAGAAGACCAGCCCTCATGGTTTGGTGAAAGACATCAATGCTTTGCAGATTCACCTGAGCCCAAAAGATTGTAGAGCTCAGAAACCAAAAGGCAAAGGTTTAAAAATCCCAACAAGCTACCTAGCAGTGGCAGAGAACAAATAGCTAACATAAATAAGTACATGTTGTAATAAATTTTAAAAATTGTCCAGTAGCACCTTAGAGACCAACTAAGTTTGTTCTGGGTATAAGCTTCAGTGTGCATCATGCACACGAAAGCTTATACCCAGAACAAACTTAGTTGGTCTATAAGGTACTACTGGAAGGAATTTTTATTATTATTTTGTTTCGACTACAGCAGACCAACACGGCCACCTACCTGTAACTAGAACTACCTGACGCCAAGTACATGTTGTGTTACTCACATATACAGTTTTATATGCAAAGTGTCAGGAGTAATAATTTCTTGAGAAAGTTTCCATTTCTGATTTCCATACATGGAAACTGCTTTTGTGAGATAATGCTTAACACTCTCTCCACAGGACACTGCACGTAAGTGACTACAATAGTTACCAATATACCCAAAGAATGCCAACAAACCTCTTGATACAAAATGGGATCAAATTTATCAAACAAGAAATGCTTCAATTTGTTGCTGGCTAGTTCTTAAACCAACATGACTTAAAAAGGAATGATGCTTGTGCATCTGGAATAATTTACTTGGGTGTACACTCACCTGTGAGCCAATTCAGAAGAGTCATCAAGCTAGAGGGAATAAAAGAATCATAAACATGTAGAGTTGGAAGGGACCCCAAGGGTCATCTAGCCCAAACCCCTTGCAATGCAGGAATCTCAGCTAAAGCATCCATGAGAGATGGTCATCCAACCTCTGCTTAAAAACCTTCATGGAAGGAGAGTCCACAACCTCCCAAGGGAGACTATTCCACTGTCAAACAGCTCTTACTGTCAGATACGGTAGTTTTTCCAAACCTCAATATCCAAAAAGGCCAAATCTGAGAAACGGGTCACGATCCCAATAGAAAAACTTAAGATTCAGAATTTATTCCAATCATAGATTGGGAGGAGTGTTTAATGCACGTAAGTATGTACGTACACTTCTGCATATTAGGAAAGAGAGATCATTCAGTTTCAAACATAAATGTTTCAGATTAACATTTTAGCTTTATTGGTGCTATAGCTTAGCAGGGCAACAATATATTTCATTTTAATGGAATAAAAAGAACCAAACTTAAAAAAGAACCCCCTCGACTCCTAGCATTTTGCAACCTGCTCTACCTTGCACTTGTTTGATCCACAGCAGGACCCACTGCAGTGAATGCACTGCCTCCTCTGTCCTTTCTCCTGCCTTTGCAGCTGGGCACCTGTATGCCTCAACACACTCAATCATTTTGTAAAGAACAAACAAAGGCAAAGAAGCCGTTGAATCTGGCTAGGTCACCCTCCCCAAACACATTGGGTTAATTCAGAGTAGCAGCTGTGGCAGAAGCACTCTACTTGTAGCTGCCTGATAATCCCTTCAGTTCTGCTCTCAATTCCACTCCCCCCTCCATCCATCCAAATGAGGTCAGGTCAGAATCACTGTAAACAGCAAAATTAGGCAACCACCCCAAACTCCAGCTAAGAACAGGAGCTGGAGAAGTACAGGTAAGACACCAGATGGTTCTGTTCTAAATAGCCACTTACAGTGATCAAAATCAGAGCTTCTGAACATCCTACACATTTCAAAGGAATCTCCATTTTTTCCAGGACATGCAACATGAATGTATGTAGGTGGAAGGAAGCCCAGAGCATCTTTGGCATGGAAAAGGCAACAGATTCCCTTTATTCTATATCACCACAACACAGCTCTTTAATAGATGCTTTAGAGAAGGAATAGGCAAACTCGGCCCTCCAGATGTTTTGGGACTACAACTCCCATAATCCCTAGCTAACAGGACCAGTGGTCAGGGATTATGGGAGTTGTGGCCCCAAAACATCTGGAGGGCCAAGTTTGCCTATGCCTACTTTAGAGTGCTGTGTCCCTTGACTTATGACATTTTCATCCAATAACATTACCACTGGTGGCTGCAACCACACTCAAATTTCACAGCTATAACATCCAAGCACAACAAAGCAATAGCACTTCGCTACACAGTTTGTTGAGCATGCAGCATCAATAGTTACTTCCTATTTCCCTTTAAACACTGCACACAACTTCTCTCACGTTGTCTTCTGGCCTAGTATTTGAGGCATTAGCAAAACAGACAAGAACATTGGGATACAACATCAGGGTATTAACAAGACTGGTGATGCAATAGTGAGACCCACGAGAAATGAATGTTCAAAGTCTAACCAACTGGGCAAGCAGTTTTTGTTTTGGCTTTTTTGCAAAGGTGCAGTATTTTCATTTACACTGTCAAGTCATAATGCACAGCACTGCCAAGGAGCTGCCTGCACTGCAGTCAAACCCTTTCTGAACAAGTAAACCAAAGAAGCAAGCTACCAGTGTGAATGAGCCATGATGGTAATTTGCAATGGCTGAATTCAGCTCTTTAAACAATAGACTTTTGGACAGCATGTTAATTATTTTAGCATTATTCTACCATGCAACCATCCCTTCTTTAATTCCCACCCAAACATTGACCAATCACAACAGACACACTTTGACCTAAGCACAGAGTAGTCCTCCCAAAAACACACCATCTAATAAATGATCCTGAACACATGAACACACACATTTAAAAGGTGTGGTCTATGAACAACTGTTACAGAAATTTAAAGCAAAGGTTGTCAAAGTTTAGCCCAGTTAGTTTTCCTAGTTCCAAATAAATAAAATAACAGGTAACTAGATCCAACAGGTCAGCTTTGGCTGCAAGCAACACAAGCAGTGGCCTGCATCCTAACAGCTGAGCCCCAGTCAGATGCTTGATCATGGGGAAACCCCTCTGCATAGGGCTTTGTAAAAGGGAAGAGCCCATTTAGGTTCAGCTGTAAACCTGCTTGTGGATCAGAGTGCCAGGTCTGGAAGCTGCAAGTGTCAGGCAGGATGTCCCCAGGAGACAATGATAACAGGAATAAGGGCATTAGCATCAATCAATAAAGGGTATCAATCAGTTGCCAAGATATCAAAAAAGGCATATTTTAAAATTCTAGTCATCCTGAGGCCAGAACCCCTTTGGCAAAGTCCTGATTTCTTCACATGTTGGTTTTGACTTTTAAAACTATTAATAACTTGGGACCAGGTACCTGAAGGATCGTCAGTCTCCACATTTACATACCTGGACCTTAAATTTTTCTTCTGTGGCTCTTCTTTGGATGTTTCCACTAGGCAAGGTGCAATGAGTGGCTATTAGGTAAAGGAACTTATGAGTGGTGGTACCTCTACTACAGAATGTCCTGCCCAAGAAAAGCACGTCTGTTGTCTACCTTTGACAGCATATCAGACCAGGCAAAGGCCTTTTTACTTTCCCAGGCTTTTTAAACTGCTCCAGGTCTTATGTCAATTAGTTTTGTCTTTGCCATTTTTTATGCAGCTTTCATACGCTTTATTGTTGACCTATTTTACAGTATGCATTTTAACTTGCTTTTATTCTTCTTGTAAGTGTCCCTGAGGACATTTATAATGTTTAAAATTAAGAAAGAAAAAAGGTTGTGCATGTTTACACCAGTTTCTGCAGATCCTATTGGTAGCAAATTTGCTGTGCAAGCAAACTAAAATGGTATTTACTTCCCCTTTCTGCACATAAGAATGCAATTCATACCCTGTGTCCCTAGCAATTGTGCCAGTGCAAGTTTGATTCCCAGCACTGCCACAAAGGCACTAGTTGTGCTTTCAAACTGGCCTTCTAATCCCAATTATTGATGTACTTGAAGTACTGCATGAAATAATAAGATACTCAGCAAGAAATTAGTTATTGACTACGCAGTCTGGAAAGGCAGAACATGGTCCAGAAAACTACTTCCTGTCCGCAGCCCAGGTTCATTGTGCGAAATCTATTAGAATCGTTACATTTTATGACGAGGGAGGGAAAAGCTGATCACTGACCTCCAAGGCCAGCAATACTAATAGTGATCATTTTTTAGAATGCCACTGATTTTTAAACAGGCTACAAAAGTCCCCCAAAAAATGTGCACACCCAAATTCTGCATGCAGAGCTATGACAAAATAAAATGGTGTGGGTGGATTCAACAGGAGCGCAGCTTAATAGACGTCACCTTTCCTGTACTTCCTGCAGCTTTCTAAGAAAGGTTCTACAGTGGGCTGATAAAAGTCCATATTAGAACATCTGTCAACAGTTTTAACTGCATTAGCTCCTGGTCCATTTCTGGCCCAATTCAAGGTGCTGGTCATGACCTTAAATGGCTCTGAACCATATACCTCAAGGGCAAACCACATTACACAAACATTGGCCCAGGTGTTAACCTCCTTTTGCTTTTAGAAGATGCTGGGATCAGTGGGCAGCTGCTCCATGTCATGAGCCACTGAATTGCAGGCAGCAACTTTTGGGTGAAGTGCCCTCAGGCTCTGGACTTACTCTGCCCACCCAAGTTGGCCAATGGCTCCTTTGGGACAGGAAAGAGTTTAAGAGGGCTTTCTGTTGCAGTTGCTTAAGCAACAAAGTGCTCTGAGCTCTGGTGTGTTCCTGTATGCTTTGGCAGTTCTTCAGTTGGCATGCTGCTGAATCCTGCCTCATTTCATAGAACTGTAGAGGGGGAAGGGTCCCCAAGGGTTATCTTGTCCAACTCCCTGCAATACAGGAATCACAGCTAAGAGGCTCTGGAAGAAGGCCATCTGACATGTTTAAAAACCTCAAATGAAAGAGAGTCCAGCACCTCTTGAGGTAGTCTGTTCCACTGTTGAATAGCTATTACCATCAGAAAATTCTCCATAATACAATGGTACCTCAGGTTACATACGCTTCAGGTTACAGACTCCGCTAACCCAGAAATAGTGCTTCAGGTTAAGACCTTTGCTTCAGGATGAGAACAGAAATTGTGCTCTGGCGGCGCAGCAGCAGCAGGAGGCCCCATTAGCTAAAGTGGTGCTTCAGGTTAAGAATAGTTTCAGGTTAAGAACGGACCTCCGGAACGAATTAAGTACTTAACCCAAGGTACCACTGTATTTAGTCACAAGCTCTTTTTTTGTTACTTGAATCTATTTGGTCAGGTCCTATGCTGTGGAGCAGCAGAAAACAACCTTACTCCATCATCCATGTGACACCTCTTCAGATATCTGAAGATGGTTATCCTATCACCTCTCAGTCTTCTCTGCTCCCAATTCCCTCATAAGGCTAGCTTTCCAGGCCCTTTATCATCTTGGGCATCCTCCCCTGCACACATTCCATCTTGTTGATATCCTTCTTAAGCTGTGGTACTCAGAATTAGACACAGTATTCCAGGTGGGGTCTAACCAAGGCAGAAAAGAGTGGTACTGTTACTTCCCTTGATCTGGACACTATGCATGATGTTAATGCTGCCAAAATTGAATTAGGTTTTTTTGCTGCTGAATCACACTGCTTACCTGTTTGTTCCAACTACTGGCTTTATCTCATACCTCCTGCTCCAGGAACCAGCACCAAAACCCATCATCTAAGGTGCGGTGGGGTCATCTCAGTTATAACACCCTATCCTTGGAATACATTCCCCAGGGAGGCTGACCAGATGCAGACTATCTTTTTGGCACTGTCCAGGTTTTAACACATTTTAGTGAGAAGAATGGCTTTATTCAGCCTTTGCTTTCCCTCCATTGCAATATAGGATGGTTTAATTTTTATTTTATTTATTATTATTATTATTATTATTATTTAGGTGGACAGCTTTGTAAAGTTTTTCTTAACCTAAAAGGCAATGTATACCAACCTCAAAATAGCTGTTTGAATTCAGGTCCCTCTAATAAAAAAATTACATTCTGTGCCCTCTCACACAAGTGAAATGGACCAAAAAAAATTGAGCAAGTTGATACTTCCTTGGCAAAGTTCTTTGAGAACAAATGAAAGTGTTTCATCGTTCTAATGAGTTTTACTGATTATTCGTACTATAAAAGCAGAACTTGCTTTGCTATGAAACATTATACACACCTGCACTTCCTAGGGAAACTCCCAGAGCCATTAGCTTGAAAGAATTGCTAGCAGTCAGGAAAAAGGAAACGAAAACATCTGAAAGTCACCAATATGGTTAAAATATCCACATCGTGTTGCAGTAGTGATGGTGAGTTCAAGTATGTCTTTAGCAGAAAATTCCTTACCAGAATTAAGTATAAAACCATATGTACACTCTTCAAACCAGGTTGCAGTGAACTATGGACCCCACCCTCTTGGTAAATTTTCAGCTGCTATGGAAACAACAGGTGGTTGTGTAGCACCATGAAATGAGTCAGCTACCTGGAACTGAGGTGCACCTGATTGGGCAGCAGCTAAAGAGCAGCCAGTGCCAAGGAAACTCCCCTCACCATTGGCACCAATGCTCTGTCATGAAAAAGCAGTAACTTCAATATTGCTCAAACAGTTTCTTCCCGCTTCCCTATTAAATAAACAAATGCATCTGATACTCAGAGGCAACATCATTCCCCTCTATTTCCAGTGTCTAGGTTAGGTGTGCCATTGCTTATATTTAGCCAAAATAGTACAAGTCAGTTACCATCAGGAAACCTGGAGGTGCCCCAATGTTTTAAGAAGTATTTAAACAATATTTAGAAAAACTGCTAAGGGGTGAGAGGATAGAGCATGATCAGTGGCCAGACAGTGCTGATTGACTGTTTGGAGGGCAGGTAAAATGGAGTTTCTGAAAACTTGGACAGGAAAACTTCACATTTTGTTACAGGTCCAAATTGTGCCACTAAATATCAGCCCCTGAAGAGTAAGATTGAGGGATAAGCTCCTGCCTTCATACCCTATTGATGGGTTTCCTATCTCGAGTGTAGGGCATAGGATGCTAGATTAGATGAACATTTACACTCTGAATTACACTCTGAACATTTACACACCTAAATTAAGCAAACACCCTCAAATGGTATTATAATCCCCTTGAAACGGGTTGGCTGATGCCATGTGCACAATTACAGGAGAATGATGCGGAGCCAAAGCATTTTTCAAAGGCATATGATGCAACAACCTTGTTGAAGCTTAGGGGGTTGATGCCTAGATGGAAGAATGTTTGGGGACCCTATGTATGGTGCTGAGTTCCATGTAGGAAGGAAGGAAGAATTATAAAATGTAACATATCAAGGACTAGAAATTCATTTTATCACATTACCAGAGTTCTTTCTGTAGTACAATATGGTCCTGAACAAAAATAAGGTGATGATCAGATTTCTCATAGGAAACATATCCTGAGCTTATCAGCTACTTTGCATATATTCAATTAAGATAAATTAGTTTTGAATATACATGTAGTTCTGCACCTGCAATCAACTGGCACATGTCAACTACTGTTGGTTGTTATCTTACATTGAAGTAATCCTGAAAGGTATAGTGCTTTACGTTCAACCTTAAAGAGGGAGGGAGGGATATACTGATACTACAGACATAGCATGGAAGTTGAAAACCAGGAGTTTCCTTTTGTCTTCCTCATTTCTGTTCCTCTGGTGTTACTGCTGTCATATTTTCAATGCACACACTGCATTTAAAGGAATAGAATTGTTTTTAGGTTTTGTTAAGGCTCCAATAAATGGTTATAGACCACCCTTGAAAGCTTCTTTCCCACATGCTTCTGTGTATTCAGCATGCATTGTCTGTCCAGTTGTCACCTCCCTCCTCCAAACAACCAGTTTGCGCCTAAGAGTGAAACCACCTTTAGAACAACCATCACACAGAATGCTTCCAGTCAGGCAGACACGGAAATATCACCACAGGTTTGCAGCCTGGAGGCTCAAATGCAGCAAAGTGGATTTCAAAAATGGTTTTTATTTCTCCATCCCTAATGCTGCCAAATCAGAATAAATCCTTCACAGAGAGGAGATAATCTAACTTATGTGCTAACTGGAAATGTAAGCATCTCCAAAGCTTTAAAGCCATCCTACCTGCCTACTTAAAGGAATTAGTATTATTAGTTTATTTATTTTTACAAAGAAAGGGTGAAAATGTTTTTTTTAAAAGACAAATTAAGTTTTATTTTTCAAAGCACGATGCTAAAACATAAAGGGCAAATCCTAGCCCTTCTGCATCCTAATAGAACCACATTTATCATAAAAGGCTTTGTGGTATTTATATCATTCAGATCAAGGTAGGGGAACCTGTGTCCCTTTCAGATGTTGCTGGACTGCAACATGCAACATCCCGAGGCAGCATGACCAATGGTCAGGGAGGCTTAGCTGCAGCCTGTTTGCATGACAAATTTCCAATGCAGACTAAGGCAAGCATTAGATATACTGGGCACTAGTTATTCCCCACAGGAAACTTAATGTGATTTATCCAATGCTCTGCTGATCTCACAAGGCATCAGCTTCATTTGGCATTTATTTAAAATGCACTTCTACAATTAATTGGCCTCAGGCACAATAGCCAGCTCATAATAGATGAGAGCAGGATGGGGCAGAGAGGAAACTGCATCTAAACACTATAATTTGGTCTACATCTCAATAAAAATGAGATGCAAGGAACTCAAAAGGCAGACAGTATTTCACACACACTGGAATTTTTATTGTATTAAGTAGTCAATACGGCCGTAGCAGATGCTTCTCCATGCTTTGTTTCCATTTTTATATCTCCAACCACCACAATGAACAGCTGCCTCCCTCTACTTAAAAAGAACATAAATGCACAGGCAGGCAGGTACAAGTTGCTCAGCTAAAGCCAGCTGATTAACTTAAAGCCATCATCATCCGGTTAAGAAGACCCACAAACATACAGACATCACATCTAAAATGCAAAGCAGGTCACACATTGACACTCCTACGCTTGAGCAGTAGATGCTTTCTGACTTCCTCCTGGCTCTGATTACAATTTTAGTCAGCTAGGGGATTTCAGCACACAACTAAAGCAAAAGGGAATGCATCCACCTTAAGGGTCACATTGTGGGTTAATTTTCCTGACATCTGGAATATCCTGTTTTACACAGCAGGTATATGGATCAGGAGCCACAGCATGGACCCACAGCATAATGCATTTGTTATAAAATACACACGGGTGGCGCTGTGGTCTAAACCACAGAGCCTAGCGCTTACCGATCAGAAGATTGGCAGTTCAAATCCACGTGACGGGGTGAGCTCTTGTTGTTCGGTCCCAGCTTCTGCCCACCTAGCAGTTCGAAAGCATGACAAAGTGCAAGTAGATAAATAGGTGCCGCTCTGGCGGGAAGGTAAATGGTGTTTCTGTGCACTGCTTTGGTTCGCCAGAAGTGGCTTAGTCATGCTGGCCATATGACCCAGAAAAACTGTCTGTGGACAAACGCCTGCTCCCTCAGCCAGGAAAGCGAGATGAGCGCGCAACCCCAGAGTCGTCCACGACTGGACCTAACAGTCAGGGGTACCTTTACCTTTTACACTTTGTCCCTACTAGTTGCAGGTGTTAATTTCCAAGCCAGAGAGGAAAAAAGGAAAAGAACAGTTCACGCTTTGAACCCTAACCCTGAAGAAAGACACTCTCTGTTGTTACTGATTTCAAATATTTATGTAAGCTACTACTGCATGAATTTTATTGTTGTAAGATGCTTTGAGACATCTTGGTAGAAAACAACAAATAAACTCAAATAATATATAAAATCAGCTGGAATGGTACCTAAAGCAAGTGTCAGGCTCATCCTCTGAATGTGTTTTCTTTCCTGGGTCCAAATGTGCCCTTAAACTATTTATGATGAGAACTGCCTTTCATAAACGCATATGGCTTCCTCTAAGAAGATTCACATGTGGCAGAACTTGTTGCTGCTTCCCCTGAATCACATGTAGTCTCAAGGCCCTGCAATCTGCAGCTATGCCATACCTGCATGAGCCTCACCCAGGATGTGATTAAGGCTGAAAGCTAGCACAAGGACTGACATAGTCCAGAATGGGCTGAGTTTAGCAAAAGGAAAGGGAGGGGGGCTGCAGCTAGTTCAGTGGATTCTTTCCACTGACTAGTGAATGGCATTACAAAACAAATTCCTTCCAGTAGCACCTTAAAGACCAACTAAGTCAGTTCTTGGTATGAGCTTTCGTGTGCATGCACACTTCTTCAGATACACTGAAACAGAAGTTTCCAGACCCTTCTATATAGTGAGAAGGTGGGGAGGGGTATTACTCAGAAGGGTGGTGGGAATGGGTGATTGGCAGATAGCTGTGATGAGCCTGTTGACGACTCTTAACGACTGCAATAGGTCTTACAGGAAAAAGCAAGGGGTGAAAAGGTGAAAAATGGCTTTGTCATGTATAATGAGATAAGAATCCAAGGTCTTTGTTCAGACCAGGTTTTTCCATGGTTTTGAGTTTGGTGATAAGTTGTAATTCAGCAGCTTCTCTTTCCAGTCTATTTCTGAAATTCCTTTGTAGTAAAACAGCTACTTTGAGATCTTGTATAGAATGTCCTGGGAGATTGAAATGTTCTCCTACTGGTTTCTCTGTCTTGTGATTCCTGATGTCCGATTTATGTCCGTTTATTCTTTGGCGTAAGGTCTGGCCTGTTTGTCCAATATAGAGAGCTGAAGGACACTGTTGGCATTTTATGGCATACACAATGTTAGACGATGAGCAATTAAATAGTCCCGAGATGGTATGTGTGATGTTGTTGGGGCCAGTAATGGTGTTGTCCGGGTGTATGTGGCAGCAAAGTTGGCATCTGGGTTTATTGCAGGCTCTGGTGCCAGTGTCCGTGTTAGGTCTGGTTGTAGTATTATTGTGGGTTAGGAGTTGTTTAAGACTGGGTGGCTGTCTGTAGGCAATGAAAGGTCTTCCTCCCAGAGCTTGAGAAAGAGAACTGTCATTGTCCAGGAGAGGTTGTAGATCTCTGATGATGCGTTGTACTGTTTTAACTTGGGAGCTGTATGTGATGACTAGAGGTGTTCTGTTATTTTCTTTTTTGGGTCTGTCTTGCAGCAAGTTCTCTCTGGGTATCAGTCTGGCTCTGTTGATCTGTTGTCTAACTTCATCTGTTGGGTATTTTAGTTCTAAAAAGGTTTGCTGTAGATCTCTTAGGTGAGAGTCTCTGTCTGTAGAATTGGAACAGATGCGGCTGTAACGTAGTGCCTGGCTATATACAATAGACTGTTTGGTATGTTTGGGATGGTAGCTAGAGGCATGTAGATATGTTTGTCGGTCAGTTGGTTTACGGTATAAGGTGGTGTCTATGTGCCCATCCTGTATTTTTATAGTAGTGTCCAAAAAATGTATTTCTTGCATAGATTGATTCATTGTTAGGTTGATTGTGGGGTGAAAATCATTGAATTTCTGGTGGAAGGTGTCCAGGGTCTGTTGACCATGTGTCCAGATGATAAAAATATCGTCAATGTATCGCAGGTACAAGAGAGGTTTGAGTGGGTAGGAGTTTAGGAAACGTTGTTCTAAATCTGCCATGAAGATGTTGGCATACTGTGGGGCCATGCGGGTGCCCATTGCTGTGCCGCTGATCTGAAGGAACAGGTCATCACCGAATTTGAAGTTGTTGTGGGTAAGGACAAATTGGCAGAGTTTGGTGGCAAAGTCCGCTGTGGTTTTATCTGAAATGGTGTTCCTTATAGCTTGTAAACCATCGTTGTGTGGGATGTTGGTATACAGAGATTCCACATCCATAGTAGCTAGTATAGTATTGTTGGGAAGATTATTTAAAGATTGTATTTTCCTCAGAAAATCTGTGGTGTCACGTACATAGCTGGGAGCACTGATGGCATATGGTTTCAGAACAGAGTCCATATAACCGGAGACACCCACTGTAATAGTGCCAATACCTGAAATGATGGGGCGTCCTGGATTTCCTGGTTTGTGTATTTTAGGTAGAAGATAGAAAGTTCCTGGTCGAGGTTCTGTTGGTGTATTAGTGAGGATCTGTTCTTGGATGTGTGGGGGTAGCTCCTTAACAATCTTGTTCAGTTCTTTTTTGTATTCTTGTGTGGGGTCTGAGTCCAATTTTATGTAAAAGGCGGTATTGGAAAGTTGTCTGTGAGCCTCCTGAATGTAGTCAGTTTTGTTCATGATGACGACAGCTCCACCTTTGTCCGCTTCTTTAATTATAATGTCTGGGTTGTTTCTGAGATTATCTATGGCTCTCCTTTCAGCATGGTTTAGATTTTGTTGTAAGTGATGGTGTTTTCTGGTCACATCTGTTTGGATTCTGTGGCGGAAGCAGTCAATGTACAAGTCCAGTGTGGTATTGCGTCCATCAGGAGGGGTCCATGTGGAGTCCCTTTTTGTGTAACACTTTTTCGGTGGTAGTTGGTGGTCAGTGTTCTGTTGGGAGGGTGGTTGTTGTTCTCCAGTGGGTTGAGAGGTGAGAGGATAACAATGGCATTGTTATCCTTCTCTCCACACCTTTCTTTCAGTTTTGCTGGTAAAACTCCAAATAGGCCCTGCTCTACTACAAGACACTATTCCAGTTTTTTCGCATATAGCTTTGTAATTTGATTTGATCTTGCCTACACAAACCCCTCTGCCTATAATGGTTTATGGTTGGAAACTAATCACTCAGAGTACTAGGCTCTCCATAGCTGACCTCCATCCCTGGATACCCTGCATTGCTTCCTGACTTCCTGACTTCCAGGAAGACATGCTCAATTAACTAATAATGGCTGGGGAAACTCAGCCAGATGGGCAGGGTAGAAATAACATATTATTATTATTATTATTATTATTAGGCTAGACAGCATGTTGTTGTTGTTGTTTAGTTGTTTAGTCATGTCCGACTCTTCGTGAACACTGTCCAACCATCACTGGTAGCTTCGAGAACACTGTCCAACCATCTCGTCCTCTGCCGTCCCCTTCTCCTTGTGCCCTCCATCTTTCCCAACATCAGGGTCTTTTCCGGGGAGTCTTCTCTTCTCATGAGGTGGCCAAAGTATTGGAGTCTCAGCTTCAGGATCTGTCCTTCCAGTGAGCACTCAGGGCTGATTTCCTTCAGAATGGATAGGTTTGATCTTCTTGCAGTCCATGGGACTCTCAAGAGTCTCCTCCAGCACCATAATTCAAAAGCATCAATTCTTTGGCGGCTAGACAGCATGCCCAGTCTTAATTAAGCAATTGCAAATTGCATTTCATAATCCACATACCACTGGCCCAAAAACAACAGAATAACATCATTTGCAAACGTGCTTTTTCAGATCTTTCCTGCCTTCACCACATAAAATATCAGAAGCAGCGCAACAGCCTCCCATCTGCCTAAAACCAATGGGAGTCTGTAAAGGCCTGTTACTTTACCAAGTACTGCACTAGTGCAAGCTAGGAACAACTGTACCGTGTCAAGGATCCATTGGCATGGAACAACCAGGAGAATCAGGCAACTTTGAGCCACTATTTTAATTGACCACAGTGACCCAAAGTGATATGTCAGAGGCAGTACTGGAAATTATAATGCTGCTCCTAGCCACCAAATGTAGGAGTTTAAGGCAGGTTTTGGCACTGCAGCTCCAGGAACTACCCAAGGATGCATCATGCAAGCACCAAGCCTGGGGAAAGCTACTCTGCATTCACTTTTCTTTTTGAAGTATCAGATGTTTACAAGTGAGGGCAAGGGTTGTGGATTGAGTAAAAGTGTCTCCTCTAAGAGTTTTCTGGGGAAAGAAGAGAAGGGAGAGAGGTGCAACATGATACAGACATCATAAGAGGGAATTAAAAGATATAAAGGGCATCATTGAAAATGAGCAGAGTCAATGAAGTTACTATAGTGTCCCGTGCATTTGGCGAGAATTGATATTAAAACCGTACCCTCAAGAAAAGAGTCATCCCTGGAATAAATTTCATTTCTAGCACATGACTTTCCTCCCCTTCTGATCCCTCTTTTTTCTTTGCCTTTGAGATCAGGAGATGGCCACACTTTTAGAGAAGTGAAAGTCACAGACAGGGATAATAAGGGCCGGAAATGGGCTGAGTGTTATTGCTCTGGTGGACAGGGTTGCACCTAATAGTACCCTCTCCTCCATTGTGTCCCATTCTGCCTTGCTAGACAACTGGTATCATACAATGCCTCCTATACAAGGCTCCTTCATATGTTCACAGATGCAGTCTGGCTCACGCCACCAGGAGAATATTTTGGGAGAGCATGGTTTCCTCCCGCCCACTCCCCAAAGCATTGTATGAAAGAGCTTTGGTGACAGTTATTAGGAAATGAAGACAATTCAAACAAAGATTAGTATGTCAATAAGGATTTAGCAAGGTCTCTGGGCAGAGATCAGTTACCGTAGATAGGCATGCCAGGCTAAAGTAAAGTCCATAGCCACGAGTTTTCTTTCATTTTTGAATCTGTGATAGGATAAGGGGGAAAGCGCAGATTTTTGTTTACAACAAAGCACAACACTTGATTTCAAGTCAGAGATTTCTAAAATATAGGAGGAGGGTGTTCTTTATGACCTTGAGAGGGGCAGGGGAAGTTGTCTTCTCTTTAACAGCTCTAATCTACATTTAATGGAGGGAAACTATAAATCAGCTGATCAACATACATACACACACTTGAGATCAGAGCATTTTTTTTACAATAATCACTTTGATTAAACATTGTGACCCTCAACTATTTACCTTATGGTAACAAATCTCAAGAGTGTATAAATGCTCTACAATTACTACAGGAAACAACCTAAACTGTGAAACATTGTTTTACTAGGGCAAGGCTAGTTACCAAGCAGTAAGCAAATGAGATATGATCCAGAGACGGAATTTATAGGTACTCTGCTGGAAGAAACCTTTAATGGAATTTAACTGTCAGAGCTTCCTCACTAAATTAGAGTGCTGGGCCACTTTTCATTAAAAAATAACAACCCCAGAAACAAGCAGTTAACTACCCATATGTAGCTTAACTATTCAGTGACTACCCCACCCACCACACTTATTTAAAAGATGGATTTTGCATCACTATTCCTAATGCTTGGAAGAAACTGATTACATACATCCATTCCAGTCTGGCTTCAGGCCCAGCATAGCACTGAAACCATCTTGGTTGCCTGTTGGGTGACATTTGTTAAGAGCGAAATAAGAGGAGTGCAGCTCTGCTTTTTCTCCTTCATCTCTTGGTGGCTTCTGATATTGCCGACCAGAGTATCCTTCTTGGGGGAAGTGCAGATTGGGGGGGCTGTACTTCAGTGGTCCCACTCCAACCTCTAGGGTTGTTTCCAGAAAGTAGTTATGGAAGGCTACTACTCAGCATCATGGAAGTTCTCCTGTGATATCCTGTGGGGGTCCCCCGTGCTATTTAATATCCATATGAAACTGCTGGGGATCTGTCATTAGGAGATTTGAAGTGAGGCAACACCCATATGCAGATGATGCCCATTGATATGTCTCTGTTCATTCTGAATCAGAAAAAGCGATCCAGGTGCTACACCAGTGCCTGGAGATGGTGAAGGACTGAGATGGGGCAATAAATTGAAGCTGAGTCCTGAAAAGAAAGAGGTGTTAAGTGCCCTAAATTCTTAAGTCCAGGAGGTGAGGAAGTGGCATGTCCTGGATTGGGTTGCAGACTCCTGGAAGGGGCAGGTCCATAGTTTGTGGGTGCTCTTGGATCCAACACTGTTTAAGAAACTTAAATGGCCTGATCCACACCTTCTGGACAAATGTGTGGATCAGATCATAATAAACATTCTAACTGCAATCGTTACCGTATAATATGATCGGATCAACACATGTGTCCAAGAGGTGTGCATCAGGCCAGTTAAGTTTCTGTTAGAATTCACAGAAACTGAATTCCACAAGCATCCCTACTGACTGTACCAAAGCCTTTAGCAACCTTGTAAATACGCCCACAAAAGTCACTAGCCTCCAAAACTTTTTACTAGCCTGCTGCGTGTTAGCAGAGGAGTAATGTGCAGCTCTTGTCCCTCTTGTAGAAACCTGCTGCATAAGTCCATTTTCAATTATGGCTCCCAGGCTAGTGCTCAAATGCAAGACTGCCAGTGCCTACAGATACCCTTCTAGAGAGAGAAAAATACTAAGATGTTTTGAAAGCAGTTTACAGGGTGGGGTGGTAGGCAATGATCTTGATACTGAGAACTGGAAAACAGAGAAAAGGTTGAAGGAAGCAAAACACAACTATTACCGGTAAGTTGCTTCCCTGCATCCCATAATAATTGCTACCAGTAGCCAAGGGTGGCTTTCTAGCAATTCCTTCCACATGCCATTGCCTGCCATTTTGCAAGCTGCTCTCTGGCTTTTGACCCACCCCACTTTCTCCAGACACTTTATAAAAGTTAAAGCCTTTGGTTTTCCAAATGCAGTGTTCAGAGTTATTATCTAAGCAAACATCTGGTCAAGAATGAAGGGAAGTTCTTTCAGTGGCTTTTTTTAAATACCGCAATAAGTCTTTGGGAATAGAGGACGCCAAACACTTGAAATTAAATAAATAAATGAAGCTCACCACTTAAGTCATTCATAACAGCAGCACCGCTACTGTCATACAGCAACACCCAAAAACAACCCTTATCTCAAAGGACTCAGCGAGCACTGCTTATTAACAGCTAAAAATAAATGTTAGGAAAAGCAAGTTCTTTACTCAAAGGCAAGCTCTGATTGTCTCAGAACATTCTACCTCTCATGTGCTTTAAAATAAATGCAACAAAAGAGTGATATATATTTAGCAAAGGGGGTATTGATCTAAGATACATATTCAATAATGGAGCTATAAAACTTTGATGACACAACCCAGTCACAGCTGAACACTTTGAAGTCCAAAGGTGCCAGGAGTGCCTCTTCCCCTGAAAATTAAGCATGTGCTGAGATATCTCCCCCTGAAGTTAAAAGGATTTCAAACTTTAGTTGGGACATCTCTTTTGCATGTATATATCTCTATCTCACCTTTCTTTCATGGAGCTCAGGGTGACACATATTCACTTTTCTTTCCTCCATCCCAATTTCATTCTCACAACCACCCTATGAGGTAAGTCAGGCTGAAAGAGTATGACTAGCCTAAGGTCTTATGATTGAGATGCACAGCTGGGATAGGGGGAATTGAACCCATGCTACCCAGCCTAGCCCAATGCTCTAACCATGACATTAACTTATTTTCTAAGCATTCATTACTTCCTGCAAACTTAAAAGGGAAACTCTGTGACTTACTGATTAAAGCCCTTACTTTTGCACTTCCTAGTTCATAAATTTTGAGCTCCTTGCAAAGCATATCCCTTCTGTTTGGCATGCATTTCACTGTCAATAACAAACTAGCTTTAGTTAGCTCCTCATGTTTCCTTTATTAAGGTTGGATTTTCTCAAGTTTATGCAATAAACAATAAATCTCTTTTTAAAAACATATTGCTTTTGAGGCTACAGACATAACACATATCCCTCTAGAATTTATATATCAAGTTAACAGCAATTGTCACCTAATACCATTTTATTAATACCTCAACATCACCAATCTCAGTGACTACCATCAAGAACAGCCGCACATGACCAATATACAGACCTATTTTGCTCGGTAGAAGTGATTTGCTTCCCAAGATTATCAAATTAAACTAGAGATTAATTTAACTGGTGGTTGAATGAAGTAGAAAGTCTGCATAATCACATACTTCTAATCCGAAAGCACAGAAACAAAGATGCAATCACAGTCTAGATCAGCTCCTCAGCAGCAATTTATATTCCCACTCAGATCTTCTTATCATCTATGACTAGCTAAAACTGAAAAATCTCAACTTACAACTGAAGAATCACAACCATTATTTTCCAGTCTTCATTTTCAGAAAACAGTAGCTGGCTGTGTGTTGATTTGACCTATTTAACATGCATTCCCTCCATTTTGTGGAAAAGCATAACTTCCTGCTCCATGAGACTGTAAGAGTTAATACATTAAGCATTTGCACACCTCTGTCTTACTTCCCATATTTGGGGTTAGGGAAGAACATTCTTGAACGTGATAACTGATACACAGAAAAAGGGACCTGAAACAATTATTTCATTCTTACTGACAACCCAAACTTTTGCACACTGCACAAGTATGACATACCCCAATCAAGCCCAACCTGAGGTTGGCACAACACAATCCAAGGTACTCAAAAGGGTTTAATAATCCCATTGGAAGAAAACAATAAAAAGATAGCATGTTTAGTCCACAGCAACAATATGTTTACATGAGTCATGTGAATATAAAGACTTGATTAAAGACACACCACATGAAAAAGACAAAAGATACCCCAGGAAACCAACACTGAAGTGCCTAAATAAGTGACCCCCTTTTTGAAAAATGTAGAATAGTCATCTCCCAATTCAGTATTCTGAGAACAAGGACACTTCCCTAAGTAGGTAAAAATATGTTAAGAATCTAATCTTAGATACAGATGCCTAGAAGCACAGATCCTCCACTGCAATGTAAAGGATAGCAATTTCCATATCATGGGCCAGCATCCATTTAATTAGGTCCAAATGGGATGGTGGGCAGCACAGTACGTACATCTAAAGGTTGGGAAACTCTGGATGAGGGAAGAATTGACTAAAACATTCACTTTTTACTGGGGGGGGGGGCAGATTAAGACATAGTTTGAATACTCCCACTTTTGCAAATGTAAATATTTAATTTTAAAAAATAAATACAGTATGCTGCCTCTCCTGAGGCTTAATGCAGCTAGAAACATTAAACAATTAGGGTTGCTTCCTTTTCTTAGTGTAAAACAGAGGAAGATACCAGCATCCCAAAAGTTTACTGTCTCACACAGATTCCTCCGCTTAAGTTCAAGCAAGCCACATCTATTCTTCCCAATAAATTTCATAATTTGTTTACAAGTTAACAAACATGCTCAGATCAGTTCATTAGGGTAAAAAGAGAATACAAAGACAAATCTCACTTTCTGAGCTACAAAACAACCACAAATCAACCAGCTATCCTTCAAATTGGTCTTTTGAGGCATTCAAGTCAGTCTTTTGAGGCATTCAACATATACAGCAACATATTTTCATCTTGTACTGGCAGATACATATTGAGACAGACACACAGGCACACGCACACACACACACACACACACACACACACTTCCAAAAGTAAATACAGGACGTCACCCTTGATTTAGTTTTTTGTAACACACTGAAAACTCAAGAGGAGAGTTCCCTTTTGGCATGAGTGGGGAGAAAGAACCAATATACTTGATAAAACACAACCGTCAAAGTCAGGGAGGGGGCAGGGAAGACGAGCTATGAGTGAGGGGTCATGCAAGTCACTCAGAATGCATTTGGGGGGCAGGGGGCACAAAAGGGAGGTCACCTAGTGACAGGAAGGCACTGACAGATCAACTACCACCTAATATTAGAAGAGGTGGGTTAATACCACAGGCAGAGAGCGAGAGAGAGAGAAATAATGAGAAACTCCCCATTTTTTTTAATGATGGGTGCAAGATACTATAAGGGCTGAGGGAGCTGAGAGAATTCAGAAAAAGGACAGTGAATTTGGACGGGCAGATGTATTCATTTGTTTAAAAGAGTTACAGCCCGCCTTTCAGAAGCCTCTTTACAAAACCAGCCACAACACAGATCATGTCAACCGATTGAAAATGAGCGGTTAACAACACGGGGAAAGCAGATCTGTTGATGCGAATGCATTTTTTAAAAAAAGCAGCAGCAGCTCGGAAGGATTAAGAAGGAGCAGGAAGCAAAGACCCTTGCAGCGTCTGAAAGGGAGGTTGGCAAATGAGAAAAGCGGGATGTGGCTGTAGGGATAAAAGAAAGCAAGTGCCCCACCCACCTCTCACAGAAAACTAAAGTAGCGAAAACAAAACAAAAGAGTATTGGGGGGGGGCTGCGAGAGAGACCCCCTCGCTTCTCACTGAGAGCGGGGGTGAGAATTAACTGTCGACTAAACTTCTTCACTTTCCTCACTCACTCACCTGGAGTCAGATGAGGGGAACCAGCAGCACCTCCTCACCTGGCGAACTCCTGCCTAGACGGGCGTGCGGCCGGCCCCCACCCTCACTTCACTCCAACTCACCTCACCTCGCGCCACCAACGCCGCCGCCTTTTTCTGAGAGTCCCTCAGGGGCTGAAGGTCCCCGTCGCCACCGCCGGAAGCCCCGCTCCTGGGAAGGGGGGGTGAGGCGCGCGGCATGACGGGACTTGTAGTTTACGGCGAGGCCCCGCCCCCGCCCGCGGGGGATCAAGGCCGCCGGACAGGTGAGGTCAGGAAGGAGGACGGGCCAGGAGGCCGGGTGCTTCGTCGTCTGGTTTGGTGCGGAAAGGAGGCTTAGTGGGGGGGGGGATGCTGTCTTGTCACTAGACGGACGGGCTTCTCGGGAGGGAAATAAGTTCAAGTTATATATATATATAGTTCAATAAGTTCAATCTACATATATATAGCGCAGAATACATATTGCAGTTGGGATGATGATGATGAGTTATAACAGGCGAAGGCTTTGTGGCGCCTTAAAAACTTGGCAAGGGTATGAGATTTCGTGGGGCATCTAGTAAACTAGTTCACGAAAGTTTACGCCACTGTAAGCCAATGCGGCACGAGAGCCCTTGCAGTTTTTGCTGCAGATGCCCGATATGATTCCCAATAATAACAACAATAGGTCAAGGGTGCTAACTTGAATATAATATGGGGGGGGCAGGTAAACACCACCCCACATAATCACATGGAATGGCACATCCTCAACTTTTGGGGGGGCAGCCCCCTCAAACATTTTATTGGGAGAGGGGGCACAAAGGGACCAAGATCCCTAGGAGTTTGCTCCTATGTAATAGGTACAGCAGGTGACCCTCAAAATTTTGCTGTACTTCAGCCCCAGCCAGCAAGGCCATTGGCTAGGGATGATGGCACTTGTAGTCCAGTAAAATCTGGAGAAGCACAGGTTCCCTCTCCTTGAGTTACAGCATAATGTCACCCATGCTTGGTCAGAAGTAAAACCCACTGTGTTCAGTGGGCTGGCGCCAAAGGCTAATATTGCAGTTTTCAGTGCAATCCTGTACATGCCTGCACAGAAATATGCTCCATTCGTTCAGGGAGCTTACTCCCAAGCAGATAGGATTTGCAGCTTTAGTTGATTAACAAAATAAAGTTAAGCTGGTATCCTAAGGGTTCTGTTTGTTTTTCATGGAAAAATGTGAATAGAGGTGAAATACTGACACAATTGCCTTCCCATTTATCTTTAAAATACCTCCCACAATCTGACTAAACACAAAGGATAACTTAGCTTGTGCTGCTAATAACAGGAACTTAGTTATTTAAAAAATTGCATACTTATAAATGAAAACATACAAATGACACCTCCCTGACTTTGAAGCTACTGCAGACAGAGTTTATAACTCAGGTTTCAGTCCAGCCTTAAGTATATACACTCCAAGAACTATTGTAGCGGCAGGTCATCCAAGTTCCACCCACAGTTGCCTCACCTTACAGAGGGAGTGGGTGGAAATCTGCAGATGAACTTTCTCCTTCAAATGTTTAGGCATCCCTTCCGGCAAAAGTATGACTCAGGTACCAGGAATGCCCACAGGATTCCTCTTTCTTTCTTTCTTTCTTTCTTTCTTTCTTAAATTGACTCCTCTTTTAAGGAAGAGCATGTGATGATTTCTTTTTCTCTGTAAAAAAGAAGAAGAAGAAGTTAGCTAGGATAGCTAAGCAGTACTTATGACTAGTGCCTTAATGATATTTGACTCATTGAGCTTGCACATCAAAGTGGCTAATACCATAAACCAAGTGCTTTTTTTCTAGAAAAATAGGTGCCGGTACTCACCATGAAGTTGTTACAGTCACTGCCACACTTTTTAACCAAAAAGGGGGGGGTGCTGGTACTGCATACCCTTGAGTACCCTCTGAAAAAAGAGGATTGCATAAACCTATGAATGTTTGCTCAAAAGCAAGCTCCATGGAGCTTAATCTGAGGAAAGTATGCATAGGATTTTGGGCTTATGGGCACCTCCAACCTGTTGGGATGGAGGGTATATTTTGCAATAATAGTGTTTTAGTAGTGGATTTGTGCTGGGCTGTCCACACATTGTTTTGCTTTATAGTGGTACCTCGGGTTACATACGCTTCAGGTTACATGCGCTTCAGGTTACAGACTCCGCTAACCCAGAAATAGTGCTTCAGGTTAAGAACTTTGCTTCAGGATGAGAACAGAAATTGTGCTCCAGCGGCGCAGCAGCAGCAGGAGGCCCCATTAGCTAAAGTGGTGCTTCAGGTTAAGAACAGTTTCAGGTTAAGTACGGACCTCCGGAATGAATTAAGTACTTAACCCGAGGTACCACTGTACTTGTAGTTCTGTGATGCTTCTGCAATGTTGCTTCATTATCGCTGTCTGGAGGGGCACTCTTGTGCCACAGTGCTACAAAAGCAGGACAACACCACCACCTTGGAACGGTCAAAAACTTACAGAATGTCAGCAGGAATTTTTCAGGACACTCACCAGTTGGAAACAAAATTGAATGACTGGGTTAACTCCAGTGTAGGGCTAAGTTAAAGTCACTTAGCAGTATATTTGTTCCACAGGCAAAATGTCTTCTACAAAAAAACTGTGCAAGAGACCGCAGAAGCAAGTTGCTGGCATCTTCATTGTACCATAGAGTGAGCAGTCTATTGCACAACACATTTCCACTAGTGCAACGGTTGCATTAGATTCCTCTGTTGTGCAAGATTAAAACTTGCCCATCTGCTACCACAAGAGCCCTTGAGCTAGAAAACAGAGAACATTAGATACAGCCCTGTGTCCACGCCAACACTTTTGCAAGTAGGCACAAACAGTATTGAAAGCGGAATCTCATATAACCACCCAGATACAAGAAGAAGAAGAAGAAGAAGAAGAAGAAGAAGAAGAGGAGGAGGAGGAAGAGGAGGAGGAGGAGGAGGAGGAGTAGTTTGGATTTGATATCCCGCCTTTCACTTCCTTTAAGGAGTCTCAAAGCGGCTAACATTCTCCTTTCCCTTCCTCCCCCACAACAAATATTCTGTGAGGTGAGTGGGGCTGAGAGACTTCAAAGAAGTGTGACTAGCCCAAGGTCACCCAGCAGCTGCATGTGGAGGAGCGGAGACGCGAACCCGGTTCCCCAGATTACGAGACTACCACTCTTAACCACTACACCGCACTGGCTCAAATAATTTATTATTTGTACCCCGCCCATCTGGCTGGGTTTCCCCAGCCACTCTGGGAGACTTCCACAAAGACCAAAAATACACTAATATGTCATACATTAAAAACTTCCCTGAACAGGGCTGCCTTAAGATGTCTTCTGAATGTCAGGTAGTTGTTTATCCCTTTGACATCTGATGGGAGGGCGTTCCACAGGGTGGGTGCCACTACCGAGAAGGCCCTCTGCCTGGTTCCCTGTAGCTTTGCTTCTTGCAATGTGGGAACCACCAGAAGGCCCTCAGCGCTGGACCTCAGCGTCATATGCACAGATAACCAATGTATAATAAAATAACTTTTGGAGGGACCCAAATAAGCTCAACGATCTGGAAGTCCCCTTTTGCAATTCTACTTCTGCCATGAACCCACTAGGGACAGCAATCCTGTAAAACTTACAAGGAAGTAAGTCCCATTGAACATATACTTCTGAATAAACATGCATAAATTTAGGCTGCATTTGATCTTAAGCAAGCCCTAAGAGCATAAGAAGAATGCTGATGGATTATTTATTCAAGTTGGCACCCCTGCACTTACTCACCATAAGGGAACTGGTCCAGCCCCATTATCAATCACCTGACTGGAAAGACAGATAGAGCTGGATTAATGACACCCAGCTCCATACAGCTTTATATTAATGTTGAACAATATGGAGGACAAAATGGATCTTTGAGGGACCCCATAATGAAAATGTCATGATGCAGAAGTAAGATCTTTATGGAATCCACCCTCCAGGTAGGAGCAGAGCAACTTAGAAGAAGGTGCCTTCATTCCCCAACCTCAGTGATATAAAATGCTACCAAATGATCCAGTAGAACCAACAGAGTTGAATTTCCCCCTTTTATCTCCTGGTGTATGGCACCCATCATGGTGGTCAAGCCAGTTTCAGTTACAAATCTGGGCCAGAATCTAGATTAAAAAATGGATCCATCTAATCAGTTTGTGAGCATGATCAATCCATCAGTCAAATAAGACTTCTTAAAACTGGGTGACAGAAGTAAATACGACAGAAGTAAAGGTAAAGGTACCCCTGCCCGTATGGGCCAGTCGTGTCCGACTCTGGGGTTGTGTTCTCATCTCGCTCTAGAGGCCGTGAGCCGGCGCCATCCGAAGATACTTCTGGGTCACGTGGCCAGCGTGACGAAGCTGCAGCTGGTGAGCCAGCACCAGTGCCGCACACGGAAACGCCGCTTACCTTCCTGCTATAAAGCGGTCCCTATTTATCTACTTGCACTTAAGAGTGCTTTCAAACTGCTAGGTGGGCAGGAGCTGGGACCGAACAACGGGAGCTCACCCCGCCGTGGGGATTCGAACTGCCGACCATATGATCGGCAAGTCCTAGGCACTGAGGTTTTACCCACAGCGCCACCCGCGTCCCTAAATACAGTGGTACCTTGGGTTAAGGACTTAATTCGTTCTGGAGGTCCATTCTTAACCTGAAACTTTTCTTAACCTGAAGCACCACTTTCGCTAATGGAGCCTCCTGCTGCCGCCGTAGCACAATTTCTGTTCTTATCCTGAAGCAAAGTTCTTAACCCAAGGTACTCTTTCTGGGTTAGCGGAGTCTGTAACCTGAAGCATCTGTAACCTGAAGCGTATGTAACCTGAGGTACCACTGTACTAGCAACCAACAATATCTTCTCTCATGTCGTAAATATCCTGTCATATTTCCTATACATAAACGTGAGACCAAGCCACTGGGATACCAAAGGTGAACTACATGAGCAGAGAAGATTCAGGAACTGTCGCTTCAGAACAAAGTCAATCAGTAACTTGCTGCCATTAGCAAAATTAGGAGTCGGGCAAACCATTTGACCTTGATCATGCGGAAGAGAATTCTGTTTACGCGGACAAGAGCAGGCTATGCAGAGAGACATATAAAACCACACGATTACTTTTGCCAACAATGCCTGTGCTGAAAATTATTATTATTACTTACATTTATATACCGCCCTTTGTCAAAAGAACACAAATGTCAATACATAACATAATGTGTATGCAATATGAAAATCAAGATGGTTATATAAATACAATTACAAAAAGAAGTAATGCATAATTGGATACAGGTTATCATAAAATGCAAATTATCGTAGCAACAACAGTATAAAAAACAAGGAGGAGAAAACTAGCAGGAGAGTATCTAAAATATAAAAACAGTGAACCAATACAGAACCTTCTTTCTGTCCAAAGGCAACTCTTAATTCTGGCTCCCACAGAAAATGACAGACCTTCTCAGCTCTCATCCGAGTCATTTCCATTCCTTTCCCAGTCTCTTACCCTGAGAGATCTTCAGCTTCCCAACTCTCACTCAAAGTCCTTTTACCCTCTAGCTGCCACTTTTATGTGGGTGCAGTACTTAGCCCCCAGTGGCACCTCAGAAGGGGAGACACCAGAAGGATAATTCCCTGTGGTGTCTTCCCTTTGAGGTGACTTCCACTGGCATTGGCCTACCACTGGGCCAACGACAGAAAAACGCCAACGACAGAAAAAAGGCAAAGCATGTCCCTGGTTCCTGGGAACAGTCCCCAGATTTGCAAATCTGTCCCCGGAATGTCCCCAGATTTGCAAATCCGTCCCCAGGAAACGTGGCAGCGGCAGTCTCAGCAGCCAGGAGCCAGCCTGGTAGCACAGTTGGCTCTGGCTGGCTTCAGGAGCTGCCCGCTCCATGGCGCCCACCATTTTTCCTCTTCCTCTTCCATATGATGTGTCTTGTGCGCAACACGTCAAATGGGGACTTCCGGAGAGGAAAAATGGCGGGCACCACAGCCGCGAGCAGCTCTTGAAGCCAGCCAGAGCCAACTGCACTACCAGACTGGCTCCGGGCTGCTGACTGCTGCTGCCGCCGCCACTGCCAAAGGGGAACTGGAGATGTCTGGCAGTACAGATCTCCTGCCCCCTTCCCCCTTTGTTTTGACTGATCGGGGGTCAAGAGTCACGGGCGGGCGGCCATTGCCCAGTTTTTTAAAAAACTGCACATTTATGTTTCACAGGGTGCAAAAGAAGAGCTTTGCACCTTGTCTGGCAGAGAAACCGCGCGCCTTGCCACCCTCATGGGCAACGGCCACCCGCCCACGACTCCTGAGCCTCCCCTGATCTGTCAAAACAAAGGGGGAAGGGGGCAGGAGATTGGGGAAGGCTCAGGAGTCACAGGCACGTAGCGCGCTATTGCCCAGTTTTAAAAAAATTCTGTGCATTTATGTTTCAAAGGGTGTGAAAGAAGGGCCTTGCATCTTTATACAATATGCATGTGTGCTTGGGCCCAGGGTCTTTTGCCTCACCATCCCCACTACTGTCTCCCTGTTGCTAGGTAAAGGTAAAGGGACCCTTGACCATTAAGTCCAGTCGTGACCGACTCTGGGGTTGCGGCGCTCATCTTGCTTTATTGGCCGAGGGAGCCGGCGTACAGCTTCCGGGTCATATGGCCAGCATGACTAAGCCGCTTCTGGCGAACCAGAGCAGCACACGGAAACGCCGTTTACCTTCCCGCCGGAGCGGTACCTATTTATCTACTTGCACTTTGACATGCTTTCGAACTGCTAGGTTGGCAGGAGCAGGGACCGAGCAACGGGAGCTCACCCCGTCGCGGGGATTCGAATCGCTGACCTTCTGATCAGCAAGTCCTAGGCTCTGTGGTTTAACCCACAGCACCACCCACATCCCACCTTTATACAATATGCATGTGTGCTTGGGCCCTGGATCTTTTGCCTCACCATCCCCACTACTGACTCCCTGTTGCTACTCAGCTTTTTTTTAAAAAAAGTGTCAACGGATTCATTGAAAAAAATCTGATAACCATACCTTAGAGGTCATGGATTTTTTTGTGGGCTGACTTGAGTTTTCTCAGGCCACAGATGAATGAAGCACATGGAGGAAATGGGTGGTGCACAGGGTACATAAGCGAAAGAACAAGGAAACTAAATGAGACAGGTAAGACCAGCAACAATGCAACAAAAGGTTGGTGGTGTGGAGTGCTCCTGTTCAAGGTTCCAGCCATGAAAAAGGCCAACCATTCCCTTTCCCAGGATATACCATTCTACCCCCCCCCACCTCAGTGGTTTAGCAGGCAACTCCTCTCATCAGGTCCTAGGGCTGGGAGTGAGATCCTGCCTGGAACCCTGGAAAGCTGCTGCCCATCAGTGTAGACAACACTAGCTGCTCTCATAGTCTGACTATACCTTGTTTTCCGACCTGCCAATGCCTTCTTCAGAGTCCATGTGACATGGAAACCTCTTTGGCTGTGGTACCCAGGTGTAGAACACAATCCCCAAATAGCCTGGTACAAAACTAAAACCTTTAGCTTCATCACTCTATTCTGATGAAGGCTGCTATATGAACAAGTCAGGCCATTGGTCCATCTAGCTCAGTATTGTGTATAGAGCCAGTGTGGTGTAGTGGTTAAGAGCGGTGGACTCGTATTCTGGGGAACTGGGTTTGCGTCTCCGCTTCTCCACATGCAGCTGCTGGGTGACCTTGGGCTAGTCACGCTTCTCTGAAGTCTCTCAGTCCCACTCATCTCACAGTGTGTTTGTTGTGGGGGAGGAAGGGAAAGGAGAATGTTAGCCGCTTTTAGACTCCTTCGGGTAGTGATAAAGCGGGATATCAAATCCAAACTCCTCCAAACTCCTATACTGACTGGCAGCAGCTCTCCAGGGTTTCAGGTGAGGGTCTCTCCCACCTATACCTGGAGAGGCCAGGAATTGAACCTGGGACCTTCTGCATGCAAGGTTGATTCTCTAGCACTGAGCTACTGCCTTTCCCCAATAAAATAATGAATACCTAGGTTCCACTCACCCATTAAACTCACTTGTCTCTCAGTCTGTCCTACCTCACAGGGTTGTGTGAATGAAATGTGGTGGCGTGGGGGAAACCATCTATGCCTCGCTAAGCTTCTTGCAGCAAAGGCAAGATAAAAATGTTAAGTTTTTCGGCTCACAAACCTGAGTATGGAACAAGAAATAAGGAGAAACAAATTTCTGGTTCCAGAAATTTGAAACAGAATTCCTTCCCTTTGTCAATCCAGCAGAAGATCCAGAGTGGAATGAGAGGTGCATTTTTGCTGTTTGCTCCTTCCCCTGAAGCTCCTGATGCCTCCCCACCAGAGTGATCTGCAGGATCAATCCTCTGCAGCAGTTTGGGGTCAGGGTGCAGGGGAAAAAATTAAAATTGACAAAATTTGCCTTCCTTTCTCTCTGCCCCCACCCTTCTCCAGCATGAGAGCTTTATGTTTATGGGATTTCTGGATCCAATACCATAATTATAGTGAGAGAACCACCCCAGAATCCTTAAAATGCACTATGAATTGCAGTTTTGCTCCTGCTGTTGTGACTGGCACCCAAAGGTGGGAAGCCTACAAATTCCTCCTTTGGCACATTGACTTCCTCCAGGTTCCAGAGCTTCTGCAAAATACAAGTAAAAATAAACGCAACTGGGAAAAGAGGAACAAAGGAAATTCTGGCAGATCAGCAAATCTTTCAGTGGTAGAGAACTGCTATATATTTATATCCCTAATGACCTTTTAATAAAGTGTAACAAACACAGAGGCATTATTCTGAATCGAGTTGGCAGTGAGACTGGCTGACTCTGGAATATAGATGACAAATACTCTTTCAGTTTATTATCTGTCTGTTCTAGCAATTTTGAGCTACCATGATAAAAACTGTAACAATGCAAAGCCCTCTATTTTGAAATAGATATAATCAGAATTGCATTTGAGAGGAGCAGCCTCTTAATCTCTGACCAGTTGAGGCTCCATCTATTTTTTAATGCAGTTTGGGAAGAAGGGATATGTTGCCATTTTCTTCTACTTGTGAAAAGGTTACTGTGCCTGTAAGAGCTGTGGCACAAGCAGATATTCAACAGACATTGTTCTCCACATTTCCACAATGTGAAATCATTATCTGTTGAATATCTGCCTGTCCTGTAAGATGTTAAATGGGAAGGAGTCGGGCAGGAAGACTGACAGCCCTGTTAGGAAGTGATGAGGCCATCACTTTTTAAAGATTCCAAAACCTATCGTAGAACTAAACTGTCACAAAAGACGGAGCAAACTTCAGAGTACTGTACACCAGAAGTCTTCATCAGCTTGGATGTTGAGCAAAGGAGCGGAGGTGGAGAAGAAAAAAGATTGCCTGTTTACTCAGCATTAATCCGGATTTACTTGCACAAATCTTACACGGCGGTGAGACTGTGTCTAGTCTTTATTGAGCATTTGTTCTGAATTGCTTATAGAGTAATTATATAACCTGATTTGCTTGAGGAGAGTGCATACATCTTCCCATTCACCATTCATTCGTCCCACACTTCATTCGGTACAGTTCCCTGCTACTTTCCAAACCACAAAAAAGTCTATTGTTGTCCTTTTAAAGTGGATTTGTGGTGAAAGAGCACATTAATCCACTTTAATTGCACAAACCTAAAGTTCCTATAATATACTTGAACACACACCCTAAAAATTATTGAAAGGCACCCTAACTTGATGAGAACTAACCTTGTAATCTAAAGCTTGGTAGGAGTTCACCTTAATCTGTATTGGTCTCAGCCTTAGTGTAGGAAGAGGTACTACTATGCAGTTTCAGGAGACAAATAGAGAGGCTGGGAAGAAGAAACACACAGCTTTCCCCCATTTTTAAAATAATGAAATCCTGCCATTTTCTGCCCCTGTCTATAGCCTTAATCAAAATGCAAGAGGTTATCGTAGATAGCAGAAGTAGGAGAAACGTGGCAATTTTTACATTAGCAATACGGGAGTTTCATTTTAAGTAGTGTACTAGGTAAACAAAATCAATAGAAACGAAGCAGATCCCACCCTCTCCCTCGTGGGTCAACTTTGACAGGTGGGCAGGATTGATAGGTAGGTGACCTGCTTTGCTTGCAGGGTGGTATTGGTGGTGAGATAAAGTTCTAATCAGCGGTGCCAAAAAGCTTCCCCACTCCTGACCTAGTGGCTGTGGAGAATGTAATTTCAAAGAAAAAAGTCCATGGGATTCAAAACAACGACTTTGGAAAACCAGGGATGAAAATAATAAAGAGAGTCTCCTTTTCTAATCATACTGAAGTGGTTAAGCACAGTGGTTTAATCACGAGGTCGGGAAATGTGCAGCAATAAAGTACCAGCAATGTCCAGAAGGTGGCTCTGTTGAATAAAAAAAAGCCTTAGTTTTTTTTGGTACAGGATTGGATCACTGTACTCTATGTTCCCCGCAGAGAAAACACAATTTTATTCAAGGTACTTTACCAGCAGGACGTTACAAATGGTGACAAGGGCAAGGTGTCAAGGAATGCAGTAGATTAGATTTACATGGGGGTACGAGCTGCAGATTGGACTAGTCAGATGAAGACAGCATGTTTGGGTCAATATTCCTCCACTGGTAATCCTTCACCCATCCAATCTTTATCCACCCTGTATAAATGCAGGAGTTTCATCCTGTGCCCTGTCTAGCAATCAAACACAGCTTCTTGTGCTTTTAAAGAAAGAAAAAGTGGGCAACTTGTGAAAGGATTCTTCTCGTATTTAATAAGTACTGCTATATGGGCCCAGCGCTGAACACTAAATGACATGTTTTGCATGCAAACAGACGGAGGGGACAGGAAACTGCTTTTTGTTGAATCAGGCCGCTGGACCATCTTCTTCAGTCCTGTCTGTGTGCATGAGCAGCGGTGTAGTGGCAGGAGTCTTGCCCATCCCAATTTGGAGAGGCTAATAGATGAGGACGGAATCCAGGACTTTCTGCATGTAAAGCAGTGGTGGGGAACCTCCATCCTGTGGGACAAATTTAGCTCACCAGGCCTCCCCAAGTGGCCCACTTGCCCATTTCAGGCAAGCCATGCCCACCAGCCTGGTGTCATATATGATGTCAGGAGTGGGGCAGGTAAGGACAGGGTTTGGCCAAAAGGGGCTCTGTACAGAGGTTCCTAAATGCCTGACAGCCATATACTGGGTACTGGGGAAGAACTGGGTAAAAAAGGTAAAGGTAAAGGGACCCCTGACCATTAGGTCCAGTCGTGACCGACTCTGGGCTTGCGGCGCTCATCTCGCTTTATTGGCCAAGGGAGCCAGCATACAGCTTCTGGGTCACGGGGCCAGCATGACTAAGCCACTTCTGGCGAACCAGAGCAGCGCACGGAAACGCCGTTTACATTCCCACCAGAGCAGTACCTATTTATCTACTTGCACTTTGACATGCTTTTGAACTGCTAGGTGGGCAGGGTCAGGACCAAACAACAAGAGCTCACCCCGTCGCGGGGATTCGAACCGCCGACCTTCTGATCGGCAAGCCCTAGGTTCTGTGGTTTAACCCACAGCGTCACCCGTGTCCCAGCACTTGGTAAAGTGCTTTGCAAATCAGCGCTCTGCACTTCCCAAGCACCACGCATGGGGGTTGGAAAACTTGCTCAGCTTGCTATGCAGTGCTTCCCAAATGCATGACAATGAAGCCGGCTGAGCAAACCCCATCTTCCCATCCCACCAACCAACCATGACAAGTGTCAATTGCCTGGCATCATTATAAAACTGTATGATTGACAGGTGGGTAGTCCCACCCAAGCTGGCCTGAAGACAATGCTCCAGCCCATTGGGTGAAAAAGGTTCTCCACCTCTAATATATGCTGTACATATCTGTAACTCAGGTATAACTCAGATTTTGTGGGGAAGGGGAGACCTGGTCTGTTGAGGGACAATCCAGGCTCCTTCCATTAAGACTGAGACTTCATTTGAAACAACAACAAAACACACATCTAAAGCACATTAAACTCACATTTAAAGCATATGGCTTCTCCCTACAAATACTGATAAATGTAGTTTGTTCAGGGTCCTGGAAATTGTAGCTCTGTGAGGTGGAAACTACAGTTCCCCTGATTCTTTAGGGGAAGTCATGTGTGTTAAATGTGCTTTAAACCATGTAATAAACCATATAATAAAAATTTATTGTATTGCATTGTGGCTATTAGCTTGTTCCTAAATTCGTCCCCAGACATCTTTAACTTAAAAGGATCTCAACCAGTGGGGTTCAGAAAGACCCCCACCCAAGGCTAGTTGGGAAAGTGGCCTAACTCATTATAAGGCACAGAAAGAGAGTACGATAGTGTTGACCAGCACCCAGTACCCTGCTTCCTGGATATTTATATTGTGTGGGCAGTCTTACCAGCTTCCCCTGTTTCTGGCTCCAGTGTGGAACAACAACAGCCAGTGTCAGTAGATTTGGCAAGAGTCTATTCTAATTTTGGCAAATGAATATAGGCAACTCGTCCTATTAAATATCAGCTTAACCAGATTCCGAGGAAGCAGCCAAGCCATTTTAAGAGCAACAAGGTAGATTTTGTGCCAGACTATTTACTGAGACAGTGGGAACGAGACACGGGAAGTGCCAGGTACAAGGACTGTTTCACCTCAAGGCACTTTGATGGAGGAATGTACAGTGGTACCTCGAGTTAAGTACTTAATTCGTTCCGGAGGTCCATTCTTAACCTGAAACTGTTCTTAACCTGAAGCACCACTTTAGCTAATGGGGCCTCCTGCTGCTGCCACGTCGCCGGAGCACGATTTCTGTTCTCATCCTGAAGCAAAGTTCTTAACCTGAAGCACTATTTCTGGGTTAGCGGAGTCTGTAACCTGAAGCGTATGTAACCTGAAGTGTATGTAACCTGAGGTACCACTGTACTACAAAAGAGCAACGTCTGTTGACCTGAGTTTCATCAAGTTACTTTAAGAGAGGATTGGACAAGTTCATGAAGGGAGGTAACAGCTCTGGAGCATGACGCCTATGATCTGCCTCCATGTTTGAAGGCAGCAATGCTTCTGATGACCAGTTGCTGGAAGTCCCAGGATGGGCGAGTGCTCTTGCACTTTGGTCCTGTGTCCAGGCTTCCCATAGGCACTTGGGTGGCCCATGAGAACAAAATGGCCAGAGTGCTGATCTAGCAGGCTCTTCTTGTGTTCTTACCCTCAACCAGGTATACAAGGCAATGGGGGGGGGCGGGTTTCAAGATACAACAAACCAATACATCTACTGTTCTGTAACACAATTCCTTCCCAACTTTAGGGTGTTATATATAACTATACACATACACACAGTTAACCTCTGCTGCCTTGCAGCTATAGTCATTCCTGAGAAAGGCTTTGGGAGTAAACACCTGAGGAAAAATTTGTACCCACTGCCTCGTGGGATATCTTCAGAAGAAAATGCTAAGGCAGGCTTCCTCAACCTCAGCCTTCCAGATATTTTGAGACTACAATTGCCTTCATGCCTGACCACTGGTCCTGCTAGCTAGGGATCATGGGAGTTGTAGGCCAAAAACATCTGGAGGGCCGAGGTTGAGGACGCCTGTGCTAAGGAGTAAACCCTACACATATCCAGAATGGAGTCCCTAAAACAGTTGGATGGCACCTTGTACGCCACCTTCCAGCAACTCCTGTAGCCGAGCTTGTGCCAAACATATTGCTGTTTTCCTTGGGACCACAGCAGTGAGGCTGAGAGGGGGTCTTATCGTCTGGGCAGCCCAAGATATCAAGCCCCATACACACTGCCCACCTTGCATTCTGGGAAGGTCACTTTGGTGCTACTAATGCATCAGCTTGACTTCACCCCTGGAGGCACACTGCGTTGTCTGTCAAGACAGACAGATGCCAACAACAACATACACAGTAAGAAGCTTACCAATTCATTCTCAAGCAGCTGGAGCAGGAACACATTTTTTCCTCAAGCCGTACAACATGGAAAGAGAGTTTGTTTTTGATTTAACAAAAGACAAACAGAACTATCAGATTTTAAACAAAAATAAAAGCTTCTTCCAATTGTCCCAAAACTTCAGAGTGGGGGAACACATACCATTAAGCCATGAAAAATAAGAAGCAAACCCAACAGGAAGGAAGAAACTTTGATGGAAAGTGCATGTGTGTGTTTGATTGACTGGTGTGTGTTGATCACGTATGGGTGTGCTTGAACTGAATGGAACACTTTTTAAACTGAAGTCAGATTAAGTTGTGTTTCTTGGGCAGAATCCAATGTCCTCATTCTGTAAGCACAAGGATTTGCACTTACATAAGGAAATTCCCCCCCCCCCCTCAAATCTGCTCTGGAGGATTGGGGTATACCCTAGGATAGATTTAAGAGGGTGCACAGTGGTAGAAGAGGGCAAAGTTCTGTTGCAAAAGCAGAAGTATTTGTGCTGACCAACAAGTCAGTTTGTGCTAATTCAGATATAACTCTTAGTTGCTAGGAATTCAATGGGATTACTGTAGTTTAACGGGGACACGGGTGGCGCTGTGGATTAAACCACAGAGCCTAAGACTTGCCAATCAGAAGGTCGGCAGTTTGAATCCCCGCGACGGGGTGAGCTCCCGTTGCTCAGTCCCTGCCCCTGCCAACCTAGCAGTTTGAAAGCACGTCAAAGTGCAAGTAGATAAATAGGTACCACTCTGGTGGGAAGGTAAACGGCGTTTCCGTGCGCTGCTCTGGTTCGCTAGAAGCAGCTTAGTCATGCGGGCTACATGACCTGGAAGCTGTACGCCGGCTCCCTCAGCCAATAAAGCGAGATGAGCGCCGCAACCCCAGAGTCGGTCACGACTGGACCTAATGGTTGGGGGTCCCTTTACCTTTTACCGTAGTTTAAGTGTATGTTTCATTGGGTATACAGTGGTTGGGAAGAGCAAGCTGATCTCTCTTTTGCATAGCTGTCAGTCATGCTATTTATAGATGTGAAATGCATGGTTTTAATTTGTAGTCTTTTATTTCCTGGTGTTTAGAATATGCTTTGTTTGGTTGTTTATGTTTTGCAATGTGGAACTGCCCTTGTATTTTGTAACCCATTTATATTTTGATGCTAAACAGGATGCTCTTAGCAGCTAATCATGTTTTATAGACTGTGGAGCTTGCCCCATCTTTTATTTAATATGCTTTAACTTGCACTGTAAACTGCTTTGAGATTTGTTTAAATGTTAACATATAAGTTGTCAAAAGAAGAATGGGGCAACTTCAGGAGGCAGCTGGAAGTGCATAAAATGAGTTGCCTGATGTATTGGTTTATCCACCTGCAATGTCATCAGGATTTATTAAGCTGCTCTTAACTTGTGAGGTGTCAGCTGTGAGTCTGTTTTGACGCTGGATTGACTTGTGACAATGGTTACCAATTATGAAAGTAGCAGAAAGGCATGTATGACACACCAACAATGTATAACTTATCTATCACAAGAATGAAGAAATGGTGGACAGAAAATGCACACAACTGACACATTCACAACACATTACAGAGAGGACCCCAATATATTGTTTTCTGTTTATGCAGCATTTTTGGTGTAGGTTAAGAAATCTATCCCCTCCCCCCACAAAAAAAAACCTGACTGGCTTTTGAGAATCATAACTCTTCTATAACTCATCTCCTTTTCTCTTGGGAGAAAAGCAATGTCAAACCTAGACAGCATCTTAAGAAGCAGAGACATCACCTTGCCAACAAAGGTCTGTATAGTTAAAGCTATGGTTTTCCCAGAAGTGATGTATGGAAGTGAGAGCTGGACCATAAAGAAGGCAGATCGCCGAAGAATTGATGCTTTTGAATTATGGTGCTGGAGGAGACTCTTGAGAGTCCCATGGACTGCAAGAAGATCAAACCTATCCATTCTGAAGGAAATCAGCCCTGAGTGCTCACTGGAAGGACAGATCCTGAAGCTGAGGCTCCAATACTTTGGCCACCTTATGAGAAGAGAAGACTCCCTGGAAAAGACCCTGATGTTCGGAAAGATTGAGGGCAAAAGGTGAAGGGGACGACAGAGGACGAGATGGTTGGGCAGTGTTCTTGAAGCTACCAGTGTGAGTTTGACCAAACTGCGGGAGGCAGTGGAAGACAGAAGTGTCTGGCGTGGTCTGGTCCATGGGGTCACGAAGAGTCGGACACGACTAGACTAAACAACAACAATA
Organism: Podarcis erhardii; assembly: GCF_964252035.2. Classification (NCBI taxonomy): domain Eukaryota; kingdom Metazoa; phylum Chordata; class Lepidosauria; order Squamata; family Lacertidae; genus Podarcis; species Podarcis erhardii. Next base: position 67,850,887 of record NC_138511.1, read on the forward strand.
ACCCATCTCCACACATGCCTACCCATACTGTGAGAACTTCATTAGAGACCCTCCTCTAGGCTCCCTGTCATCTAGTATGGCAAATGGTTTCATCAAGGAAAGGGTCTTTTCAGTGGTTATACCTTGGTTTTGGAACACTCTCCCCAAAGAGGACTGCTTGCTGCTCACTTTAATATTTTTCACTAGGTACAATTTTTTTATATTTCCTGACTTTTAAACTTTTGATGATTTTGTGCATGCATGCACAGATCTTACATATTTTACTGGTTTTCTTAAATTGCTGTTTTCTGGCTTTCTAAGTTTTGATTATCAGTTGGAGGGGAAGGTGACTCTATCATGCACGTTTTACTGCTGCTTTTATAAATTTGGTATTTTAAGGACATTTCTATAGATGTTATATTTTACTGTAAGCCACTCTAATTGTTTAATTGAAGGGTGGAGTGTAAATCATGAATATAATAGACCCTCAAGAACATGTCTTTGCAAGAGCTTCACTGGGAAGCAATTCCCATTAAGCTCCAGTCTGAAGTATCTGGAAACAGTTAGGAGGAGGATTTTATTTTATTTGGACATGACAAGTGCATTAAACATTTACTACTCACTTAGCTATAATTATACTAATTATGATTAGTGTTAGCATAATGGAAGCTCTTCAGTGGAGTAATTATGGCCGGTTCTGAAACGATCCAGCTCAGAGAGGATGAGTCTTATGCCAATTACATAACAAAAGAGCAGCGTAATTATTCTGTAAGGGACAAAGGATTCTGTAGGCATATTTTAGGTCCTGAGGCAAAGTTACATTCTGTTCCTATGAAATAATTAAGTGCACCAAGCCAAGCTGCAGTGCAGGTCTCACCTTGGATAAGCACAGCTGGTGTCACTGGTCATTAAAGTGCCTCTGTGCAACACTTGTGTCTCAATGGCAGCAGCACCTTAGATGTGACATTCTGCTCATTCTTTAACAATGTACAAAGAGAAAGTGAGAGAAATTCCTGGGGAGAGAAGTCACTCCCTTCCTCTCCTGAATTCCTGTGCCTTTGCTGGCCAGGTGGCATGATAATCCAGTCTCTCCAAAGTTAATGCAACAGAGGTAACTCATTCTATTATTATCACCATAAAAGCATCAATGTGCAATGGCAATGAGACAAGGATACATCCTGTCCCCTCTACTCCAATTAGTCTACTAAATTCTTATTGTAATATTCATTGTACAACAGCCAGCAGCTCAACCCAATATGTTTATACTAAGATGATGTCCATTCTTCCAACCTTACTTTTTCCCCATATCTTATTCTATGCTTTTAGTTTCAAGTAGCAGGGAGAGAAGAGGAGAAAAACATGTTAGAACTGAATTAACTAAAATCCAAAGGACATTGGTCCAAAAGGAATATCCAGGTCTAAAATTTCCCTTTCCCCAATACTCCAAAAACAAGAAATACTTCAATGGGTTTCTCATTCCCAGTCCTACTTCTAACATTTCCCCCTTACCCCAAATCCATGTGACAAAAAAACCCCCCACAGGAGTATATATATATATAGTACTAAGCAGTACATTAAGCCCAAAACTTATCCACATTTAACTTGTGTGCATTCAGCTTTACATGCAAAAGAATTTGTAAGTTTTTTCAAAAGGGGGTGAAAAGGAGGTGGGCATCTGCGAAAAAAGATTTTGGCAATCCCACCCACATTGAATCCAATGTGTTTTGACTACACACAATTCTGGCTTTAGGCGTGACTCCTGGAATGTAATCCCTGAGTAACTTGCAAGCTTCCTATACTAAGATTTTGGGAGAACTAGTGTGATGTAGCAAATAAGGACAAACTTAGGACATGGGAAACTTGGGTTCAAAAACCTCCTGAGAGATATTTGGGATCATTCCCTCCCAGTCCAACTTATCTCACAGGACTGGCTTTTTAAAAATATATATATGAAAGGGATATTTATTGATTATTGTATATTCCATAAAACATATAAACCACTTGATTGTTTAAGAAAAATCTCACAGGACTGTTGTGGGGATAAAATGATGGTAGCAGGAAATCCATATGCATTCTGACTTAACTGAAACATGGCCAGGACAAAATTTTATGCATGAATGACAAAGAAAAAATCACTTGGCAAAGTGGGATGGCACCAGATAAGTAACACTAGGTACATCATTTGTCTTATGATGTGGGGTGTGAACTGAGGAAAGGGAACAGCATATGTAGGAAGTTGCCCATTCTTCTGTACAAACCAGGTGTGGAGAACCTTGGGCCCTCCAGATGTTGCTGAACTACAACTCCCATCAGTTCTAGCAAGATATAGTAGCTGGCTCTGTCCCCATCCTGCCAGAGGAAGATTTGATTTTAAATTACAAAAACTAGATGCCCCAACTCCAAAATGCAGTAAGAGAAAGCCAGTTGCAATACTAATTTTATTTGGAGTAAATAAGTAATAATAATAATAAAATCCATTATTACTTAGTAAGAGACCAACCCAACCTTCTGAATTTTGTTTTGCTTTCAAAGGTCTGAGCAAGATAACTCTATCAGTATTGGTTAAAGCAAGAGTGGGGAACCTGTAGCCCTCCTGATGTGGCTGAACAAAAACTGGCATCACACCCAGCAAGCATGATCAATGGTCAGGGATGATGGGAATCATAGTTCAGCAACACCTGAAGAGCCAAAGGCTCTCCACACCTGCGTTAAAGCTTTCTGCAATTCCTCAGTCTTTGTAACAGGAAAGACTCAAGCTTTAGCTGCTGGCCATCTTGCTCACATCAGTCTTTTAGGATCAATTTTCTCTAGATGAACTAAAGGCTTTAGCTGCTCAGCAAAACTCCTCATGTCATCAGAAACCACGTCTTGTCCTGCTGGTGCTACAATGCTGAGCTCCACAAGATAAGAGAGGGACAACGGCTCAATGTTATCAGTGTTTCCTGGAATCAGGATGCGGAAGATCTTGTACACCACAATCTTCATAATGCCCTTGCGGAACACGTGCCCCTTGGCAACAAACTCATGGTCCATGCGGAAGCCCATCTCCACCAGGAAGTCTGTCAAGTTCTCAGATGTGGCAATATCAACACAGTTGCGTACCAAGGCATGGCGGTTTTTGTCGCCCATTTCTGGCTGCCCAAGGTACCGCAAGTGCCAGGGAGTGCCTGCTTTGTCCATTGAGCGCCGAGTGCGGAGAACAAATGGGCTGGCCTGCTGCCCCTTGAGCAGGAACACCATCTCATGATCCAGAAAGGTCTCAGGTTCCATGTTATCACATAGGCCACGGAGTCGATGAAGGAGGCTCTCCAGGCTTTGATCCAAAACACTCCCTAGAGGGAGAAAGGAGGGATTAAGACAGCATCACTGAACAGGTAACCATCCCCATTAACAAATGGAAAGCATCCTACTGCCCTGACAGTCCAGTAACATCATGCCAACATTAAAAAAACAAACCTATGGCAAGCTGCAAATAGTACAACAGCCTTGCTGAATGGAACATGGATCAGAGAACCATGTGAAGTGGCCAAGTGAAACAAGTGTTTGCTAATACAGCTATCATGCAGGTACACTCAAGGTCAGCTCATTATCGAGTATATACTCTGTGCCCAACTTAGGTTTGTGGTTTTATTTGTGGAAAGACCCTAGAGTTGTCCACTCACAATCTCAACAGTTGTTCTGTTTCTTTAACTGTCCTGCAGCTATAAAAGGAAAACACCTACATTGCTAAAGAAACATACATTCTTCCAGTAGAATGTCATATGGAATGAATCAGATATTACAGTTAAGCCAAGTCTTGCCTGTGACTTACCTTGAAGTAAATATTCCATCATGTTAATAGTGCCTCCAGTGACAGGCATCATGGTGACGGGAGGGGCCTCCATGGTATTTTCTTCTCTACAAGCAGCAGGATCAATAAAAAAAACAAGCTGGTCATTCAGGCTGAACCATGAGATAAATGTAAAAACATAAGAAAAGCCTAGCAGGATCAGGCTAAAGGCCCATGTATTGCAACATCCTGTTCTCACAGTGGCCAACCACGGCATGGTTATTTCAGCAAAGCAGAACCATAACGTATCCCCAGTTCAAACACCACAGGTGCCCCTTCTTTACCTTTATTACTGTGTGTGTATATAATACGGTCCAAATATCAATTGGGAGACAATGAATCCAGAGCAGGGTTTCTCAGATTCATGAGCTTCATTCAGGGGGTCCACGGAGTGCCTGTTAAAATACAATTAAAAACCATACAGCATCAAAGACAGTGCATTATAGCTGTTACAGAAGGCAGAAAAATCATTACGTGGTCTGTCAAGAGAACTTCAGCAGAGAAGGGGGGGAATTAGGCTCAGAAGAAGCACTCCCTCGGGGTCATGTTCTTACCACCCCTGTGTGGAAGATGCATGAATCAAGACCTAATTCCTCCTGCCCACCCCTGCACCAGCTTTTCCCCCTAGCAGCAGGACAGGGAAGCAACCAACCTTTTCCCAGCTCAAGGATAAAAACACATGGCCTTGCAGATGTTGCTAGATTTCCCTCTCCCATTAGCCCCAACCAGCATGGCCAATGGGAGCTGTCAACAACATCTGGCGAGCCAACAGCTTCCCCATCCCACTGCAAATATAAGGCAACTTGGTGACAGACAATCTCCAGTGTAAAATCCCATAAGCTCAGACAATTCAGAGGCTCTCCTGGAGTTACTGACATGTATGACCATGCATCTGAAATGATCTTTCCACAAGTTACTCATTGGCCTGACCAAGAACAATCATAAGTCATACAGCTCCATTAGGGTCTACAATATACTAATGGCCCACTCCTAATCAGCCATACTTGGAGGTAACTGTCTTTGATCCAGCGGAATTCCCTTTCATTAAGTAAGCATGCTTAGAATTGCAGCCAGCTTCTCCCACCCCCACTAGAAAGTGCATATGTAAATATTTAATATTAACAGCTTTATCTTACATACACATAGTAGTAAGCTCTGTGGATTTTTGTAGTATATATTGACAAGTAAACATCCATAAGGATTTTAAATACACTCAGCAAGGTAGCCAGTGTAAACAGACTTTCAGCTTTATGTTTTTAAGTCGCTCTCTTAACTGACTGATTTATTTTGTTGTTGTTGTTTATACCCCCCCCCCCCCGCATCTGGTTGGGCTTCCCTAGCCACTCTGGGCAGAATATAGCGTATCTAAAAACATCATGCATTAAAAACCTCCTAATACGAGACTGCCTTCTAAAAGTTACGTAATTCTTTATCTCCTTGACACCTGAAGGGAGGCCGTTCCACAGAAGGAGCGCCACAACTGAGAAGGCCCTCTGCCTGGAATGTGGAATACGACAAAAAGGCGGCTGTAAATGCTCCTTATTTCACACCAGTTTCCCGTAAAAGGATTCCCTTTGTTCCAGAGATACGATCTTCATTGGGATATTTGGGGGGGGGGGGTGAGAGAGGAGACACCTCCAGTATCTCCTGAGAAGTCCTACTTATCCCAGCTAAATGCTGTCCGAACTAACCCTCCGTCTGTAGGCCTCAAAGCCCCGGTCTCAATTAGTATCAGCGGCGCAAAAACCTTATCTCCGGCTCGGCTGAACTAGTAACTTCAGGCGGGGGCTGTGCGCACGGCCTAGGAAGAAAACTTCAGGTATTGTACAGGGGGAAGTCTCCAGCAAGGCGGAGAGGCCTATTACCTGCAACACTCTTCGCCCCACCGTTTGGAAGCACTCTTCCTTCTCTATACAGCCAGTCAAGCAGCGCATGCGCGTTCTCCACCCCCTCCCGCGCTGTTCATTGGCATCGCCATCTTTTTCCTGACGTCACCGTACGGCACGTTCTCATTCATTCTGTGTTCGCTGAAAGAAAACAACAACATCGCGGTTTGCCTGCGGCGGAGTGACGTTGCCGCCTTACGTTATATATCTGCGCCGCCGAAAAGCAAAATACAAACCACGCCGGATCCCTGTTGAACTGTAGCTATGCGGTGTCCCTCCCGGGGTTAGGGTGCGTCTCAGGCTATGAACGATCTAGGACCAGTCTTTGGAAATCCTTCAGGCAACCCAGGTGGGGGGGGGCTTACTTTTGAGTAGACCTGTATAGATTTGGGCCTCTCCTCCTCCTAAAATAATAAGTAGTAACCCCAATCCAGAACTGTGGTTCAGCATCCGGATAATTTGTCGACATGTTTTGTTCCCCCCCGCCACCACGAAATTTTATTTTACTTCGAAACAAAGTTAATAAAAGCAAAAAGTTACCCCGAGGCTGCAGTCCTGTCTTATGCTCTTACCCGGGAGTAAGGCCCGTTAAACTCAGTGGTTTTTCCTTCTGAGTAGTCTTGCATAGATAGGATTATGCTGCAAATGAACGAATAAAATCCCTGATTAGACTTCTTCGCTTCATTGTAGGGAGTTACTGTTGAAACAGCCTAAGGAGAAGTTCAGTTTTGGTTTTTAAAGACCGCAGGTGAAAGGCTGAGTTTGGGTGTTGAGAAAGACACAGCTTGCAGTGAACTTAAAAACAGGAATATGGGGGACGAAGATTGGTGAGGTGCAGAGCAGTACTGGGAAGGCAATGGACTCGGGCCAAACCCACAAAAATCTACTCTGCGTCATGACATCCTCTCCAGGCTTGTAAGGCAACTGTATCTATTGCTTAGTTTCTGTCACTGTGCTGATCAAAAACAATTACTATGCCCTGACTATAGTGAATCACCATATTTTCAGAAGATTGCAAAGCATTTTTTTTTACAAATAGCAGTGACTCAGAACAGGTGTTTATTTTCTTATTACATAATTTGCACCTTTCTCAGAAGTGTCCAGACTGGTTTGCATATAGCTTCCATTTAGGCTCTTTAAAAGACTCGTCCAGTTCAGCACCAGCCATACAGGAACATTGTATATCTCTAAGCAAGTGGCAAAATTCTGTATTTCTGCATTCAGAGGAAGGACTGCAACTCTGGCAGAGCGCATGCTTTGAATGCAGAAGGTTCTGGGTTCAGGCCCCAGCATCTCCACATAGGACTGGGAACATCTCCTGTCTGAATACCCAGAGAGACCTGCCAGTCGTAGAATACTGAGCTTGATGGACGAATGGTCTGTCTGATTCAGTATAAGCAGTGCTGTTTTTCTAGAAAAAGAGGTGCTGGAACTCACTATGAATGTCTCCCGTGTTCTCTTAAAATGGCAATAGCGCCCACCTGAGGGGTGCCAAAACTGAGTTTTGGTGAGTTCCGGCTGAAAAAAAGCCCTGATTATAAGGCAGCTTCCCACACTCTCATGGTATGAAAGTACCAAACTGCAGTAAACTGCAATTTACAGTTGTTTACTTGTCTCTCTCTTGGGTAGCTTGTACTTCAGGTTTTGCTTAAGTAATCCACTGAGTAGCAACTTCTCCCATCCCTTTGTGATCTTTGGTTTTTACAAAGCAAAAGCATGGAGCAACTGATGAGTGAATCACAACCTTTCCTATCTCCAGATTTACCTAACCCTCCCCTCCCCAATAGTGTTAAGACACTTCTAAACATATTTTGGAAATTCTCTTATTTCCTTCGGATTTCTCAACACCCACCTTTGTTTGGCACAATTTTTTAGTCCACATACCCTGCTGTGGCAAAGCCTAAGTACATTGTTTTGGATGGATGACATCTGTATGTCTCAGGAGACAATGGAAGATTGATTGATTGATTGATTGATTGATTGATTCATCGATTCATCGATTGATTGATTTTCTATACCACCCTGTAGCTGAAGGTCTCAGGGCATTTCACATAAATACCATTTCTCTTCTCCTTCCTGCTGTCTCTTGTGATAAAGATGTAGATTGTGAGTTCCTCAGGGCAGGGACCTTTTATGCTTAGCAAAAGCACCATGCACATTGCTGATGTATTTTTATTATTAATGGTGTTGCTATTATTAATGCTCCAATTTCTAATAAAAGCTATAGACAAGTATCCCAGGAGATTACATTCCTTAATGCTGGTATAAAGTTTCTGTCCTGAATCTCCAAGTAATGGTTTCATTCACAATTTCACAGTAAATCATGGTTCAGTGGTGGTAAACCTCCTCCTGTTGTTGTTGTTGTTGTTGTTGTTGTTGTTTGTTTGTTTGTTTATTTACTTACCCACCCTTACCCCAAGGTCATAGGATGAGTTACAGCCATCTAAAATAAAACAAACCAGAAAACCAGACTCGGAGCAAACTATAGTATGCCCTCACATGTGAACTGGGCCTCTATGTCCTTACTAATGGAGTCCTGGATTTCATTCTGCATAAAAGGCCAAATAGCTGCTACCATTGCATTGTATCTATTAGGAACATAGGAAGCTGCCTTATTTGAAGTCAGACCATTGGTCCCTCTAGCTCGGTACTGTGTACACTGACTGGCAGTAGCTGTCCAGGATTTCAGTCATTAGATTCCCAGCCCTTCCTGGAGATGCTAGGGATCGAACCTTGGACCTTTAGCATGTGAAGTGGGTGCTGTATCACTGAGCCCTTCTGCATGGACTCCACGGACTTCCACTTTACAGCCCAGCATGTTAAATTTCTGAACACCTTAAATCACCTGCCTTTTTGCTTTCCTTTTATTACTCTAAAGAGCAGGTGTCTGTAGAGCAACCATCTGAGTATACCTGTTGTTATCACCCCCATGTCTGTCTCCTACTGAGTGCAGTTGCAAGAACAAAGTGATTTATAGCTACCTTCGAGGGCACAGAAAGGGCAACTTGCTGCCACACAAGCTGCTATCAACTCTGTTACGTTCAGTTGGAAAAAACTAGTTGGGAGAAGATGCTTCCGAGAGTTGTAGGACTGAGTCATATAACACAAGTCTACCTTCCTCCCTGCCAAGGCCTGGCCTGCTGTGCCTGTCACCGTTTTGCCATTTGCTGATGAGATCCTAAATGCACGTGCAAGTCAGAATTCATCTCCCTTTGCTTTCATAGGCAATTGCATAACAGTGGTACAAATACCACCATTACATAGCCGTGGCAAAAGGTACACTGTGGTTTGCAGTGCAGAGATGTGAAAGGGAAGGGCTGTAAGCTCAATGGGAGAGCACAGGCTTGTCAGGTTTAATCCCTGGCATCCTGGTCAGGATGAAAGCTCAGACTAGGGGTAGCCGAAGTGCTGTCCTCCTGATGTTGCTGGACTACAATACCCATCATCCCTGATCATTGGCCATGCTGGAGTGGATAATGGGAGCTGTAGTCCAGCAGCATCTGGAGGGAACCACAGGGCTTCTGCTGGTCTACATCGCCATAAGTGTTGATAAGACTGAGCTAGGTGAGCCAGTGGTTTCACTCGGTATAAGGCAGTTTCTTATGTAAAGGCAGGTGACGAATGGAGATGTGTTGTTATAGGTACTAGCATGTACTCAGGGCATCATGAGAGCATGTGGCATACTTTATTGAAGGGTGCCTGTGCCAGCCTGACAAATTGGTAAGGAAGGCTTCCTCAGTTCATCCTACATACTAGCAATAAATTGAGCTCATTTTCTGAGGCTCCACCACCTGCACTACCCATTCAAAGCAGTATCATATCACTTTAAACTGTTGCTATTGTTGCAATTTATTACCTGCCCTTCACCTAAGGTCCCAGGGTGAGTTAAAAGAATTAAAACACAATATTGTGCAATATTAAAAGCAGCAATATAAAATTGCAGAAATAAGGTGGGTCCTAAAAATATACCTCTCAAGGGAGTTTTTGAGGGTGGTGGAACCACCAAGTGGGCTCCCCCCACCAATCTTAGCACCTGAGAGGGTCTGTAGGGAAGGAAGTGGTCTTTCCCGTATTTGGGGCCTGAGTTGTTTAGGGCTTTAAACACTGTACTAACATGAGCACCTTGAATTGAGCCTGGAAACAAACTGGAAATTATGGCTCCCCCCCCAAAGAAACCTGGGAACTGTAGTTTATTAACAGTGCAGAGAGTTGTTAGAAGACCTTTGTCCCCCTTACAGATGACAGTGTGTTCATTTGATGTATGCTACTGCAAAATCAATAAAAATATTTGAGGAGAAAAGTATATCTGGTACTATCTGACAAAGAAAGAAAGCTTGCGAAACGGTACATAGTCTCACATGCTGTTTCTTTCTCTGACAGCATCTGTTTCAAAATCATTTTCAAATGTTTTTCAAACTGTCTCTTCTGCTTGATGACCTCAGTATAAGACATATGTCACCCACAAGCCATCTGTCACTGGCTTGTGCTCTGTGGTTAAGATAGAAACTGGCTGTTTTGTTTTACAGCTGGCGATCTTTGCCCGTCTAGGAAGAAAGCGCACGCTGTAACTTATGGACGGGACCTAGTTGCAGGTGGACTTAGAACAGCTCACCTCATATATTTGCATGGCCCTAAAAGGAAATACTTTTTTGATGACTGTCAAGAAAAGACTGCAAGTTTCCTTGGGTGGCAGGGAAGGTGTCCATGATTTCCACCCCTCACTATCTATCAAAGAAGAATATTGTCAGCCTAGTGAAGCTGCAAAATAAATCAACCAAAACGATCGAGGGGCTGGAGCCAGTCCAACACAAGGAAAAGTTACAAATATTGGAAGTTCTTTTGGTAACTAAGCAGGGTAGGGGAAACACACATAGCAACAAAAGAGGCCTTGGAATGAAGGTCAATGGAGACTGCGGCATCTTTAGGATATGTGGTTTTATTTACATACATGCAACCTGAGCACAGGGTGGGAGGACTCACAAGCCAATAGAGTTTGCCACCCCATTCAGTTTCCAGGGAAGCCCTGACCCATAGCTTTGGTTCCAGCTCAGAGCAGTACCAGCTGCTGTGTCTCCAGGCTCCAGCATCAGCCAAAACTCGCACACCACAAATAATGATGAATGGCCAACTGTTCAGAGACGCAGGAGGCAACTCGATAGAGCTGGCCTTTTAAGCATGGCTGATGGAATGAGCTCTTTTTCCCACCTCTGCAGGCCCATACACTGTTTATTTATCTATCTCACACTTTTGTTATTATTTTCTGTGAATACTGAGACCCCAAGCTACGAATATCTTGTAAGATGTTTCAAACTGTTCTGAATACAGTCATACCTTGGGTTACAGATGCTTCAGGTTGTGTTTTTTCAGGTTACGGACCCGCTGAAACCCGGAAGTACCAGAACGGGTTAATTCCGGGTTCTGGGGCTTGCACATGTGCAGAAGCGTTAAATCACGCTTTGCGTATTCGCCCAATCGCAACCCGCGTGTCCATAGACGCTCTGCTGCAGGTTGTGAACATGCATCCCACATGGATCACATTTGCAACCTGAGCGTCCACTGTGTAGTGTTTACCTTTAAAGGGTGGGGATAAGATAAGAAGGTAAGATAAAAAATGTAGGTGTAGCCCTCTCTGCCCTGAATGCCATCAGCTGTAGCTATTGTAGGACTGATTCCCGCCTCCAGTTAACACAAGGAACCCACTTAAGCCATTGGAATGGCCTTTGTCAGGCAAATGATGGAATAACCATGCTCCAGACTTTGTCCTTGGTGAGAGCTGTCTGTGACCCAGATGGGACATAATCTCCATCTGCACCTTGGAGCCCGCAATCAGGAGTGCACATTATTATTGGTGTTGCAAAGTCCAGAATGCCACACTGTCTGCAGAAACATTCCTGAGGCTGAGAAATTGGTGAATGATGGGACTTTGGCTGGGCCTACCCAACAGAATGCCTGTGTTCACTGCACTTTTTTAATGGATTTATTCAAATATCCCTTCCTATTCCTTTTACCTTTTTGTTTTCCTTTTTGTATCCTGTTTGTGGCTCATACAGACTATGGGATTTGCATTGGCTTTTTAAAAAACTATGTACTGCATTTAGTGGTACATTCAGCATAACAACCAAATGCAGGCTAGTGGGCATAATAATATTTATATTTCAGTTACAGCAGTTCTTTTTGAATGCATATGCTTATAAATTAGCATGCGCCCATTTTATGCAAACCTTGATCGTTTTGGGAGCAGAATAGCATTGCAAAATTCAGAGAAGTGCACATTTTTAAGAACAGATTTGTTTTGGTTTGCATTTCTGAAATGTGGTTCACCTTTAAATGTGATCTGAATCAAATATCTCCCCCATTACCTTGAATTTACCTTGGACTATAAATTCTTATTGTGAAATCAGTACTGCCCATGCAGGCAAGATTCTGTTTTCCACCCCCTCCAGCATCTACATAATCTTACCAGCATAAAAATGCCTGCCTGTGTTTCTCCCCATCCATTCAGGCAGGATTTACCCTTGGTGCAGAAAATCCAATAAGTTACTTTACAGAAATACAAAACTGGAATACCGTAATTTGCAGTGTGAAATCCTCATCTGGAAGCCCCTGATCTCTCACCACCATCTACTTCACAGGGTTGTTGTGAGATTAAACTTGGCGAGAGGAGAAGTGGCATGTGACATCACCCTGCACTCCTTGCAAGAAGAATAAAAATGTTAAACATACAAAAAAATAAAGCATTGGGGTGTTTATCTGATATGTCAGGCTGTTATCCTTGCCCACTCATTCCCCTTCTGTTTATGGAGAGATATAAGCCTTATGCAGTAATCGCAGCCCAAGGTTCCCCACGTATTAAGCAGGGGGAATCCACAGATGCAAACGGCAATCCGCACACAACTTGATTGTTTAAATCCTGCTTCGCAAAGAGGCCTGATTGCTCAATGTGTGATCAAGCCATCAACTAAGCCCGCTTGTCTCGTGCTCTCGGAGACTAATGATGATGGGAGTCACGTGCTGCTCAGAGCGATCATGTGGTCCCCCGGCCATTGAAGACATCCTGCACGTATTGGCTCTGTCAGCAGGAACCGTTTTAAGACGAGCAAACAGTAGCTGTCAACAAGAGGCAAGGCTGCCCTTGTTTAACTAATCACAGGAAGCGGAGGAAATTTGCAACTGTTTTCTCTTGCGTTCATGACAGCGGAGAGGAGAGGCCGCCATTTGGCCAAGACCACCCAAAGAAGCCTCAGGACAAAGGAAGAGGCAAGCCTCCATCCCAGCTGCCACAAACTCTCTCCTCACCCATGGCTGGCATCAGAGGTTGGCACCATCAAGATATTGTTGTTGTTGTTGTTTATTCGTGTCCGACTCTTCATGACCCCATGGACCAAAGCACTCAAAGCACTCCTGTCTTCCACTGCCTCCTGCAGTTTGGTCAAACTCATGCTGGTAGCTTCGAGAACACTGTCCAATCATCTCGTCCTCTGTCATCCCCTTCTCCTTGTGCCCTCCATCTTTCCCAACATCAGGGTCTTTTCCAGGGAGTCTCATGAGGTGGCCAAAGTATTGGAGCCTCAGCTTCAGGATCTGTCCTTCCAGTGAGCACTCAGGGCTGATTTCCTTCAGAATGGATAGGTTTGATCTTCTTGTAGTCCATGGGACTCTCAAGAGTCTCCTCCAGCACCATAATTCAAAAGCATCAATTCTTCGGCGATCAGCCTTCTTTATGGTCCAGCTCTCACTTCCATACATCACTAATGGGAAAACCATAGCTTTAACTATACAGACCTTTGTTGGCAAGGTGATGTCTCTGCTTTTTAAGATGCTGTCTAGGTTTGTCATTGCTTTTCTCCCAAGAAGCAGGCGTCTTTTAATTTCGTGGCTGTTGTCACCATCTGCAGTGATCATGGAGCCCAAGAAAGTAAAATCTCTCACTGCCTCCATTTCTTCCCCTTCTATTTTCCAGGAGGTGATGGGACCAGTGGCCATGATCTTCGTTTTTTTGATGTTGAGCTTCAGACCATATTTTGCACTCTCCTCTTTCACCTTCATTAAAAGGTTCTTTAATTCCTCCTCACTTTCTGCCATCAAGGTTGTGTCATCTGCATATCTGAGGTTGTTGGTATTTCTACTGGAGCCCTAACCCATTAAGACCGGGAGGGGGAACTCTTTTCAACTGCCCTGGAAAAACTGGGATGTCTTTTTCCCCACAAGAGCACGGTGGCCATTTGGGGCAACTTGCCCTTGCATGGTTTCAGGCCAAGATCTCTCCCTGGGGAAAGCGTTTTTTGGGTCCACAATCTTACACAGTTCACATGACTCACACAGGATTTCGGACCCAGATTTTTGGGCCACATCATTTTGGAGGGTATGAGGCCATATTCTCTTCTGGGGGGGTTGCATGCCATTGATGGGCATGGCTAGAGGCAAAAGAGGGTGAAACAACAAATGTTGATTTTACCTTCAAGCTATAGGCTAGTTTCTATATATGCACACACACCACTATTTATTTATTTATTTACTTACGGTACTTACTTACTTACTTACTTACTTACTTACTTACTTACAATATCTCTATACGTCCAACAGAAAACATTATCTGAGCAGGTTGCAGTCAATAATAATAGTAACATAATAACAACCATAAAGTGGGATCCTGCAACCTGGGGCTCTCCAGATGTTGTTGGACTACAACTCCCATCAACCTTAGCATGCCTAACAGTGAAGGACGATGGGAGTTTTAGTCCAACAACATCCGGAGGGTGCCAGGTTGGGGAAGGCTGCCTTAAAGTACGGAAATAAAACATAAACAGGAAAAAGCAGCAGCAGAATAATACCAACATAAAATAAAACCAGCAACTGGTGATAACAATAGTGAAAAGGATTTGAAAATCCCTAAATGCGGAGAGCCAGTGTGGTGTAGTGGTTAAGAACGGTAGTCTCGTAATCTGGGGAACCGGGTTCGCGTCTCCGCTCCTCCACATGCAGCTGCTGGGTGACCTTGGGCCAGTCACACTTCTTTGAAGTCTCTCAGCCCCACTTACCTCACAGAGTGTTTGTTGTGGGGGAGGAAGGGAAAGGAGAATGTTAGCCGCTTTGAGACTCCTGAAGGGGAGTGAAAGGCGGGATATCAAATCCAAACTCCTCCTCTTCTTCAAAAAAAGAGAAAAAAAGAAAAAAAAAAAAAGAAAATCCCTAAATGCTTTTTAAGACCGACACGCCTGGCATAAGAAGGTGGTCTTCACTTAGTGGGCCTCTCAAAAAGGCTCTGAAAATCTCAGTAGGATAGCTGTGTTGATTGCATAGGGACTATCCAGGTTTAGGGAGGAGGAAGTGTGGGACAGCAGTAGGTGGAGAATGAAAATCAAACTCTTCTATGAGCAAATTAATCTGGCCCTTTGGCCTAGTATCTACTAGTGCACTTAATAACACAAAGCACTGCTCATATAGTGTAGAATCAATAATCAGGCCAGAGAAGAGCCCTCCCCCCTCACCCCAGCATTTAAGATGATATATTAATGCTCCGTCTGCAGTATTTTATCAGTGCTGATTGACACAAAAGTCATTGCTTGATACTGCCATCAGGAACATTCATGTGTGAGCCCTCCGGCTATCTGCACCGTACCTTTTAGCTCTTATCACCTTGGAAACTTGCTTTTTTTGTGTGTGTACTGGTTGATTACATCTTAAAAGCATTCAAGGGTTTGTTCATGGAAATGAGGAAAAGCAAAAGATAAGCTTTGGAAGAGTTGATCTTTTTACTTTAAAGCAATCATTTGCAAGATTTCAGCTCCTGCCATACAACTGTCAAAATGTGTTGTACGTACTTGCAAGCACACAACTGCAAGATATGTAGAATCAGAAACATGTATGACTACCCTTCATCTAGCTCAGTAGTTTTCTATGCTGCTGGTAGTGTTGAGACTTCAGGCTTTTTTTTAGAAGCCAGAGATCCACTGACCAGAGCCCAATGCAAAGTAGTGGCTTAGCTGGCTGGACATATGCTAAGAATAAATGAACAGGGTGCCTCTGAGCATGCGCACCCCAGGAATATTCTATCCATGCCAGAAACAAGGTTGTTGTTGTTGTTGTTTAGTCGTTTAGTCACGTCCGCCTCTTCGTGACCCCCTGGACCAGAGCACGCCAGGCCCTCCTGTCTTCCACTGCCTCCCGCAGTTTGGTCAAACTCATGCTGGTAGCTTCAAGAACACGGTCCAACCATCTCGTCCTCTGTCGTCTAACAAGGTTAGAAAGCTCCATTCCTTGTTTTCTGTTTCAGAAACCTCATTTAGGAGAGTTTTGTGTGCCTTAATAGTAAGTTATGGATATTGTTAGATAACCCAGAACAGAAACCCTTGCAAATCAGATTCAAAAACCTACCAGTAGCTTCTGAGCTACTTTCTGCCCATCTACATACACTGCCTGGAGGCAGCTCTCCAGGTTTTGAGACAGGTGCCTTTCCCAGTCCCAGCTGGAGAAGCCAGGAACTGAATGGGAGGGCTTCCTTCTACATCAGGGGTGGACAGGTCAGAGCCCTATCAGAGCCAGCCTTGCAATGGGCCGAATGTGACAGGTGGTCAGGATCCCTGAGGCTTTGGATCTACCCTCCATCAGCTGATGGGAGGTAGGGCCAAAGTCGGCTTCCCTTTGCCTATGCGTGATCAGAAGCACACTTTAAAGTTCCGAAATGTGCATTTGCAGCCACTAAACTAACTGGCCCATACCTAACATCAGTTACAGGGCAAATGGAGAAAGCAGCCTCAGAGGCCAAATTTGAATCCTAAGTTCCCCAGCCCTGTTTGACATTTATTTTATTGATGCTAACAAAATTCAATACAGTGGTGCCTTGGATTACATACGCTTCAGGTTACATATGCTTCAGGTTACAGACTCCGCTAACCCAGAAATAGTACCTCGGGTTAAGAACTTTGCTTCAGGATGAGAACAGAAATCGTGCTCTGGCGGTGCGGCGGCAGCAGGAGGCCCCATTAGCTAAAGTGGTGCTTCAGGTTAAGAACAGTTTCAGGTTTAGAACGGACCTCCGGAACGAATTAAGTACTTAACCCGAAGTACCACTGTATACCACTCAATTGTAAAACAAACAAACAAACAAACAAACAAACAAACAAACCTCTAAGTGATTTAAAATATAAAATAAATCATAAAAACTATCAGTAAAACATAGTTTCAAACAGGTACTTAAAATATGTTTAGAATGATTAAAATCAGCACTAGCTAAAAAATAAAATAAACACATGTCTGGATAGGCTTGCCTAAACAAACATGTTTTAAGCAGGCACCAGAAAGAGTACAACACAGGAGCCTGGCTGGTGTCAGTAGGCAGGGAGTTCCAAAGTATAGGTGCTGCCACACGGAAAGCCTGATTTCTATCAATTGCAGAAGGAAAATTACCTGGCATCTGCAACAGTGCCAGTTCTGCTGAACAAAGTGGTTGAAGGGGCATATATGTGGTAAGGCAAACCTGCAAGTAAACTAGTCCCAAGCAATCAAGGGCTTTATCTATTAACAGTAACCCATAGGCAACCAGCAGGTGTTATATGCTGACAGGTTCTCACTGCTGTCAGCAACTGTGCTGCAGCGTTCTGTGCTAACTGCAGATCAAGCCCAAGGGAAGCCCCACGTAGAGTGCACTGCAGTAATCCAGCCTTGAGACACACTTTCTCTCCCTGAGCTACAGGCCTTCCCAAAATATGACCAGCTTTGCACTGGGATGGCTTGCATGTTGCCTTATCCAAATGGGAGGCCCATTTTAAGCAGAGCCCCCCACCCCCTTACAGGGCTGTTACACTTTGGCGGCTAGTCACATATGAGGTTTGAAATGCCATTGAGCTCTGCTCTTATCTACCACTAACCAGATGAGTTTTGCACTCGTAGCAGCACAGAACATTCTCTGCCTTGCTTCATGCCTGCTCAAAGCTGATAAAAAGTTTGTTATCCCAGAAGCTCTTACAAAACTGGTGTTGAGTAACTCCTGCAAACCGAGAGCCTTGGGATGAAAAAATCCTTGGATGCTGGTCCTCAAAGCTACTTCTAATCCTTTTGCCCTCCATCAAACGCAAACATCCATGGCCTGCATCAGGTTGCTGGCCAAAGAAGACCCCAAAGGAATGGCTGTTTTCAAATGGCAGTGCCCCTCCAAAGTACAAACACATGCCCATTGTAGGCATCTCAGCCAGGGCTGCAGTTAGGGATAGGAGGCAGGGAGACATTCAACACACATTTAGAGGAGGAGGGGGCTACTGATGGCTATTGGTATTTGAACATCAGTTGATGAAAACCGCAGTGGGAGCCGGCAAGTGCTCTTGTGTTCAAATTCTGCTTGCGGGTTTCCCAAACGAGGCTTCTGATTGGCCACTGAGATAATCAGATGCAGGATGAGATGGGCCATTGGGCTGACCCAGCAGGCTCTTCTTATGTTCTCCACCGTATATTTAATGCATATTCAAAGCATGTGACCCTGGCTGAAAGCTCGTCCTAACCACCTGAACATGACGAGGAGAAACCCATTCACTGATCGCTGATGCTATAATGCTAATTCACTTTTAAGGTGCCTTGTTTCAGCAGTCACAAGAGAGTTTTAGCGACTGCCTTAACAACAAGCCAAACGGAGGGCCAAGTGGCTGAGTAGGACGAGGAAGCAGACTGGCTTGTACTGGCGAGGGAGCAGCTGCAGCCACTCTGCACAGGCACACCTGGGCCTGAGCTGCACGCCTAAACTTTTATCTGGCAGGATTTATATGGGGATAAGATAAGGCACTACTGTTCAGTCCATCCTGAACTGCTGCTAGGCTACTGCAAGGAAGAAATGGCTTTCAAAGAGGATTGGACAAATTCATGGTGGATAATGCTGTCGAGGACAGCTACTAGTCACGGGGGTTATGCTCTGCCTTCAATTGTAGAGGCAGTAATGCTTCTGAATGCTGCTACCAGTTACTGGAAAGTAGAGGGGAGCAGTCTTCCCAAAGGCATCTGTCTGGCCACTGTGAGTAACAGGATGCTGGCAGAGATGGACCATTGACCTGTTCAGGCTGGCTCTTCTTCTGCTCTTAAATGTGACTGTCAACACACAGAATGATGGGTTCTAGGAGCCTCAGCCTGAACAAGGAAAACAGTCTCCCTGCTCCTGAACGTGAGAGATGTGGCTCAGTGGTTAAGCACACTTACTTTGCATGCAGAGTGTCTCAGGTTTGATCCCTGGCATCTCCAGGTAGGCCTGGACAAAACTCTGTCTGAATCCCTGGAAAGCCACTGCCAGTCAGGGTCTGACTCAGTACAAGGGTAGCTTCCTATGTTCCTAAATCCAGCTTTTCATCTTCTGTTGAAAACCAGGTTTGGTTCCGCAAGTGCACAAGGGGCCCCAAGTCTTGAAAGCAGCATGCCGTTGTACCCAATACAATAAGCTGGGCTGTGTGTGCTTACTTGTGGTATCCACAAGTCTTTCTCCCATTCAAGGACATAAGAAAAAGCTTGCTGGATCAGGCCAGTGGCAAAGCACCCTGTTCTCAGAGTGGCCAAACAGATGTTTGTGGGGAACCAGCAAGCAAGATTCAACCCCAAGAGCCCTCTCCCCTCCTGTGGTTTTCACCACCTGGTATTCAGAAGCATTGCTGATTCCACCTGTGGCATCACAGCACAGCTGTTCAGGCTAATAGTCCTCTCCTCTGTGAATTTCTCTAATCGCTCTTTTAAAGCCACCCAATTTGGCAGCCATCACTGTCTCCCGTGGGAGCGCGTTCCATAGTTTAACTATGTGTTGCACGGAGAAGCACTTTCTTTTGCTAATGTGTCCACAGGCTCGAAGACGGTTGGCAACCCCTGGCTTCACTGATGTAGGCAAGAACTCTGTTTAAAAACAAACCGGACAGATGTTTGGAAAAACCAAAAGGCAACTTTATTTCTCAAAAAAAACAAACAAGAACTGGTAGCAAAGTCACAACACTGGTACAGTCAAGAGTAAATACATTTTTTTAAACACACAAACACAACATAACTTATACGGAGCAGAGGTCCCACCCAGGTTCCAGAGGCATCCAAGTCTGTACTGCTGGAGGGGTGGGGAAGGGGGAGTGGGAGGGAGTGAAGCCAGGAAGAGAGAGCAATGGTGTGCATGGATTGGTTTTTTTTTGTTTGTTTTTTTTAAAGTATACTTGATGGCATGAGATTTGAGAATGGTCATTGCAGAGACTGGGAGAAATGTGAAATTTAGTGGCACATTCAGGCTAAAGTCACAGACACAGCCTGCTCTCTCAGGATGCTGTGGGATCCTCTGCTCCCCTGCCCCACACTGCACCTCTCAAGGTGGAAACAGACAAAGCTTTCCTAAGAAAGACCCACCTGAAACAGGACACATGATAGTCAATCAACAGAACTGCATTTGGATACGGACAGGCTCCTTAAGAAAAAGTGGCGAGTATCTAAATCAGCTCAAAAAGCCGGCTTGGGAAGAAGAGGGGGGTGGCAGGGGGAAGTGAGGAAAAGTTCAAAACCAGCTTGAATAAAGAGTCGAGGCCTGCTCAGCTCAGTTTAGTCACAGGCCAAGCTAGCCTTTGAATTTCACAGTGCATTTGCTGCCTTAATGTGCAATACTGCCGTGGGCAAAGAGAACGAGCCATTACGCTTTATGGGGGCTTTGTTTCTCCAGGGAAGCTGAGCAGCAGGCTACTCTGGTGAAGCCACTTCAAATGGATCCCCCCTGTGAAAAACAAGGGGGACAACTTAACCAAGAGTCCTTGCAGAGTGTGGCCTAGAGGTTTAGGTCCTTGCAGAGTCAAGGCCCCACCTTCCGCCTACAAACACCACCACAAGACTTGCTTTGCAGTGCAGGAAGTGTATGAATGTTAACACACAGTGACCGTACAGTGTCTTGAAGCAGAGTTAACTAAGCAGCCAAACATAAACCCCAGCCTTTTTGTTTTTCCTTCCAGCGAGCAATGTGTTTCAGTTAGAAGAAAGAATATCCTTTGCAGTCTCTCAAGGCACCTACAGAGTCAGTCTGGAAAGCCATGATCACTAGTATCTTGAGAATTTACAAAAGGGTGACTAACCAGTGGCCCTCCAGATGTTGCTAGGAACCAACTCCCATCAGCCCCCAGCCAACATGGCCAAAGGGCCAGGAATGAAAGGAGTTAAAGTCCAAGAGCGTGTGTACGACCACATGTTAATCACCCTGCTTTGAAAGTCAGCATATAAACACCAAAATCATTCTGAACTCTACACAACCAGGTGAAATTTGAGAAACCCAAGGCTCCATACCAAACCTACTGTATTGTGACCGACGGACGGACTGGGAAGCCATGGGGCAGCCAATGTGCTGCCTTCCAGAAGCTATGGACTACAACACCCATCAGCCCCAGCCAACATGGCCAATGGTCCTACAATGTCTGTAGGGCACCATGTTGGCTATCTTAAAATACCAATTCATGAGCTGTAAAGCCAGTCATATGAGGTAGGCCCCAGCAAATGAATCCTGTGTACCTTATCTTTGACCAACAAAGGCCGAAATACTGTTTTAGCTTCCCTGCCTATGCCAGCTCTGTGATATCTTTACTTTTCCTAGGGCAGGAACTGGGGAACCTGTGGCCTTTCAAGTGTTGCCGGACTACAAATCTCATCATTCCTGAACATTGGCCATGTTGGCTGGCGACTGATGGGAGTTGGGAGTCCAGCAACATACAGAGGGGTGCAGGTTCCCCATCCCCCGTCTTAAGGCTTATAGAGACAATAAGCATATACTTCCAAAGTCTGGATTCATCACAGGGAGCTCCTAGGGCATATTTACAGCATAACCAACTCAGAGGTAATATAGGCTCTCTCTGACCTGAGCAAACCAGGCCTGGGAGGCCAAGTCAAAGAGGCAGCACTAGCTTTCAATCAGCACCCCCCACAAAACCCCCTGCCTATCTCATCTTTCCTGGTGTCCTCCAAATGCTCTGCACCACAACTCCCATCAACCCTAGTCTGCACAGCCTGGTTGGCTGAGGCTGATGGGAATTGTACTCCAAAATAATCTGAAAGGCAACAGGTTGGGGAACACTAGGCTAGCTTGAGCAACCTCTGCCCGTGGCAGTCTTTCATATATTTCAGGAATGCTCCCTAGAGTCCTGTTCTTTTTACCAGTCAAGCCAACACAGGATTTTCATTACTAAAGTTTAAAGGGGGGGGGGAGGCACATATATACAGAACAACCAAAACAATCTTGCGGGCATACTCCAGGGGTTTGGTACACGCAGTTTCATGGCAACAATCCAAGAGGTAAAAATTCAAGATTGTGAATATGAAAGGAGAAAGCGCCAGAACTTGATATGCATCTACACCACCTTTACGTGTTAAAACCTTTTGAAATTATGGACATTTAGTTCCTTCTTGAAGTGTAAAAAAACCCCACACCCAAAAATGGGTTAGCAGTGGGGGGGGGGGAGCAGCTTAAGAAACCCAACAAGAGTGTGGTGTTGTTTGAAAAGGTTATCTTTAAGGTTTGCTTTTTCACAGTTTAGTGATCTACTCTCTGACCAGGGAAATCAGTTAAGGCAGATACACAGTGGACTCACAAAGAACGTTGTGTGTGTGTGTGTTTTGAGCATAGGGCCTGAATGGGGTCTTTCTTGGCAGAGGGGAACCCTCCTAACTTGAGAGAGAGATGAAAAGCGCACAATGTAACATTAAGGCATGATGTTTAAATGCTCTCCACTCTCCAGTGGTCAGTGCTCTTTAAATACGGTACTTCCACATATTCACATTTCTGGAGACTGCTTTGGCAACAGGTGAGGGTCTGCTCTATACACGCAAGAGAATGAGGTGGGAGAATGGAGCACAACACTTCAGCCAGCCAGAGAAGGATCACATTTTTTCCATGCCCTCTCATGTTATATATATATATGTATATCTTTTTATTCCCTGCAAGTAAAGGACTAGTACATCAGAGAGAGGGGGTTTAGTTGAGCCTGCTTCCTTCATGCTAGCTCTTTACCTACAGGGACATCTACTTATTTACTGCAGGAGACCATTTAAAAATGGCACCTCTCACCTGCAATCTAAACTAGGGCAGAGCATTGCACGGCAAGTGTTACCACTTTATTCTATCGCACAAACAGATCAGGCCAACCTCTTCTGAAAATGTCTGTTCAGTCCCCAACTCTGGGTCATCTAGGTGGGCCCATTGTTGCCTAATCAAAACATAGAGGAACTTGTGGGCAGGGCCAGGAGGCAGAGAAAATAACAGCTCCATAAATGCTAAACACCCAAGTTCTGGGATCTGTGAGACAGCCTAAATACATGCGCGCGCACACACACACACACGTTGGGAGGTGATGCTTTTTTAAGGGAGGCAAGCACAGTTGGACATCTCTATCTATACCCCAATTTTCACAGATGCAGCAGCCTTCTGTTCTGGATCTGGTCCTTGAGAATCTGTGTACTCCAAAACTGGTTTCCTCAGCTGAGAGATCTCTCCATCCCTGGCCAGGAGAGACCCTTGCATTTTGCCCACTTTGACAAGGTGAAAAGAAAAAAGGAAAATCTGGCCAAACTTAACCACAACCTGGTATACTTTTGCCCCGTGTGACCTCTTTTAAGCCAGTCGCCATATATGGAGTGCAGTGATCTCAGGCAGGAAGCTAAGAAATGTAGTGTAGTCACCAAAATTGCAGTGGGGAAACTGCTTGTTTCATATGATTCTCAGGCCTCCCCCCACCTTCCAAAGCGTGACCTCCTCAAACATTCACAGTCCTACATTCAAAGTCCTGCAGCAGGTAGAGAAAGGAAAGCCCAAGATTGCGGCAGAGAGATCTCTTTGGTTAATCAAGTCTTTGCCTCAGCTGGTCCAGCAGCGTTGTCGTTGCAAAGGACATGGCCACGAGATCCGACATTCATTGCACTAATCATCTACTGGGTAGGGGTGGGTGTGTAGGGGGAGGTATCTGAGAGTAGCCACAACAGGAAGCCACCACCAATTTCAACACATGACAGGCCAGCAAAAGGGCATTGGCAAAACGAGCCTTCCAAGATGGAGGCCAGAAGCCTGGCCATCCAAACATGACCACCCCTCTTCCCAGCTGGTGGCAGAGCCAACAAGCCACACAGCAGGAGGGGGATGGCTCCCAAGTCTCAGCCGAGAAAGCCGGGGTTAGGCAAAGTTGGTTTTCACCACACGTGTACAGTTTGGTCTCCTGCACCGCCCTCCTTGGCTGGTTGCTTGGCAGGAGATGCTCAGAGCAGTGTCAGAAACGCCACACACAGCCCTCCAAAAAGTCACAGGGGGAGCAAGGTGACAAAAGTGTCTTTCGCAACGTAGTCCAGAAACACGCCTTGGTGTGGGGAGGGGAAGGCTCCCCTGTCCAAAACAGCTGGCCTGCCCCCCTTAGGGACGGCAAGGGGGAGCAGAGTCCCGTCAGGTCATGTAGCGGGTGATGGCACGCAAGGCGTACAGCAGGGCAGCCTGCATGCGGGCCTCCAGCAGAAGCAGGTTGATATGCACCTGGAAGGTGAGAAGAGATAGGTCAGAATGGAAAGGGGCAGAGAACAAAGCAAACATGCCAAGGCCCAGCAGGGACTACCGCTGATGCCTGCCTGTGCCCTGAGCCCTCCTTTTCAATTTTGTCTCCTTGGCAACTGGTGCTCCTTTCCCCCAGTTATAATCCCCTGGTGTTTCCCTGGGGCATTGTGGGAAATTTAAATGGTGACACCCAATGGAGCCTTCGCTCAGAGCTCAGCATTGATTAGGAGAGCAGCATATATATATATATATATATATATATATATATATATATATATATAAATCCAAGCAATTTCGGAGACAAAAGCTCTTATGAGAAAAGTATAGAATATATCCAATACTAGTCCTGGCCCACTGAATGGATGTATTACTAACTTAGGCTCATTCATTTCATGGAAGGAGAGGTGAAATTCAAACAGGAAATGAAAATAAATCACCTAGTTTGAAAGTTTGTGGGATAGGGTTGTACTCCGAGTAGACCTGCTGAAATTAATGCTGCTAACTTAGTTGTGTCCATTCATTTCAGTGGGTCTGCTCTGACTAGGAATAGCCCTGGATACAACCCACAGTGTACAAGTGTGCAGCCATATCCTATATTGGGACCCTCCCAGTCTTGTTGGACCCAAACCTCATAAGCCCAGCCAGTGCAGCCAATGGCCAGTGATGATGGAAATTACTGTCACACATCATCACAGTGTGTGTTGTGTCCTCGGATTCCCGTCCCTGCTATCACTCTCTCAGCCATGAGAAACTCAGACCAGTCTCTTGAGACCCCAGAAAGAGTGAGAGAGAAACAGACCTCCCTTCTCCTCTCCCTCACCCCCCAAGGAAATATCATGCGGCTTTACCTTTTCAGAATGTTTGAAATGCCTCCAGAAGTGAGTGTACATGCGCTTGGTGGCTTTCTCTGGATAGCAGGCCACAGTTTTGATGTAGATTTTCAAGCTGCGCTCCAAGAGCTGATTCACCTCCCTGTAATCATAGTCGTCGTACCTGGGGGGGAAAGCGCAAAGATGTGAACGTTATGGGGCTGCCTTCTGTCAAGTCAGAACATTAAGAACGTGAGTGGCCCAAGTAGTGCAGCATCCTGTTCTCAAAGAGGTCAAGCAGATGCCTAGGGGAAGCCTCCATGCCAGACCCGAGTGCAAAAGCAACCTCCCCCCCCCCCCATTTCCAGCAACTGGCGTTCTAAGGCCTCTGGCGTTGGTAGCAGAACACAGCCACAAAGTACATCTAATCCTCTTTGAAAACCATCCAAGTTGGTGGCCATCACTACTTCCTGGGGGATTGAATTCCATAATCTAAGCATGCACTCTGTGTAGAGATCCTCTTTCTTTATCCATCTTCTAACAGTAAGAGTCCATTTTGACGGGCAGCAACTCTCTGGTGTCTTCTGCAGAGGAGCCCTTTCCTGGCTCTGCTCATCAAGGTACTTTAAACTGGACACGCCAGGGACTGAGCCAGTGAAATTCTGCATACAAGCACATGCCCTGTACCCCTAAGCTATGGCGCTTCCCAGAGAAATCACTTCTTTAGCCACACGCCAACCAACAGCACAACTGTCCCTTCCCTCTTCGTTTAAGTCAGGGGGTGAGCCCCTGGCCTAATTTCATTGGGGGGTGGCAAAGAAAGGAAAGAGGGTGGGCAGAAAGAGAAACCAGTAGTAGGAAAAGGTTAGCTACCCCTGCTCTAGGGAAGCTGTTCCATTCACATGGCAGATCCAGCCGAGGATATGACAGGACAAGTCCTCCCACATCCCACAAACGTGCCTAACATCCGACCTCTCTATGAATTAGGTGACTCAGCTCCCTTGAGTCACACCTGTTTGGCGAGATCCGTGCAAGGCTAGTCGCAGAAATCAATCCAGCCAAAACACACAAAACAGTCAATCTCCTCCTTCAGTCCTATACTAAACAAAGCAACCGATCTGAGAAGGACGATGGATCTCAGTAGATTTCTTGTGAACCAGGCTATGGTTTAGCATCACATGACTAAGCTTTGGGCTTGTGTGCTTCCTCCTCTCGCCTATGTGTCCTACTTCCTGATCTGAGGCAAACCATAGTTGACATGAACCAGCAAACTAGGGTTTATCTGCAAAGTTTCTTACAATTTCTAATCCCACTTTTCAGACATTTGTAGTTTCCCAAATGGGTAAGCAACTAATTAAGCAAAATCCATGAAGGATAGATGGCGCACATGAGTACAAGGCTCATCCACAAAGTGCCAAGCTATGGTTTGGTGCTGCAAGCAACTTAATCCAATGCTTTCCTTTCTTAGAAGTAATCATTCAGCAAAGTAAAGGTCTGGAAAGGTCTCAGGTTAGCCTTGATGAGACACAATGCAGTGCGGAGGGAGAGGAGGGGAAGGGAGAAACCAAAGTCTTACCGAATGCCGAAGACACAGTGCACATAATTCCAGATGGCCCTCCGGAGCATGGATGTGTCCACCCCACTGTGCATGGCTATGGTATTATAAGTCAGGTTGTAGACCACCTGGAATTTCTCATCCAGCAATTGCCCCACATCAGGATATAGGCGATTGATGAGTGAGTAGCCATGGTCCTCCCAGGTGTAATCCTGTGTAGAGAATGAAACATAAGGACATAAAGTCAGCCTGTTGGATCAAGCCCATGGCCCATCCAATCCAACATCCGGTTCTCACAGTGGCCAAGCAGATGTCTGCAGGCCGGACTGGAGCGCAACAGCACCCCGCCCACCTGCGATTCCCAGCAATTGGTAGTCAGAAGCATGATGCCTCTGGCAACGGAGGTAAAGCATAGCCAATGTGGTTAGTAGCTGCTTATAGCCTTGGCCGCCATGAATGTGACTTATGCTCTTTTAAAACCATTCAAGTCGGTGGCCACCACCAAACAGCCTCTGTGCCACAAAGCCTACTGATGCTCTTAAGTGGTTTGCCATTTTGACAGATCTTGCCCTGCACTCATCTACTTAAAGTAGAACAATATAGTATTGTAGGATGCACAGGTACTAAGTTCATCTATCTATAAGATTTGAACTCTGGTCTCCAAGGTCAAAGCCCAACACTTTTACAGCTACACCACACTGGCAAATATTGCATACAGTGGTGCCTCGCAAGACGAAATTAATCCGTTCCGCGAGTCTCTTCGTCTTGCGGTTTTTTCGTCTTGCGAAGCACGGCTATTAGCGGCTAGCGGCTATTAACGGCTTAGCGGCTTTAAGAAAAAGGAAACAAACTCTTGCGAAGCAAGCCCATAGGGAAATTCGTCTTGCGAAGCACCTCAAAAAACGGAAAACTCTTTTGTCTAGCGAGTTTTTCGTCTTGCGAGGCATTCGTCTTGCAGGGCACCACTGTATTACCAATCTGCTGGATTGCTATCAAAGGACAGAACTGGCATTGCGTTTTAGAGAATGAGGGAGGGGGGTTGGGAGAGACTAGGAACCTTCACACACAGCAGGGACCATGAATGCATGCGAACAAGGTACCTGAGCTCGGAAAGTCGGGGGCGTCTGTTCTCCTCTCCTGGTGAAATCCTTGTATCCAAATTCTGGGTCCTCCACAAAGCACATCACATTGGGAGGCAGGGAGTGTTCAGCAATGTCTAGTGGGAATAAAGCCCCAAGGAAGATTAATGTGAGAGCATCAAAAACGCCTCCCTTTGGACAGTGCTTTCTCTTATACCAGAGCAGGTGCTATGTGCAACTAAGCTGTTCAACTAGAATACAACTGTGTCCTAATATACACCCTAGAAAAATAAAGGCAGTTTGGAGCCTAGAATTATTCTTTATTCATTTTGCCAAGACAGGATAGGAATGCCACTATAGTTCCCATCTTGCATGTGTATAATCCTTCTCTCACAAAAGGAACTTGCTCTCCTTTTTCCAGCATCAGTGGCTAAATGCAGAACACATCTGTACTATACATGTAAAGCAGTATCATACCATACCAAACTGTAGTTTGTTTAGGGGTGCTGTGAATTGTTAGATGATCCCTATTCCCTGCAGAGAGCTACAATTCCCAGATTTCCCTAGGAAGAGGGATTGATTGTTAAACCACTCTGGGAACTGTGGCTGTGTGAGGGGGATTACCTTGTTGCACTAAGTTCCAGTGCAAGAGTCTCTACTTCCCTTTGCACAGTCTGTTTTTGGTTGTTAACAGCACAGTCACTGGGAGATCCCCCCTCAAATCTTTTCCAAGTCTAGCAGGCCGTAGCACTAGGAAACTCCCCACTGAAATGGCTTGGATCCCATCTGAGAACTTGCCTGTCTTACCCGAGGGAGTAACGAGCAGACTCTCTCTCTTTTCCATCTCAAAGCGGGTCTCCATCTCCTCCTGGGTGACTGCCTCCTCTTCCAGCTGGCACTCTTGCAGAAGCTTCATCCTCTCCATCAGCACTTCCACCTCCTCCATAGCATCTGAGCCCTGAGAACATTGGGACAGAAACCAGTCAGTCCTCAGAATGACGGCTGGAGAGGGGCACACATTTATGAAGTGCTTAATTGGGGAACGGCCGTAGCTCAGTGGTACAGCACCTGCTTTACATGCAGAGGGGCCTCCAGTTCAATCCCCACTTGGGGGTGGGAATGTCCCCTTCCTGAAACCTTGAAGAGCCTTGGAGAGCTGTTGCCAGTCAGTTTAGACAACACTGAGCTATATGGGCCAATGGTCATTACTGAAAAGCAGTGCTTTTTTCTGGGGGGATGCGGGGGTACACATACGCCTAAATATTTTGTGAATCTAAGTTTGTCCTCGTTGAGGGGCAGTATTTAAATATGAGTAGGAAAATGAGAGTATCTCTAAACTTTTTTTTTTAAGAAAAAAGCACTGCTTAAGAGTATAAGCTTCCTGAAATAAACCTCTAAAGTTTCATAAGCCACTCTGGAAGCCTTTGAGGCTGAAAAGCAGGACAATGAATGCTTTCAGGTAAGCAGATATATAATGTGGAAATCACAGCACTCCCAACCCTCTCCAAGAATGGACCCTGCCAGTTTTTGGTGCTGTTTTCTAGTGGGCTTTAAGGGTCCTTAATGCATTGAGAAAAATGGAACCCCCTCCCCTTACTGCCACTCACACTGGAACTGTTTACTCCATCCTCCGAGGCTGGACTGCTATCACAACTGCGTGGCGAGGGCGGCCGAAAGACGTGGCCTCCTTCCTGGTCGATCTCCAGATTGATGCCGCAGCCAAAAACGAAGGATGCAAGCGAGTGGTAATGTGTGAGGAGCACCAGAGCCTGGATGAGTTCTGCCAGAGACCAACTGTTGTCGCCCGTCTTCAGGAGCGCCTGTTTAAAACAAGCACCACCACCAAAGGGGTCCCCATTTAGCTCCATGCATCAAAAGAAGAACTGCCCATCTTTAAATGGGAAATGAATAATATCTTGCTCAGAACTCTGCTGTACATAAGGCTGGCAAGGATGTGCTGTGCTTCCTAAACAGCAGGGCAATGGTTTCAACAGGTGGGCAGGACAACCTACCTGCCCCCCATCTGATGTCATCTGATTGACAGGCAGGTTGTCTTGCCCAACAAAGATGGTCCATAGGGTGGTGCCAGATAATGATCTGGCTCACAGGCCAAAAATGTACTCTACCCCTGCAACAGACAAGAATGGTCTGACCGGGTATGAGTCAACTTCATATATTTGTAAGTGAATCACTTTCTGTGGCCTGCCATTAACAAGAAAATGGGTGAGTTTTTTGTTTTCGTTTTTTAAAAGAGCAATGGTCTTATGAATCAATACACTGTCCTCTGTGGAGTTCTCAATGGATGTTTGCGCAACTCCCAATTCCTTCCTTCCACCCTTAGTTACTCACCTCAATGTGTTCCTTGGTAATCAACCAGGGCCGATGGGCCAGGATCTTGTTGATTTCGTTGAGGTTCCTCAGTTTCTGTGGGGCATACTGCAAGCCTCGCAGCCACTCTGGGTCCCCACCCACCTGCAGGAACTCCCCCATGTGGAAGCCAACCAGATAGGAACACTGATGTCTTGCAGCAGCCTGAGAAAAAATCGGGTAACTTAATAAGAGGGGTAACTCATAAAGAAATGCAGGAGAACAGTCTCTGCCAGGAATCAGAGTACATGGCCACATTAACAACATGGGACCCAGATTTGGGGGAAAGCTTCTCATTGGGCAGTGCTTAATTAGCCACCCTGAGCCCGGTCTTGGCTAGGGAGCGTGGGGTATAAATAAATTTATTATTATTATTATTATTATTATTATTATTATTAATTTCTATAAACAAGGGATACACAGGATGCAGTTTTCTACTGCCAAGACCATCGGCCCAATATGCTTTCTCCAGCTTGGTGCCTTCTAGATTGCTGGGTTCCTAGCCAGCTCCAGCCAGAGTGGCCAATGGTCAGGGATGATGGGAGTTGTAGTCCAGCAGCATCTGGAGGACAATAGCCTAGGGGAAGCTGGTCTACTCTCATGGGCAGTGGCTCCACACAGGTTCATACAGGCGTCTTTCCTGGCCAAATGTGGAGGTGCCAGGAAGTAAACTGGGGACCTGGCCTTCTGCATGACAAGTACACGTTCTGCCACTGAGCAGAGGTGCTACTGAGGTGGACCCAAGTTAGTCATGTACCTCAATTTCAATGGATCTTCTCTGAGTAAGACCAACATTGAAAGCTGCACGCTATAGCTACGGCTATAGGGCCACATCCGCACCAACTGAAGGACAATTATTACCACTTTGTTACGGCTTCCCCCAAAGAATCTTGAGAACTAGAGTGCTGTTAGGCAAGCTCTGTCCCTCTCACAGTAATATTATTCCCCAAGTGGCTTAACAATCATTCTTCTTCCCAGAGAATTCTGGGAATTGTAGGTCTAGGTGGGGAACAGATGTGGCCTAAGAACTCTCAGCACCCTTTGCTAACTACAGTTCCCAGGATTCTTGGGCAGGCGGACAGGGACTGTGACTGTTTAGAGAGAGATGATACTGCTTTAAATGTGCAGTGCAGAAGGGGCCTCTAAAATTCTAGGTCTTGCGAGGGAAGTCAGTAAGGAGTGTGCAGTTAGGCAACACAAACACACAAAAGTGACCAGCAGCCAGAGGGAAATAAGATGGGAATTCAATCAGGATGATTTGTTTAATGGTCATGAATGATTCACATATGGTGGCAAATTGATTTTCTTTTGCCTAACTGCCAATCACATTACTTTTAAAAATGTTACATTTATAACTTTTATTTGATTCTCATTTATAATACCTTACTTTCTGATGTTCAGAGGTTATTTTGTATAGCTGTTTTCTACCTTCCACACATTTTTGTAGCTGATTCTATGGTGTAATGTTTATTTTGATACTAAAGAGGATTCAGAGGACTTATTATTTTGATACTAAACAGGATTTATTTCAATGCTTAGCCGTGTTTTAGGGAATGTAGAAATGATCTGGGCACTTTTTGTATTTGCTGTATATTTAAGACATTTTAATCTATGCCGTAAACTGCTCAGAGTTTTGTTTAAATATAAGCAGCATGTAGGTTGTCCAAATAAATAAAAATACGAAGTGAAACAGTGACAGAAACAGCCACTCCATTTAAAAAACAAACAAACAAACAAACAAACAAACAAACAAACACCTGCCATTTTGTGGGTGTTGTTGGGGAGTGGCTGCCTGGGGCAATGCTATGACCACTGGAAGGATTAGAAACAACTCTGAGGTAATTCTGTCGTAATTCAAAACACAGAATCTAAACAGGTGCAGGGATAGCTAGGGAATTAAATAATAATAATAATAATAATGAGAAGAAACATTTTAAAATGAGGTGTTCTTTAAAATCTACACCTACTGACCCAGGTTCCCATTTCTCCTCAGTCACTCACCATGATGGCAATGTAATGGCGCTTGTGATATGGCAAAGGCCCATCCATCCGCAGCAGGAGGTACTGAGTTTTCCAGAAGCTTGTCAGGTACTCAGGATGCAGCCCCATCACCATGGTTATGTTATCCACCCTGCCTGTGGAAACAAAGGCCTCAATGAAGAGGCGCCGCTGGGCACTCTCTACTCCTTCTTGTAGGATCTACAACAGGTTAAAAAAAAAAAGGCAGGAATGTAATGGGTTGTCCAGGGGAGCCTCTTTTATTGAGCATTCGTGCCTATTAGCTTGCAAAAAGCATATGCAGAAGTTCAATTGCATCCAGTCTTTAATGGGGCATTTGTTCACATTTATTTGCAGGCAGGTTATATGGTCAAGAGCTCCACTAGTTTTCACGGTGCGTTTGCCCATTAATTCCCTAATCACAAAAAGTACAATCCTTTATGAAAAGTGAATTTGTTGTGCGAGGGTGACAAAGCGCTTTAATTCACTTTAACCGCACAAACCTAGATTTCCCAGTATGCACTTGAAACCCTTCTGCAAAATACTGAAAGTCTGGAGTTAACCCTGAGTGGCTATATAGTTTTTGGAGCTGCTAAAAGCACTTCAAATACACAATGTCAAATACACAATGTTACCAAAACAACCCTGTCCAAGTAGATTACCATCTATATGGGCAGATCCAAACCATACCTTTAAAGGACATGACTCCCTGCCCCTGACTAGAACTCTGGGAACAGCAGCACCCCTTTCACAGAGCTACAATTCACAGCATCCTTAACAAACTACAGGTCCCAGAATTATTTAGGGGAAGTCACTTGTTTATTGCTCTGTATTTTATGCTTTTTTAAAGTTGTAGGCCGCCTTGAATCCCAACTTGGGGGAAATATATGATATAAAACTATTAAAGAAATAAATCAACGTGCTTTAAACATGCACTGGATGTGATTCAAACGTATGAGGCAGATCTGCCCCTAGTAAAGTTACAGAAAGTCTGCAATAAATCCATTCAGTTGTCACAGCTTCACCTGAAGGAATACTCTCCTTTACAGAGAGAGCAAACCCTGGCAGACTTTTTAGCCAACTCGGCATTGCACTTTTCAAAGTTTATTGAGCAAACAACTTTGAGGGAGAGAGAGAGAGAGAGAGAGAGAGAGAGAGAGAGAGAGAGAGAGAAATTTAGCTGTTTCCCACAGCAGCTGAAGGGCTCAGCCATCTGATGCAATCGGGTTGTTTGTTCAAATTCCAGGCCAAAAAAACAGCCACCACCAACAGCCCAGCCCATCACACACCTCCTTGCCCCTCCTGCTTGGCAGGGAAATTTCAAAAAACACGGCTCTCTCGGTTGTTGGAATCAAAATCCTGCCCGGTGACGTCTCTGGAAGCAGATACTGTCCTTGTGGCCAGCACCACAGAGCTGCCCAGGAACAGAACCCATATCATTTCCCCAGCCAGACCAGCCAATGGCTCAATGGCTCTGAGCGGCACCCCCTTGTGAAGGAGGGAAGAGGAGCTGGGAGTAGGCCAGAGAGAAAAAGAGAAAGGGGCAGCTGTCAGCCCAGAAGGAACCCCCCCACACACCCAAAGGCTGCATACACACCATATATTTAAAGCACCCCCTCCAACAATCCTGGGAACTATAGTTTGTCAGGGGGTGGGAGTTGCAGCTGTGCTGGGGCAAACTACAGTTCCCAGGACTCAGGGGAGTGCTTTGAATGTGGTGTGTGCCTGCAGCTGAAGTCTGTAACAGGAGCAGAGTCACAAAGGATTTGAACAGATTTATGCTGCCCAAAGGGTCCACCCCACCCCAGGGCTTGAAAGGAGGGGTGAGGACAGCATCTGATGGTTGCAACAGTGGCCAGGGAGAGGTAGCTGGCGCTCAGTCTTTTGATAAGTTGTTTGTGCATACACAGGGAGGGAAGGTCACTTGATAAATAAGGAGATGACGACATCACAGGGCAACGCTCACACATGTGTCACTCCCATCACAGGAAGAGAAAAAAAAATCACAAGGGTGGGGGAAGCCAAGGACTTTGCTGTGGCAATAAGCAAATAGCACTTTGTGTTATGTGTTGCCCTGCTGGAAAGCCAGCAGGGCTGGCTGCCCCCCAAAAACCAGGAAGAGGCGGGGGTGGAGATTAACACCTCAGATGCCTCTGAACCCATGGCCAGCAGTTTTGCAAGATTGCCAGAGGTCAGGGAAAGAAACAAGTAAACAATAATCCATCTCTGTTGCTTTAGGCAAGAAAACCACCATAGAAGGGGGCAACCCTTCTTCAAGGTGCGAGGAAAACATGGGGGAAATACAGGATATTTATTTTTATTTCAGTGCTGGTGGTGAGAGGGGTTGATTTTCATTTGCAGCCTCCCTTCCTTCATCCCAGTTAAATAGGCAGCACCCCAGAAGCAACACAGTTGTACCTTGCATCCCGAAAGCCTTGCGAGTTGAACATTTTGGCTCCCAAACACCGCAAACCCAGAAGTGAGTGTTCCAGTTTGTAAAACATTCTTTGGAACCCGAACGTCCTCCGCGGCTTCTGATTGGCTGGAGGAGCTTACTGCAGCCAATCGGAAGTCACACCTTGGTTTCTGAATGCTTTGGAAGTCGAATGGACTTCTGGAACTGACTCCATTCGACTTCCAAGGTACCACTGTATTTTGACACACACACAAAAATATATCCTATATATACAAATAGCAAACTTGTTCTTAATGCAAATCCTTATCTAGGCAAAATAGTACCATCCATGCATGAGGAGGGGAGAGACATTAGCAGACCCAGAGGAGCGCCAAGATTTGCAGGAATACAATTTTTTAATTTGTAAGAATAAAAAGTCAAGTGGATCCCTTTACCCTCCAAAAAAGCTCACTGACAGCCAAGCATGCTTAACAGCCACAGGAACAAGGTTGGTAGGGGGGCACCCGGAACATAGTGTTCTCAAAAAGTGCATGGGGTGGCTGGCCTTCTAGGGGCAGGGGAGAATGGAGTTTTCTCAAAAAGGGCATGGCTGGCTGGTAGGCCTTCTGAAGAAGAGCACTCCGCACTGCAACATTTTCTTGCAGGTCCTACTCATAAAATAATTGATGTTATGGTATTTGCTTCTTATCAGCAGAACAACAAACTATTTATGTTATCAGTACCAGGGGAAAAAACAAACCTGTTTTTAGCTACTGCAGTTTCCCTCTGGGAATCGGAATTTATGAAGCAGTTTGACTGGCTTTTTCTAGCCTCCTTTAAGGAACATGATCCCTAGGCTTCAGTAGAGGGCAGTCAGGCGCAGAGACAAGTGACTGAGGTCACCCAGTGAGCATCATGGCTGAGTGGGAACTTGAGCCCTGGTCTCCCAGGACCTAGTCCGACACTCTAACCATAATGCTGCCTTGATTAATTGTCATGGAAGTATGGTCTATAATTATCTCAATAAATAGATAAAACAGAAGCTGGAGACAGTGGTGTGTAGTGCTCAGAACAGTGGTAACTAGAGATCACAAGACCGTGTGTGTGTTCCTGCCCCCTCTTCCCCCCCAAAAGGAAATTCGTCCCACCCACCCTGAGGTTTTTTAAAAAACAGTGTTGGGGCCCAGCCAGGTCTCTCTAGATCTGTTCATGCAATTTCCACATCTGTTCCAGGGCTTCTTTTCAGCCAGAACTCGCCAGACCTCAGTTCTGGCACCTCTCAGGTGGGAGCCATTGCCATTATAAGAGGCGTTCATGGTGAGTTCTGGCACCTCTTTTTCTAGAGAAATAGCACTGAATACACATGTTCCTTCCTAACATGGATGGGAGGTGGGGATGGAAAGGAATACTAAAGTTTCTGCCCTCCGCCAACCCAACAACGCCCCCCCAACCCAGCTCCAGTTCCCCTAGCTGAAACATTCTCTCATTCTAAAGTACTGCTTCCTCAAAAAACGAAAGCAAAGAACAGGGGCACTGACTAACAAGAGAGAGCTATTCCCATGCTCAGGACCACCCTGAGGTTTACAGAGTTAAAAGAAGTGATGAGGACAACTAAAGAGCAAAGGGAAGTCCTACATATGGCACAAAGAAGATAGAGAATGTTCAGCTATGGAATGTTGAGTGTGGGAACCCTGAACAGCAGGAACCCTGAATAACAGCTCTCCTGCTTGTAGCCAGCAAGCACACTGAACCTTTGCTAATATTTATTATTTATTGATACTCAGTTATTTAATATTACAGCACCTGAAGACTACTAGATGCTGAATGCTTGCCGGCTATTTTCTTGTGCATATGAGAGATCTCAAGTACATAGCCTGTTTGCCAAGGGTGCTGGGAACTGTAGCACTGCAAGGAATAAACTATGGTTCCCTGGACTCCTGCCCCAAGGTAGGGAGGACGAATGTGTTTTAAATGCACAATGTGTAAGCAGCTAGAGCTAACCTTCCCAGCACCCAGACTCCTCTCCGCCCCTCAGATCCATCCCCAGAAATGCAAAAATAACTAGCACCATCACTGCAAGGTGCTCTCTAGTAAGGATGATTCCTTAGCCTGGCAGAGAGAGAAAAAGAAGTTCCAAGCTGTGCATCTTACCTCTTCCACCGGGATGAAGGAACTGGGGCCTCTTCCCAACTGCCTGGGGATTTTGACTCCTCTGTCCTGGAAAATGAAAGGAACAGCTGTTTTTAGAAGAACCAACACTCACATCAAAGGGGATTCTGCCCCACCCAGTTACCTCTTCCCTGGGAGGACAGCCATTGCCAGAGGCTGTCCGTCACAGTTTGGGGGTGGAGGAAGGGTGGGGTGGGGAGAATAAGGCAAGAGTGAAAGAAAGCACAAAGGAGTGGGGGGGGGGAGTGCGCCAGAGCCTAGAGAGCAAAGGCTGCTGGAAACTTCAAGTTAGGCTCTGCGGATGAGATGTCTTTTTCTTAACCTCCCCTCCTTGCAAAAGCAGTTTGGAGCAATAGCCCTGGAGGAATTGCATCAGATAAAAGACCTGCCCAGAACTGGTTAGCTCAGTGTGAAGTTTGGGGATTTCCATCAACCTCCCCCACGTTCAGAAAAGAAAGCGACAATATCTCTTAAAGGAGGAGGAGCTGGTCACCCATTGCTTTTGACTCAGGAATTCTGCTACCTGATGAAAACGGTCCAAAGCGTTACAGGGAGATCTCCCCTCTCCCTGCAACAGAGGGCCTAGCCTTGCATCAGCAAGACGATCTCCCCAGGACAGGAGGCGTTTGGTAACCTACTGTATTTTTTGCTCTATAAGACTCACTTTTTCCCTCCTAAAAAGTAAGGGGAAATGTGTGTGCGCCTTATGGAGCGAATGGAGGCTGCGCAGCT
The DNA here is from genome assembly GCF_964252035.2 of Podarcis erhardii. NCBI lineage: Eukaryota > Metazoa > Chordata > Lepidosauria > Squamata > Lacertidae > Podarcis > Podarcis erhardii. The sequence continues at coordinate 67,888,190 of NC_138511.1, forward strand.
ATCCCAGAAGCTAGAACAGCAAGAGGGATTGCTGCTTTCACTGCGCAGCGATCCCTCTTGCTGTTCTGGCTTCTGAGATTCAGAATATTTTTTTTCTTGTTTTCCTCCTCCAAAAACTAGGTGCGTCTTGTGGTCTGGTGCGTCTAATAGAGCGAAAAATACGGTAGTTTCTCTCTCATACTCCACAGACCAGCGGTGCCAGGGCAAGAAGAGCTGCAGGCTGGAAGACTTTTATCTAGACAGCTGATCCTAAGAGCCACCTGCTGAATTCCAAGACTAGACAAACAGAAGGCAGACAAACCCAGATCACCACCTGCCACTTCTCTGCTATGCTTTAGGCCAATGGCTAAGGGGGGTTTTGTTGAAGGCGTCAACTGAAGACAGCTTAGTGCTGCAGGGCCTGCGAGCACTCTCTCCCCCCCCCACACCTGAGCGGAGAGTTTTCTGGCACTCCTAGACAGGACTGAGAGGTCTGTGTATATCAGAGAGCCAGGCCTACACTCCCCGCTGGGCTCAGTATGGAAGAGGAAAAGCTGAGCAAGCAGTGCTTATGCGCTACAACACAGAGGAAAGTAGCATTGTGCCCTAAATTTTGCAAGAGAGATTGGCTACCAATGGAGTTATCTCTATGCACTGACCAAAGCTAAGGTCGACAGACGCAATTGCCAGCTCGCCGCTGGCGAGTGCATCTTTCTAACCTGGCGACTGCAGCATTGGAATCTGGAGAAGAACAAGGATTTGTCCTCCAACAGCGTGTGGATTCTAGGACACTCCTATTCCCGCTCTGGAAACCATACCGCTGTGAGGGGTATAGGGGTTTTGATACTGCTTTAAATGCACAGTGCAAATGGGCCCCCAGAAGTTATACAGGACTTTTCAGCACCAGCCCCAGAGGTCAAAACGCTTCAGCTTGATTATCTCAGTGATCTTTCAAACAACCCTGCAGTTCAGGCCCTGTATCCACCCCATTATGCAGAAGGAACATGGAGCAGGGAATCCAGTAAAGGCTACTTAAGTGAGCTCTTGATGGAGTCAGGAGTTGAAATAGAAACCTCGGCTGTCTCTTAGCCACTGCACCACACCAGGGCTCTCCTATTAAAATGTTTCCCCATGCATGGCAATTTCAGGATGAACACTGCTCTATAGGCAACCAGCAACCACATCTTCCCATTTCTTGACTGTGCTAGAGCTTTCAAAAAAGTTAATTACATCCAACAATAACATGCAAAGTTAGTAACCCTGAGGGCTTATCATCTACTTTTGATGTGGCTGTCAGCACCAAACAAGCTGTTCACCACAAAATTAAGAGATACAATTAGAGCCAGCAGAAACTCAGGGTTTGTTTTTTTATAAAAAACCCTAAGTTAACAAAGGTGGGAGTGTGGAGGCAGAGAGAAAGGGAGGGGAGAAAGGACAAGCAGCAACACATTGGCCAACATGTCTTCAAAAGCCAGTCATGAGATTTAAAACAGCCTTCTCCTGGTGACCTGCAGATGTCGTGGGTCCCCATCTCCCATCAACCCCAGTCAGAACGGCCTGTGATTAGGGATAATAGAAGTTGTAGGCAAACAACATCTAGTGGGCACCAGGTTGGGGAAGCCTGCAAAAGATGCCCCTTTAGGCAGAATGTAATGATTTAACACCCTCTTCAGGTGTCCATTCTTTCCTATCACCTCACAGAAGTTCATTGTATTTTTTAAATGCCGCTTTTACTTATTTACTCTAGAAATTTAAAAAAAGAAATTCAGTGTTGTCACAAGGAAGGAAAGTAATAAGGAATTAGCCTGCATTTTGGAGGGTTAAGTACTTTCAAACATCACTGCAGGCCAGATTTGCAAATGGATAAAACTGATCAAAGAATGGCATAAAGGAGCCTTCTGAAGAGCTGATGGTATGAATTTAAAAGGAGAAACAACCTCCACTATATTATGGTGTGGGCCACAAACTCAAAGTTAGCAAGATCCCTAGTGAAGGTTGCTAAGATGTCACCACTTTATATCCTTTACGTTTGGTATTTTACCTTATTGTTTGTTCTTGCGCTAGTATTATATTTTCTTTACGTAAGTACTGTATTGCATTTGTAGAGTTATAGTCATAGAACTGTAGAGTTGGAAGGGACCAAGGGTCATCTAGTCCAACGCCCTGCAATGCAGGAATCTCAACACGACTTTCAGTAATAAAAAAGCAACTCAGATTTAGGAACACAAGAAGCTACCTTATGCCAAGGCAGACCACTCGGTCTGTCTACCTCAGTGCTGTCTACACTGGCGGGCAGCAGCTCCCCAGGATTTCAGGCACCAGTCTCTTTCAGCGGGGATTGAATTTGGGACATTCTGCATGCAAGGCAGATTCTCTGCCACCAAACTTGCAGCCCTAGAATCCTTAGGACTGTAGGAATACACACACACACTTCTCAAAAAGTGAATTTTCCCAAATGCAACTATCTTGCTCAGGACAAACATAAGTCTGGATGAGCCCTATTTAAAATACTATTTTGGTCAAATCCTTCAGAGTTTCCATTTGGGCCTTTCATATCCCTTTCTATTTTAAAAGTGCACATAAAAAATTAAGATATACAAACGCAACAGAACACTACTTTTTGAAAATGTAGGTATGCACATCAGTAGGGATACCAGAGAACTTCAACAAAAATGGAAACGGGAGCAGAAATTGCTGGTGTTCCCTTATTCATCCCATGTCTGGAAGGCTAAACAATCCAACAAATATTATCTGTGGTCATTCTTCAGTCCACCAATGAAACGTGTTTGATAAACTGCCCCCCGCAATTTGCATTGTGTGCGGATTAATGTAACTGATTATGTAATTAATTCACCATAGCGGAAAAGAAGATGAATAATACAGTTCTTGTTGGAAGCCAAATTGCAGCAGAACAGAAACAGCGCAGCACGCAATGCATCCAAGGCGGAACAGAAGTATACAGTGGTGCCCCGCAAGACGAATGCCTCGCAAGACGAAAAACTCGCTAGACGAAAGAGTTTTCTGTCTTTTGAGGTGCTTCGCAAGACGAATTTCCCTATGGGCTTGCTTTGCAAGACAAAACGTCTTGCGAGTTCTTGCGAGTTTTTTCCCTTTCCGCCCCCTTTTTCTAAGCCGCTAAACCGCTAATAGCGCTAATCCGGTAAGCCGTGCTTCGCAAGACGAAAAAACCGCAAGACGAAGAGACTCGCGGAACGGATTAATTTCGTCTTGCGAGGCACCACTGTATTGCCTTCTTACATCCCTTCTCACCAGAAGGTAGGGATGGGTTTCTGCTGTTTTGAGTGCATGATCATCACGGGCAAAACATGATTTTCTTAGCGAACAGTGAGCAAAACTGTCCTAGATGTTCCCTCCATCAAGTCACGGCCGTTCTAGCGCTGCTCTCTGCAAGCGTGAGAACACAAGTCACCTGTGGGTTGGAGGGTGAGCGGGGCTATTTATTCCACCCGCCCCTTTTTGTAGACTTTCATTAAACATTGAAAAAATGAGCGAGCGAGCGAGAAACACATACAAACAAATAGAAAAAAGAAGCCCACAAACCAGTATTTACACTTGTGCAGCTGGCTAAATAAAGGGTTAAAGAAACGCTTCCTTATTTCAGTCTCCAAAAATGCTGACTCCCTGGAATGACACTTTTTTTTTAAAATGGAAAGAGCCTGAAGCCTATATCCAGAGGCACACACAAGACACTGGTGAACTAACCTTTGCCACTCTTCCTTCTCCCCCCCCCCCCCGCCACCATGCACACACCCTAACCAAGCAAGTCTAACTCAGCTCAAATATAAAGCTCTCCAAAGCTGCTGACTCAACAGACTTTTTTTTCCAACCTCTGAGACAGACAGACACACACACACACACACACAGAAAGACACACACACACACACACACACACACACAGAGAGAGAGAGAGAGAGAGAGAGAGAGAGCGCGCGCGCGCGCTTTGATAAAGGGAGGGTTAGAAAGCTGAGAAAGGGGAGGGAGAATAGGAAGGTCAGGCCTCGGCTGGAGGCGCTTCAGATTGCCAAACAGCAACTAAACTGGACTCCTTTTTTGTCGCCAGATACTTGAGCCAGCCAATCACAGCATGGAAGAAACACAAGATTTTGTAATCCTTTGAGCTTCCATAAAATAAAGCTTCAAAAGTGCAATATAAATCATCACAGGTGGTCATTAGTAATACAGGCTATATTTATGTCCCACTCACCTTATTTCTTTCCCTGATCATCTAACCATCAATATTTTTTTTAATTTATTTTTTAAAATAATTAATTCACTGACAAGAGGAACAATGAACCAAGCCAGCATGGTCAATTCCACATCTCTAGCCAGCATGGTCAATTGCACACAGCGCAAATGTCCCGTTTTGAGCGGGACACCTTGGATTGACAGAAGCCACCCTGATCCAAATCCTGGGTTTTGACTCCCATGCTCTGAATGTGCCACAGCGTGGGACCCAAATACACACGTTCTTGGTCGCAAGACAGTTGGCCCACACCAGAGTGCGGGACCAAAAAATGGAACAGCCGGTGTACTTATGGAAGCCAGTGCTGCACTTTCAGGATTTCAGCCAATGGGGACCAAAGGAGTGTGGAAGCAAAAGACACGTGTCTTTTGGTTCCGCGCTCTTTTGGTTCCACACAAGTGAAGGCAAGGCGGTGGCTAGCAGGTGGGCAGTGAGCGAGTGGCAGCAGTGTTGGGGTGCTGTGTGTGTGTTCCGAATTGCCCTCCCAAAATGTTTGGGGGTATGCAATTGTCAAGGAGGAGAGAATAATAATTATTATATTATTTATATCCCGCCCATCTGGCTGTGGCCCTTCTTCCATTTTTAAAACTGTCTGGCGGGTTGCGACTAGGGAACATGACATCCCAACAGTGCCTGCCCCCGCATATATAGAATGCCCTCACCAGGAAGGAAGTCTTGGCTCCCAAAACTGACATACTGTCAGTGCCAGGCAAAGCCATTCCTCTTTTTCTCAGGTATTGGTGGGTTATTGTTTTTCCTCGCAGCAGTTGGGGCATCCCCTCCACACTTTTTGGGGCTGTGTGTGGTGGTTAGACCTATGTTAGCGGGATAATTTATTTTTTATGATATGATTACCTCATGTTGTCCTTCATTTTAATGATTTTGTTTTTCATATGTTGCTTATTTTACTATTACTTGTAAGTAACTCTGAAACACTTGTGTAAAGCTACAGCTAATAAAACACACATAATAAAATGCCCTCCTTTCCATTGTTTTAAGTGTGATTTCAGGTCTCTTTTCTCCATCCATCCTAATTCAATACTTTTATTTTGCGAAGGGATATGTGTTATTTTAATATATATCTCAAAAAAGTGAACACATGGCAAAACAACAGAGAACTTAAATAACATAGGATCACTACTGCTGTCTGCACATAATAGCAAAAAATCTAGCAAGCAGGAGGGTATATGTTGGAGAGTGCAAAGAGACAAGATGGATTAGGTAATAAACCATGAAAATTTTTGTTTTGTTACAGGTTAGCATATGGTTGGTCTTCATCCACTGGTTCCTGACAGTTCCAGAAACAGGCATATTGGTCTGGCACCTGTATATGTGCACCATCATTTTGTCAATGGAAAAAATTAAATCTTGCCAAGTTGTGCTAAATTAATCTGTGTCTCTTAAACAGCATGTTCTTCCAGTATGGCAAAGTTTCATTGCTTTGGCACACAGGTGACTACTATTAGCCATTGTTTTCTAGCATGGATATTAGCCAGAGCCGGCATGGGGAGCCTGTGGCTTTGGGATGGTGTTGAACCAAAACTCCCATCAGTCTCAGCCAGCATGATCAATGGCCAGGAATTATGGGAGTTGTGGTTCAACATCTGGAGGGCTACAGGTTCCCCATCACTGAAGAGAAAAACACGGCAATTATCCAACCAAGATTGGCAGGTCAGTCTATGGCATGATTTGCTAGCGAACCTTGGCTATTGCAAAAACAGGGAAACAGGTCTTAGCCATGGAAAACAAAAGAAACGAATGCATTAAAGCACTGAACTGGATTGTGAAGTTTATAATGTAAGCACTCACTTCAAAGCTTGGGTTGGATAAATTTAACTTTCTCTCAACAATAGGATAGATGCCTTGAAACATAAATCAATCAGCGAGGAGCTGTTTGTACTGAATCCCTTTGCATGGAAAAAAACAAACCTGTGAAAGCAAGCCCAACCATGCCTCATCCACCCCCACCCCCGCAGCAAGCCCACAGACAGTATTTTTCGCATTTGAAAAGCTCGAAAATTGCTACCAGGTACTTACTTCAAGGGACTAATCCACATGCTCTCAGTCACTTGAAGACCAGTGGTGCCAAGTTTGGCAGATACATAAAACAAGAAGTTATAAGAGTATCCCACGTAAGGATTAATAGGAGAGTCTCAGATCTGAAAAGACTGAAGAGCTGAACTTTTTCTGCCTCTCCATTCTTCCAGATAGGAATTTCCTGCTGATAACTTATATATAATCTATTTACTCCCAAGTGTTCCCAGTAAGTCAGTGGACCAGCTCAAAGCAAGTGGATTGTCAACCCAAACAAAAAAGGTCTCTCCCCTTTCAACATGGATCTCTGATGTCAAGCAGCCAAGCAACATTTATTTACTCTCATTTCCTTACAACCAAAAAGTCAGACTGACCTACCTTGATTTTGGTCTCTCTCTCTCTCTCTCTCTCTCTCTTTATTAAAAAAGGGGGGTAGCTTCTTTTTGCCTGCCTTCACGACAGAACTTAAGCCCGATCACTTCCCATCCTCAGCAGCTTCTATGCTTCCTGTTCTAACACATTACATCCCTAAATAGTCTTGTGTCTGCCCACAGATGCATCACGTCACAGACCAATTCCCTATGATGCAACTTGTTTCCACCAAGAGGGTGGAGAGCTGAAACAGAGGACTCCTTTGGGAAACAGGCAAGTCAGCCAAAACGGATTGTTCTCCCAAAAGGAGAATACTCAGATTATGGATTCTTGCCTCTGCCACCCACCTCCTCTTGATCTGATTAATCTCATCCTCCAAGCCTCCCACTGGCACAGCAGTTGAACCAAATGTCCCCACCTTCTCTGTTAAGACACAAAACCCATGCACAAATCCTACACAGTCTGTTCACTCAAGCCTGGCAACATTGGCTTTATAAAACTCTAGAACATGGGCATAGCCAAGGGGGCAGGGGGCAGGGGGCAGCTGCCCTCCCCCCAAATCAATAAAAATATATAATTAACTGAGGTTCTGTGCCCCCAACAAAAGGCCTGCCCCTCCAACAAAAATCCTGGCTACGCCCATGATCTAGAATGAATGCAGGTGAAGGAGAAGAACCAACCTCAAAGAGGGCCTCCCAGTTCAGAAAATGATTACAGCAATGATCTACCTAGCAGGGTGGTGATAATAAGAAAAGAATCTGTAATTCACTTTGTACACTTTTAACAAGTCAGTTCTTGGTGCCTCCACTTCCTTGCCTGTTCTGCCAACCATCTCCCCCTCAATGCAAAGACTGTTTTTATCTCTTGTCTTTAAAGGAGTAGTTTAAGGCTTCCCCTTACTTCTTGATTAAATGATTTTTGGTTAACCATTTAAAAACTCCACCAACCACTTTTTTTTACCCATCCCCATGCCTCCACTTCCTAATTTCCTTGTTTCATAGAATGATGGGGGCGGGAGTATGTTCAGTTGACATTTTACCGAGAAGCTGCCTCATCTTGACTTCCCCAAAATGAGAAGCAAACCAAAATGCAGCTAGCCACACTTCTCCAAATTTCGCAACGCAGTTCTCCAATAATAAAAATGTGCATATTATTGGAAAATCTGCCTGAAAATGTAAATGTAAACAGCTCAGGACCGCAATACCTCAAGAACCACTTGTCTCCACATGAACCTACCTCAACCCTAAGATGATTCTCTGAAGTCCTTCTCCGTGTGCCTCCTCCACGACAAGTCTGAAGGGTGGCAACATGAGAACAGGTCTTTTCTGCAGTGGCTCCCCTTTCGGAATACTCTCCCCCCAGGGCGCTTTCACTATATACCATTAGGCGTCAGGTGAAAATGATCCTTGACAATCAAGCCTTTGACCGATTAACATCCAATCACCTTTTAAATATGTCGTGGGAGATTATTGGTTTGTTTTGGTTTTTATTTTTATTATGTATTTTGTATCTTTTATGTTGTATTTTTAGGTTGCAAACCACCCTGAGATCTATGGGTGAAGGGTGGTATATAAATTTGATTAATAAATAAATTAGTAATAAATATTAAACAACATTGCTTGTGTTCATTGGGAGAAACATAGCAGGCCACAGGTTGTCTATCTGTGGTCTACACCAGTTGATACCAACTCTCTTAAGTTTTCAGACAACGGTCTTTTATGAAACCTGCCTGGAAATGCTGGGAATCGAACCAGGGAACTTTTGCGCACAGAACATGTGTTCTGCTATGTGCTCCGATTCCTCCACTGTAGCTACAGGGAACGGAAAAGCCTGCTCTTTGCCCTTTGCTAGATGCTTCACTCCCCACTCAACCCCACAGAAAACACACAGAACAGTATATTCAAGATGAAGCTGGATGTTGGAAGGTTCAGGACAGCTGAAATAAAGCACTTCTTCAGGCACTGCATAGACAAATTATGGAACTCGGTCCCACAAGAGGTAATAATGGTGACCAACTTGGATGGTTTTAAAAGGGGATTAGACAAATTCATAGGAGTACAAGTTCGTGGCTACTGGCTATGATGGCTATTGCTCTGTCTCCATGATCAGAGGCAGTACAGTGGTACCTCAGATTAAGTACTTAATTCGTTCTGGAGGTCCGTTCTTAACCTGAAACTATTCTTAACCTGAAGCACCACTTTAGCTAATGGGGCCTCTCACTGCTGCTGCGCCGCCGGAGCACGATTTCTGTTCTTATCCTGAAGCAAAGTTCTTAACCCGAGGTACTATTTCTGGGTTAGCGGAGTCTGTAACCTGAAGTGTATGTAACCTGAAGCGTATGTAACCCGAGCTACCACTGTAATGCATCTAAATACCAGCTGCTGGGAACACCGGAGGGGAAAGGGTTCTTGCACTCAGGTCCTGCTTGTGGTTTCTCATAGAAACCTTGTTGGACACTGTGAGTACAGGATGCTGGCCTTGGATCCAGCAGGACCCTTCCTATTCTCCAAGATTCTTATTTGATAATTTGGCAGCAAGTTTAATGATCCCGTTCATATACTTTTTCCTGTGTTAACTTCGTGTTTGTATAGGGATTGTAATTTTAATACAAACTGTTGTGAACTTTCATGTGGTATTCTAATAAATGTATAAGGCAAAGAAGGGGGGGGGGACGACCCAGGTACCGGATATTACAGGTACCTTATAGATGGAAGCACCTCAGAGTCTGAAACAAGTATTTCAGGTGAAGCTGGAGAAAAGGCAATGCTGACTCTCCCGTCTAAAATTTAAAGCAAATCGAATATTGTAACTGATCCCCATCACCAAAGTACACATGAGATACTACTATAAAGGCAGACGAAACTTCCATGCTTTTCCACAAATGCCCTGACCATCAACTGGTCCAAGGCTGTTCAATCTCAGGCACACCAAAACCCAGCTGAGATACCCGGCACATGCCAACATAGAAAGTGCATGATAAAGCATCTTGGAATGGTGGTTAGGTTTATTAAAACATGTCCTCCATAATAACTAAGGCTTATTAAAACTAATTAACCATAGCAACATCCTCCTCTGGCTACAATATCTCGACTGAAGTAGAGGGTGATTGTCTCAATTTGTCTGATCCCACAGGCAACGGTGCCATCAGGCGACCAGACACCTAAACTTGGCGGATTTCAGCCTGGGAAGTGGCTCCATTATCGCTCTGAAAGAGACGGTATCGGATACCCAAGTCACCCAACGAGAGCCAGCATGCTGACTAGGTAGGGTGACTCCGCAGGAGATGAGACGCAACGCTTAGTCAGGAATTGGCAAGAGCATACTTGATAAGCAAGTCAGGAAAGGTTAAGCAAATTACAAGCCGTGCAACAAAACAAGGTTATTATAGCGTCATAAACTCAGGAGGCCAAAGAGGCTGCTCAGTCTGTTGGAGCCTATAGAACCAAAGCCAATCAGCTGAGACGGCTCTTTAGGTTGACCCAACATCCCCAGTTTTATTTTATTCTTTTGCCACCTTTCTATTAACCACCCGTCTCACCTGACAATCCACAAGGTGGCTTTATCTTAAAATCTGATACCAAGTACTAAATAAATTAAACCTTAGCCACATAAACAACAGCAAAATTACCCATCAGACCAGCAGCAACTAATATAGATCCATGGCAGGTCTCTCACTGGTCCCAAGGTAAGCTGGAATAGCAGTCTTAGGCACCATCTTGGCCTAAGGGCAGTTTGTTAAAGATGCTGAGAGTTGTTAGAGGAGACCTTTATTCCTGCCACAGAGCTATAATTCCCAGAGCTCCCAGGGAAGAAGGATTGTTGACAAGAGAGCCCTAGACCAGCTTCAGTGAGGTGGTAGATTCAGTGGGGCCCATGGAGAAGGGCTGGTTCAGAAGGTCTGGGTTCATCAACCCTAGCTGGCAGGGATCAAGAATCAGGGATGATGAGAGCTGCACTTCAATCAGATCCAGAGAGCTATCTTTCCATGGTTCAGTCTAGCTCAACATCGTCTACACCAGCTGTGGCTGATGGGAAGTTGTAGCCAACACATTCTGAAGGGCACCAAGTTGGCAAAGGCTTGTCTATCGGCACTGGCAGTGGATCTTCAGGTTTCCAGACGGGAGTCTTTCCCAGCCTTATTTGGAGATGCTGGGAACTGAACCCAGGAACTTCTGCATGAGACCATCCCAAACGAAGGACCATGTAAGTTGCACTTTGATGAGTATTTTTCCAAAAGAGCTTTCTACCTCTTTAAATACGGTATATGTAGCCCAGTTATTTTATTGACTGAAATGTAAGAATTGAAATCCGTGCAGCTGAATACATTATTTCAGCTCCTGCACCATTGTTCCGTTTCCGAAGTTCAAGGCCGGCTGCTTTCTCTTATGCAGTCAAAACGGCACCACTCACTCACTAAAGGAAGCTTTCAGAAGGCTCAGGAGACTTGCCAAGGTTTACAGAAGCACAAAAAATACCCTAAGTAACTAAGGGAGCATCCTTCCCCAAAAAGCTCAATAGGGGCTGAGGATGTTCAATGGCTAAAGAATGCTGACTGCCTTCTGGAGAAAGGGAAAAAAGAAAACCAGAAATTGAAGGTCTTGGAAGAAGGCAATGCTGGTTGGCTGGCACTGTGAACAGAAGCACTTCACACTGCAACGTTTTGTTCCAGGTTCCATTTGTTCTATGCCTATTCATCATGAAGTGGGGCATTCTTGCTCAGAGCTGCACCCTCTGCTGGTATATAAGGGACTTGACTGCTGTCGCCTATGCCTTTATGTGGGGCTGCCCATGAAGATAGGACAAAAATTGCAACAGGTGCTATTGGGTGCTGGTCAGTAATTTCACCAGTACTTACAATGGGCCCAAAAGCACTCTGGTCACGGGTTCAAGTTAGCCTTGGCCTATGAATCCCTCCTTGTTGACAGATAAGGGAATTACACAGGGTGACACAGCTAGGTGCTTCCAGTTTTGCATTTGGCTAGAAAAACAGGATATATAACCTGGCAAGCGAGTAATCTGTGGGCCATTGCAGACATAACATTCTTGGCTTGGTAAACAATGGCTTGGTAAGCAAAGAACCAGTATTGGGCCTTCACATTCCTCCCTGGTGTGCCAGCTTACACAATGTGACCCTTCAGGCTCTCTTTAAACCACAGATCCCCACCATCGTGTCCAAGGTGGGAAATGCTCAGTGTTGATTTCAGCAACCAGAATCTTAAACCCATAAGGTTTAAAATCCTGATAGGAGCTAAAGTCCAACATTGGGGGGCGGTGGATAGGTTCCCTACCCATGGCTTCTAAACTATTATTCTTATGTGCACATACTCATATGACCCCTGACATTTTTGCCCAATCTGTTGTTTCCAAACTGAAAAACTGTTCCAGCAAAAAGCTACTTTGTGATGTCACAGACATCAGGTCGATCAGCCCTCTGTTCTGCCTGAAACTAGCACAACTTCCCACCCTCAGAGCTCAATCCTCAGACGACTGTACACATGACAACAGCGTCGTGAGTTTACTTTCCAGAAGAGAGAGGCTCTATTCCAAAATCCACATTTGGGCAATGCCCTTATTAAGCTAATCAACTTGTTACAGAATGGCATGTACACATCTGAGCTCTCCAGAACGCCCCATCAGACCAGATGGTTTCTTGGGAGTTGTCAAACAGGAATTAAGAGAAACCAGGCAATTTGTATACAGTGGTACCTCGGGTTACAGACGCTTCAGGTTACAGACTCCGCTAACCCAGAAACAGTATATCAGGTTAAGAACTTTGCTTCAGGATGAGAACAGAAATCGCGCAGCAGCAGCACAAGGCCCCATTAGCTAAAGTGGTACCTCGGGTTAAGAACAGTTTCAGGTTAAGAACGGACCTCCAGAAAGAATTAAGTTCTTAACCCGAGGTACCACTGTACTGAAATGTGACGGGCCATTGCCAGATCCCAAGGAGAAGGCAGCAAGGCTGGAGGTAAAGCAAAGGTTGCCAGACAGTGGGTGACTCCAAGCGACCAACTTGCTCTGAGAAAGGTTGGGAGCAGATTGAGGCCTTGTAAGCCTCTGTGTCTCCAGACTACCTCCTTCACAGCTTCCCTCCTGATGCATTTCTGCACTGCCAGACTATTAATGTGCAGTGGGGGGCATCTTGTGTTTGAGTGTCCAGGCTCTGGCCCTATAGACCAGTGGTGGCGAACCTATGGCACACGTGCCAGAGAGGGCACTCAGAGCTCTCTCTGTGGACACACGCACCATCGCCCCAGCAGGGCCATAGCTTCCATGCTGGGGGTGGGGGAGGAGGAGGAGAGGAGGGTTTGCGTACGCCATCCCAAGCCTGTGGCACCAGGGCCTAGCAAGCATCGAGGGGCTGAGTAGGCATTGACTTTTGATGCGCCAGGGCCTCCCGCCAGTCTGTTTTTCCTACTCAGGAGTAAGACACCTTGAGTTCAGCAGGGCTTAACTCCCAGGTCATTTAGCATATAAAGATGGCAACCTAAGAAGGGGCTGCTGGGTTTACATGTTTGCTGGGCTTTCCTGCAGAAGCCAACAGGGAAATTCATTCTGTGGAGGCTGCAATCAAATGCCAGCTGAAGAAACAGCAAATAATAATAGTAGTAGTAATAATAACAATATCCTGCCCATCTGGCTGGGTTTATTTATTTATTTATTTATTTATTTTTATTTATTTGTATGTGCGCACGCAGACAATCATTATTATCTCATATTAAAAACTGGGAGAGGGTGGCTCTTAGTACAGCCCTTCAGTGTACACTAGTGGCCAACATCGTGGAACCTTCTGGAAAAAACGTATTTCCGAGGTTTGATGGCTCATAATACCACTTGTTTTGGAGTAATACCAGTGCTTTTTTTCTGTGGGGACGCAGGGGGACGCATACTCCTAAACATTTTGTGAATTTAATGGGAGAAGAAATTCACTATATTTATTTTCCCTGATTTGAACTGTATTTATTTTCCCCTGGTGGCGTTTTTCTTGAGTCAAAATGAGAGTACCCCTAAACATTTATTAAGAAAAAGAAGCACTGAGTTATACCATAAAATTTTATATCAATGGAAAAGATAATTTAATGAAGAATATAATGCAATAACTTTTATGAAGGATTATTTATTACAACAGAAGTCATAAAGAAGAAACGTGAAACACACACAAAAAATGAGATATACAGGTTAAATTGCCATGTTGGCACTTTGCGATAAATAAGTGGGTTTTGGGTTGCAGTTTGGGCCCTCGGTCTCTAAAAGGTTCACCATCACTGCTATAGGCCCTGGTGGTCTGGGCAGTTCCTCTGCTGCTCCTGCCCAACAGCCTCAGGCACAATCGTCTCCCTATTTTCTGCAGTCAGTTCTGAGCCCTGAATTTGACCATCTGGTGCCCCTGCAGCCTCCAACTCCATATCAGTGTTAGATCTAAGGGCCAAGACATATACATTTAAGCTGCATCGTAAACATAACCGGTATGCTAGGTTAAAAAGGAATTCAAAAGAAGCCAAACTGGGTAGCTTTTCTTACAGACTGGAAGGAATGCTCCCTCAGAAAATAGGCATTTTGTTTGGCTTAATAAAGGTATTGCCGCTATGGGCCAAAAGAGCTACTTTGACCTTGATAGTTTTTATGTAGGTTCTGGACTTGTAAGTCGAAGACATAGAACATCCCCTTCACCTGTTAGGATACGGAGACTAGGGACCAATTGTGGCTTTTTGCAGCATACAAAGGGATGATACTAATACAGGAATGAAGCAAAATAGGAAATCTTGAAGGTGCATTTGAAGCAGTTTGTTGAAGCCTGTCTGTTTTGAATTAGGGGACTGTTCTTTAGGGGAACCACTGAATCAGTTTCTGCAAGTGCTGGGTTTAATGCAATCTTGCAGACTATGTGATAATTCTCTCTTTACATTAATAGATAGAGCGCAAAACTGCCTTATCCCTACTTTGCAGAAACCAGCTCAGAGGTCTCCCAACCTGAAATGCGCTGGGCCTTAAAGAACTTTTTCAAGTGCATATTTTAAGTCCTCTCTTCTCTTTCTCTGCAGCACATTAGTATACAAGCAGTGAAAATGTGTTTACCTTGCAATGTATAAGTAGGGGTGAGCAAATACGTCAATTTAGGTTTCTCTCAATTACTCATTTTCCATGATTAAACTCTGTTCTCCACATTTCCAAATCAGTATGTGATTATTATTTTTAAAGAGGGTCCCCATGAAAATTCATCAGCATCTTAGTGTGTACTTCTAATATACACATTTGCATAGCAATTTCTGCAAATACAATGCATTTTTGTATACTCTTTGCACTAACATACACACACCCACATAAAATTTATTGTAGCATACACATTTTTAGATACATTACCGTATTTTTTGCTCTATAAGACGCAGCAGACCACAAGACGCACCTAGTTTTTGGAGGAGGAAAACAAGAAAAAAAAATATTCTGAATCTCAGAAGCCAGAACAGCAAGATGGATCGCTGCACAATGAAAGCAGCAATCCCTCTTGCTGTTCTGGTTTCTGGGATAGCTGTGCAGCCTGCATTCGCTCCATAAGGCGCACACACATTTCCCCTTACTTTTTAGGAGGGAAAAAGTGAGTCTTATAGAGCAAAAAATACAGTAATTGGCTACTAAACACTGCATTGCAAAATTCAGAGACGTGCAAATGTCAAAGGATGGCTGTCTTCTTCTATTGTTGTTGTTTCAGAAAGTGTGAATCAGGTATGCTCACCTCTAAATTTGAACCATCAGATTTCTCCTCCATCGCTACGTATAATTCAAAGGCTGCATTCAGACAGGTTTTTATTTCATTCTCCCAACGTTCTTCTGGAAACCAAGCCTTATGAGGAACAGTTGAGGGAGTTGGCTAAGAGGAGACTGAGAGGAGATATGATAGCCATCTTCAAATATCTGAAGGGCTGTCACATGGAGCAAGCTTGCTTTCTCCTGCTCTGGAGGGTAGGACCCATACCAATGGATTCAAGTTACAAGAATGGAGATTCTGACTAAACATCAAAAACTTTCTGACAGTAAGAGCTGTTAAGAACAAACTCCCCTGGGAGGTGGTGGATTCCCCTTCAATGGAGGTTTTTTAGCAGAGGTTGGATGGCCATCTGTCATGGATACTCTAGTTGAGATTCCTGCACTGCAGGGGATGGGACCGGATTACCCTTGGCGTCCCTTCCATCTCTACAATTCTATGTTTCTTTATCAGATAATTTCCATGTCTTATGTGAGATTTCACACAAGCCACTTGTGAAATCCAGTGGAAACATAGCACTCATTTCAGTGCTATTTGCTTCCAGAAAAAAATCTGTTTGTAGCCCCACTAACCCGGAAAACCATACAGCTCTTTCCCACCATTTAAAATTTAGCACAGCATAGAAGTACCGTATTTTTCCTTCTAGAAGACTGCCCTATGTATAAGACACCCCCTATTTTGGGGAACTCAGATTTAAGAAAATGGGGGGAGATGTATCCATGTATAAGACACCCACTAATTTTTGACATTATTTTTTAGGGGAAAAACCTAGTCTTATACATGGAAAAATATGGTATATTGTTCAAAAAGCCACAGTTCCATAATGCAACAGGTAAAAGATTGTAAAAGGTACATTAGAATCTGGGATAGAAGTGGTAATATTGTAAGGAAAAGTAATGCAATAATCCCCACATCTGAATGTGCCTGAAATCAGGTCTGTAAATACTTCCCCAATTACCTCCCTGTGGCATGTACAGCTGCAACCACACCACCATGTATTCCATTTTCACAACATTTCCCCAACTGTTCAGTTCTACATTGTATCTGAGCTTTCACACGATGCAAAAGTTACTTCCAGAACTATGGAGGAATGTAGTGGAACATAGCATTCATTTCCATTTTATTTGCAGACAGATTTTTTTCCGGAAGAAAACAACACGGAAGTCAGCACTAAATTTGCACTATATTTCACTACAGTTCCAGAAGTGGCTTTTACGTCACATCAAAGCTCAAATATAAAGTTGAACTGAACAATTAGGGAAAAGTTGTGAAAATTGAATTAACTGCCATGAAGTCTCAGAATAACTTTTAGGCAACCAAACCAATCAGCTTTTGCAAGTGGAAAGGATTCCGCCTCTGCCCACCCCCTCCTCTTTTTAAGGTCAGTGATATTTCATAAATGACTAACACAGGTATTTGCAGGCCAAAAACAGGCTAATAAACATTTATGAGCGATTAACTTTTGTGAACTCGTTTGCAAGGCTGCAATAAATCTGTAACAGGCAACACGATCCTTAGAAGTAGCAGCTCTTGGATTGCAAAATCACTGGCTGAGATTGAACAGCCTCAAGGAGATAATCTTTCCGACTACCAATGCAGTTCTATGCATGGGTTCCTGGGTGTAACCACCACCAAACATAGTGGAACTTAGCTACGAGGAAACAGTATGAACCCAAGTGCATAGTTAAACTATGGATGTAGCAATGACTGCCAACTTGAATGGTTTTAAAAGAGGATTAGGCAAATTTATAGAGGGCAAGTCTATTAATGTCCATGTTTGGGTGAAATGCTAAGCCAAACCATTGTTTAGCATGAGCATGCTAATTTCCAAGGAGAAGATGGCAGTTGTTTTGCTGCTCCCTGGTGTTTTTCTAGTATATTTATTTGCTTTATTTCAAAAATTTATAAACTGCTTTATTGTTAAATAACCCTCAAAGCTATGTACAAAAAGGAATAAAACAATGAACGGTTAGTGTAGCAGCTAAACCGAAGTGTTGTCCAAACCTAGGCCAAAATTTGTTTTCTGCTTACAGGCCATGGTGAATGAGAGACCTTAACCACAAGTCGGTAGCATTTTAAGATCCGCCCCCCCAAAGCCTTGCAGGAGGAATACTGCCACTACAGTCAGAGTACAATTTTTAAATTAAGAGTGTGAAGTACCTCACCCAATTCTGTTCATGCAAAGAGTTCGAAACTAGAGGTGTGGAAGCTGAGGCGCTTAAGACTACAATTCCCATCACCCTGACCTCCGCCCTCTCCGACTGGGGCTGATGGGAACTGTGAGTCCACCACATCTGGACTGCAATTCCTGATTCAAGAAGCTGAAAAACAGTTTGCCTTTATGTCGGGGAAGGTATCTGGAGGGTTGGATTTCTCCCTTTCTCTCTTTTCCAAGAGAGAACTGTTTTCTCCTCAAATAAGTTTTTTTGCCAACTGCCTTCCTTAGTTACAATGAGTTACATCTGTCTGTTTTGGTTTCTCTCAGTTTCTAAAGTTTTCCAATCTTAAGTTCAGCTCTCCACATTGGCACATCAGTTTAAAAATAATGCTAAAAAGTGGGATATTGTTCAGTAAGTGCCCACCATTGCTAATTCTCAAACCTGAAAAATAAAAGTCCACTTAAACAGACAGGAAAATGATGCAGCCATAACAAACGGAATCAAAAAGACTCCTGTAATTAACAAAAGGTATCTCATCTGTACTCCTCCAGATCCACTGCCCTCCATTGTGCGAAGGTCTCCGGCTTCCTCAAGACTCCACCCTTGCTACCATGCTGCCCCTTCTGCATAAAGATAAGGTAAAGGGACCCCTGACTGTTAGGTCCAGTTGCGGACGACTCTGGAGTTGTGTGCTCATCTCGCTTTACTGGCCGAGGGAGCCAACGTTTGTCTGCAGACAGTTTTTCTGGGTCATGTGGCCAGCATGACTAACTCGCTTCTGGCAAAACCAGAGCAGCGCACGGAAACGCCATTTACCTTCCTGCCAGAGCGGTACCTATTTATCTACTTGCACTTTTAAGTGCTTTCAAACTGCTAGGTTGGCAGGAGCTGGGACCGAACAACGGGAGCTCACCCCATAGTGGGGATTCGAACTGCCAACCTTCCGATCAGCAAGCCCTTGGCTCAGTGGTTTAGACCACAGCGCCACCCGCCACCTTCTGCATAGAATAGAACAATTCTGCACTACCACTACTCTTCTTTCAAACACCTCCCTAAAGTCCTAGTTCCCATACCTTACTATAACTCAGTCTGTCACTAGTACACCTAAGCTGGGACAGTAGCAAGCTGCCTTATGCCGAGTCAGAATATTGAGACCATCTTGCTCAGTACTGCCTACACCAACTGGCAGCAACCCTCCAGAGTTTCAGGCAGGAATCTCTCCCAGCACTTCTTGGAGCTGTTGGGGATTGAACCTGGAATCTTCTGCATGCAAAGCAGATATTCTGTCACTAAGCTACAGATCTTTCCCATGTGCAACAGAAACAACCACATATCGTTTCCCTGTTTATCCCTGCCTCGGCTTCCTCTAATGTTCAATCTATGTCAGATTTTTGATTACGAACTCCTTGGGGCAGTGACCTGGCCTCTTTTCACGATGTAAAAGTGGCATGCACCCTGATGGTACTACAGTATATTAAACTACCATCAACAATCCCTTTCCTTGTGCAGTTCAATACATGCCCAGGCATACAGGGAAATTAAAGAGGACCATCACTAAAGCGGTGCATAAATAATTGCAGATGCTCCCAATTCACAGTGTAGTTCCACATTTAAAACCTTAGCAAGTCTGGGTCCACTATACCTTCCATAGCATCTACTCCATTTATATGATTTACTAGGGGCTGTCAACCTCACTCATTCTGCTTGCCAACCCCTTTGTCGCCTCCCCTTTCCCCTGCAACTGGCCAACCCCTCCTCCCTTCATCCATCCCCTTTCCTATCCCTTCACAGCTCACTCAAATCTCTCCTCCCCTCATTGCTCCCCAAGCCCCAACTCACAGCAGCTGCCCCACCCCCTTGTAAAGGAGAGGGGAGGCACTTCAGAAAACCTCCATTAAGCAATTTGCCTGGGCCACCTGCCACTCACATTGCTTTCTAATTCACCTGTCTTCCATTCTGAAATCATGCTGGAATTGGTGTGGCCACCTAGTGGTGGCCATGTGAAATGCAGTATGACAACAGCCTTGCATTTTTATGTATCTAAGAGGATATTCCACAACTCATCCCAAGTGATCTTGGGGCATGACACAACAACTTAACATACATACAGAAAATAAGATCACAATTAAAAATCACGAATCCATCTATTAAATATTACATGCATTACATAGACAGCACAGGCACACAACCAATTCAAAAGGCTTGGTGGGAAGCCTATTTCTGCATTTATTTCACTACAGACAAAATTAGAAGAGGCATCTCTCCAAGCTGGGATGAAAACAGGGCCTTCCCAGTGGTGACACCAGTGTCATGAAATTCCTTTCTCAGAGGCATTTGTGTCAAGTCAGTTTAATTCTTACTTATTAAATCATAGTGAACCTTTTGGTAAACATTTCAACAGGCATTTCAGAGCCTGGTCTGAGTGTTTGTTTTTTTAACTGACTGATCAAGTGATGGAAAAAATGAATTAAGAGACTGTTTTCAGTTTCTTTGTTTACTTTGTATAATTTTAGCTGTTTTGACCAGTGTAGAAAAGAAGTGTTTGCTTTGTTGTAAGCCTCAAAAGTTCTATGCCATACAGAGCCCAGGGAGGGGTGCTGTGGGCCAGAAGGGGTGGGCAGGGGCCGCCTCTGGTCCATGGGCCAGTAGTTCTCCATGCCTGCTCTACGGAAAGACACTGGTAAGACAGAAATAAAATCAACAAATTAAAACCAAGGGATTTTTAAAGCTATTCACACTTCCTGCTCCGAATTTAACAGTGGCTGTTGTCCACCCTCGAAAAAGGACTGAGGAGAAGCAGCTGAGGAGCTGCTGCTCTTCCAGCCAACGAGTGCCCATGCAAGGAGTGCATGGAAGCGAAGACCCTTGGCTTGTGTCTTGAGCTGCATGATCCAGGGAGGGGCTTCAGCCCAAGCCTCTGTTGCTCTTCACTGCAGGGAAGAGAGATTTAAAGAGCCCTTTGCTCCATCCCAGTGGGCCAACAGGCAAAGCCAATACTGGCTCTGCCTTCAGTGCTTGCGAAACTCAAAATATGGCCTGTCAATTTGGGCTTTATGGTGTCCAGAGAAACTTCACAATCCTGATGGGAAGGCTTGGGGGGGGGTGCGAGGAGAGGGAGAAACGCAGCAAAGCCAAACAGGAGGTATTCACCACTCCATTAAAATTATACACCGAATTAACCCTTTGTAAACCATCACCACTGCCATGTGGTATCAATACACACTGACAAATATTTTGAGATCCAAACTGACCCATAACTATACACTAAAGCAACGGGGTCAGGAAATCCATAATTTAAAAACCTTATAGCAATTTAAAAACTCTCTGGCAGCTAAAACAATCTGAAGAATGGATGCAGTGTGGTTTTCCACCCCATTGCAGTGCTGACCTGGGTATAATTGGTGGGTGTCCAGGGAACCCAAATTTTTTTTGGGGGGGGGGTGGCGGCTAAAGTGCAATAAGTCACATTTTCTGGAGTGGGTCAATCTATGGGTTGCAAAAGGGGCAAGGATACAACCTTTCTTCTTGAAAAAGTTATCAGTGTTTGCTTAGCTAATCCTGGAGATAGAAGTTATCTATGCAGAAATCCTGCAGTTAAGCAGGCCCCCTTCCGCCCTTGGCAGTGTGGGGCACACAGTGTGGGGCATGCCCGTACATGTGTGCTTGACCACTAGAAGAAACAAGTCAAAACGGGAACTTATTGCCTCCCTCTAATGAACATCATGCAAGAGGGAGCCCTTGACCCCCACAAGCCGATAACCCAGAGCAAGGCTGCGGCAATCTTAACCCCTGCTTACACATGGAACTTAAATAAAAAACACAGCGGCGTTTATTTGCTCCAAAAGTCCCACAGTTAGGAGAAGAGTGGGCGCTCTAGTGCACACCGGTAAGTTACCTGGGAGTTAGGCCCGGTGAATCCAATAGGACTTATTTATGAGGGTAGCAAGGACTGCGGGGTAAGGTCTATTTAGCCATTTAGGGGGCCGAATGATTGGGGGGCGAGGAGGCCGTCCTAACGGACCAACACACCAAAGTAAAAGGCTCGCAACCGCTTACCATTTTGCAGTTTTCAGAAGGAGGGAAGGCACATCCCCGCTTGCGCCGACGGCTCACTCTCCCACCCCGTTTGATCATTAATCTCACTTAAGTGGCCTCCGGTACAGTACAGCAGCCACGCTCTCACCCCAGATTTGAGAGAGTGTGTTTTTCAAGACCCCAAGCCTCCGTGTGCTTGTTTGTGCTCTACGGCTGATGCAACTAGGTTCTAATGTATCCTGTTCGGAGGATCATCATAACAACCACCTTTTACGCAACTCTGCAGCAGCAGCTGGAGCGCCCCCCTCCTCCTCGCTCCCCCCTCCCAATCCCCCTAAAATGGCAAAGAACCGGCGCGCCGGGAGGGGAAATAAACAAACACCGACGCCGCACAAAGTTAGCCAGGGTTACAGCTGAAAGGCAAGTGGTAACCCTCCCCCAAAATATCCCCAAGAGGGAGAGAGGCACGCGTCTCCCTCGTTTGCCTTACCTCTTTACTCCTCAAAGTTCCGAGGCTCTTGCAGGGTAAATAGCCCTGGACTCCGGGGGCGTCGCAACTCTCGGAGTCTGCGACCATCATGGTGCCGTGTAGCGCTGGGGAGCCGCGCGGGGCACGCACACCAGAATATAGCGCGATCGCTGTCCGCTAGCCTTTCCTCCAAAGTTGGGAAGAGTTTGAAAAAGCAATTCTTGAGAGAGGGGGAGGGAGGTGGTGCAAATTCTTAAGAAAGAGAGAGGGAGGAATAAAGTGCAAAGAGGCAAGAGCGGGCAGGCGGACCCCCCCCCCTCCTCCCGGGCGCGTCAAGTGTCACAGGGAGGCTGAGCGCCCCTCCTTCTGCGCGAGGCTTCTGCGACAGAACGTCCGAAACTGGCGGAGTTCTAGAACGTCCCGGTGCCCCGGGGTTCCAGAACGCTCAAGAGGCTCGCGAAGCGCCCGACTGAAAACTCTCCTCCAAGTAATCGCTCTCAAGAGCACTGGGGGAGGGAGGGAAGCCCCGCCCCCGAACAGCTGCTATACTGAAGGGGAGGGAAAAGAGGCGTCGACGCCCGCCCCGAAAAGCCAATCGCTGGGATGCAGGCGGGGCTTTCCCTAGACCGGGGCTTCAAACTGCCGACCTCTTTTGCACCAATCGGAAGGAGAACAACAGCCCGCTTTGGGATCATGGGAGGCGTAGTTCCCGCCGAGGTTGTTTTTCTCCTAACTTATATGCCCCGGGAAAGAGGTGGAAAATTTGGCGGCGGTTGTGCTGCTGCTGCTGCTGCTGCTGCTGCGCGGGGCGGGGCCGTCCGATTGGAAAGCAGCCTTGGAAGCGCAGCGATCCGCCGGGGTCTGTTAGGGCCGGTCTGTCGCGATATGCGGGCGCCTGAAGACTTTGTCGCGCTTTCGCGCGGCTCTCTGGACACATTCTGGTGGGGTTGATGGCCGCATATGCCCCTAATGCGCAATCAGGGCGCTTCTCAACCGCAGATTTTAGGGCTCTTCACAACATAAAAATACAATATGGAAGCACAAAATACATGCTAAAAAAGAACAAAAACCCTACGGACCAATACCTCCCTCCCCAAAAAGTCCGATCGATTGGGGAAAGTGGGTTTGTTGCGCAAGTTTACTAAATCAGCTGTAATTGCGCATCCTGAATCTGTTGGAATGTGACTGACAACCAGCTGACGATAGCATCAGTTTGGAAGTGATACAAGAGGGCAACGTTCATAACGCCCCCACCCCCACCCCAACCTTCAAAGAAAGCAGGGCTGCTTGCAGACTGTCTCTTGCTGGTGGGATTCAAGCATCTGCTGGCAATTTTAGGCTGCGCAGCTAAAGCTCACTTCCAGATAACCAGTTTACTGAGCAAACACCCTAATCTGTTTACGCCAAGTTTGTGAGGAGGTTAGACAATGGGTGCTTCCAGACTGACACTATTTTCGGGTGGGATTCAATCATGTAAAATTGGGGTTTGCTTACTTATTAATTAGATTTCTATCCCATCTTTTCCTCCAAGGAGCTCAAGGTAGTGTACATAGTTCTCCCCGTTTTTTATTTCACCTCACAACATACCTGTGAGGTAATGAGACTTCTTTAATGGGAAAATGCACTGGAAGCTGTGGGATAATGGTTGCTTGGAGCATCTTTGTATCACCTCTCTGCTCAATAAACGCTCGTGGTGGGATACCTTATGGAACACAGCTGTTACGGAGAAACTAAGGAAGTATCTGAGAGCGCTAACAAGCACAAAGACCACAAGTTGAATTAGAACCGTGTGACACATGTTTATTCAGAAAGGACTTGCCACCAGGTACCCATGTTTCAGTCTGGGGCAATCTGTAAAGACAGAGAGTAGAAGGCATGCAACTGACACAAATAGACCTTACAAATAGACCAACTGAGGCAATTGCCTCACACGCCTGGATCCCACTGGGACCCAGATGCGGCAGGTCCTGTTGTGTCACACTGCACATCTCCATCTGCTGCCATTGCTGCTATGGTGGTGGGTTCTGGCAAGCTTTCGTGGAGTTCTGGGGGGCGGGGGGGCAGGAGGCCTGCTGTGGTCCTGGAGTTCCATGGGCACCACTTGCCTCTCCCTGCCGCTGCCAGAGAAGCAAGAAGCAGCTGCAGTGTTGGGTTCTCGGTTCCGGATGTGGCGAAATATGATGGGCCGCCCCTGCTAACTGATATAATCTTGTACAAAGCTGCTTAATCTTTGCCTATCATTTACTGACTGCTGATTGACTTTGATGCAATCTTACACACGGAATGTTTTTCAGGCAGGGAAGGTACATGGGGATTGTATGTCATATGTATTTTTTGAAACTGAAAAACAAATTTCAGGAGAAAAACTTAAAAAAACAACAACCACAACCCTCAATAAACAGCTCTTCTGGAAGTGAGGGAATCATATATATTGAGTAATCATCAGGATTTTTCTGCAAATGTTTGCAGGTTGCTGTCAAGTGGTGGTTATCCTGCACTTTCCACTGTAGTTTTCCACCACTTTTCGTACTGCACAACATCAAGTGAATGGGAGCAGATTTGTTGCGCAAGAGTGCCATTTGCATTGCTTCCAGGCAACCTGTTTATCAAGAATTTATCCTGAATTTGAATCCCACTTGCAAAACAGCAACAGTATGGAAGTAGCCTCAGGGTTTGAGTATGTTCACATTAGGGGCTTTAAGCGCAGCAAAGTCATCCCGCCCCTCCCCACTGTACATCAAGCCACATTTACAAGTATTTCTTCATTTTTCAGGAAGGGGAGCTGGGGATGTCTATACCTGACATACATTTTTTGTTTTCCCTGCAGCCCCCCTGGAACTCCTGTTCATTAAGTTGCCGCCAGAACTTGTACACACATCTGCCCCTGCACAAAGGCTGTTAGGTTATGTTCACATTACCGCTTTCTTCCTCATCCATTTTTATAACCAGACTTAAACTGGTGGTGGTTTTAGGGAAAGCACACCAAACAGCAGTAATAAACTACAGAACTGCTAGGGACTGTGGCTAACGTGTGAACGCAGCTTCAGAAACTAGCAGTAGGACCACACTAGGTGCAGAGTAAGCCAAAATGTGAACATATCCTCAGTGCCAGTTCCCTATTTGTGGAATGCCTTCTCGTGAGGTGTGCCTCTTGTTATTAGCTGAAAAACACTTCTGTTTACGCAGGCATTTGATGCCTGAAAGATGCAACTCCTGGCAACCTTGAAATTACTTGCTGTGAGAGCGTGTGATTATCTTATGTTTTAATTGTATATGTATTTTTTAACTGCATTGTTTTATCACTGGCTGCAGTGTTTTATCACCCTGGGTTCCTTTGGGAGGAAGAGCGGGATGTAAATTTAATAAATAAATGACTCAGCCGAGGCAGCAATCCTATGCACACTTTACCTAGGAACAAGCCCCACGTGGGACTGACTTTCGAAAGAACATGCACAAGTTTTGAGCTGTAACTATTCTATTTCGGAAGAATTCTCAGTTTAGGGCTGTGGATTCACTGCTTTAAATGTCTAGAGAGTTGATTGTCTTCCTTTATTTTCACAGGTATGACTAAGAGACGTTTTGGGTGAGTAACCGGCAAGATAGGTGTCTGTTCTTTCCTTCAGTTTCTGAGATGAGTTAAGGGGGAAAAAAGGAGGAGTACACAGTGATCAAGTGTGGAGAGGGCCCTCTTTTCTCTGGAATGTGCAAAACAACTGCAGTGAGAGAACAACAAAGTGATAAAGAGAGGGGAATATGAAGGGGGGGGGGAGGCAGAGGAGATTAGCACACTGTTCAAATAACATTTGTTCCTTGAACGCCCAGAGCAGTTGATCCAGAGCCATAAATTTGCCCTCGAGGTAAGCAGCACTGAAGATGCACTTCTGAAGTTACAGGAAAGAAGTAATCTACTTATAAACAACACGGTTCTCGTTCTTCAACAACACTCATAATACCATCAAGGGGATGGAGCCACTCCCCGAGGAAGAAAGGCTGCAGCATTTGGGACTTTTTAGTTTAGAGAAAAGACGAGGAAGAAGTGAGATGATAGAAGTTTATAAAATAATGCATGGCACAGAGAGAGTGGAGAGAGAGAAGTTTTTCTCTCTGTGTCATGACACCAGGACTCATGTGCATCCGATGACATGACGCTGAACGTCGGAAAATTGAGGACTGATGGAAAAAAGTACTTTTATGTAGCACTTAGTTAAACTATGGAACTCACTCCCACAAGAGGCAGTCATGGCTGCCAACTTGGAGGTCTTTAAAAGAGGGCTAGCTATCAATGGCCACTAGCCACAGCTATGCTCTGTTTGCCGTTTGGAGGCAAAATGCTTCTGAAACCACAGGAGAGGAGAGCACTCTTGTGCTCAGATCCTGCTTATGGGTTTCCCACAGGCATCTGATCAGCCACTGTAAGAACGTGGTGCTGGACTAGAGGGGCCATTGGCCTGGTCCAGCAGGCTCATCTTCTATTCTTAGAATCCTTAGTTTCCCATACTCCTCTCTTCCCAGAGAGCTGGTGTGGGGTAGTGGTTAGAGTGCTGGACTAGGACCTGGGAGACCAGGGTTCAAATCCCCACTGGGCCATGATTCTTACTGGGGGTCCTTGGGCAGCCACTGTCTCTCAGACTAACCTAATTCACAGGGTTGCTGCGAGGATAAGATGTGGAAGGGAGAGAATCATGTCCACCGCCTTAAGCCCCTTGGAGAAAAGGTGGGGCTTAAGTGTAAAAAATATTCAATAGATAACAGATTCAAGTCTGTTGCTCCATTCCTGGGAAACTCAATCCATTCCAGACAATAGAAGCACTGATTGTCCAAAGGGTCACATCACTATTGCCTGGCCATTCTTTGTTGATGATCAGTCTGCTTAATTCTAACAACAAAGACATCTGTGGTGTGATATAGCTTTTGAAATGTAGCTTTGGGAATGTAGCTTTTGAAAGCATATTGTACTTATCTGAGCACTTGAAACTTTGGAGAAGGAATATTGTATCAAATGGAAGAAGTTTCTTTGCTGCAAAAATAACCCCTGACCCTCGTTTAATCTCTCAAAGCCAAAATTAGTTTGTTCTTAGATTTCAAAGTCTGCAGCCTCCCGTTAAAGTATCCTTTACATAGTAATTTAACAGGAACTGGCAGTTCTAAGACTTCCAAGGCCCTAGTCAAGAATTTGGAACAAGTACCGTATTTTTTGCACCATAACACTCACTTTTTTCCTCCTAGAAAGTAAGGGGAAATGTCTGTGCATGTTATGGAGGGAATGCCTACGGGTGGCATGCCTACGGATTTTCCTCCTCTAAAAACTACGTGTGTGTTATGGTTGGGTGCGTGTTATAGAGCGAAAAATACGGTACTTACACTTTATTCCTGATATATTAGGAGGCAGTGCTACTGTACCTTTACAGTAGTACCTCCGGTTACGAACTTAATTTGTTCCGGAGGTCCGTTCTTAACCCAAAACCGTTCTTAAAATGAGCACGCTTTTGCTAATGGGGCCTCCTACTGCCGCCACACTGCCGGTGCACAACTTCCACTTGCATCCCGGGGCGAAGTTCGCAAGCAGGAGCATCTACTTCTGGGTTAGCGGAGCTCGTTACCTGAAGCGTTCATAAGGAGGATGGTACGTAACCCGAGGTTCCACTGTACTAGTAAAGATAACTCTGGCAGATGCTGTTTGCCCTGTTCTTAGTATTACGGGAGGAAGAAAAGCCACAGCCATTATTATTAAAGGTACAGGTTTCCCAACTTTTCTGACATCTCATCCTATCAATTCACAGTGAAATCCAACACATGTTTATTCTGAAGTTAGTCCTGCTAAGTTCAGTGGGGCTTCCTTCCTATCGAGTGAGTTCAGGACTGCTGCCTTAGTAAGTCATGAAAACTGATCCTTTCCTGGTCTGCCCTAAAACCTCCACTGGACACACATAGACATCAGTAAAAGGTTGTTTTTAAGATACCTGAGTTCTTTTTTTTAAGGGATTAAACAAAATGAGATCATTTTTTTTCCAGCAAATGACTCAACAAGCTGGAAACCACAAAAGAGGAAAGAGATGTTGGGCTATATATATTGGTTGTTGACAATGTGTTATGAGCTGTCAGTGGCCCAGTTTGCACATAACGCTAAGCCAAACCATGGCAAACGATCAAACCGTGTGGGTTCCTGGAGAGAAGATTGCAGCCACTTTGTTCCTTCTCATGTCCTGCTGCTGCACTGCTGGGTTTGGCTTTGCCTTATGTCCAGACCTAAATAGGTGGTTTATCTTGCTCAGGACAAATCATGAGCTGCAGCCAAGGTTCCATGTTCTATGGCTTACTGCTTATGGTTTGTTTGGAGGAAATAAGCCCAGAATTGAACGTAGCACACAGAAGAGTGGAGGCGGAAGGACCAGAAAATGAAAAAGTTACCATGACCTTCTCTCCAGGAACCTGCCTGTTTGCTAGTGGATTGGCTTTGTGTTCTGTGCCACATGGGTCAAATATGATGTGGTTCCAAAGAAGGCAAATATAGAAGGTATTATATCCAGTGTTATTTATACCCACAGTTGACATGTTAAAATGGCTTACTTCAATCATAGATCTCCCCTGCAACATCTAGGAAGACCTTGATACCTTTTCACTGGCTTTGCTTCTGGACGGTTGCTGCTTCCAGGTGGGATTCAATTACATACTGCAGTGCTATTTGATTTGATATTACTGGCAATTATAATTGATAGGGAGGTCTTGTCAAAAACACCCGCTTTCCCCAAAGATCAGATTTTTTGTGACTGTAACACACACTGGCTTTATTTCCTGCTGGCACAGTTTTGACACTGTATTATATTTTTGCTTTGTTTTGGCGGTTTATCACTGCATTTTACACTACCTAACAAATTTTGTAAACCACTTAATTAAAAAATAAAAAAATCCAAGCGGCATGTATAAAACAATGATGATGAATCCAATACAGATTTTTTTTTTTAAAAAAAGCAGAATTTCAAAACAAGTATTCACAACAAATTATGTGTCTCGGTGGATCTGCTGAAATAAAAAAAAGTTTTTAGCAGGGGCCTAAAGCTGCATCATGAAGATACCTGCCTCTTGTTTATAGGCAGGGGGTTCCAAAGCACAGCTACTGCAACACCATCTCACATACTGTTTTTATTCTTGTTATAAGTCACCCATAAAACTTTGTAATTGGGCAACATATGCATTCTGTTAAAAAATAAAGAAAATAAAAATCTTATCCACTTTTATTCCTGCATTTTTTTTAAAAAAAATTAATTTATAGCTATACAAAATTTAAATAGAAATAAACAATAATAAATAAAACACTGTACAGATAACTCACAACTTACACATGTTTAAATTGTGTGCATTCTTTTTAGGCACTTGGCATTTTTTAAAAAAAATAAAAAGGGGCAGAAATAGGGTGAACATCTTGAAAAAAATACTTTGACAATCCCACCTGCCATTGAAGCCAATGTGTTTTGACTATACGCACTTTTGACTACACAGTATTTCAGGAACATAAACCAGCATAAATTGAGAGTCGCCTGTATTGACAAACAAGCAAGAGAATGGTAAATAATCCAGCAACATAATTAGTAGCGATTTGACAGTGGATATTATCAGACAATACACACTTATAATAAATATATAATTACATATAAAAATAGTTAGAGTAGGTGTAGTATAGTTATAGAGGGCAATATTTGAAGTAAGTTTTATTGAGAGTGGACCCACTGAAATTACAGTGGTACTTCGCAAGACGAATGCCGCGCAAGACGAAAAACACGCAAGACGAAAGAGTTTTCCGTTTTTTGAGTCGTTCCGCAAGACAAATTTCCCTATGGGCTTGCTTCGCAAGACGAAACGTCTTGTGAGTTCTTGCGAGTTTGTTTCCTTTTTCTTAAAGCCGCTAAGCCGTTAATAGCTGCTAAGCCGCTAAGCTGTTAATAGCCGCTAAGCCGCTAATAGCCGCTAAGCCGCTAATAGCCGTGCTTTGCAAGACGAAAAAACCACAAGAGGAAGAGACTTGCAGAACGGATTAATTTCGTCTTGCAAGGCACCACTGTAATAGATCTAACTTATTCAGGCTCACTCATTTCAGTGGATCTACTCTGAGTAGTACTAGCATTGTCTACTACCCTATAGTTTTGATGTATAATTTGAAATTAATTTTCATAGGATCGAAAAAGGAATGTAACCAATGTTATATTTTTATACGGTTCGCAACTCAGGCGGATAAGGGTGAAGGGCATGTAGGGAAATCAAACAAATACAGAAGCAAGCAACAGTGACTAAAGTGGGAGTTACTTCCCTATAAGCATGCGCAAGATCGGGCCGCACATCTCTCCAAGGGTCTCACAAGGCTGCTTTGCCACTTGCCACTTACTAATGGATGAAAAACAAACAAACATTTGAACCTAGTTGGAAGAAACGTGGACTGTCTCCCACCCCAGTCATTTTCAGCTCTACTTCATTCCAACCAGAAGCTATTTTAAAACCAGGCCCCAGACAGCAATCTCTGCTGTCGGATCTGAAGACTTCCATGCGGCGAAGTCCAGAAAACAGAAATGCTCTGCAACAAAACATCCCAGGTCTTTCTTTGCTCCCCCCCCCGCTTTCTTCTGCCCGGCAACAGCTTGAATCGGGGAAGCCTACCAATTAGAGGACCGGGCCTTTCCACCTTGCCTGAGAGTGAGAGTGCCTCTCAGAGCAGCCATTGAATGGGTTGTTGTGGTGCAGAGGAGAGGCAGTTCCTCAGCCAATCTGGGGAAATAGCACTACAAATAAGGGGGGGGGGCATGGAGGATGAAGCTTCTGCTGTACAGTGGTACCTCAGGTTACATACGCTTCAGGTTACATATGCTTCAGGTTACAGACTCCGCTAACCCAGAAATAGTGCTTCAGGTTAAGAACTTTGCTTCAGAATAAGAACAGAAATCGTGCTCCGGCGGCGCAGCGGTAGCAGGAGGCCCCCATTAGCTAAAGTGGTGCTTCAGGTTAAGAACAGTTTCAGGTTAAGTACGGACCTCCGAAACGAATTAAGTACTTAACCTGAGGTACCACTGTAGCTCTAGAAGGCTCCTCGCACCCTATATTGATTTTTAATAGCTGTAGAAGTGGGGAAAGGCCAACCAGCCTGCAGACAACTAAGCGAGAGCCCGGGTCTTATTTTTTTTGGCATTCGCCATTGCACAACTCTGTGGCTCAACAAAGGGTTTCCTCAAGGAAGATTGTGTTATCACCAGCCCCTGCCGCTTGACAATGGTCCTGGTTCTAATCTTCCTGCCGCGTTCTGCTGTTGCATCAAAAATGTTGGCCGCAACCACGTTTCAAAGAGAGAAGACGTTTGCGGTGGCACGTCCAGCTTTTCACGGGCCTGACCCATGCCACCAGATGTGTGGAGGGGTCGCATGATTGAGGAGATGAAGCAACTCCAGCTATGGGGAAAAGTCACAGCGTTCGGGGCTTTTAGATTTAGGGGAAAGGCAAGTAAGAGGCAGAAGGAGAGGAGATTATAAGATGGTGCGTGGCATGGAGAGAGTGGATGCAGACAAGTCCCCCCCCCCCCATCTCTCATAACACTAACAGACAAAAGAAAGTAATTCTTCATGCTGCAGCGCATAGTTAAACTGTGGAACTCACTGCCACAGGAGGCAGCGAGGGCTGCCAACTTGATTGGCTTTTTAAAAGGATTAGGCAAATTCACAGAGGACAAGGCTATGTTTTGCTTCCACTGTCAGAGGCACTGTGCCTCTGAATGTCATTTGCTGGGGGTCGCAAGGGAGAGGAGTGTTGTTGTGCTCCTGTCCAACTTGCAGGATTCCCAGAGTTATCTGGTCAGCCGCTTTCAGGATGCTGGACTAGATGGGTCATGAGATAGGGTGAGGCACATTTCAGTAGGAAGGGATGTTCATATACAAGGAGCTACCACCGAAAAGGCCCTTTCCTGGACAACCCCATCACATACTTCATCCTGTGTAGGGACTACCAGGAGGTGCTCGGCTGCTGATGTTAGAGAACGAGCAGACTGATGTGGAAGAAAATGTTATTGCCAGGGAAGGCCAATGAGCTGCCCTCCCCATTTTGACCGGCCACAATTCCCATCATCTCTGACTGACCATTGCACATGCTGGCTGGGGATGAGTCCAATGGCATATGGAGGGGGCCAAGTCAGCTACCGTAGCTCCTTCCTCCAAATATGGTGATCAGTTTGACCCTAATGGGAGACAAATTAATGCTCCTTCCCCCACGCCCGTCCCTGACAGAGGAACCCAAAAAAGAGACCGCCATCAGCTGCCAGCCTGTGTCCTTCTTCTGACAGACCCAGCCACTCTCTAGGGAACCTATCAGCCTATTCACATCTTACAAAAAGGCCATAAGTTCAGGGAAAGGCCAATGGTGGAAGGAGAGCATCTCCTCCCAGGTTCATTAACCTCCAGACAGAGGGAAATGTGACTGTGTCAAGCCTCGGAGTGACAGCTTGAGTGACAGCTGTGCCTTTTGGGGATGGAGAAGCAGGAGAAATTAGCACTGGGGCTGCTTTTCTTTACACAAAGGTGTAAGAGCACATGCCACAAATCTGTCACCAGATTTACCCATTTGGATCGTCTCTGAACCTCAGAATCCTCAGAGATTGCTTCAGAACCCACAATACAGGGTGTGTGAGAGACAGAGATTCAGTCCCTAATCTCTGCATGGAAAGCCTTTGAAAACCTCTAGACTGGTGTCATTTGTCTATGTGCAGGTTTATTCACCAACGTGTCATTCAGAGCGGATTCATGCCGGACCATCCACACACATCGTTCCATTTTGTTAGTTGTTCTGCAATGCCTCCCCAAAATTACTGCATTATTGCTACTGGAGCAGCACTCTTGCATTCTAGCACGGCTAAAGCAGGTCAAACAATAACAACACCCTGGAACACTGGTGGTACGAGAAGTTTCAGCAGGAATTTCAGCAGGAAGCTATGGAACATGCACTGATTCAAAACAAAGCAATATGGCCACCCCAAAACCTTTGCAGGTTCAAATGGTATTATGAAAGCAGGATTGTGTATAACTGCCCCAATACCATCATGAGCACATATCATCACAAATGCACAATAAAAAGGAAGTCTGGAGAGGCCCAGAGGTGATCATTCTGTCCAACTATATCTGTTGCAAAATAGCACAAATGGAAACCTCCCCCCACCGCCGAGAAATCACTATGGAGTCATTCCTTATTCATACAAATGACATTCCACACCTTCCACTTCTATTGACCAATAACTGGTAAAGGAGCCAATCTCCACACTCGTGATAATTAAATGCATGCCATGGTCAACATGTTTACCACTAGTATGATATGTTCCTGCCTGACGTGCCTTTTAATTGCTCCAATTACCGTAATATTATTATTAATGCGCTGTTCACCTTAAGTTCCCAGGGCAGGTTGCAACATTAATACGCAATACTAAAAACAGTTTAAAACAACTTACAGTCATGCAAATACGGTGGGTCCTCAAAATATCTGTATGTGTGTGTGTTGTGTGGGTACTTATTTATTGCATTTCTATCCCATTTTTCCTCCAAGGAGCTCAAAGCAGCATACATGGTTC
Organism: Podarcis erhardii; assembly: GCF_964252035.2. Classification (NCBI taxonomy): domain Eukaryota; kingdom Metazoa; phylum Chordata; class Lepidosauria; order Squamata; family Lacertidae; genus Podarcis; species Podarcis erhardii. The sequence continues at coordinate 67,921,850 of NC_138511.1, forward strand.
TCCCCCTCCTTATTTCATCCTAAAAACAGCCCTGTAAAGAAGGCTAGGCTGAGAGACAGCGACTGGTCCAAGGTCATCTAATGAGTTTCATGGCAGGGAGTGGGGATTGTGAACCCTGGTCTCTCAGGTTCTGGTTCTACACTATGATGCACTGGCATTATAATCTGAAACCCCACTGGGAAATTTAAGATGGTGACACGTAACTACCGACTGTTGCTATGGTGTAAACCAACCTGTAGTTGGGTGGTGGGGGCACCAGTATAGGAGGGGACTTCCTAAGGGCCTTCTCAACCGCTGTACCCCTCTTTCTCTTAAGCATCAGTGGCCTTCAGGAATATCCTCCAAGCGAAGCAAGTTCCCTTTCTCCCCATCTGCTCCTTTCAAAGAACCCAACTTTTCCTACTCCACTGCACTCCAGATCGCCAATGAGCCTTTAATCTCTTGTTGTTTGCTCCGATTTAAATTGGCCTCATCTGGACATTGTTGCGACTGGGAGGGATCCTCCACTCCTGTTTTGCAACCAAGGAGTGGTGCGGTATCAAACATCTTGGGGGAATTAGGCCATTGTTTGCCAAGGTGATTCAGAGAGTCTCCTAAGGGGGAAATGCTTCCATACAAAGGTTGCCGTGCAGTATGGTCAGGAGTGGAAGAACACCCTGCTCCCCAAAGAGTCATGATCCCATATTAGCAGGGTCTACCTATACTCTGTGATCCTAAGTGATGTTATCCATCCCTTTGGGACACTTCACAGGAACAGATTCAGAAATGAAATAAATAATAGCTAAAGGCTAGGCTTCGTTGTTGGGTAGCCATGTGTCCTACTTTGAAGAGGGCAGTTTTTAAGGGCTAACATGACTAAAGTGGTATGATACTGCTTTAAAGGTATAGTGTTTCAAAGGTATAGGCCCAAGGCCTACTCTGACTAGACCAATTGAAGTTAATGAACATGACTACCTTATGTCTATTAATTTTAATGGGTTTGCTCAGAGTAGGGCTTCGGCCCCTATCTGCACTATACATTTAAAGCAGTATCATACCTCTTGAAACAGTCAATGGCTTTTCCTAAGGGATCCTGGGAATTCTAGTTTGTTATGGTCGCCATGAGCTGCTATGCACCACCTGTTCCCCTCACAGAGCTACAATTCCCAGTGTTTCCTGTGAAGAGGGGTTGATTGTTAAACTGCACCTGAAATTTTGTCCTTTTCTCCAGAAATCCTGTCTTTTGATATAAATTTTATATCATTTGATATCGCAGGGCCACAGGTTCTCCATTCCTGGAAAACACGTGATGTGCCAACAATGGTCTGATCCCATATAACAGAGGTTTTCAACCCTTTTGCGTCCACGGCTCCCTTGACCAACTACATCCTTTCTGCGGCATCCCTGTGAGGCTCAAGAGCCCAGTTATGTCACCCCTTGCCTGCAGAGCTGGCAGCCCCTCACCCCTTTTCGAACACCCTCCCTTGTGGAGTGTTCCCTCAGCTTCCTCTCTTCTCCCCTCTCCTTGGAGTCCTCAGGGCAGCCATTGCTGCCGCCCCTGGTCTCTGAGCTGCCCCACCTGCCCCAAAGAGAAGTGCCTCCTCACCCTGCCCCACAGGGGCCTGGGAAACACCCCATAGCCAGCCCCAGAGGCACCATTCGCCTGGGGAGCTTGTAGCCAGGGCTGCTGCAACAAACAGCTGTGCAAGCCTTTGGCAGGCAGAGGCGCAAGAGGGCATTAGAGGAGGGAGGGAAGGAAAAAGGGACAGAGGCCAGTGTTGCCAGTGGCCCCCTTGACCATCATTCAAGGCACCCCAGGGTGCCACGGCACGCTGGTTGAAAACCACTGCCATATACAGTGGTACCTCGGGTTACAGATGCTTCAGGTCACAGATGCTTCAGGTTACAGACTCTGCTAACCCAGAAATAGTACCTCGGGTTAAGAACTTTGCTTCAGGATGAGAACAGAAATCGCGTGGCATGGTGGCAGCGGGAGGCCCCATTAGCTAAAGTGGTGCTTCAGGTTAAGAACAGTTTCAGGTTAAGAACAGACCTCCAGAACGAATTAAGTTCTTTAACCTGAGGTACCACTGTAAGAGGAGTTCATTAGGACACAATCCAAATTTGAAAAATCAACAATACTTTACACTTTAGGGAGTTATGTGAAAGGGCCTCACATCTGCCCAGCCGCTGCAGTGTGCTGCTAGACTTTTCTTCCTCTCTCCTATTTCCTGGACCTTTTGAGGTTTGGAGTTCAAGCTGGACAAAACGGGAAAGACCTTGACTATGCAGCGGTGGGTGACACCTTCAGGAACCAAATGCCAGCATACAGGTGAACTTTCCAGAAATCCTGATGGCGCTTGGGGAGAAGGGTTGGGGTGAGGAGAAATCCAGAAATGCTAACAGGGGAGGCTTCCAATCTGCAGTATTTGCTTGACTAGATCAAATTATTATATCCTTTGTAATCAGAAGTAATATCTAAGACACCTGGCCTGCCATTAGTGCGCAAATAGAAAAGAAATTCATGATTGCCCAAAGGCACTGGGGAAATCAATATATATATTCAAAAGCTTGATGAGAAGAGAGAGAGAGAGAGATAATTTAATGGAACAACTTCTTTTCCAATTTTACCCAGTGTTAATTTTTTCTCTCTTGACAGGCTCTCATCCAGAAAGGAAGAGTGCGGGCAGGAGGGGAAACTGGATTACAATAAATGGGGCTTTGGAGAGTAATGGAAGCTTCTAGCATACTATCAATATAGGTTTTTGAAAATTTAAAATGGAACGGTATTCATATTTACTGTCTATTTCTTTCTAATAGCCTAGCTTTCTTATTAAACCTCATATCCCCAACTGCACAATCAATTTGCAATGCAATCCTAAGCATGTCTACTCAGAAGTAAATCCTATTGAATTCAACAGGGCTTACTCCCAGGTAATAATGGGTTAGGACTGCAGCCTCAATTCTCACATTTCTTCCTGTTGCCCCCCACCCCACCCCTTCATGCTGGAAGGAGCAAGTTTCTTAAGCCCCATCTGCAGCCTACTGTGAAAGCAGTATCGAACCCCCTTAAACAGTCCTGGTTTTCCTGGGAACTGTAGTTTATTCAGAGTGCTGAGAGTTGTTAGGTAAAGGTAAAGGTACCCCTGACCCTTAGGGCCAGTCGCGGACGACTCTGGGGTTGCGTGCTCATCTCACCAGCTTTTGTCTGCAGACAGCTTCCGGGTCATGTGGCCAGCATGACTAAGCCGCTTCTGGCGAACCAGAGCAGCGCACGGAAACACCGTCTACCTTCCCGCCAGAGTGGTACCTATTTATCTACTTGCACTTTTGACGTGCTTTTGAACTGCTAGGTGAGCAGGAGCTTGGGCCGAACAACGGGAGCCATGAGGCATCCCAAACAATTAGACTTGCTGGAACCCCTCAGTCTTTCATCTTCCTAACACAAACAGAAAGGAAAATTGAATCAAGTGGGAGATTTCTAAAAGGAACATGTGGGTTTTTCCACACCTCTCACACCTGCTGGACTCCCCTCTGCCGATTCTGTTGGAAGATTCCTGCAAAGATTCCTGCAAAGCCTCTCTCTACAGGCCGTGGGGTAGTTAGAGCTGGATAGAGAGGGAGAAATCTGTCAATTTCAGTTGCTCTCAGTTCCTCATTTTTCCACTCTTATGTTCTGTCCTCCACATTTCTACATCAGTTAATTTTATTTTTAAAGTTCTTGTGGAAATTCACCAGCATTAAATAGTAGATTTTTCCACATAAACACATGGTTTTTTATTATAAAAAATGCAGTTTTGCCTCACAACCTAACCTACCTCACAGGGTTTTTTTGACACTGAAATGCAGGCGGGGTGGTGGTATATAAAAATACATTAAATCAATTGCCAAAGGTAAAAATAGGGTCATGCTTGTAACATCCTATTATATGAAACCAAGGATCATGGTCAGATACACAATTGTATGTTGCAGAAGGTTAATACATGTGACCTGCTGCATTGGTTTCTCCTGCAACAGGCTGTCTTCCGCTAATTTAAAAGCCAAGAAAGTGTTTGCTTCTTTGCTAATATGCCCAGGAACCTCACCAAAATGCTGGAGAAGGTGCACCTCCACAGGCACATACCTCCACATGTGGTGAGAGTGCCCCAAAATCCAACTATTCTGGACAACAGCCATATGAGAAATATGAAAAATAACTAAGCAAGTATTAGAAATCGCCCTAGAATTGGCCCTACTAAACATCTTCCAAGACAATAATGCCCATTTACACCACAAAGAACTCATAACCCACCTACTTTCAGCAGCCAGAAACACCATAACCAGACACTGGAGAGACCTGTCAGGAGTAAGCATGGACCAATGGTACCAAATAGTATGGGAAACAGCCTTACTAGAAAAATTAACCAATAAACTGAAACTGACATGGGGACATACAGAAGAAGACGCCTTCACCCTGGTATGGCTCCCCTTTATCAATTACACAGCCCAACAAGACAAAGACAAAAATCCACCAACAGCATACAAATCAGTATGGCTAACCTGATCCAAAACACCCACCCACCCAACTCACATGTGAAAACAAAGATCAGCACAGCCAATCACAAACAACCAACCACACCCTTGGCCCACCCCAACCTCTCTCACCCCCAAAGGAACACAAGTGAACAGCAGAGAACCTGCACAAGCGACACTGACACAAAACCCCACATATATTAAGTAAAATAGAAACATCGCCACCCAACCCCACCCCCACTCACCTTTTCCCCCCTCCACCTCTTTCCCCCTTTTCTTCCTAATGTCTCAACAAATCAAACTAATCTGTAAAAAATGTTACTTGGAGAAAAGAGAAGAGAGAGACATTGCACATACTTTTGTAAACCAAGAAAATCTTTAATAAAAATACATTTTTTTAAAAAAATGATACACTTGAAAAAGGTAGCTGCACTCCAGTTCAAAACATACCCCTGCAGTTGCAAGCTGCATGTGAAGTGGCAGGGTTAGCTCTGCGAGGGGCCTTTTGTGTTCGTCACACCTTCCAACATTTCACAAAGGAAAATAAGGACAGGCTTGCAGCAAACACATCTCCGTGTTACACAGAGGGCCTTCATGGTGCCAATGCACCTAGATAATGGAACACCTGGCACTGTGAAGTACAGCTGGCCCCTTCCTGTGCGGCGTTATTAAAGGCTGTTTTGCTCCTGCAGGCTTTCACTCTGTATGCGGCAGTCAATGTTTTGATGCTTGGTTTTTAACCAAGCCAATCGTGTCCCCTTGGTTGATTGCCTTATGCCAGGACTGGGGAGCCCAGTTTCAGCTCAGCAGCACAGCTCCTCACTTTCCCCCACCACCCAGAAGCCACTCTGACAGGTGGGCAGGGACAACCATCTTGTCACATTAAAGGAACTCACTGGCAGCGTTAATGAGCTGATGGACACTAACAGCAAGCTCTTCTTTGAGCATTTTGCATTTTTATTCATTCTGTGCCTGCAAATTTATGTTAGGGCGGCAGGCTTCATGTTGGGGGGAGGGGCAGAACCTCCGTTAGTTAAGTATTTTTATCATGGGTGTAGCCAGGATTTTTGTTAGGGGAGCAGGCCTTTTCTTTGGGGATGCAGAACCTCAGTTAGTTATGCATTTTTACTGATTTTTATTAATTTTGGGGGGGGCAGCTGCACCTCCCTTCCACCCCTTGGCAACATTCATGATTTTTATTGATTTGCTTGAATGCGGGGGAGGGGGAGCTGCCCACCCCACCCCCTGGCTACACCCATGATCATGCCGCTTTAAACAGGCTTGGCTTCCCCCAATGAATCCTGGGAATTGTAGTTTGCTAAGGGTGCTGAGAGTTGCATACCCTCCAACATTTCACTGACGAAAATAAGGACATCCTATTCTGTGTCCTCCAACCATTTCTCTGATGAAAATAGGGATACCCTAAGGAAAAGCAAGACATTTTGGGATCAAATCAGAAACTAGTACAGCTTCTGTAAACCCGGGACTCTCCCTGGAAAATAGGGACACTTGGAGGGTCTGGTTAGGAGACTCCCCCCTCCCTTCGAGCTGCAACTGCCAGAGTTGTTTAACAATCCCTCTTCCCAGGGAACACTGGGAATTGTAGCTCTGTGAGGGGAATAGGGGTCAACAGTTCCCAGAAATGTTTGGAGGAACTCATTACTGTTTGAAGTCATACAATAGTTTTTAAAAGACATAGTGCAGATGGGGCCTCTCTTACTCAGGAAATATATATGAAGAAGTTGCTACTTCCTTTTCATTTTGGGGACAGTGAAGAAACTATTCCAGGTCTGGTCACAGACAGCCTTATCTGAAATTCAGGGACTGTTGTTTCTCTATTGTCCTAGCCCTTAAATTTTATTACATTTATGGTTTTCTTGATTGCACACATATTGTACAAGCGCACAGAATGGTACTGGTACAGTTCAACATCTTGAAAAGAATTCTAGTCCTTATGGCCGCCTGAAAATATAAGTTGTTATAAAATATAGAATGTTATCATCTATGGTGACATAGCTCAGCTGAGGCCAGTAAGATGGTATGGAAGATTTTGCTAGGCCTTAATTCTGAACTAGGACTGAAAACCTATTTTCCGTTCCACCCTAGTGACCCTGTCGCATTAGAAGTAATAACAAATAAGGGAGTGCCCCTGATCATGTGCAGAGTACCTATTGGCGCTGAACATCCACATATTCCCAACACAACATCCCAAGTGAGGAGATAGACCTCCTGCATTGGAGCCATTTCTCTTTGTTCCACTAGGGATTTTGGTAGAGCATGAGACTCTTAATCTCAGGGTTGTGTGTTTGAGGCCAATGTTGAGCAAAAGCTTCCTCCATTGCAGGGGGTTGGACTAGATGACTTCGTAACTTATAAAGTAGCACTATATGCGTTGGCAGCTAAGAAGATCAGGAGAAAAGAACGAGATAAAATAGCGGTCAATTGCAAAGGTGATTCGGACATTTAAGCTGGCACATTCTATCTGAGAACCCCCTGCTATTCTATCGTATGCAGCAAACAATTTCTAGGAGACGTGACCATGGTTTATTGTATTTGCAGTGCCTGATGTTTTTATGGTTATTGTTGTTTTTCTTTTTTGTTTCCTTTGTGAATGATGCCATGGCCTTTGGCTAGTGCAATAAAGTTGATGATGATGATGATGACCCTCATGGTCCCTTCCCACTCTATGATTCTATGATTTACACAAGTTGTCTCCTGTGAGCTCGTTTAATATAGGTGGTTTAGACCACGTTCTGTCATTCTGCCTTTAATCTGTAACCAGCCTGCCTAGACTTGGCATCTTACCTGGGCAGCCTTTAGCATTTGTGAGCATCGCTCTCTGACCTCTCTGAAAGGGCAGCTTCTGGAGAGCCTGAGCAATAACACCAGGATCTGGTGAAGCTCCAAACCTGCTGCTTCTGACGACGATGAGGACCGTCCATTTTCCAGGTCATTTCGGGAAGGGCAAGGCCGATGGCCGATGGAACTCAGCAGAGCCTGAGCCAAGGTGTCCATTGCTTCTCCCCGGTCCTTTTCTCCTCTGCTATGGAGCCCAACCCACTTTCCACAGTCCAGGTGGCCCTGTGGCCCTGGCTGAAGTTTTCTCTGGTCCTGTGGGATGGCACTTTGTTGAGCCATCTGCGGATCTTCAGCCCGGATTGGCGCATTAATGCAGACCCCAGGCATGGATTGGCTTGTCATTTTTCTGGGATCAAGCGTACCTGTTCTGCAGTCCTGTTTCTCTCTCCCTTCAGCCTTTTACATCTGGAAGTTTCTCAGATCCACTTGCAGCAAGGGGAGGCCACACGAGCAGACAGACATCACTAGTAGCAGTGGCACAGCCACCAGGCTGAGAGGACCATGTCTGCCTGCAATCCTGCCTTGGTGAGCCTCGGTCCCCTAACGTTGCTTTTGTTCGGGTGGGAAGAGGCCGCAGAAAACATCTCAGGCTGATGCAATCTGTCTTGTCTCTGCTGCCGGAGAAAGCACAGAACTGCAAGCCGTGACAGGTAAAGGGGACCGTGGCTTAGAGCAACGAGCCCTAGTGCATTCTGGGAGATGTAGTTTTCTTTGTTGTGAATGTGCTGGAAGCTGCGAGTTAAGCCCTGACCAAGCGGTATTTACAAGATGCCTTATTTTCCAGAGGCAAAGCTGTGTGAAAGCAAACACACACATATACATATGAAGTCTTGTGGGTCCTTAAAGACTAACATTTTGGTATAAGAACTTATGTTACAATACATCTGTTACAGCTGAAGGTTCCTAACAAGACCTTTTAAAAATATACATTAAAAATATCTTCCGTCTCTCTGTCCTGCCTTGCGTCAAAATGTGCTCAGGCCTTATATTTGGACACACAGGCTGTACTTGTGTATGGGATTATGGGAAAGGGAAAGACAATATTTCTAAAATGGACATCCCATTTGATGAAAATTTATGAATGGGGAAAGGATGGATTGTGTATTGGTGTGGGGGGGGGGCAAATTGTGTGCCAAGGTTGCTTGTTTGTTTGTTTTTCACAATACAGTAAGATAACAGATACAAAAACTGCAAACAAAACAAGGTGGCATTTATTCGAGGATTTGTGAATTTTATTGTTTTTGAAATGCACACTCGGGAGAAGCATTTATGTGCTAATTCATTAAAATATTCATGTATCTTTTTGCAAATATTAAAATAAGAATTTGAGTGGGAGGAAAGGACCAGTCATGTTAAGAAGAGTTAGAGTACCTGTGTCCATGCTGTCAGCATTTTACAAGAGGGATTCAACCACATAGATTTGTACAAAGTCGATTAAAAGCCCTCTGTTGTCCTCATGCAACAAAACTATGGACTTTTTCCAGGTAGGAGAAGTGTGGGATGAATAAATGACTAGAAGCAAATCAGGATAACTGTTCATTGTCAGTAAAGACTGGGTACTTTTAGACCTGTTGTTGTTTTTAGGTTGTACTAAGATTGTTTTCCTGCAGTTTAGGATCCTGCTGTTGAATAACTAAATTTGGTATTTTCAGGTCACACAAAAAGCAACATGGCTACCTTTGCTTTTGCATGACAGGAGCTGCCATATGTTTTGACACCCACCCACCCCTTAATGGTGTTATTGACTTCCACCCCTTTACTCTCCCCTAATAGAGCCTGTGGTTCACAGTGAAATCAGTACTATGGGAGAACATGGTACATACTGTCATCAGTAGCTGTGAGAAAGTGATACCCAACCTCAGTAAGGATGTAAGCAATGCAGAGACCATGCAATGCTACATGTGTTTGTCACAGCACTCCTGAAAGGGACGGATGGGGGCAAGGGTATCGTAAAGTCACATGAAGCTAATGCATACTCAAGCGGTGAGCTCAGGACAAAACACCCGCTGCTTATAAAGCACTGGCAGACTAGCCAAAAAATGAACTTGCATGAATATAAATTGTATGGAACCACAGGGAAGGGGGCAAGGAAGACCAGAGGCAGCCCACTCAGAAGGCAGGTGAAGCAGCTGCCTCAGGTGGTGGAAGCGCAAGGGGTGGCGCCCGACCCACCCATTGCTTCTGGTGTGAGGCATTGCTGCTGGTCTTCTCCACCCTTGGAGAAGGAAAAACGAACAGCAAGGCATTGTGGAACACCCCTAAGTTTGGTGAGAGGGGGGCATTCTGGCAAGCGGCACTACCCCTCGTCCTCCCCACCCAGGGCAGATAAGATTTAATCACCTAATATGAACAATAAAAGCATTCAACTGATCCTGACTTAAACATAACAATTGTCATAACACATCCATCTCTTCCAGGGGGGCTAAATATTGTGCTGCTTGCTGCATGTAAAACGCATCAGGGACAACTTTGAGCAAACTTACCATTTTGTTCTTTGTGACTGGCGGTTTATCGTACGATGCAGGAACTAGTAATTTTATTGTAATGGTTCTGTGTTCGGTTTGGTCTTATTTTATATAGATGTACAGGCCACCCCCCCCGGCAATACTGGTCACTGAGTGTAATAAAAGAGATTGATTGACCTAATATTAAGTCCATATGTCCAAGTGGCTATCCAAATGAAACTGACTAGTCTAAGCTGAAAGGACAGTGGGATCTTCACTGCAGTCCCAATCTTAATTAAGCTGCCTGCACCTATTTTAAAGCCATTCACAAAACTGCTAAATTGGTGTCATGTCTAGTTTGAATGGTGTCATGTCTAGTTTGGCCGTCACTCATGCCTGTGTTTTGCTGGATTAGGAGCTGGAGCAGTAAGGAAATTGAAGCAGGCCTGCTTATCATTCACACATTTGCACTATCCAATTTCTCCCCCCACCCCAGCATCTGCAAATTGGGAGAGTAGATGCTTTTACCTGTAATCCAACTAACTATAGTACACGCCAAGGTCACACCGACATGTCAAGTTGCTGTAGTCTAGGAAACAGCTCCTACATCTTTGCATGATTGCCAGGAACAGCTGTTACGATGAATGTCTACATCTCCTGTGCAACCGGTTGGCTGGAAAACCCAGATGAATTTTGTGAATGGCTGAAAGCTGAATTAGGTGACTGTTGACATTTATTCACTTATCTCAGCATTTTCAAACAATGAAAAAAGTTTGTCTCACATTTTAACATTTGATGCTGACACGAGCATCACAGCAATCCACTCTAAAAGGCTCTTGTATTATTTGGAGAATACAGGTGGCGTAATCTCAGAACTAAAATGCACAACATAAATGTTATTGTTTCGTTTTATTGTAATATCAATTTTGTGTTTGACACCCTGGGAAGGAACAGCTGGATATATATTGAATAAAAGCAAATACTATTCATTGTGTTTATATCCCACTTTTTTCTCCAAAGAGCACAGGTGGTATACATGGTTCTCCCCCTCATTTAATCCCAACAACCCTGTGAGGTGGGTTAGGCTGAGAGGTAGCAATGGGCTCAGGGTGACCCAGTGAGCTTCATGGCCAAGTGGAGATTTGAATCCTTGTCCTAATCTGACACCCTTTGGGAGGAAGGGTGAGGTATAAATTTAACAAGTGAATAGTTTTGTTGGTTTCAGTTGTGTTCCATCTACAATTTTATTATGTGCACTGCTTAGAGAGCTGTCTAAGCTGTTTATAAATCTTTCTAAATAAAACGAGCAAGAACATATATATTCTGGTAAGGTGTGATGGGTTGTATCCAATGTTGTGCTAAGGAACCTGTTCAGTTAGTGCAAGGATTAACGCTTGTGCAATGGGATTTCCTCCCTCTCCCATCATCTAAATCTGATCTGGGGGTTCACAGCAGCAGATGTGGGGAGGGCACAGGGTGCACATGGGGGTGGGAGGACAGTGTTCCAATGTGCAAGCGTAAATCTTTACACTAACATTATAACTGCATTGGGTACCACTCAATGCGACTTGAGCACTGTTCACTCCCCACCCTGTCTCCAAGTGGCAGTCAATCAAACAGAGTAGGGGAACTCCGAGAACAATTATGTTATGCCATGTGCCTTCTTCAACGAAACATTTTAAAGAAGATGGTGGGGGCAGTGGGGGGGGGATATGCATTTCTCATGTTGTGTACTTAAATTTAGTGGGAGTCTGAGATTTTTTTGTGTCGCTTTGTAGAGAACTTCACTCCTTTCCCCACTTGGGTTATTCCAGTTTAGCTCATGAAACTTCCCTGCATGGAAAAGAAAAATGATCAAGGACTCGATGTTCGTAGGATTTTAAAAAATGGGAGAGACTAGCTGTCACCCCCACCCTACTTTTTTTAAACAAGTGACGATAGCTACAGTAATGTGACAAGACTGAAGGAGACATATCAAACAAGAAACCTTCAATACAGAAAATACTGTTTAATCCTCTACATACATCAAATCCCACAGTAGCACCAAAAGGTCTTTGTGCTTCATGCTGATCACCTGCGCCTGGATCAGGCCCATGCCAGTGGGGGGGGGGGGGAGGAGGAATGGTTTATCTTTACCAACTCAACCAAGAAAGGCATAGGCAAAGTATCGAAACATGAAACAACCAAAAGATCCCCCCCTCTCCCAAACCATTTTTTTTTACATTTATTTTGTACAAATCAATGCAACTTTTTTTTTAAAGATTGCCAATGTTACAAACATAGAAAGAAAGAAAAACAGCATCACTATAAATCACCCACTTAAATGCATGATCAAGGTGTCACAGTTAAGAAAAAAGACACAATTTACAGGAAAAAACCCTTCTCCTTGTTTTCATTTTCTGTAGGCTGAGGAAGCTAAAAACCACTCCCGCTTAAATTTCTTTTTCCTAAAAATGTTTTTGAATATAAAAATTAGGCTTCTGCTGCTACAACTCCTTCTGGTGCAATGAATTCTTAATGTACAATGTCTTTTAAACAAAGCAAAAACAAGACTAAAAAATAAATAACCCTCAGCAGAGTGTGTGTTTCAATATTCTTTCTTCCACGTTCCAAGGCTTGTAGGTCTTTCAAAGTGCTACTGGAAAAAAAATCATCCCATATATTTATATATTTTAAAATATCCATAAAAGCCCATCTGCAGCAAATATCCCTCTATTTATCTTATAGAAAGTTAATCTCACACCACCTCAGATTGCTGTGTTAGGTGCATGTCCATAAAGGGTGGGGGGTGTCCCCCATTATTTCTGTACAAAGGAGCAACCTGGCGAAATACCTTGCCTGCATCTCAACTGTATTTGAACGGCTTGCTATTTCCGAAGAGATGCAAAAGCCATCATCTTGAACAAGAAAATGAACACAACCTTCTTCCCTCACACCTCTTTGTTCTGCTGCCAAGTTAGCTGGAAACATGGTGCCTGACCTCCGCCCAACTTCCTCAAAACTCTGCAGAATTGGGCCTTGTTACGGCCCAGTTACCACCACATTATTGGGGACTGGCCTCACCCAACCACTGATCTTGGGAAAAGGTTCCCTCCCTCCCCTCCCAATTCCAGACAAAAGGGGTTGGGGGAATAGGAGAAAAAGCAGGCAAATCTTAATCAGGGACTGAACCCTAATTCTCAAAGAACCAATGCCATATAAGTGATGACGACAACAACAACAACTGAATAAGCAAAACTGCAATTCACCAACCCACTTTCTTCCAAATTAATGTCCCCAGTATTTTTTCCAAGAGGCCCTTCAGCCTCCAGAATTCCTGATAAGACAGTTGCTGCATTAAACCTCCATCTGGTTTAACGTCCCGCAATTCTACAGACGTAAGGGAAACTAGAATCATAGAATCATAGAATCATAGAGTTGGAAGAGACCACAAGGGCCATCGAGTCCAACCCCCTGCCAAGCAGGAAACACCATCAGAGCACTCCTGACATTTGAGAGGAGCTCTGCATACTAGAGCAAAACGCAAGCATTCTTACGAGTAAGCAAAGTTAGGTACTGCTCTTTAAAAGGCTATACTCAGGCAGGACGTTAAATGCCTTGGGGGGAGGGGAGGAGAGAAAGCAGGAGAAGTCCGTGGAGGGATCCTATCCCAAGCCCTGTTTCCCTTACCGACTCGAGGGAGTGGTAGTAAAACTGAATGGGAAAACCCTGACATTGAAAGTATTTGTTGGCGGGCTTGGAGGGATGGTGCCCCCAGCCACCCTCATCGCTGTACTAGGACAGGAGAACAAGATGTGGAAAACCCAACACCTCAAGTATGCTATTGAATGGTCAGACGCAGAGGCTTCCACCACGTCCTTCGCAACAACAATCAAAATGAGGTTCTGGAAGGATTCCAACCCAACCAGCTGGGTTTGCAGCCTTACTGCAGGAGGAGCTCCCAGGCGGTGTTTAAGGGGAGGTTATTGCTCCTGACTTCTCCGTTTTCTTCCCCTTGGATAAAGCTGCGGCTTGTTTCAGGAGCTCTCGGTTCTTGGCCTGTTGGAGGAAGGAGAAGATCCATGTGTTACTTGAATGGGTTGGGAAGTAGCCCCAGGCTGAGTAACTGCTGCCGATTTACACAGAATCCTGGACTGGAAAAGAACTTGGGGGGAGGGGAGAGGAGTTCTGCACTGAGAAAAGCTCAATTCTGCAACCTGAATAAATTATGCAAAGCAATCTATCCTGCAATTCTCCCAGTCATCATGGGGAAGGCACTGATGCATTCACACAACCATGGATATAAGCAATATGATCCAACATGCACACCCCTGAGAGTGCGACCCTTGGGAAAGGGTTGGAGCTCAGTTGTGAACTACGTTTTATATGCAGGAAGTCCCAAGTTCAATCCCTATTGCCTCCAGGTAGTGCTGGGAACGCCCCCTTTCTGAAACCTTGGAGAGCTGCTGCCACTCAGAATAAATGATAGGTAAAGGTAAAGGATGCCTGTATGGTTAAGTCCAGTCAAAGGAGGCCGAGGGACCCAGCGTTTGTCTGCAGACAGCTTTCTGGGTCATGTGGCCAGCATGACTAAACCACTTCTGGTGCAAGGGGACACCGTGACGAGTGCCAGAGCACACGGCAGCACCATTTACCTTCCCGCTGCAACGGTACCTATTTATCTATTTGCACTTTTGAACTGTGTGCTTTTGAACTGCTGGTTGGCAGAACCTGGGACAGAGCAACGGGAGCTCAGCCCATCACAGTAATCGGCAAGCCCAAGGGGCTCCGTGGTTTAGACCACAGCACCCCCTGTGTCCCGGTAAAGGATACCGCTTCTCGGTAAATGATGCCAAGCTAGGAAGCAAGGAGGCGCACCAACTTAGATAGCTTTAAAAGAGGACTAGATGAGTTCATGGAGGATAAGGCTATTGATTTCTCCTAGCCATATTGGCTATGTTCTGCCTCCACAGTTGGAGGCAGGAATGCTTCTGAACACAGCTAGAAACCACAAAAGGGGAGAGTGCTCTTGTGAACTCAGATCCTGCAGGCATCTGCTTGGCCACTGTGAGAACAGGATGCTGGACTAGATGGGCTACTGGCTTGATCCAGCAGACTCTTCTTATGTTCTTATGATGCAGCCCTCTGTATCTTTATGTAGGACTCAGAAAGATACCTGTCTGAAAATCTGGAATGCTGCTGCCAATCAGCACAGGCAACAATGAACTAAATGGGCCAAAGGTATTGAATTGTTAAAAATCCAGAGTAGAATATTAGTCGATCTAACAATGCAAAGGTTTGCAGAGCTGGTCACAGTGTTCTCAGCATCCAATCAGTCCTGTAAATGCTAATTAATGGACCAAGTTAAACAAAGTTACCTGCAATTGTTCTGTGACTTCTTTGTGTGTCTTTTCCATCTGGTTCATTTTCACCCTCATCTGGGATTCTTGGTACTGCAGATCAGCCTTCAGTTCAGTTATCTGCAGAACACACACAAGCAAAAGAAATCAAAGCAGTTAAAATTCATTTGCAATTAATATTTGCCATACAATGGGAGATATCCTTGTAGAAATCCAGTATGCTAAATAAGCTGCAGGGCTGCCACCTGGGAACAAGGTGATAAGGAGTTTTATTAAATTCCATATATATTTAGTTTGAAAAATAAAGCAGGAACATAGCTGAGATTCAACAAAATTCTTACAGAAGCCTTTGCCAACCTGGTGCCCTCCAGATGTTTTGGACTACAACTCCTATCAGCTGTTGCTGTGCTGGCTGAGGTTTATGAGAGTTATAGTCCAGAATATCTGGAGGGCACCAGGTTCCTGAAGACTGCCTTGTGGCTTAACTTCCAAAATCATGAAACACAACCAGCGCCCAACCATCTTTCAGCTTGGGATCCAAACACCCACAAGAGCACCTCTCCTTACACCATCCTGGCCATGTCTTGAGATCTTCAGAGGAGGCTCTTCTCCATGTTCTGCTGCCAGGATAATTTCAATATGCAGCAGACAGGGAGAGAGTCTTCTATGTGGTGACACCCCAACTACAGAATGCCCTCCTCCAAACACGACAGGTGGCAATGTGACAATCATTTCAACACTAGCTCAAGACTTATAGAATCTTATTTATCTGTAGCGATACTATGAAAGATCCAGATCTAGCTTTCCTCACCTTCCTTAGGAAGAAAATTAAGAACAGATTACAATAAAGTGCCCCATTGTCTCACTGAGAGGTGGCTCAAAGGGGACATTACCTTCTTCTCTTTCTCCAGGATCATCTGATCTTTTTGGTGCAGCATTTTCTTGAGAGTAGCCACTTCCTCTTTCAGCTGGGCTATGATGACAAAGTGGTCAGTGCCAGGAGAGTCCAAGGCAAGGTCTGGAGAAAAGCTATAAAGAGACAGTAAGGGGGAGATCATTAATTACTCACCCCTGGGCTCCAGTTCAGATGGGATAGTAAGCCGTGAACAAGAGAGGTCAGTCCCACAGGCTAACAGGAAAGCCTGCAAAGTCCCTCACGGTCATCTAGTTATCATCATTCAGTGAAATGTATTTGGAGAAACCCTTCCCAACCTTGAGTCACCGGATGTTGCTGACCACAGCCAATGGTAAAGGATGAAAGGAACTGTAGACCAACAACATATGGGGACCCAAGGCTGGAAACGCTGATTTAGAGGATATGTATGTAGGGTGATCTGCAATAATTAAAATAACACATATGTGCAACATCGGATGCAGGATATCTCTGACCCTCCAAAAGTGGCTGAACTCCTACTTCCATCAGCCCAGCAAGTCAGACCAACAGCCAGGGATGATGGGACTTGTAGTTCAGACACATCTGGAGGGTCTGTGTGGCATGCTTGACCTATTTGTCTAAAGCATGCTGCTCCAACTACATATTTAATTTGTGCCAGGGACATTTTGTGTCCCCTCCCCCCCACCTTTTAAAATGACAACATAGACAATCCCACCTTCTTCTTTGGTCAATTACCACTGCAAAGGTTTAGCTAATATTTGACGTGTTTCCACACTCTTCACGACAAAGGGGACAACGGCTATGGCTCCAATCCTATGCATGCTTCCTTGAGCGCAAGCACTATTGAATTCAACTTACTTCCAAGCGACTTACTTCCAAGTAAATATGCATAGGTTGATCTGAATTGCATCTAAACAATTATCACTGTATATCCTGCGAAGAGGGAAGAACGCTATGCACCTTCTTGAGCATATCACTCTCTTTGCACAAAATGAACTAATAAGCAGTTCTCCAAAACTTCTGTCTTCCCCCTTGTTTGCAGCTGTATGATATTATCCTTTTCCGTGTGGATTCATATTAATTTTTCAGTGCAGCATCAATTTTCTCTGTTTGGAGTTTCTCTGCATTATTTAGCGCACCTGTGCATAACACTGTACAGACCTGTCTTTGTTGAATTTCATTTTTTTAATATATTTTTTTATTAAAGTTTATCATACTAACACAAAACAATAATACAAACAAACAAGAAAACCAGAAAAAAGAAAGAAAAAAAAGATTAAAAAAGGAGAAAAAACATGTATAATTTCCATGCCTTATTTTCTTATAACTTACTTTCCCGACTTCCCCATACCTCCCCTCTCTGTATTCCAATTTCTATTTTATTGCTTCAGCAAATCCTTACCCTTAATTTTAATTTAATTTTTAACCTTTCTTTTCTTTTTACATATCCATTACCGCTGAAAACCCCATAATTTCTAAACCAATGTCATTCTAACATTCATTAATTTTGCAATGTTTCTTAAGATAGTCCTTAAATTTCTTCCAATCTTCTTCCGCTGTCTCTCTCCCCTGGTCTCGGATTCTGCCGGTCATTTCTGCCAGTCCCATATAGTCTATCAGCTTCATCTGCCATTCTTCCAAGGTGGGTAGATCTTGTGTCTTCCAGTACTTTGCGATGAGTATTCTTGCTGCTGTTGTAGCGTACATAAAGAAAGTTCTATCCTTCTTTGACACCAATTGGCCGACAATACCCAAGAGAAAGGCCTCTCGTTTCTTTAGAAAGGTATATTTAAATACCTTTTTCAATTCATTATATATCGTTTCCCAGAAAGCCTTAATCTTTGGGCACGTCCACCAAAGGTTTGTTGAATTTCAGTGCATTGCTGTCAGCCTAGTCCTAAAGCTCAACATCCCAATCGACTTCCCATATTCAATATAGCAGCTTTAAAGCAGGGTGAGAAACACTACCTTGAACACGCCACCAAAGAGCAGCTTAGAAAATTTCTGAGCTATGGGTCTTCTACACTATGCAAAATGAGTTCATGTGCTTTGGTATTCTTCATGTTCAGTGGGCAAAAATGTGGGATGTTAAAGAATGCTGTTTCACATGCAGAGAGAGGGAGGGATAAAACAGTAAGGAAAATCAAAAGCCAAGAGGTGGCTATGGCATGAGGTTTTCTAAATACCCTCAACAAGGACATATCTATACCACAAACCTATGTGGCAGCTATGGGAATCCTGTAGCCCTCTAGTTGCTGTGAGACTGCAACTGTACTTGTCTCTGACTACTGGCTCTGCTGTTTGGAGCTGATGGGAGTTGGGAGTCCAACAACCTCAGGAGGGCACCAGGTTCCCCACCTCTGTTCTCCTGGCTTCTCCCAAAGAATCCTGGGAATCTACCCTTGCAGCACTACAGTTCCCAGACTACCAAGCTGCTTTAAATCTGCAGTGAAGACACGAATGGCCAACTGATGGCTTGCAGGCAACAACGTACCTTGATATGTCCTCATCAAACTTTAGTCAGAGTAGTAATATATCCCCAAGTGCATTTGGAGATGCACTCTTTGCCCTTGGAGATAAAGGAGACCAAGATTCCCAGCAGCAGCATGAACATGTTCCCCATGAGGAACACAATCACTGCTTTTTCAGGTTAGGTTTGAAACCCAACATGAACACAACACACCATAAATGCTACTGCATTACTATCCCATGCAAATTTTGGATATGCAAAGAGTCACTGCCACCCCTGATGTAAATTTATATTTTTTAATATTGTGTTGGAAGCTGCCCAAAGTGGCTGGGGCAACACAGTCAGATGGGTGGGGTATAAGTAATATATTATTATTATTATTATTATTATTATTATTATTATTATTATTATCTTAAATCTGCAGAAGGTGGATCCAGGCCAAGTCAGGCACACTTATTATTTCCACTTAAGATCAAAACTTACTTATCAAGTTGCATGGATTTCAGCAGGTGTAACTACTGCCTTGGTCCAGATTTAACAACCCATTTAATGCAACCTAAATATTAATACTAGAGACAGAAAGAACCACACAAATGGAAAGAGGAACCCTATGAAACAGTGAAAGTTCTTGGGGGAGGCAGTAAAGAGAGAGACAGTATTTCAACTCTGTTGACAGCACTTTCATTACAGAAGCCAAAGAACAGAAAAAGAAGTAGCTAAAATGAGAGTGGGAGGGTGAGGTTTTCCAGAAATACCCCATTTTCAGAAACCATTGTTTTATCTACAACCTCTTCTTGAAGGGTCCATTCACAGTCAACTTCTCCTACACACAAGCAAGCACCCTCCATCTGAACTAGGAGCCACACCTACATTAACACGGGGAAGCATTATTGTGAACCAGGCTGTACAAAGGTACAACCACAGCCACTCCCACGACTGCGGAAGTGTCTGCTTGCTGTCTTCAACGTACACAACTCGGCCAGGAATCAAACCACTCCTTAAGAGTAGAAAGCTGGGCAGGTGAAGGCCTGGGGAGAGTACTGAGGGCCAGACAGAGATACCCACAGGGCCACGTTCACCCCATATGCCTGAGGTTCCTCATTCCTGACCTACATGGAATGCCTGGCTTGCCTATGGTTACCAGACAAGCAACTCAGTACAAGACTGCACTTATGTAATATTGCTCATTTCCAAATAACTTGAGACCCAGAGTCCTCGAAGGGAGGTCAGGCAAAGCAATCACAGGGCAGACAAGGACTCCCTTGGAACTTCAGGTTTTTTTACCTCTCCATACTGACCAGCCTTGATTGAGGCAGGCATAAGTGTACAACGCTGCCAAAAAATGTCCACCTTCCTAATTACTCTTCAGCTTGAGACACACCATGCAAAATGCAGTCCATCGGCTTCACAACTCACCGACCCACCCTTTGTCAGTCCCAGGCAGGCAGCAAAAACAGGAGGTATAGTAACAGGCTGCCATAAGCTTGGTGGGTTGCAAACAGTGCAAGTTTGCTGTGAAATGAGAAATGGGAGCTGTGGAACCTGGGAGCCTCTAGATAAAGTGTGGGGAACCTTTGGCCCTTCAGATGTTGCTGAACCGAATCAGCCTTGGCCCCTGGTCCAGCAATTTCAAGAGGGCCAGAGGTTCCCCATGCCTGCTCTGGGTGCTGCTGTGCAGTTTTTGCAAAGTTTCCTGCTATACCATCCAGAATATAGCAGGTGACAAGAGCCTAACAGACCCGGCTGAAAGACTAATTCCAGCCAGGTTGCTCACAAATCCCAATTCTTATGGATCACAATAAACCTGTGATTTCTTTATGCTGGTTTCTGCCTGCCCTCCCATGGCAATGAGGAGAAATTGCAGGTCTGTGATAAAAAACTGCACTCTCTTCCTTAGATAGTCGTTTAGAAATCATAACATGTATGCCATGGTCTAGTAGGTTTAGGTGTACTGAATATAGTGTGATTATTAGAGCAATAAGAATTAAATCAAGCATACATATACAAGCCTTGATTCTTACTGCTCTAATCACTGAAACTTGATATAGATTCAGTAATACAGTATCTTGTCTTATGGATGGAGAGGAGAGGACACGCAAGGAGGTGAGAGTGCACTAGCTGTGTGTGTCAGCCCCTCAGCTCTGACCTTGGGAGCTACAGATATGATTAATCAACAAATCTGGGTTGTAGCTCTCCAAAAGGATAAAGTTCAAAATGCATGCTACTCAGCAGCAGGAAACTGTAGCAAAAACTTCATTCCAGCTGATTATCATTGTATTATAATCCAATGCTCATCTTTTTTGGCCAAATTACGTTGTGAAAATTAAGGTGTGCGTTAGATTTGATGGCACATTAGACAAGTGATTACGGTACTTTTGAAATTTCTAAATACCATAGCTGGCTTTAACACCTTACCATCTACTCTACTGGAAATAAGAGTAGAAAGCTGGGCAGGTGAAGGCCTGGGGAGAGTACTCATACATTCCTTATAACCAATTCCTCATACATTCCTTATAACCAATGTGTCTTGCTTTTGTCAATCAAGCATTGAAACCATTGAGCATGTATTACTATATTACTCATATTATAAGGACATCTGCTCCTTATATATTTGAACTATTTTAACTGAATTCCCAGGCAGATCTGATAAATTTTACACTTCCTTCCTTTTGTCAGATTCCACTAAAGGCTGTTGGTAGCTTTTTGTACTTTTGCAAGCGTTGGGGTTCTCTCAAGTAACCTCCAGGCTGAATTACTGCAATGTTCTCTATGTGGGGCCGCCCTTGAGGCTGATCCGGAAGCTCCACCTGGTGCAAAATGTGGCAGCTCAACTGTTCACTGGGGCAGGACATGGCCAACACATCACCTCACTCTTGAAAGACTTGCACTTGCTGCCAATTAGCTACTGGGCTAAGTTCAAGGTGCTTGTTTTGCTAAATAAAGCCCTACATAGCTTGGGTTCAGAATTCTCTTTATAAATCCAATTGATTACTGAGTTCTCTTGGCGAGGGCCTCCTGTGAATATAATCTTGTCAGGAGGTCTATTTCCTCACAATACAGGAATTGGTCCTTTAGCGTTATGGCACCTCCTTTTTGGAATTCCTTCCCCTTAAATATTAGGCAGGCACCCACTCGGTTTGTCTGTTCAGGGCCTACTGAAGAACTTCTGTTTTCAACAAGCGTTTTAAGTGGAGACCTTTCCCCGTCTGCATCCACACTGGATATGTTTTTATTGTTTTACCACCTGTTTGCCACCCTGGGCAACTTTGGGAGGAAGAGGGCAGGATATAAATTCTATAAATACATAAAAAACAAATCCTGCCAGTATCTCCCTCTTGTGTGTGGATAATGTCCCCTTGGCTCTATGAGAACGCACACTAGAATAAGGAGTTCGATATTAGTGTATAGAACAATATTGTCTCCGCACATGGATTTCATGCCTTGATATTTCTAAATACAGGCATCACAGACAATGAGGGAGTGACAGGAGAGTTGTAACATGGAACTAGACCAGACCTTCAAGCGATGGTTAATAAAGCAATTGCCAACAAATTACCTACACACTTAGAAGTCCTGGCCTACAGTCTGGCCCACGCTCCTAGAATGATATGTTTTAGGAGGAAATCCAAGAGCATGGATTGCTTCCATAAAATGAGACAATTCCCAGGGTTGGGGAGGAAACAGGTGGGGGAGAAAATGATAGGTGATCTCACTTCAGGATGTCAGTGCCTTGAGAAACAGGACAATCATGGGCACCGAGACTCTGTTGGGAAGCAGCCCACTGCACCAACACGGACGGGGCACTCTGGATAGGGGGGCAAAGCATCTCGGGAGAGGAAGGAACGCTGAGAATTAGAGAGGAAAGGGAGGAATGAAAATATGCACATCAAGAGCGTCAATGCTAACTACACCCGCCCCCTTCTCATTCTTTCCAGATTTTAAGTGTCAGGGAAACCCTAACCTACCCTACCATGTCACTTGCTGGGGAAGGGGGGAAAACCAACACATTTTTTTTGCACACAGCAGTCACAGAACAGAAGCTACAGACTTCAGAGATTGGCAGAGGCTTTCCTTCTCCCAAAACAAAGGAAGGGGGTAAAGTGGGTCTCTTTTTAAAAGTATGATCTTGCTTGACAGTAGCTTTCTTTTCTCTAATATATTTCTATTCTGCACTGCCTAATTTAACAGCATAGTCTGGAATCCCAAAACTACACATATAACTATGCAAAAGAAATGCAACCTATCACCAAACGTTTTCCCCATAATGATAAAGTTGGTCCACAAGAGCCCTGCAGCTCCAGAAGAGACGCTTCACCATTTAAGTCTCTAAGTGCTGAAAAGTTTTCTAATTCTTTTTCTTTTAAAACTAAAAACAGATCAGACCACCCACCCGCACTTCCAAATTTTAAGATGCTCACCTGTCTCCATTGGCTGATATGGCATCAAACTTGGGCTTTTTCTTTGGGATTTCATTCTGAATAGAAGATGTAGATAATGTTTTCTGGCTGCAAAAGAAAACAAAGCAACAAAACACACCGTTAAGAAGTTTGGCAATTCCAAGTCAGTTTTCTGGTTGTTTTCTATAATTGCAGTATGCTCCTTGAAAAAAAGAACTCTTTGTGGATAAAGCAGCAGGATTTCTTAAACAGAAGTAAACATGAGATGACCTTTAATGCACCTGTTAAAAAAAAGAGGGGGGGGGCACCCTGACCATACTCAGTGGCTACACATTTTAATACTAGTTATGTGCCAAAGCTGTGGATTTGCTGACTAGAGTAGAAAAAACTACAACACTTGTTATTGGGAGTGGTACATTACACCCTCCTCCCACTTTCTCCTCCCAACAACCCAGTGAGGTAACATATGGAATGTGTGTGTGTGTATGTAAGAGAAAGAGAAAGAAGGCCAGTATCACCAAATGAACCTCAAGGCAGAGTAATGATTCAAACCTAGATCACCCTGATCATATCCAATACACTATCCTGACACACACACTTCCTTGCCAAGCAGTTTCCAAGACACATTTAAGCAGGGCAATGTGTATGTTGTGATCCCATGTGGCACTGGGTGCAGAATTCATCAAAAAATAAACTTTAAACAGCAGCAGTGCATTACAAAGCCACTACAGATTTCCACCTTCCCAGTTGCTGCACAGGCTACTCAACTTGTACAGAAATACAGAGCAAAGCAGCAATTTTCAAGTCCTCACAGCTGGGAAGAAACATCGGCCATGCCTGCTTAAATATCAAAATAGTTTTTAAATAGACAGGCAAGTGCTCTTTCTCTCCTAATCACCTCCCTGCTCTAAATCCCAAATAAACCGAAAGGTGGCTTGGGTTTATTATTGTTTTTAAAGCAAGAGGACTGCAATATGTGTTAGTGCATACTTTGGTCCTCTGAAAAAGCAAACCACACCAAAAGACAAATACTTCTTATTTACCATAAAGTAACAGCCTGCTATTGAGAGCTCCCTTAATAAATGATTTGAGGAACATATCCTAATATTCAAGACAAAACAAATTCCTTCCAGTAGCACCTTAAAGACCAACTAAGTCAGTTCTTGGTATGAGCTTTCGTGTGCATGCACACTTCTTCAGATACCACACACGAAAGCTCATACCAAGAACTGACTTAGTTGGTCTTTAAGGTGCTACTGGAAGGAATTTGTTTTGTTTTGACTATGGCAGACCAACACGGCTACCTATCTGTAACTAATATTCAAGAACATATTGGTTTACCCTACGGAAGCATTCAAACATACAGTTTTAGCAGGCAGCCCACCATGGAAGTGCATTAGACACATTTTGTGTCATCCTCTCCCCCCAGACAGAGTTCAGGGAAAACAGTTTTTTTTCTTCACTTTGCAGCAGAATGCAGTTTTGCCATCTCCAGTTAGGGCTGAGAGAAACTGCTGCCTGAAACCCTGAAGAGCTGCTGCCAATCAGTGTGGACCATATGGAACTAGATAGACCAATGGCAGCTTCCAACGTTCCATGCCTTCTCATAGAACCCCTGCATGTTTCCATGCATGTTTGTATACATCCTATCTCAGAGTTCAAAAGGCCACTGAAGGTCTGTAGGATGGCCACAATCCTTTGGCCAGAAAAAGCAAGCCTGCTTTTCTGCTGCATATGCCTCCATATGCCACAGGAGTGCACACAGAGAGTGAAGCTGCCGAGGGAGCTACACTGATAGTGCATTACCTGTTGTAGTGAGTGCCACCGCTGAGTCGGCCATACTGTTCGTTTTCCGGCAGGCTTGTCCGGGAAGAGGTGCTCAAGTGCTTACGTTGCTCTTTGGTCTTCTGCAAGACTCTTTTATAGGAGAGTGTGCAAAGCCAGCAGAGTAGCTTCCCATCCACCTAGGTAGAGGAGAAAAGGGACAAAACAGGCAGGATGTTATCACACACTCTCCTAGACAAAAGGAAAAGCACAACAGCCAAAATGGAACTGAGAAGCAGCTCTTCTGAAACAGACCATATTTAGAAACAAAATAGTCACGACCGTTTAAACTTAAGGGTAGCCAATGTGGTGCCTTCTAGATATTGCTGGACTACATCTCCCGGTTTTTCTGGGAACTGGCCATGTTGGCTGGGACTGACAGGAGCTGGTATCTGACATCTGGAAGGCACCATGTATTACTGGTGGGAAAGATACAAGCCAATTCACACAGCAATCTTTCCCCTAAAACCAGTGAATTTAAGTTTCACTCCTTCTCATGCTGGATGCCCGGCCAGATCTCAAGATGTTGGCCAGGAACCCATGTGGAATCCATGTCTCACTGAGCAAAGGAGACATCAGGGCAGTGGGCACCTGCAACAGGCAGAAAAACTTCAAGGAAATGCAGTGAGCCAATGAGGAGGAGGTCCCTCAGTCCCTATTGTGAGGGACTTAATGTTCAGTAGTTAGTTGGTTTTGAAGTTTACCCCACCTCCTGGCATGGTCAAAATAATAACAATACCAAAGTCATAATGATGACTCAGTAAGGAGCAATCTGATGAGCACACAGAATCATAAAATCTTAAGAGTTGGAAGGGTTATCTAATCCAACCCCCTGCAAAGCTGGAACATCTGTAGGACATACTTTTAAAGGTGTCATGTGTTAAATAGCCTTTTGGTGCTCAGAATCTACCCACAGCAGACAGCTTCTTCACTTTCCATGCTGAATGTATATAGGCACTCACTTTTTTCCTGTCATCTTTCCTGTCAAAGGCACACTGCTGCTTACACTGCTCACACGAATGTGGTGGTCCGTACTTCTTCTCGGAGTTTGTACAACGCTGGCACTTGTTACCAATAAATGCAGCAATTATATTGCAATACTGGCATGGTTTGGGCTGTAAAAAACCAGAAAATTGTAAAGAGATTAATGATGCACTTTAATTATATATGCAATCGCCAAGACTTGCTCCAGTGTTCTCAATGTTGCCTCCCTGCTTTCTCTCAACTAAGCATGATGAGTTTCCAAAAACACACTACATACATTTAACTACCCTAAGCTTGCTGTGACCTTTTCTTCCACTTGCTGGTCCACTGGAAACTGGCCAGAGTTCCACCCACCTCTGCTTTTAAACCACCATAGCAGGAATGGGGAATTTCCAGCCTGCATGTCAATCTTGTCACACTAGGGAGTCAAATTCTCCCGAATTCATTTTTTTAAAAAAAACACACACCAAACCCAGTTAGTTGATGTCATTGCAGTGCAGGATGATGTCACCTGATGGATAGAGTTTGATTTTGCATTGGCTGCCACACCAGTTCCCCTGGCCATAGCAGCAGGATGCAATCCCCTCATCAGCTGACAAGCAGGAGTTAGATCCTGCTCAGTTTAGCTGACATTCAGGGCTGCAAAGCGCAATGCAAATGTGACTATGATGTCAGGTGATTGACACACAGGTAGATGGCTCCACCTGCCTGTCAAATTTGGTCCTCAGGGTGGGAAGATAAGGATCTGTCCCACTGGCAGGAATAGATTTCCCATCTTTTCACTATACTATAGGAATTAAGATAAACTTCCAGTGCGTAAGGAAAGAAGACTGAAACATACCGTCCCATAAAGTTTCACGTTCTGTGCACACTTCTTGCATATTGTGTTGGTTTTGCTAGCAAAACAACAAAAAGATTAAATTAAGATAGGAAAACATGATGTAATGTGATCTGCATTTATAGATTATAAAGCAAAAAGAAGTAACTTTGTCACTTTTTGAATTATATACCATTTGTGCCTTACATGATATGGTCAATTTGTAACTATTAAGTTCTGGATCTAATTCTATAATATTTTAATTTAAGAAATAAAAAATGCACAATATATAAAAATGCAGAAAGACAGAATGATTTGCTGTCTCCTGTTTAAAACAGTTGGGGTTGCTCATGAGTGTTCAACTCAATTGGAGTTGCGCAAAGCTATTTCAAATTGTATTCTACATAGCAATTCTACTTTGCATTAAAAAGGTCCTAAATTAAATCCCTGGCATCTCCAAAAAGGACATGGGAGAGAACCATGTCTAAAATCCTGGGCAGCTGCTGCCAGTCAGTCATACTGGGCTATGTGGACCAATGGTCTGACTCAGCACAAGGCATCTTCCTATTTTTCTATGGTCCAAGCTTGCAATCCCAAGCCTTCCAATCCTTGGAAACAGTCTCTGATAGAGTTCACTTCTGAACTGATGTGTGAATTAGTTAGCAAAATAATGCTGAGTATTTTTCGCTATTGGAGAGAAAGTCAGACTCCCTGACTGATTCAACCTGGCAAAGCACCACTCTTATGCTTAAAACAATAGCTCAAGTGTGTTGGAGACTCAACAAATGCTGAAGGCACCAGAACAGGCGGCCTTTGTTTTGGAATCAAACAATGAAAAGCCACAATTGAAGATATCGCAAAGAAAGCAGTTCCATTTCCCCCCACCCAGACAATCCAGTGTAAAAAGGCTGAGAAAGTGTTTACCTCTCTTGCTGGAATTCAGTTCTGCAATAAGTACATTTAACAATGGGGTGTGCAATCCGACACTCCTGAAAGAGAAAGATTTTTGAAAGTTATAAACATCTAGTTATAAACATCTAGGGAATTGAACTGAAAGGCAAAAACATACAAAAGGCGTTTGGGTTGTCACTAATGTATCATCCCGTAAACTTAAGGAGTGTGATACTGACAAGGAATGGTGAAGAGAGAAATCCCATCGTGATAAAGATGAAGGCAGGTCCTAGAGTGGTGACTCAAAGTGGCAAATTATCAAACAACAGATTTTTGTATTCTGGCCCAGGAAGCAATTAGACAGGGCTACTGCTTTACACAGCATCCAACTAGAGAAGATGGCCAGTGCAACAGGCAGAGTCATCTTACAAAGTTATCATCTCCAGAGTCAAAACTCCTCTCTTTATAGTTCATCTGCATATTTTGCTAGTGGCACAGAAAACTGCAATTCTTCTAAGAAAAACAACATAGTGTCTCTTTAGCAATGAGTATGTTATCCCAAAGAAGGGAAGTGCCAAAGAATGGTCCAACTACCGCACAATTGCACTCCTTTCACACGCTAGCAAGGTTATGCTTAAAATTCTACAAGGAAGGCTTAAGCAGTATGTGGACTGAGAACTCCCAGAAGTGCAAGCTGGATTTAGAAGAGGCAGAGGAACCAGAGACCAAATTGCAAACATGCGCTGGATTATGGAGAAAGCTAGAGAGTTCCAGAAAGACATCTACTTCTGCTTCATTGACTATGCAAAAGCCTTTGACTGTATCGACCACAGCAAACTACGGCAAGTTCTTAAAGAAAAGGGAGTGCCTGATCACCTCATCTGTCTCCTGAGAAATCTCTATGTGAGACAAGAAGCTACAGTTAGAACTGGATATGGAACAACTGATTGGTTCAAGATTGGGAAAGGAGTACGGCAAGGCTGTATATTGTCCCCCTGCTTATTTAACTTATATGTAGAATTCATCATGCGAAAGGCTGGGCTGGATGAATCCCAAGCCGGAATTAAGATTGCCGGAAGAAATATCAACAACCTCAGATATGCAGATGACACAACCTTGATGGCAGAAAGTGAGGAGGAATTAAAGAACCTTTTAAGGAGGGTGAAAGAGGAGAGCGCAAAATATGGTCTGAAGCTCAACATAAAAAAAAGAAAGATCATGGCCACTGGTCCCATCACCTCCTGGCAAATAGAAGGGGAAGAAATGGAGGCAGTGAGAGTTATTACTTTCTTGGGCTCCATGATCACTGCAGATGGTGAAAGCAGTCACAAAATTAAAAGACGCCTGCTCCTTGGGAGAAAGGCGATGGCAAATCTAGACAACATCTTAAAAAGTAGAGACATCACCTTACCAACAAAAGTCCGTATAGTAAAAGCTATGGTTTTCCCAGTAGTGATGTATGGAAGTGAGAGCTGGACCATAAAGAAGGCTGATCGCCGAAGAATTGATGCTTTTGAATTATGGTGCTGGAGGAGACTCTTGAGAGTCCCATGGACTGCAAGAAGATCAAACGTATCCATTCTTAAGGAAATCAGCCCTGAGTGCTCACTGGAAGGACAGATTGTGAAGCTGAGGCTCCAATACTTTGGCCACCTCATGAGAAGAGAAGACTCCCTGGAAAAGACCCTGATGCTGGGAAAGATGGAGGGCACAAGGAGAAGGGGACGACAGAGGACGAGATGGTTGGACAGTGTTCTCGAAGCTACAAACATGAGTCTGACCAAACTGCGGGAGGCAGTGGGAGACAGGAGTGCCTGGTGTGCTCTGGTCCATGGGGTCACGAAGAGTCGACACGACTAAACGACTAAACAACAACAAATGTTAATAGGGATTCATAAAGAAAATCATGTCTCCTTCACTGTTGCCCTTGATTGTAATCAGTCACTGAAGAGAGTCATACTGCAGCAAAGGAACAGTAGTTAGATACCACATTAGATAAGTAGCAGCTAACTATAAGCAAGAGTGCAAAACACAAACAAAACACAAACTTTCAGTACATTTAAACCCAATTGTTTTTAAACTTGATTGTAAGTTGCCTAAGGAATGCCCTTTTTAGATGACTTAACAAGTTAATAAAACAACAATTTAATAAAAACAATAACATATTGTGGTTTTCTTTCTTTTTATGTTGTGAACCGCCCTGAGATCTTTGAATGAAGGGTGTTATACAAATTGGGTAACTAATAACTAATAATAATATTGCCTAGGATGAGACACCAACATCTTTATTCCTGATCTTATTATATGACTCATTTGTCCTGTTATATGATCTTTAATGTATTTCTTTTATGATTATATTGATTTTATTGTGAAACTGCCTGGGAGCTGTTTGGCTGAAGAATAACTTACGAAACATGCTAACTACATACTGCCATAGGCCACATCTTTCTTAATGAACCCCAATTAGAAGCTAACACACGAGGCACAAGCATACAAATAATAGGAATAAACAAATACACTCTGACTTCACAAAGGACGTATGCAGGAAATAACTAAAGCTATGTTAAGTGGGATTTGTGGGTACACTCACAAAGAAGCGCCTGCCTACCCAGTTTCCAAACCACCTCCCTAAGCAACAACACCTACTACAATCTATAGGCCAATCCTACCCATGTTTACTCAGAAATAAGGTCCACTACATTCAGTGGGGCTTTCTCTCAGGTAAGAGCACATAACTGAAGTCGTGGCTTCTTGCTCCATTCCTTTCCCCTTCTATTGTCTTCATCAAAGCAGTTCTTGAAGAAGAAGAAGAAACCAGTCCCAGAGAGTCAGAGTGGTGGTATAATAGCTATATGAAACTGGACCGCAGAGACGTGACTTTGAATTCCCACCACTCACCCCAAAGATCCCTGAGCAGTCTTGGGCCATACTCAGAAACCTAGCCTACCTCACACAGCTACTGCATGGATATCCAGAGGCACCTACACCTCCTGTGCAGAAAGTTGCAAGGGATATAAAGGCATCCTATCAGGATTTCTCTTATTCCCTTCACCCAGCGTTCAAAGATCTTTGAATACGTCATGCCTCAGCCCTGCTTGCCAGGGATGATGACAGCAACCCTGTGAGGCAGGCCAGTTGATTCCAATATGGAGTGGTGGCCAGTGGGAGGGAGGGAAAGGGGGGGGGGATGCCGAGTAATGCTGCCCTTCGATTACAGCACGCCTCGGCCACAACAACAACCACCACCCTGTGAGGTAGGCCGGTGTTGTTTTGATTCCAGCATGAACTGGAGGGTCAGGGGGGGAGGAGGCAGAGAGAGAGAGAGAGAGAGAGAGAGAGAGAAGGTTAGAGGCCGAGCGAAGCTGTTCTGGCTAAGGTCACCCAAGGAGGCGGCTAAGCTGAGCTCCGACGGGAGAGGAAGAGAAGGGTGGGCGGGTGGGATTCCGGCTCACAGCTCGCGCTCCTAACCGCCACGGCGCCCGCGCCCCCTCAGCCCCCGCCCGTTCCTGGCCCTGACCTTGCAGAGCTGCTGTCCCTGGCTGAGCGCCTCGAACGGGAAGCGCTGGTGGCACTTGGTGCAAGCATAAAGCGCCGCCATCCCGCCGCCCGCACTGACAGGCGCAGCTCTAACCCAACCCGACGTGACGCTCCCGCCTGTCTACGGCGCCATTGGTCGAGCGCGGCGCCACTCACCGCTTCGGAGGCGGGGCCTCCGTTCGTACCTGGAGGCTCATTGATTCTCCGGAGACGTCACTCAGAGGTTTAGGGCGGGGCGGGCTCGAGTTGTTGCGGGAAGAAGCCGGGGAAGGGAAGGGCGGAGCTGCGTCTCCGGGTGTGCCTCCGTCCGGGGTTGCGCAAGGGGAGCGGCGTCACGGCACCAACTCGGGTCACCCTTAACCATAGAGATAGTCAGAGAAAATAGTAGAGTAACGTGCAATATGAAATATGTTCTCCCGTCGTTATTGCTGTGGTAAAAACTGGGGGCCCTCCCTTTTGCTAGTGTTGCCCATAAGTACGGTGTGGAATCTTTGTGAGGAAAACAGGACTGATATATCTCGAGCTGGAAGTCTGAGTGGCAAAACTAGACCAGAAGCATAGAAAGTATTGAGACAACTTGTGACTCTATAGTTGCATCTTCATCAATTGCTTCTACGCTCCCGCACGTCTTCTGTTCTCTCGCGAGATCTGTGTGTGCTTTGGAGGGGGTAGAGGATGTTATGCTTGTTTCACATGTTTCGATTACAAAGTGGTTTTTAATTGTTATGGTCCCCTTTGCAGAGGGTTGCGTCCTGTTCTCGCAGTGGCCACGCAGATAGGTAGCCGTCCTGGCTAGGAGCCCCCGGCTGCCACAAATTTATCCAATCCTCTTTTAAAGGCCACCCCAAGTTGGTGGCCATCACTGCTTTCTCTGACGAGCAAGTTTTCCAGAGTTTTAACAACTTCGTAAAGAAAAGTACATTTCTTTATTATATGTCTCGAATCCTTCCGCATTCAGGTTCATAGGACACCTTGCAAGTTCTACTGTTTCTCCATGCCATGCATCAGTTTTTGAGCTTCTGTTCTGTCACCTACAGCTCATCTTTTTTCTAAATTAAAAAGTCCCAAACGCCACAACCTTTCCTCATGGGAGAGTTGCTCCACTCCTTGATCTTTTGCCCTTTACTGAATCTTTTCCAACTCTCGAATAATACCACCCTTCTTCAGGTGAGGTGACCAGAACTACACAGTATTTCAAATGTGGTTGCACCATAGATTTGTGTAATGGCATTATGATATTGGCAATTTTATTTTCATTTTTGATATGGAATGGATAAGGGTATTATATCTGACTGTGTATTTTACCTCTGGTGTTTCCTACGGGGTATGTTGTGTATGTGGATGTTAATGGAAATCCAAACTACCAACGGCTAATTTTGTATCAAATGCCATGCTCTACAAGTGATGCAAAATCATGTTGTCCCCCTTCCCCAAGATTTGTTACCAATATTTTCTCACAAAATTATGTAAGGCCACTACACCCTCTCCTCCTAAATGCAGGAGACGTATCTTTATAGGGTCAGGTATGGTACGGGGTAGGGAATGATTATAGTATTTTATATCCTTTAAATTCCAAGGGCAGCCTAAAGAATCATCATCATCTTTGGAAAGAGTTCTAGAGACTTTACCATGTCTGTTTAAGATCTGTTTATTTGTTTCTCATATACAGGTTGAGCAGGCTAACATACTCATACAAATAATATTAATAATTAAGAGCTACAACAGTCCCCGAAAGCAACAGCTGTCCCCATAACTGCTTCTGTCAAGCTAGCTGCAAAAATTCTAAGGCATTCTCCAGCCAAAAGTCAAACCTGAGAAGCAATATACGTTCTGAATTGCCAGATAGTCAGCATTTCTTGTTTGTGGACCATACTTTGACAGGGTTGAGCCTGTAAGAGCTCTTGAAGGCAGCTCCTATCCTGTCTAGGGATGTAGGGGATATCTAGATAAAGGCTGGTTGCAATATAGAGGTATGACTCTATGTCTCATTTTCCATATGAAGTCATGGCTTTTAAGTTTGGTTTTGTTAAGTGGTGAAGAAACATAGGAGATAGGCGCTTATTAAGACTTAAAAAATATGTGTGTGAGCACACAACTATACCAGTTCTATCTCAGGCTGGCCTGCTATGAGTTATCAGAAATAGCCGTCAGTGCATTGACCACAATCCGTATACAGTAGTTTCATGTACCAAGATCCTCAGTAACGTGGCCTACTTTAAATCAAGTTCTTGTATCCAAATCTTCCACCTACATCAGTGTTTCCCAACCGGTGTTCCGCGGCACACTAGTGTGCCGCGAGACGTTGCCTGGTGTGCCGTGGGAGGGAGGCTGGCGAGTCGGGCGGCGAGAGGCGGGGCGGCGGCGGCGAGCACACGCGGGGCGGGGAGCGAGCTCCCTCCCACATCCCATCGCCCCGTGCTCCGCGCTGTTGTAGGCCAGCTCTGCGCACCCGGGGGACCTCCCCCCGAGAGCGCAAGGCTTGCGGGCGTCAGCTGGCAGCGCGGAGCACGGGGAGCCCTTCGGAGGACGCCCCGTGCTCCACGCAGGTGTCCGCAAGCCTTGCGCACCCGGGGGATCTCCCCCCGGGAGCGCAAGGCTTGCGGGCGTCAGCTGGCAGCGCGGAGCACGGGGCGCCCTTCGGAGGACGCCCCGTGCTCCACGCAGGTGTCCGCAAGCCTTGCGCACCCGGGGGATCTCCCCCCAGGAGCGCAAGGCTTGCGGGCGGCAGCTGGCAGCGCGGAGCACGGGGCGCCCTTCGGAGGACGCCCCATGCTCCGTGCTCGAGTTGGCAAGCCTTGCACACCCGGGGGGCGCATGGGGCGCCCTGAAACAGAGGGTTCCCCATGCTGCGGACTGTAGCCTGCCGCCGGACGCGCGGGGCGCCCTGAAGCAGAGCGCCCCTCGTGCCAGGCAGACATGGGCCAGCCCCACAAGCTCGGGGGACAGCGGGGAGGCGCAGCACCGCCATCCCACTGTTCCCCGACCTGGTTTTTTGGGGGGGAAATAAAGGAAAAAATTTTTTCCTTTCCCCTCAAAAAAGTAGGTGCGTCTTATGGGACGGAGCGTCCTATGGGACGAAAAATACGGTTCTTACTATTTCATAATAAAGTAATTATAAAATACTTTCTTTGTGTTTATTTGATTCCTATTAAAGAGAGTTACTTTATATATAGTCAATATAGGCACAGAGTTAATTTTTTAAACATTTTCTAATGGTGGTGTGCCTCGAGATTTTTTTCATGAAACAAGTGTGCCTTTGCCCAAAAAAGGTTGGGAAACACTGACCTACATCAGCTATTGGATGCATGGGGAAGGGCTGTTCTGCAGAAGGGGTAGATTCAGGAGTTAATATAAAGTAGGACTATGTGTGGTTGTTTGCAGTTAAAGATTGTTTGGCAGGACTGGGATGAGGAAAATGGCCCTCCAGCTGTCACTAGACTACAACCACCATCCTTGACTGCTGGCTGAGGCTGATAGGAGGGAATTTGGAGTCCCAACCACATCTGGAGAGTCACACCTTCCCTATCCCTGACTTAAGGCTACAGAAGGTGCCTGCTCCCCTAGTCCTTATGGATAACCTTATTGGATCAAGACTGGGACAATTAGGATAAGTCAGGTGTCACCTTTGTGGAGATGTCTCCTAATTCAGGCTGCCTCACAGGTTAAAATTGGAGAATGCACGAGAGATTGAAGCTGAAGTAGTGCCCAGGCCCTCTGCTGTAAAGCACCCAGCCTACACTAGACCTTTTCTTCACTACCTACTCTGGTCTTATTTTCATGTCCACATATTTATAAGAGTAATGATAACCCTTCCCAGCAGCCCAGTTGATGCCATTGGCATAAGAGCTGTGTTCGCCTTTGAGATAGAGCCCATTGAGGTTAGAATGATGACAGTCCCCATACCACCATGCACCCGTGTAGACTTCTGCGCAGCTGGAGACACTGTTGTCATTATCTTTGTCCCGTGTTGAAAATGGCATGTTGTCGTGCACAGATAGAGAATCTCCTGGGGAGGTGGAATGTAAAGGCAGGTCTTGAATTTACTTGGCATACATAAGGAAGGCTTCTTTTTTATACAAGGCACAGGTGGGAGCTGCAACAAATTGTTGCAGTACATCCTCATTCTGTAACAGGAGTGCTTCTATTCTGGGGTCCCAGGTAGCCAGCCACGCCTCCCTCTGGGAGACTGAAAAATAAATTGTAACAGGCCAATGCAACCTCTCCTCAGTTTTCTATTTTTTAACATTCCAAGGCACCTGGTGATCACCAAAATCCACCCCCTACACCTCTTGCCTTCCATTGGACTTCATAGTTATGGTGCCTGCTGCAGTGCCCCAAACGCTCTGTGCCCCATGCGACCGAACCAGTCATGCTCCCCTCAGTCCACCTTTGCTGAGCTCATTACTAAGAGGGAGTGACAGAGACTCTGATTAGATACACAAAACTACTGAGACATGGGTCGGAGGTAGAACCAATAGCTTAGATACAGTCTTACATAGCACTGAAGGATAAACAATTGTGGAATATGGTATCTAGGTCAAAATAATTTGCATAAACGTGATAAATGTTTGACCACTGATGAAAGAACTTGCCCATCTTACTAGCTGAGGAGACCCAATGTGGTTCTCCCAGTAACTCACCCATGTCACCACTGGAGTAAGAGCCCAGGGTCAATGTGTAGTTGTCATTTTCACTCAGGACTTTGAAGCTTGTATACAGGGCAAAAGTTCTGACTTTGGCAAAATCCTCGGCATCGATCCTCAGTTGGTGTGCCCCTAATCAGAAACACAAAAAGTCACTAGAAGCATGAAGTGGGTTTGTTGCACAAGCCCTCCCAATCATCTATTATTATGCAACCTGAATTTGCTAGGATGTGATTGAATCCCACCCCATAGTCAGTCTGGAAGCACCCGGATAGGGTAATCGGAGTCGAGAGAGGACAGGAATACCTGTAGCGAAAGAGAGCCTTTTGGTAAATATGGGTTCTTCTCACAGGAGATGCGAAGGACACACAAAAGCTGCCTTACCCGAACTAGTGAGAACATGGATGTTGTCGTTGCCCAGCCAGAACTCAGATGCTCGGTTCCCAAACCCCTTCTTGTAGGACTCCCAACCACGATAGAAATCTACTGATCCATCCTGTCTCCTCTGGAACACCTGGGAAGATGACAGGCCAAGCTTTCTCTTGAAACCGTACTTTTCAGAAACAATCAAAGCTTTTTTTTCTTTTACAAGCCTTTCTAGATGGATGAAAAGGTCTCTGCCTCAGGTATTCATTTTGTATTGTTATTAGTGCTGGTGGGTAGGTGTGGCTTGGGGACAGTTCTGAGGGCCAAATGGAGAGGCACGGAAGGCCACATTTGGCCTTCAGGCTAGAGTAGAGGCAGCCTGTCCATGAGGCAAGGTGAAGTAGCTGCCTTGGTGGTGGAAGCCGAGGAGGCAGTGCCCCTGCAGGCACCCCGCTGTTGCTGCCAGACATAGTGTTGCTTTCAGGTGAGATCTTGTCTCTTCAGCTTTTCAGGTAAGGGGGAGGGAGGTGACATGGTGGCACATTCATATTTCACCTTAGGCAGTGAGTGGGATGTGTGACGGCCCCTGGGCTGGAGGTTCCCTGTTCCCACCCTAGAGCTTCTCACAGTTTGGAATGTGAGTTCCAGCCATGAATATCTCTGTAGGCCTCCTATGTAGTGTTAGGTGGATTTGCTGGGTTATTTCATCCTTCATAAAACACAAATAAATACATGTACATGGAAGAGGGCTGCTATTGGTGACCTTCAGTCGTGACAGGAATGGGCTTAATCTCCAGAATCACTCAGCCCTTAACTACAATAGCAATACCACCAAAAAGCCCAGCTTTTTCTGTGACATCTCTTTGGCCAGTGATGAAAGTGAAGACAGAAGACTAATGACCCATCTTATTGCATTCAGTATAGTGAGATGCCATACAGTTTTACTGCTGTTCATGTTTAACAAGCATCTATTTCCAGAATTGTTCTAAGCGCCTGTCAGGGAACTGCCATCAGTGCCGGAGGGAGAGAGTGAAAGCCAGAGGGATTCCAGAGAGCGTCCAGGGATCGGGAGGAGCAGCCCATCTTCTGGGGAAGAGAATCAGCGTAGTGCCAGTGGAGAAGGGGGGCAGATGGGGGAAGCGGTGAGGTGGTCCCATGACTCCTTGCCCGGGACCAGCGGGGAGAGTAGGGGTCCTCCGCTGCCCATGCCCTCCTTGCGCAGAAGGCTTTCGCGCAGAGAGAGTAGGAGGAGGCTAGGCGTCAAAGAGCTTCTTTGCTGGAAGAAGTTTAAGAAATGCCCACTGACGGATTCTGCCAGCGATTGAGTCAGCCACGGGTGAGTGGCTGCCCAGACAGAAAAGGTTCACTCAGGCAACCCAGCCAGGTGTTTGCACCCAGCCGGGGAGATACAGCCGGCTTACGCACAAGCAACCCCTAGAACCATTACAGGGCCAATGGAAATGACAGATTCCTCAGGCACAGTGTGAGCACCATGGTCATACTGTTCTTTCTAGAGCAGGGATGGGGCATCTGTGGCCTTCCTGGTGTTGTTGGACTCCAAATCCCATCAGCCCCAGCCAGCGTAGCCAACAGTCAGGACCCACCTTGGTTGTGAGTCCTAGAAGACCTTTTCCACTTGGCTGGGAGAGGGGGGCCCTCAAAAGGTTAAAAACAGGCTCTTGGGCTGGGATATTGTTTAGGGGGGTTGTTGTGGGGGGTTTGTTGCTGTTATTGATATATTTGTATCTTTGTTTTTTAGATCTTACGGTTTATGTGGAGATTGTTTCAATTTGTGTACTTCAAGATGCTCTATTTATTGTTGATGACTACTTTTGTTATATTTGTAATTATGTAATTACTTTCATGTTGTAAGCTGCCTTCAGCATGGTTTGAACATTGGAAAGGCAGCACGCAGATAAAATGATGGATGTATGATGGGAATTGTAGTCCAGCAACATTTGAAGGGCTTGTTTTAGAGCAGGCATCCCCAAACTCAGCCCTCCAGCTGTTTTGGGACTGCAATTCCCATCATCCCTGACCACGGGTCCTGTTAGCTAGGGGTGATGGGAAGGTGTCCCAAAACAGCTGGAGGGCTGAGTTTGGGGATGCCTGTTTTAGAGCTATCAGGCAGGTTGCACAGGGGCAGCAAGACTCACCAGCCAGCCTCCTCCATCAGTCTCCATGTCGCAGAAGACAGCCAGTGTTTTCTTAGCTGTGGGGAAGACGGTGTACCACCCACTTAGGGTCTCGCCCTGGTCTAGAAGCTCTTTGCAGTTCTTGGCTCTTGGGCCTTCTCAAAAAACATGGAGATTTTAAAAAAAAAACTTTTATTTTGCTTTAAACAGGTACATATAAATATAGACAACCAAAATTACAAAGGAAAATTCCTTAATAGTAATGAAAAAAAACTTTTAAAACTACAAAAAATATCAAAGTACATGACACAGAACATAAGCAACTATGGAAAAGATAAAAGAAAAGAAAAAAGAAAAATAGGAAAAAAAAGAAAAAAAAGAAAAAGAAAAAGATGAGCCAAAGCAGGAAGGCTCATCTATTGTACACTTCCGTCAAGCTCACAACAGATCATTATTCTTATCAATTGTCTCTATCTGCATTCCAAAGGAATCCCTCATCTTGGTATCAGGGAACATTTCTCTATGCGGCATCATTCTAAACATAGCCAGATCTTTCTTGCTGAGCCCTTGTCCCCTAAATAATTATTTAAACATTCCCATTCTTCTTTCACCAAATTTTTAGGTTTATCTCTTATTGCATCTGTCAGCTTTGTGAGCTCCAAGTACTCACACAATTTGACTACCCATTCCTCTTTAGTGGGTGTATTTTTATCTTTCCAGTGTTTTGCCACTATAACCCTTGCTGCTGACGTTGCATACATAAATAGCCTAGTTTTGTTTTTGGGAATATTATCTGAAACCATTCCTAGTAAAAATTCTTCCGGTTTCTTGCTAAATGTAGTTTTTATCAATCTCTTTATCAAAAAACAAGGAGATTTATGTCAGGCAGACAAGCCATCTGATGAGCAGATGCCTTTCACTGACTTGTGCTTAACTCCCACTGAAGAGATGTGAATAGCTGCTATCTTGTAATCTCAAAGGCTAATTGCCACTATATGGATTGTGTGGGTAGGCATGCATGTATGCACACCTAGGCTGCGTACACCCTCTACCTTGCAGCACATTCAAAGCACATTATTTCCCTCAAATAATTCTGGGCACTGTCTTCTGTTAAGGGCTGCTGGGTATTGTTACTCTGCAAGGGGTCAACTACAGTGCCCAGAATTCTTTGAAGCAAATCAGACCATTGGTCCATGTAGTTCAGTATTTACTACATCACCCATCTCCAACTGGTGCCCACCAGATAGTTTGGACCAACTTCCATCAGCCTCTGCCACGATGGTATACCGGTATGTATGATCAGAGATGATGGGAACAGTAGTTCAAAACATTTGAAAGGCACCAGGTTGTTGGAGGCTGATCTACAGTGACTAGCATATGCTCTTTTCTGGAAAAAGAGTCTTTTCCAGGCTTACCTGGAGATGCCAGGGACTGAACCTGGGTCTTTTCACATGCAAAGCAGGTGTTATGAATTATGGCCTGTGCACAAATTAGGAATGTAGGAAGCTGCCTTATCCCAGGTCTGACTATTTGTTCCTACAGCCCAGTATTTTCTATTAGCTTCCCAGAGCCTTGGGCACAAAGCCCTTCCTTACATACTTTGCATTGTCAGTTAATGGTGATTTACATTCATGATGGGATCAGGGCAGTAAAACAGAATCCTGCTTTCAGTACCAATTCTGTGAATGTATTGGTTTATTTTCTGTACTGGTTTTGTTGAGCTTCAGCTCATGAGTGACCCTACAATGTGGCACTGGGAAAGCATAGCAAAACAAACAATCAGAAAGATGTATGGACAAGTCAAACAGCAATGACTATTGTTGTTGTTAGGAGGCCCCTGTTCCCCTCACAGAGCTACAATTCTCAGAGTGGTATAGCAATAAACCCATCTTCCCCGGGAACTCTGGGAACTGTAGCTCTCTGAGGGGAATAGGGGTCTCCTAACAACTTTCAGCACCTTGAGCAAACTACAGTTTCAGGATTCTGTTTATGGTGGTGTGATCCTGCTTTAAATGCATTGTGCAGATAGGGCGTAATTGTGGCTTGGATGAGGAAAGGCTCTACCTTGTTGCTGGGAGCTGCCTCCGCAGTCCGAAGCACAAGCTTCTCCTATAGGGGGTGGAAAACAAACAGCCTTTGGTTAGTGAGGTCAGTGTGAGGGTCCCATGTAGCTAGCACTCACTTCAAATGCAGTAAAGGAAAAAGTTTAACCACAAACTACAAGAAAGAAGATTCCACCTAAACATTAGGAAGAACTTCCTGACAGTAAGAGCTGTTCAACAGTGGAATTTGCTGCCAAGGAGTGTGGTGGAGTCTCCTTCTTTGGAGGTCTTTAAGCAGAGGCTTGACAACCATATGTCAGGAGTGCTCTGATGGTGTTTCCTGCTTGGCAGGGGGTTGGACTTGATGGCCCTTGTGGTC
Source organism: Podarcis erhardii (assembly GCF_964252035.2). Taxonomy (NCBI): domain Eukaryota; kingdom Metazoa; phylum Chordata; class Lepidosauria; order Squamata; family Lacertidae; genus Podarcis; species Podarcis erhardii. Next base: position 67,962,363 of record NC_138511.1, read on the forward strand.
TCTTCCAACTCTATGATTCTATGATTCTACAACCCTGGCTTCAGACCACATGCTAAGCCAGACCTTGCCTTAGCGGTTGTGCTGTGCTGAGTTTAAAGGAGCAGGGAGGCACAATCTTCTCCTGAGAAACAACACGTTCATGTGTTTGGCTAAACCATGGTTTGGCTTAGTGTCACCTGCAAATGCGAGCCCATTTATTTATTTACTGCCATTTATTAATCGCTTCCCATAAGGTATCTCAAAGCAATTTCACAGCAAAAGCACAAACAATAACAACAACAACAGTTAAAAACGGTTCCAGATATAAAAACAAGTTCACATGTGAAAAGAATCTTAAAATCAAGATGTGACATTCAGCACGTGATTGGTCCTTGTGTGCTAGTGGATCCTGCTGCACCCACTTTCTTTAGTAAATAACTGCAGGGCTGTGAACCACCACAGGGCTGGAAGGCTTTAAAAGAAATTCTAATCCTTTCCCCACCTCGTCTTCTTGTTTATCTAAATATTTCACTCTTCTTCTCTTTACCTCTTGTTATAACTTACGCTGCTATAACTACTCACACCCTGCTAGGTTAACTATCTTGTTATAATGATTTTTCATATATTCTATATATAACTTCCATTCTTCCTTAAGTTTTTTGTCAACTCTATTTCTTATTCTATTTGTAGAATAGCCGCTGACTCCAACAATTTGTGATGCCACTCATCTTTTGTTGGCGCTGCGTCCGTTTTCCACTTTTGTGCCAGTAAAATCTGAGCAGCGGTGGTAGCATATGGCAACAGACTCATTTGATTCTTTGGGGCTTCAGATGTTGTTATGCCCAGGAGGAAGGGAAGGATCTTGTAAACATTTTTTTGAGCTCGTTATAAATTGTTTCCCAATATTCTTTAATCACACTGTAAGACCACCACATGTGGTAACTTGTTCCTACTGTTTTTTTGTGTTTTTTTTACACTTCCAGCATTTATCACTCTGTGATTTAAACATCTTTGCCAACCTATTTGGTGCCAGGTACCACCTGTGAACCATCTTTAGATTGTTTTCCTTTAAAGTATAGCGTGAAGGAAATTTCAAGTTGTTTGGCCATAGATGTTTAAATCAATATTGTGTCCCACATCCCTAGCCCAACTAATCATAGATGACTTGACCAACTCCTCCTTTGTCTCTCACTCAAGTAATAATTTGTACATTTTAGAAATAATTTTAACCTTGGAACCTAATAAATCCCTTTCGAATTGTGATCTCTGGTCTGCAAAACTCTCTTTTTTAAAATCTATCTTAAACCTAGCATTGAGCTGATGATAACTTGGCCAGTCCATCACTTTAGAAGCAGTGATGCTTTTGAATGGTAGTTCCCAGAAGCCACTGGGTTTCCCACAAGCACCTTGGTGGCCAATGAGAGAACAGGGTGCTGGACTAGATGGGCCATTGGCCTGACCTGACAGGCTCTTCTCAGGTTCTGTCAAGGTTCTTGAACCCCTTGACAGTCCTGATCTGGATCTCTCTCCCTGTTCTTGCTGTCTGCATGGGGAGTGAAATTCCCATTTATACCAAAGAAAAAAACAGCAAGTCCAATGCAGACTAGAACCATGGTTATGGTGAAGGGTTAAATCCCTCTCCACCTTGTGGAGGGCGCGTGCGCACACACACAACCACCATCAATTTTGTAAAGAAAAAAACAAACCAGGGCCTATCCTACACTTAACATCCTATCCACAGAATTTGAAGAAATGCCTCTTGTACCTTTGTCTCCTTTGGGTCCAGCTTTTCCATGCTCTCCAGGGGAGCCCTTCTCACCTGAATGAAAGAGAAGGGTTTTATCTCTGTACGGTATTTAAGTGGAGCATTTTAAACCTGCTCTTCAGTTGAAAAGTCTCCCAGAGCAGCTTTCACACAATCAGCTAAAACAACACAGTCTCTGCTCACAGGCTCAGCTCACACCCTAAAAGAGGCGACACAAAAGGAAAACAGGAGGGAGGAAGGAAGAGGGGGGTGGAAAGCAAACTCAGGCATCAGTTCTTAAATAGTAGCTCATATAAAGATCAGCAGGAATGAAAAAGCCCTAGATTAATTGGGGGCCAGCATACTTGAAGTAGCGCCTCTCCCAGGAATACACCAGTCCTAGTTTTGAGATCTGCCCTGCTAATAGTTCCACCCAGTGCTGTTTTCTAAAAAAATGTTTAGGGGTACTCTCATTTTCCTACTCCTATTGAAATACTGCCCCTCAATGAGGCCAAACTTAGATTCACAAAATGTTTAGGGGTATGCGTACCCCTGTGTACCCCCAGAAAAAAAGCACTGGTTCCACCTTTAACTGTGGCTCGTGTCACAGTGACTCATAGCAGGGCCTTCTCAGTCATGGCTCCCTAACTGTTGGAATCCCCTCCCAGCAGAGATGCATTATCTCCCCGCATATCGGAGTTGGGAGTCAAACAAGATCAGGAGGGCACAGCATTGGCCACCCAACAACCCCACACTGAGATCGAACAGAGGAGGGTAAATGAGCCCTTCTGAGTTCATTCTGAAGTAAGAAATTCTGGAAAGGGGAAATTATCGCTACAGAAGGGTTTAGTCTAACTGGTGTGCCCTATCTTTTGAGGGGTGCTACTTTTGATGGTGACTGTGCTAAGCATAAACAACAGAAGAGTCCAGCTGGTTCTACATCTGTGAGGTTTAGTGGTTGGAGTGCCAATCTAGAACCCGGGCGACCACAGTTGAAATCCCCATTTCACCATGCCCACTGGGTGACCTTTTGGGCAGTCAGTGCCTCTCAGCCTAATTTATTTCACAAGGTTAATGTGGGGATTAAATGAGGTGGGGGGAGAAACAGGGCCACCTTTAGCACCTTGGAGAAAGAGGTGGGATAGAAATGCAAAGAATAGCAACACTGCAATTGGGACATGCAAGGGCGAGTGGCCTTCTCCACCTGGATATTGATGGGGTCCTCTTACCAGGGGGCCCCAGAGGACCAGGATCTCCCTTGGCTCCAGGTGATCCAATTGTTCCCGGTATGCCAGGGATCCCAGGAGTTCCAGGCTGGCCTTGGAAAAAGAATTTCTTGTCTGGCCCACACTCAGACAGCCCCTTTAGCTCTGGAAAACAAAAACGATGCAGTGATTCAAACAGGGTTCTAGGGCCACAGCTTTCTGAGAACTTGACAGTCACAAGGCGAAGTTTTCTGTTTCCCAGCAGGATGCTGTGCATTCAAGATCAGGAGCCATTCAAGGTCAGAACTGCCCCTACACTCCAGCACAACTTGAGAGCCACTTTCCCTTCTAGTTAACCTGCTCGGGGCCACATTTCAGGGGTGGGCAGAGCAATGAATGCAAATTGTACCTTTGTAGGGTAGCTATTTTGTACACATGCTCACAGATCCCTCTTGATCCAGGCCAATGGGTACTTATCTTGAAGTACACTTTTCAGCCAGGCCAAAACTCTCAAGAAAGGTGCAAGGCAGGACTGGTGGGGGGATGTTGCCTAATACAGCATCTCTTTGTTATTCAGGTACAGGTGTCCTTGGCTGTACCTATGCACTGAAATTCAGTTTCGGGCTAGATGCTTTTGTTTTACAGGACCAATGCAAGGTGTTAGTGTTTAAAGCCCTAAACGAATCAGGCCACAAATACCTGAAAGACCACCTTCTTCACTACAGACCTCCCTGGGTATTTAAGATCAGCAGAGGGTCCCCTCTTGCTTGTTCCACCACCCTCAAAAGCTGAGGGGTGGCTGCCCAGGAGAAGGCATGATGTCACAGCCCCCAAGTTGTAGAACTCTCTCCCCACAGAGTTGCATTCACTGCACAGCTTTGGGGGAATGCTGGAGAGGCAAATTTCACATGGGAGAAGCATATTTTCAGGATCCAACCTCTTTTAATGATTGTATTTTTTTGGTAACTTCCTTTTAAAAAAAATACTGTGTTGGTATCATTCAGATAATCATACAATATCCTGGAATTATGTGTTTGTGCATCCAGGGTTTTAGAATTCAACCCGTACAATTCACTGATTCTATGCTGTGTTTTAAATTGTAGCAACCCAACCTAGGATCTCAGGGTGATAATATAATTTTTATTTATGAGGGCTCATCAATTCCATCCCAAAAGCTTGTCAGCTGACCACAACACTACTGCCTCAGCTACAGGGCAATTGACAGGCACTGCTAGTTTTAATTTCGGCGAAGTCACTGCAAATGGACTCTGACATGTCAAACAAGCCTTGTTGAGATCATACCCTTCAGTGTGTGACAGATGAAATTAGGGACACTTCTAGATATGCCCAGTGGGTAGATCCTGGTGAATCACTGGGCAGAGCCAGCGCATCTTAGCTAGCCCCAGGGCAATTAAGGATGTGCCAGACCTCAGCCTGCAGCATTCTAGCATCAGGGCTGTACCCATGCAAAACAATGGAATTAAAGATGCTCTGGAGACAAGGATTCTGAACCATGTTAGCAAGACTGGTTGCTGGCTATTCACTCTGGAGAAGTAAAGGGGTAGCCAACCCCCAGCTCAAGAATCTGATCCATCCCCACCAAGTAAAGTTTCTTTGCACTCTCACTCATTTTGCAGTGCTGTGTGTATGCACACACGTGCACCTACACACAAAACACAGTGCTATCTATACAGAGAGACTGATGGGGATGGAAATCACCCCATTACCAGTCCTCAGATAAGTCAGCTAAGGAAAGAATGTAGCTCAGTGGGGCAGCACCTGCTTTGCATGCAAAAGGTCCCAGGTTCAGTCTCCAGCATCTCCAGGTGTGGCTAGGAGAGACTCCCTGCCTGAACCCCCATAGAACATCTTTGAAAACAAGACTGAGTAAGATGGACCAATGGTCTGTCTTGGTTTAAGGCAGCTTCTGTCATCACAGAAGAGCCCAATGAAGGCTGCTGCTGAGCATTTGCCATTTCCACAAACACCTCTTGCCCCTTTCCAAGTCACACTCACGTGCACAGCAGCTAGGTTCTGGGTCCTCTGCCAAGCCTCCCTTTATAGATGCAGCAATGAAGGTCAACTGAGTTAAGAAAAGGCTCATCCAGGGTGCCATCTTGTCCTTTGGCAGCTGCCTCCAGTGCTCATCCAGCCACTTTTTAAAGCTAGGACTGCTTTGTCCCTTAAATGCTTTCCATTGCGCAAGCAGGCGGAACGAGGCAGAGAATACCAAAGTCCTCCCAGTTGCGTAATCAATCAGTGTTCCTGGGTCTGCCTATCACAATGGAAAAACTAAGTGTAAGTTGGCAAGTTTGCACCACTTGAGGACCCTCCAAGGAAACCCTTATAGCTTTAAAAACACTTACTTGTGAAATACTCTCTTATCAGCAAAATTCCCACAGGAAATGTCTGTTTTCTGCTTTCTCTCTGCCAAAGTCATGCTTTTTTGATAAACCAAACGGGTATTTCAGAATTTCTTCTAGGGAATTTCCCAAGAACTGCATCTGGAGCTGCTATATGGGCTGTCTCAAAAGGCTATTTTTCATTTCAAAATGCCATGTATAAATTAAGTTAGATAGATCTTAAGAAGAAACACATATACTTAAAAAACCAAGTTTTTGAAGTGAAGTATCACAACCATCAGGAAGGCAGCTGGGGTGTGTGGGAAAGAGATGAATTCTTGACCTCTCTGGTTCTAGCCAATCAGTACTATGCAGAGCTGGCCTTTGTTATAGGCAGACAGGAGCAGCTTCTCCCGAGTGTAGTCCTGCAGAGAAATGTGTATGTTTGAACAACAATAGGAAACATCTGTGATGTTTCAATTTCACTAAACAAGTTGTGTATTTTTATATGCACTCTGTTAATATCTTAGGAGGCATCAGGAGAGTAAATAATTCCAGCCCAGCCATGAATGCTTGTCTGCTGCGCATAATTTATTCACATGCCGAGTTATATATGGTCAAATATACCCCCCCCCCAATATCCTTGCTGCTCAGTGATTGGGGGAAAAGGAAGTATATCAAAAGACAGTTACAGCAATATGGTTTGGTGTAGTATTGAACAGTGTGGGTTACACTAATCAGTAAACATGGAGACATATGTTTTAAAAAATACAGGAACCAGACTGAAGTCTTAAATTATGGCTGCATACACATTTGAAGCTCAGTTCTTTCCACCTCCCTGGCTCAAGAACCCTTGGAGTTGTAGTTTATTAAGACTGAAGGGAACTATAGCTCTGTGAGGGGAAATCACAGTTCCCAGGATTTAGTAGAGGTGGAATGTGCTTTAAATGCATTTTAAATGTATGGTATGTACGCAGCCAGAGATGCTGAACTGTGTCGGTGAACAAATGTCTTCCAGTTCAGGACTTTGATCAGACTTGGAGGAGTGTGTTGTGGCATGATCACCACCCAAACCCAGGTTCCCAATTTCTAGATTAGATGGTTCAGAAGAGGTTACTTCAGATAAGGGCTGTTGTACGTTGACTGGCGTGATCCTTCTTGCCAGTGCTTCCCCCCTTAGGCCAGGACTGGGTAGGTGGGAGCTGTTGCCACCCCACAGTTGTTGTCCTTCATCGACATGAGGATGTAGCCATCATTGCCCCAATATGTGGACCAAGAGTTCTTGATGAGCCAGTAGCTCTCCCCTTCGAGGTCCCCATATCCCACAGCTAGGACCGCGTGGTCTAACTCCATTCTCTTGTTTCCTAGAAGAAAAGAGGGACCAGGAATCAATTCACCACCTAGTGCCACAGCTCGCCAAGCTTTCCTTGTGTACACTAAGACCAGGGGTGGTGGAGAAATCAGAGTAAGTATGCATTTAAAACCAAATCTATCAAATTTGCTCTTTCTGAAACATTATGTGATTTGAAATGCAGATATCCTTCAAAATTTGCACTTATTGGAATTCTGAAATGCAGTTCTCCAACCAACCAGTGTTTTTTTTTAAAATGCATATATTAGGGAAGGTTGCTTCCAGAAATGTGTGCATTAGTTAAAACTGTTTTTATTAGGATAAATGTGCACAAAAATGCCAACTGAGCCAGGGGAAAATGTTGAGTATAATAAGAATAATATTAATAACAATGAATTTTCATAAGGATTAAAAGAATAAAATCTCATATTGCTGCAACTCATATTGGTCAACTAAATTTAAGATTGGGAAAAAATGCAAAACTGAGAGAACCAAGATTGACAGATACTTCCCTCCCTCTTCCAGGGCCTTTAGTGTGGTAAAATCTGCCCTCTGGAATGCACTTCTAGTGAACATCAGGCAAGCAATTATCTACAGTATTGGCATTTAAGCACCTGCTTAAAACTCATCTGTTCACCCAGACTTTCCCTGATGGGTGATCCAGCTATGTCAATGCACTAAGCTGATCTAATGATTGATTTGTGATGCATTTTGTACTTGTTTTTAAGGAGATCATTTTATTGTTGGTTTTATGCTGATAGACCTCCAGAGCTGACCTGAAGTCTCCATGTTTGCCTGCCCCACTCCAGGTGCTGGGGAGAGGGCTTGACTCTTTAGGTGGGCAAGAGTGCCTTTAAAAAATATTTTTTTATTAAGAAGACGACTATGCGTGCAGTTTGTAAGCTTCAGCCTGGCAGAAGTCAGCTGCAAATGACTGCATGGACTCTCTAGGAGTCTGCCATCCACAGCTCCCTCCTCCCCTGTTCCAATTAACCTCCATCTCCAGGGCTTAGTGGTAAGAAGGAGTGCAGAGGAAGAATCACCAGGGCCCGCCCTGTGACATCACCAAGTCTCATCCCCATGACATCCCCAGGAGCCACTCCTGATCTCCTTGGGTTCGGAAGTCTCAGGGTCTGGGATGCTCCCAACTTGACAGCTCTAAGTACCATAGCAGATATGACCCCATGGCTCTGCAGATGTTGTTGGACCACAACCCTCTACATCCCAACCACTGACCATGCTGGCGGGAGCTGGAGTCCAATGACACCTGGAGGGCCACAGGCTCCCCATCTGTGCCTTAAATGGTGACTGGTGGTGCAAGAGAATTTCCATTGTGACACCTGCCTATAAAGTTGACACATCCATAAAATTCCCATCCCACCATAGAGGCTTTGAACTAAGGAGTGACATTAGACTCACCGCAGTTTGGCTCATAGTAGATGCCACTGGAGTAGAAGGCAAAGGACTTGTGGGAGGCGTCAATGTTCACGGCCACAGGGCCATGCTTGTAAAGAGCAGCCTTCAGGGCAGTGGTGTTTTCAGAGGCCACATGGACATAGCCAGAGAGAGTTGCAATCAGCTCGGATTGGTTGTAGTGACAGTAGCCATTCTGGCAAAGGAAAAGCAGACACCCCCCCCAGTTTCATTGCAAGAAAGCTATTCCAGCCTCAGATACAAGCCTGCGACTCTGTGCGCACTCCCTGCTTTTGGGCTGCAATTTGTGCAACGTACATATTGAGCTGTTTGTGCAGAACGCCACCACAAAAGGGCAGGAAAGCCACAGGTTGCAGCATTCAGCTTCCTGAGAACCTTATCTTCCATGTTCTAGCCCTTATGAACACAAAAACATGCTTGGAAGTATATGGGGCATTGGAATCTAAGAGCCAAACTTGGTGCACATCTGCATTCATCATTTATATCTTGCAGGGAGCTATTGTTCTCCTGCCCTGTTTTGTGGGCTTCCTACAAGAGTCTGGTTGGAAACTCTAGGAAAGAGGATGCTGGACTAGATATGCTTTTGGTCTGATTCCACAGGGTTCCTCTTGTATTCTTAACATGCAAGTAGCAGCTGATTGGTAGGGGAGGCGACTGGCCTGGATTGCAACAAATGCAGAGCAGGGAATTTAACCCTTTCCTCTCCTGCTGTGGTCCTGGTAAAAAATTGTCCTACCCTCTGAAGCTGCATTGTTGCATTGCATACTTCAATAAAGCCTTGGTAAGCTGATTTGAGTAACTTAAAGAATGCTGATTCCTAGTAACTCCTTGCGGGATGTGAAACACAGAGCAGTCAAATACAACATTCCTAGAGTGGAAATAAAAGGGGATGTCTGGACCAGCCAGTCGGAACTTCCTGTTTCCTCCTGGGCTGGGACAGACTTCCTCTACATGTGAGCAGAGGTGGGCGTTGCAGGTAACAAAACAGCACAGGGGTGGCAGCCACATCTCTCTCTGACTCCATTCGTCGAAGAAGCAACATCCTATCAGTCTGAGATGCTCTCTTGGCTTCTAGCCAAGAGAGGACAAAGGAACTATCTCCTTATGGGATAGATTCCAGGTGTATATATTTTGTAACCTAAGTTTTTGTAACCTAAGTCTGGGATCCATCTGTGAACAGACACACACTTTTATACAAGACTGTTGTGTCTAATCTTTTTAGGAGGGAATAAAGGGGAATTTACCAAGAAACGCTATACAAGCCTGGAAGAGACATATCTGCTGCACAAGTTTAAAAAGGGGGACGTTACTCTGCTAAATTATAGAACTTGTTAACACAAGTTGGGAAGAATATAATTAAACAATATATCCTCTCCTGCCTCCCTGAACATTCCCATACTCCTGAGGGCAATTTTTCACCCTACGCACTGGCAAGCCTACCCAGCCGAGAACCACAACCAGCCCTGCCTCTCTGATGAGTATACCTGGATGATTCACATATTTGTCTTATTGTCCCCTCTTCAAATTAGGTGCTTTTGCCCTGCTGGAATTTGTCATCAAACTGATGCCTTCTGCTTGCCTAGATGGAGGATGCATAGAAACCTCTGACCTTTGCATGGCTATGTTAAGGTAAGGCACGTGGCTCCTGGAAGTTTGCCCAAGAGGAATGCCACCCTCTGGTTGCTCCAGGTGGACATTCTTTACTCACCTGACCCTGGTACGGCCCATAGGACTCTGTGCTGGCAATCCCGCCATGCTTCATAATCCACTCGTAGGCATGCCGTTCCTCACCCCCATCACAGGCATGGTTTCCAAAGCCCCAGGAACAATCGATTAAGACTTGCTGTGACAGTGGAGTGAGCACTCCAGTCTGTACGGAAAAGATGGGATATTTATTTAGTTAGGACTCATCCAGAATTCCCCTTGTCCCACCACTTTCCCCCGGGGAAACCAGATCTTTACCACTCACTGAAACAGAGCAAGCATCCACCAGGTTTCCCCACAGATTGATGTTTGCCCCTAAAGAGCAGATATTCCCCGGGAAACCGGTGGGGCAAACAGAAAACTGCTTGGACCCTAGGCATGGGACCAGTGGAAGTTTGGGGGAGTCCTCCATTAAGGCATTTTTCTTTTACTCTACTTTTTTGCCAAAATGGTTTCCAGAGCAGCTTACAAGTCAATAATATGACAGATCATGCCCTCGGGACTGAAATCTAAAAGAGATGACATGCAAAGAAAAAGGGAATGGTGTGGAAGGGAGGAAAACCAAACACGCGTAGGTGCCAGCTTTTAAAGTTACAATGGCCAACTGTGGAATGCCCAAGGCAGCGGGTCTCTCGGCTGAGGAATAGCTCTTCTTCTGGTCTCCCACTCTGTTCTGCAGCCTGATGGCATGAAAAGCCAGGGACCAAAAAGTCTAAGGTCTCATTCTGCACTATACATGTAAAGCGGTATCATACAACTTTAAGCAGTCACAACTTCCCCCAAGGAACTTTGGCTTGTTAAGGGAGTTGTTAGGAGCACCTACTGCCCTCACGGAGCTACAGTTCCCAGAGTAGTTTAAAAATCAACCACTCTTCCAAGAGAGCTCTGGGAATTGCCGCTCTGTGAGAGGAATAGGAATGTTCTAACAACCCTCAGCACCCTTAAACTATACTTCCCAGGATGAAGAGGTATGGTCCCAGAACAGGTTCACAATTTCAGTGACATCTATACTAAGTGGAGATTCGGAGGGTGGCAACACGAGAACGGGCCTTCTCTACAGTGGCTCCCCATCTGTGGAATGCTCTCCCCAGGGAAGTTTGCCTGGCACCTTCATTATACACCTTTAGGCACCAGGCAAAAAATGTTCCTTTTTAACCAGGCCTTTGGTTGATCTGATTTACATCCTATGCCGTTTTAAAATGTGTGTGTGTGGGGGGAGGCTATTGGGTTGTTGTTTTTATTTTATTATGTATTTTGTGGTTTTATATCTTGATTTTCTTCTGTGAACTGCCCTGAGACCCCCGGATATAGGGCAGTATATAAATTCAATCAATCAATTAATCAATCAATCAGATAATAATGTGTTTAACTCTAGTTTATCCCTCACAGGGCTACAATTCCTAGAACCCTTAGCCAACTAGAGTTCTAGGATTCTTTGGGGGAAGCAAGGCCATGTTCTTTAAGTAGATGCTGTGCAGGGCTCTGAGGAATCAAGGAAGCCTCAAGACACAGTCAAGCGCCCAGGTTCTCACCTTGAGAAAGAGGGCGCCTTCCAGTGTTCCTGTCGTAGCAAAACTCCAACAGGAACCACACACGGCCTGGTCTTTGACTGGGGTCACAGCACCTTCATTGGTAGGCAGAGAGAAATGGGGACAAAAATTACAGAGAAACAGATCTCAACCACACTGTCGCATTAAATGTTTTTTTTTTTTTTTTAAAGCCCAAGTCACTGCTGCATGAAGTTGGCATGGTGCAAATCCACACACAGGAGCACAGGATTGGCTCCACTGGCATATTTCCACCCATGCCAAACTTCCCACCACCTTGCCCCTCACTTGCTACTTCCCATTATTTAATATAGGGGGAAGGGGGAGAGAAAAAAGTAGGGTTAATTGAAATATATTTCAGTTTTATGCTGTTTTGAAGTCGTTTGTTTAGGTTAGTTAAATTATTATTTAATTTAATTTCAAAAGCTTTTGATATATTGTAGAGTCCTATCTTCCCCTCCCTTTTCTTTTTCACTTTAGTGAAATCCTTTTGAAATATACACTTGCGTTCTATTTAATCTTGTATACATTTTGGCTTGTATACAATGCAGCACTCATTAGTGCTTCGTGTCCCCCCCCCCCCCGATCGGCTCTAAAGGATTGGGGGACCCCCAAATGACAGATTTAGGGAGGCAGTGTGGGAATAAATGGGACAAATAGAGAGGATAAAATTGCACTCAGGGCTTATCCATAATAACCTTTCCCCTGCTCTTTCCAGGCACATCCGCAATTTAAAGCTCCCTGTCTGAGTGCCCTTTATTTTCCTCCACAGCCTTCCCTGTGAAAACTCACCCTTTAAAGCTCAATCAGAGCAAACGTCAATCCACGGAAAACCTAAATTGATGTTTGCTCTGATTCAGCTTTAAAGAGTGGGTTTTCACAGGGAATGTTACTTACTTAGTGTTGCATTGGATAATTCTTTGCAATTAAATTTTGCAGATGTCCTATTTCAGTTTGGATTCCCCCCCCCGAACTGTTACTATAAGTATTCTTTCCAAATTTAAATTCAAAACGAGGGCTTTATGTTCACCATAAAGCCGCCAATCCAGACTCTCTGGCAGGGTGAGGTTGTCATAGCCTTGGGCAGGGAAGGGCCAGCCCTGGTTGGGTTCACCGGTCTTTAGCCTCCCCCTCATCACTGCCATCTCCTCTGGTGTATGATCGGCCAAGTGGTTCACAGCCAGTTTGTAGGAAAGGTTGGCCCTGTTCTTGGAGTGGACGTATCTGGAAAACAATAATGAAAAGCACATATATATGCCTGGCATATCTGATTTCCCTCTTTCCCATTTTCCAGCTGCAAATTATCAGTTTCCAACTGCACAATTTTTTCTTCCACATTTTGTGTACCTCATGTTGTGGATGAAGTTGTGCTTCCTGTGCTCCATCTCCTCCTCACTCTTGTAGGTCTTTCTGAATTTCCCCTTGTAGTGATGGAATAGGTGCTCGTGGTCTCGGCCTACTTCCCCGGCTCCCCCAACAAATTCTTGCATGGGATTGGCCAAGATCCTATGCTCCGGTCCTACACCTGGCCAATGTGTGCATTTTATACCTATGAGACAGAAAGCATGACCAAAAGTCAAAATAAGATACAGTTTATTCCCCTTCAGTTCTTATTTGCTTGCTTTGGGCTGCAGTCCAGACTGGTATTTTATTGTGGCTGTAGTCTGCAAGATTTTCTTTACACAACAACAGCACAATACCAGCAGATTTATTCTGATTTAGTTTGCCCTGTGATGTTTCTTTAATGCTACCACATCACTGCTGTCTTGAAGTTGTTAACAGTACTTGGTACTTGGGGCTGAAACTAATATTGCTGTTTTTCCTGACAGAATCTCAGTGCCTTTAATAGAATCCAGAGCAGGCAGAGATTCAACAGGCATAGCTTCTCCATGGTTAGCTGGCAAGTTGAGATGACACCCGAGATGTGCATTTAAAGGACCCACCCTGTGATTGTAATTCGTTTTGACATATTTAATCGGAATTTTAAATTGTTGTATGCCACCCTGGAACCTGCTGAAGGGCAGGGAATAAATATAACAAATATATATATATAGGCATTAGACAAAATGGTGCTCTCAGGACGTCATTGGACTCCAACTCCCATCAGGCCCAGCCAGCATGGCCAGTGGTCAGGGATGATAGGAGTTGGAGTCCCCAGTATCTGAAAGGCACAACATTGGTTATCCCTGCGCTAGACACTACCACAGCTGCAACATGCACCCTTGTAGTTGAGGAGAAGGAGAAACAGGAGGCTCTCTATGCAAGAGGACAGCTCTGCACTGAACATACCACCAGGGAGATCAAAGACGTCAGAGGGGAATCTGCGGGAAAAGCTGGTGTAGTCTATCTCATACTTGTCATAGTGGGAGCCCAGGAGAGTGTTGAAGCCCCTCATCTCATAGTGCACTGGGACAGGCTCAGGGGAAGCATCTGCAACCCAGAACCTGTAGATGTTCTTCTTCTTGCCCCAGTATGACGTACTCTCCAGGACTGCGCAGGGCTGTCCGTTGTAGTCTTCCTGCAGAACAGTCTGGAGTTTGGAGTGCGAGAGAGCAGGAAAGAGTAAGATTCTCAGTGAGAGGCTGGGAAGGGCAGGTTTGAAAATACCACTGATGTGCAGCAAACAAGAGCTTTTGAAACAGGCATGGAGAACCCTTGGCCCTCCAGATGTTGCTGAACTGTAACTTCCATCAGCAATGTCAGCCCAGGACGTTTTGGCACTTCAGGCAAAACAGAAATTGTGCCCCCTTGTCACCATCAACACTTCCTCTGCGCCCAGCCTCCTCCTCCTCCCCCTCCACTACAGCCAGGCACAGAGGCCATGGTAGTGGCAAAGGAGGTAGCAGGACACATAGGAGGAGGAGGAGGAGGAGGAGGAGGAGGAGAAAGCAAATGGAAGCAGATGAGGCCAGATCTGCCACCTAACCTGACTACCTCACCTCACCTCATGGGTAGGCTGGTCCTGCTCACCAGCCCCAGCAAGCATGGTCAGTCACCTAGGACCGTGGAAGTTGTAGTTCAGTAGCATTTCCTAGTTTTTCACCACAATTCTCTCTCTGCCCCCCCCCCCTCACACACAGCACTCTTAATTAGAGCTTCCTGGGAAAAAGGATAAGATGTTAAACCAATTGGGGAATTGTAGAACTGTGAGGGGAATAGGAATCTCCCAACAACTCTCAGCACCCTAAACCAATGTTTCCAGGATTTTGGAGGGGGCTGTTCAAAGTTATATGATACTGTTTAAATGTATGGTGCAGAGGGAGCCAGAAAGTGAGAAAGCAGAGGTGACCTGCCCACTTTTGCTATGGCCCAACAATCCACCAGCATGCAGCTCCCAAGAGATTGCCCCTGAAGAAATGAAGACTTAACAGGAAAAACAAATGCCCACCCCTACTCTGAGGGTGTAAGGGTATGGGAAGCTGGCATAAAATACCTCAGCTTAGGTTAAGACAGAGTAAAGCACGCCAGCAACCAGACTCTGTTCAGGAGCAAGGCTACTGCTGGCTAAAGCTCTTCATCTCTAAAAGAAATTAGGTTTCTTGGTTAGTTACAGTGCATAAAGCTTCCAACCCCAACTCTGAAATCCAGCTTTCGAAATCCTCAAAATGCACTTCACGGCATATTGGCTGCATTTGGGCACAACATCAAACCATGGTATAGTGTTACGGTATGTCTAAAACCATACCAGTTCTCAAAGTGTAGTTTATGAGGGGTTTCCAAATCAGGATATCAAACCTCAGGTTTGCAAGCCAAGCCAACTTTGGGGCTGACCGTTGTTTACCATTATGTCTGAATTCACAGTCCACTGGCAAACCATTTTGCTCTGCAAAGAGTTGTTGCACCGTGGAGACAGGGGTGAACAGACAAAACTGAGTGCATGGGACAGAAAAGCAGATCAGGAACTCTAAAGCATAGTTCACTTGCCGTGTCTCTGGAAACTCAAACCATGGCATGAGCTTATAACTATGGTTAACATAATGCACAGTTTGGTGTGATGTCTGAACTGAGATGATTGGAAGCAGGAGCTTGAGGGACTCACCTGGAATTCAGATAGGTTAGGAAAGACACTTTGAGGCCTAATGGGATTCTCCAATGTTCCATTGATCTGGAAGCACTCCTTAATGTTGGCCTCGGTTTCCGTGGTTTCTGGAGTTACCTTGAAGCTGGCCCCAAAAGGTTTTACAAAGCTAAACTGGTAAGTGATCACCTGGCCTGGAGAAGCAAGGAAAGAAGCATTCATTACACCAATATCTGCCTCAGAAACTACATCTAATTCTTATTTCATTAGATCAGGGGTCAGCAAACTTTTTCAGCAGGCGGCTGGTCCAATGTCCCTCAGACCTTGGGGCGGACGGGGCGGACTATATTTTGAAAAAAATATGAACGAATTCCTATGCCCCACAAATAACCCAGAGATGCATTTTAAATAAAAGGATACATTCTATTCATGTAAAAACACGCCGATTCCCAGACTGTCCGTGGGCCGGATTTAGAAGGAGATTGGGCTGGATCTGGCCCCCGGGCCTTAGTTTGCCTACCCATGCATTAGATCAAAGAACTGTGGCCCTCCAGATGTTGTTGGACTACAGCTTCCACCATCCCTGTCCATTGACCACTCTGGCTGGGGCTAATGGGAGCTCAAGTCCAACAGCAAATTGAAGCCCACAGGCTCCCCAACCCCATTAGAATTTCCAGCCCACCATGTTGGGAAACAGTATTCCTTTACAACAAATGCTGCATAAATCTGAGGTCTGCTCTTCAACCTCAGCTGGGTGGATTATTTATTTCAGAGATGACAGGAATCAGGTCTGGGGGAAAGCCTGCAGCTTTATTCTTGATCCAGAAATAAAAAGGATGCAGTGGGCCGCTCTTATTCCAGAGAAGGAACCAATGGCAACTGTTATAGATAAACATTTTGACGCGCACACAAAACCACAGTCTTTAAACCTCTATCCTGGTCTACAGATGCAGCAGAGCGAGGTAGCAAAAAGGACGATGCCATTCCAGGCTGCATGTGTGTGTGTGTCGGGGGGGGGGGGAATCTTCCCATATCCATTCCACAAAATAAAACCCCATACAAGTTGAAAATTTGCACACAGGGTGTGGGCTGGGCCTAGATTTCTTTTCCTCCCAAATGACCCAAGCCTTTGTTTTTATTTTACTTGCAGGGATTTGATTATCTTTTTATGTGGGGCAAATGTACCATACACCAGCCCTGGGCTCCTGTGGGAGAAAAAGTAGGGTATAATTGCCATATAAATAAATATGACAAACAAACAAACATCTGAGGTGATATTGTCCTGCTGCCTGCCCTGTGCCCCATATGCTGGATAACTTGTAGCCACCATTTTAAACTTCCCAGAATGCTCCAGGGCATTGTGAGAAATTTAAACAAGGGGCCCAAGCTGCTCTGGACTGGCTGTGGTGCTGTTGCCACCTGCCACCAACCCAAGTAACCTCTCGTACAAATGTATGAAAGAGCATGTTGCTCTTGGCCCACCTGAAAACTGGATCCAACCCTGACCTCCAGCGACATAGAACAGGTCTCATTGACCACCTCTTTGGCTTCGAAGGAAGGGATAGCCTCTTCACAGCATTATCTTCCCCTTGGGACAGTCTCTGGAGTGGCTTAAGGAGCACATTCCAGGTCTCTGCTATTATTATTCCTATCTTGTGTTTATATAACTCAGGGGTGGAGAACCAGCAGCCCTCCAGTTGTCGTTGGGACTCTATTGGTATCTTTGAGAGAAGGAATGCACTTTGACTATTTTTTAAAGGTATAATGTGTACATAGACTTAAGTGCTTCTTTGGATACAAGCCATCATTTCCATCGCATTAAAGCAGGCAATGGGAAATACAACCGCCCGAGACGCTGGAGAGCTGCTGCCAGTCAGAGTAAGCAGGCCTATTGTGGGGGTCCTGTGGTCCTCCAGATGTTATTGGACTCCAACCCCCATCAGCCCCAGCTTGGATGGGAAGGATGATCAGAGTTGTGGTCCAGCGACATCTGGAGGGCTCATCCGCCATCCCTGGAGTAAACACTATGAGGCTTAATAGAGAAATAATGTGACCTGGTGTAAGGCATCTAAAACTGTTCCCAATCCAGATGGATATGTTCATGGGAGAAATGAAACAGATGTTTTCACTGGGCTTCCAGTGAATACCAGATGTCTCTTACCGTCATAATACTGGATACGGCTTTTCCCTTCCGTCTCATTGAACCAGGCTTCGAAGGGCTCTTCTATTTCAGCATAAGGCAGTTTCAGGATCCCTGAATGAAGCCAAATGGCAACAGCTGCTTAGCCAGAGTAAAGAAGGGATGATGATGATGTGTGGTCAGAGGGTGGAGAGGGAGCAGACTGGGAGGAGGAGGAGGTGGTCTGAAGCTGAAGAGGTAACAGTGTTTAGTGAGCAGGAAGAGTCTGTGGCAGAGAGCAGTTCAGAATTGGAGGCTGGAGAGGAGTGCGGGCAGGCTGCTGAAGAAGCCAGGGAATCTCCCCCTCTTGCTATGACCAGCTCCCCTCCTCCCTGGTCTCCCAGAACATGGAAAGGAATGAAGAGGGCAGAGCAAAGAGAGACAAGATGAAGAAGCCTCAAATTGCTGGGGAAGGACCCTGGGGAAGAGCCTTAAGGAGCAGTGGGAAGGCAGGGACCCTTAGTCCTTGCAACTGCCTCATTGGGGGCAAGACCTACTGGGAAGAGTTGCTGTGATCACTAGGCCTGCCCTTTGAATAAAGAGTTAACTTCACAGACACTGGGTGTTTCATTGCTAACCTGCCCTTGACTCTGGCTCCTGACACCAAGGGTAGGGAACCAGTGACTCTCCAGAGATGGTTGGATATTACATGAGCAATAGTCAGGGGTGATGGGAGTTGTAGTGTAGTAACATCTGGAGGGCCAGAGGTTCCCCAGCCTTGCAAATGGAAGGAAACGCCCTCTGCACACAGAGCCACCTCCATAATGAGGCATCTCTGAGATATGGGCACTGTACTTATCACAAATAATCTAGCTCCAAGCGTGCTGCATTTACATAAGATTGAGAAAAATGAGTGCAATACAAAGAGATAAACATTATTCCAGTGGACATCTGTCAGTTGGCAAATCATACCTAGAAAGAACAGAAGGCTGATAAAAAGTTAAAGTAATGAATTAACGCACAAAGGCAGTGACTGATAGATGGCTGCTTATTTTTTCGAAAGGTAATTTCACAGATGCCCAAGAGAGCCTTTTTTGTTTCAACTTGCTTTGAGATTTATTTGTTTCTGTGTTTGCACTAAGCCTGCAAATTCTCCAGGTGTGCCTCTATGCTGCCAGATGGTCCTATTCTGAGGACACCGCTCTCCACATTTGGGGCTGCAAGCTTCAATTAATTAATGCGATCCGTCAGCATAAGCTTTAATCAGAAACCAGCTCTGTGCTTCCTGTCGCCACAAACCATTTTTAATACAGAAATTAAGGAGCGGATCATCTTCTGCCCTGCTTCTAGTGAGCATACCTCTTAAATGGGAAGATGCAGTTCTTTAAAACAGGGATGGGGAACCTGTGGCCCTCCAGATGTTGCTGGACTCCAGCTCCCTTCAGCTCCAAGCCAGCATGGCCAAGGGTCAAGGGTGATGGGAGTTAAGAGTCCAACAATATCTGGAATGCTGTTGGCTTCCCATCTCTGCTTTAGAAATTGGGAGGGGAGAGGTGTAGAAGAGACCAATAAATTATCCCTTTCCATTATCACCTGAAGTGTTGCATACTCTGCCCCCCAACACAGTCTCTCATCTCTGCCTAGTCTCTACAAATGATTTCCCCCTGAAGCATCCAAGGGCAGTGAAGATGTTCATTACCTGTTATATGATAGGCACCCCCAAACCTGGGAAGCACCTGCAGACGTTTGTGTGGAGGTGTGCAGTCAACCACTGAAATGCAAAACAAAGACGACAAAAGGATTAGGTCAGATTTGGTTAATGTAGAGAATGGCACTTGCCCACAAAGGAAATTGTGTTCAGTGCGTCTTAAGAATATAAGAGGCGGCTGGCTGGATCAGACCAAAGCCCCAACCAGGAGCAGTATCCTGTTTTCAGTGTGGCCAACCAGCAGAGGCACCAGTTTCTCAGGAGGACTGAGGGACCCCAACTTGACATCCTGACATTGTGCATGTGACTTGCGAGGAGTCAGAGTGCTGCCCTCTGAACATTGAGGGGATCCAGCCTCCTCAAAAAACAAAACAAAACACAAAACGTTGCTTCGGCCTCTAAGCCAACCAAATGCTTATGGGAAGCCCACAAGCAGCAAATGAGTGCAGGATCAGTATCAGACTCATGTTCCCCAGAAACTGGTATTCAGAGACATTTCACCTCAGACATTGGAGGTAGTCCACAGCCATCATGGCTAGCAGCTGCTAATAGCCTTAGGCTCCATGCATTTGTCTCATCACCTTTTAAAGCCATCCCATTTCTTGGCCATCACCGCACCTTAAGATAGCTAATTCCATAGTTCAATTTTGATTTGTGTTCCTTTTTGGCTGTCCTGAATCTCCCCCTATTAAATGAATTTGGATATGCCAAAGTTATTAAAAAATAAATTTAAGGAACTGCAGAAAGAGGCGAAGGAAGTCAAATTTTGAAATGTTACATTGATTGTAAAACTAATGAAATGTATAAATTTGAAAAATATAAATAAGAAACTTAGAAGACAAAAAAAAAAAAAAAGAATACCCCACCATTCAATTTCCTTGGATGACTCTGGAATTTAGAATTTAGTATAACGAGAGACAGAGATACCTCTCAATTTATTTGTTTATATAACGGCTATATCCCACCTTTCCTCCAACAAATTCAAAGTGGTATATGTAGTTCAGCCCCTTCCCATTTTATCCTCCCAGCAACACAGTGAGTTGAGCAGGGATCTGAATCTTGCTCTGAAAGGCCCTAGTCCCAAACTACTGCTACTACCTCTTGCTGTTTGCTTTTGCCACACCATGCATAATTTTATACGTCCATCACCAACTCTCCTCTCTCCACCCCAAACATTAAGCCCTTTCCTCCATGAGAAGTTGCTCCATACCCTCTCCAAGGTTTTTGCTAATAATCATTATGCAGTGAATTCAATGTAAAGGAACACTTAACTTTAAAGAAACCACCTGGGTATAATTAACACAGGAGAGATCCTTTGTCTACAACAGTATTTTAAAACATACAAAAGTTAAAATACTAAAGCCGATTAAAATAACCTTAACTTCCTAAGCATCTGGGCAGACTGTCTAAACAAGAATATTTTTAGCAGATGCTGAAAAAGAGTACGGAGAAGGTGCCTGCTTGATCTCAACAGGCAGGGAGTTCCAAAGTGCAGCTGCTGCCTAATAAAATGTATTTATTGGGGAAAATTAGCACTAGAACACTGATAAATTTTCATGAATGAGGATTTCAATAAACGAACACCCAACAAACATGGCAGAAATGTGGAATATTGAATATAAGATTTAAAAAATGAGAGAAAAGAGAGAGCACTCAAATTGGCACATCTTTCCATCTCCTCCAACTAGATTCATCAATGTTATTATTAATCTTATATCTGCTAGGTTCTTATGCAGAGTCCTCTAGCCCTAATATCCCAGAAGGGTAGAATAAAATAAAGTAGCTGCCTAGAAAACAAGACAGTCAAACTTACCAAGAAAAGCAGCCCATACTAGGAAGATCAGCAGCATCCCCATTGCTGCTCAGCCACACATGCTCTTTCTCAGAGCCACTTTAACAAGGAGCTGCCTTATTAAACAGCGGCCAATTAGCCAATAGTTGAAGCCTGGCCCTCCCAAAGGGTGAGGTGAGAAACCCTGGAGAACTTCTGAATGGCACTGCAGAAAGCACCAGTTCCTATTGGCTATTTATACAGCTCCCAATAAGGAAATGGCGAATCAGGCTGCTAGGCTGTGGCTTGTTTGATGTGATGGTGGATGGTGGCCAAAGCAATTTATCTGGAGGCCGGAGCTAGGATGACATGCGGTAGTATATGAGTCCAAAGCCCTTGAACTTCTTTCAACAGCATGGAGAAGGAGAGGTGGTCTCCATAGCTCAGTCTGGTAGGGGGGCACCAGCAGTCTATACCAGGCAGATGAATTCGGTATGGAAAGCATCACTCCATTTAGGCCCTGTGGCGCTGTGGGTTAAACCACAGAGCCTAGGACTTGCCAGTCAGAAGGTCGGTGGTTCGAAACCCCTCGACGGGGTGAGCTCCCGTTGCTCGGTCCCTGCTCCTCCCAACCTAGCAGTTTGAAAGCACATCAAAGTGCAAGTAGATAAATAGGTACCACTCCGGCGGGAAGGTAAATGGTGTTTCTGTGCGCTGCTCTGGTTCGCCAGAAGTGGCTTAGTCATGCTGGCCACATGACCCGGAAGCTGTACACCGGCTCCCTCGGCCAATAAAGCGAGATGAGCGCTGCAACCCCGGAGTCGGCCACGACTGGACCTAATGTTCAGGGGTCCCTTTACCTTTATCTATCTTAAGTTTTGGTCACAGGCCGTAATCAGAAATACTCTGACTCATAAGATTGCAACATTAAAACGGGCCCAAATGTGAAAGCTTTGGTATAGAGCCTCCATGTTAACTTGGCATCAAGAGTAAATAAGCTTTTTTGGTACAGGGGCGACTCAAAACTGGATCCCAAGATACATGTGCCTATTTTTTATTATTGTATGCCATAGTCCGGCTCATTCGTTGACTCTCCTGGGTAAGACAGCTGCTTCCCAGAGTAGCTTGAGGGCTGTGATGTGCACTCACAGGTCTGTCACACAAAGAGCATCACCAGTCAGGCCGCCTGGAAATAAATCTGAGCTGCGTCATGCAGAAGCCCCATTCATTTCAATGGTGGATTGTGATCCCCTATCGTAGGGAACTGGAGGGGGGGGGGCTCTTTTTCAGACCAAGGTCTGCACTCCTGTCTGAGTTCTGAGGGCTGCATATCTGTTTGGTAGGGCCAGAAGGAAAAGGAGGTAAAGGAACAGCCGTATATCTAAGCTTTGTACAATAGGCTAATTTCTACACCCACATGCTTCTGTCTGGACTCAGCTACACAGCTGCAAATAAAATGCTTTAAGTGTGATGTAAAGTGCATTATACAAATGTGACACTAGATGGCGATGGTGAGCTATGGGAGATTCAACATACTTTTCAGAACATTTTTAAAAAAAGCATTTTCACGTTTTTATATGTGTGTAGATTCCACCTCTGTCCTCCATCCGGGCAACTGAGAGGCATGATACACCATGGATACATCATGGTTAGAGCGTTGGACTAGGACCTGGGAGACCAGGATTCAGCTCCCCACTCAGCCATGAAGCTCCCTGGATGACCTTGGGCCAGTCACTGCCTCTCAGCCTAGCCCACATCACGGGGTGGTTTTGGGGAATAAATGAGGAGGGCAAGTATGGACACCGCCTTGAACTCATTGGAGAAAAGGTGGGATATAAATGCAATCAATCAATTTCTGCCAGGCAAAATCATTCATGGAAGGTGTGAAGTAGGGCTGGTGATGGGTGTGGCCTAGAGAAAGGGGGTGTGGCCTAGGGAGAGTCTCAAGGACCAGATAGAGAGAACTGGAGGGCTGCATTTGGCTCCCAGGCTTGAGGTTCCTCACCCCTGGCTTGTGGCATAGACCATAAGAGGCTGAATCAGGATGTTCCATTCTCACCTTCCACTCTTCTCAACTGATGCTCAACATTTGATAGCTGCAGAACATGGTGGACTATGTTCATTATAAAAAAATCTAGTGTGCAGCTGCATGAAAACGCCAACTTCTATCCTAGGGGTCATCAGGAAATGGACAGAAATTAAAAAGGTGAGTCCATGATTCCTGATGACTGTAAGTCATCCAGTCATTGGTTGGGCCACATTTGGGATGCAATGTGAAGATCTGGTCACCCTATCTCAAAAAGGACAATAGACAGTTAGGAAAGTGCTGGAAAGAAAAGCAACTGGAATGCTCAAGAGTTGAGGGCTTTTTAACCTAGAAAAAAGAAGAAGATGACCTGTGTGTGTACATTAGGGTTGTGTCCAGATTTTCACTTTTTGAAATATGGCAATCTAAAATAGAGGTTTCTAAAATGATATGGGGAGAGAGAAATTATTCTGCTCCCATAGCAGAACAGAACATAGCAGAACATAACAGCCAACGGGCAGTAGATTCAGGGCAGAGAGAAGTAAGAACTTCACACAGCACATTGCTAACTTGTGGAACTCGTTGCCACAAGATGTAGTGATGGCCTTTTTCTTAGATGGCCTTAAACAGGAATTGGACAAATGAATACCTGCTCATGGGCTTACCAGGAGCCTCTGTCTCCCTGTTGTAAGCCAAAAATGGCTTATCTTACATCCCCACTATCATAAAGTCAGGGTTGGGGGAACTATGTGACTCTCTAGATATTGTTGGACTCTAGTTCCTATCAGGCCCAGCCCTTGGCCATGCTAGCGGAGGCTGATGGGAGTTGGGGTCCAACAGTATCTGGAGGCCCATAGCTTCCCAACCCCAGATAGAACCTTCACCTGATCCAGCAGGGATCTTCTGCATTCTTAAGTAGCAACACAAGAAAATATAATATATTGAGCTTTCATTCCTATGTCGACGCGTCTCATTCATCTTGCTCAAAATCCAGCTGGTTTCTTACCCAAGGTCAGAAAGCAATCTGTCCTCCTCCCTTCCTTGTGTCGGCATGTTCTTTTGGAAGTCATAACACAAACAGCAAAGCCAGTCCTTTGAACCAGATTCTGTATTAGCGCGTAATGTTTTGTTATGCACTCAGGACAGTTTGCCTTGTTTGGTCAAGAGTTACTTGATGTTTTCTTTTTTTAAAAAAAACAAGCCATTTTGAATACTTTAAAAATATATATCATAATTTCAAAATTAAAACAGATTATATTTTACCCAGCTCATAAATATAAAAAAATGAAATAAGCAAATCCTGTATCATGATTAGCCTTATTATTAAAAATCAAAAAAAATAAAACCGTAACATATTAAAACACAATGGTGGATTTGGGATGAAAAGTTTGGGAAGAATAAACACCTCAAGCGTCTCAAGCCAGAGTAAAGAGATGCATTTTCAGCATTCACCAGCAGCTGTATGATGAAGGAGCCTGATGTGCCTCAGTGGGGAAAAAGTTCCACAACTTAGGGGCCTCTACCAGGAAGACCCTCTCCCAAGCCACCAACCCTACAACCTCTGAGGGCATAGGAACTACCAAGAGGGCCCCCTCTGCTGGTCTCCACATCCAAGAGGGTGTGTAGAGATGAAGGTGGTCTTTAAGTTCTCTTGTTTATCTTGTTAAATGGTTTTGACACATTTTGTGTATGTAGAGCAACTCACAAATGTAATAGTGAATTAGAACAAATAAAACAAATTACTAGAGCTCTAAGCTTTCTTTCCTGGCACCATGCCACAAGTGATAGTTAGTCAGTCTCTGGAAGGGACAAATACTGCTGCAAACTTTGCATTTTACCTTTATTTTGCTCAGATGCATCAAGCGCAGCTGTCATCGGAAAAGAAGAGAACGTTCAGAAGTGTCCGTGAAGGTCAAATAATGGAATGAAGTCACACTGGGCCAAAAGCGAAGCTTACGTCACCCTAAAACTGTAGGCACCGACAAGGCCTTATCTCATAGCCATAATAACATCATTCCAGCATTGCATTGTCTGGGGGATGAGCTGTACGTGGGCTGGAGAACAGATATTATCTGCAAGCTATGTAAACATTTTCCAGTTCCTCTCATTCTCAGATATGCCCCATATGGAGTGGAGGGATAAAGATTTTCTTGAATTCCGGTTTCCCTTGCTGAATTTGCTTTGCAGCACATTGTCACCCATTTCTGAAGGAACTTCGGGGGTAGCACAGCAAGGATCTTGCTGCCACCCGCATGGGCAGGCCTTAGGTCTGACAGCACCCCCAGTTGCTGCAGCCATGGCTTCGCCACAGAGGCTACCACAGGGTGGAGGAGGCACAGATGGGGTACACAGGCCCCAGCCGCCACCCCTCCTGCCATCCTCAGCCACTGGTTTGCCTGTGCTAGCCCTTAGCATTGTCTCTACCCAGAGCTGGACAATGGGTTTGCCTGCTGCTACCACGGCTCCTGACACCGCTTGTTGCTGGGGGGGCTGCATAGGAGGCAGAAGGCAAAGGAGGGGTGTGACTTTTCCCTGTGTTTTACACACACACACACACACACACACACACACACACACACACCCTTAATAGACTATGATTCTTCTGGGTGCCATTTTCTGTTCATCTCCAGTGGCAAAATGTCTTGGTCAGGCTGGCTCTGGGGAGGAGACAAAGCAGGTTTTGAACAGGAAAACTCTCCCTGTGTGCCCCTTGGGTGTAGGATGGGTGCTCGAAAAAGGTGGTAAAATTGCTATTCGTAACCCCCCCCCCCAGTGTAAAAAGCAGAGCAGCACAGCACTGGTTTGATTGAACAGTGCTTGTAAACTAAGTTAATCCTCTCACTCAGAGCTACCCAGTGAATAAGCTTCATGTATTTACAGTGGTACCTTGGTTTAAGAACAGCTTAGTTTATGAACAACTTGGATAAAGAATGCTGCAAACCTGGAAGTGGGTGTTTTGGTTTGTGAACTTTGCCTTGGATGCAGAACATGTTTCGCTTCCTGTTGAGTGTGTTCCATTTGTAAATTGAGTCCCCCGCTGCTATGGGAAAGTGTGCCTTGGTTTAAGAACGCTTTGGTTTAAGAACGGACTTCCGGAATGGATTAAGTTCGCAAACCAAGGTACCACTGTACTGCAATTATATTCCATGTCCAACCCTCTCCCCTAGGGGATCCCACAGGTTTCAATCTTGTCTCTCATGCTTTTAAACTTTTATTTGAAACTGCAGGGAGATGTCATTCAGGGACCTGAAGTGAGCTTTGAATCAGCATTATGGAGGAGAGGGCTATCAGAGGCTACCAGCCATGATGGTTATTCCAATTCCAGTTCCTGGGAACCACAGCAGGGGAGAGTGTGTTTGTGCTCCAATCCTGCTTGCGTGTTTCCCCACAGACATCTGGTTGGCCAATGTGAGAACAAGATGCTGGTCTGGATAAGGCATGGGACTGATCCAGCAGGCTCTTCTTATGTTCTTAGCATGGGCGTTGCCAGGATTTTTGTAAGAGGGGGTAAGACTTTTGTTAGGGGGAAGAACTGACGTGATTGGTCAGTTAGTTAAGTATTTCTATTGTTTTACTTGGGTGGGGGAGAGACGCTGCCCCCTGATCCCCCTTGGCAATAATAATAATAATAATAATTATAATTATAATAATAAATTTTATTTATATCCCGCCCTCCCCGGCCAAAGCCGGGCTCAGAGTGGCTAACATCGTACAAGTAAGACAATGCATAAAAACAAGCAATCAATAAATTAAGATATGTCCCACAATTAATTCAAACAAATTAAAATTCAAACTGGACAGGTGGCAATCTTCAGGTTAAAATTGAAGGCGGTTTCCAACTGCTTCCACTTGTTGCCCATGGTTCTTATGTATGTGTTTGTATTAGTGTGTGAGTGGAAGTGTG
The DNA here is from genome assembly GCF_964252035.2 of Podarcis erhardii. Taxonomy (NCBI): domain Eukaryota; kingdom Metazoa; phylum Chordata; class Lepidosauria; order Squamata; family Lacertidae; genus Podarcis; species Podarcis erhardii. The sequence goes on from NC_138511.1 coordinate 67,989,215, forward strand.
TGTGGATGTGCTGGGTGGTACATGCAAGGGAGTGTGGGCCTCTGGCTGGAAAACATTGCCTGCTCCTGTTCTGTTGCTACCCATAAGCAAGAATGCCTGGCTATGCTCCCTTCCTCTGTATTTGACCACACCCGGTGAGGGAACAGAGCTGTGCCATGACCCCGGCTGACACCAAGGAGATGGAGATTAAGGTCATCCTTCATTCTATCAAGCCACTTGCTCTGTAGTACTCTGCTTTGGGCTTTTTTTCTGAGAGTAGGTTTTCTACAGCCTTACAAGGGAAGGGGAGCTATTATGAACATAGCTCTCGAGGGACAGTGCACTCAAACTGGGCTGCCCTTGTCTTGTGGCTGAAGGACTAACAAACACCACAGGCCTTAAAGAAGCAGTGATAGGGGGACCGTTCTGTAGTGCAGCAGTGGGGAAACTCATAGGGCCAGTCTTCCCTACGCCTTGCAGGCCAAATTTGACAGGTGGGCTGCCCACTCGGTATTTGGAGTTCTGTCAGAGAAGGGGAAAAAATTCAATTCAGTTTGCATTTCAAGCCATGCATAGTGAATTGTGAATTGTAGTCTTTTTTTTGAAAGACTACAAGAGCTGAAACCCACCCGCCCCTTTGGAATTCACACTGCAGTGGGAATTCATGTACTGCAGTTTTGAGAGAAATGCATATGCTAGGGTAAAGGGTGCATAAAAACGCATGTAAGAGTGAAAAATTACATACAAATATGCTTTGCAAAAAGAAACTTAGGACTTATCCACACCTCTGTTTCCCCCTCCACTTCTTCCCACTCTTTAGCGCTAAACTGGAACAAACAGCAATCTGGTTTTCCGTGGATTGCCATTTGTTCCGATTTAGTGCTAAAGAGCAGGTTTTCCGGGGGAAAGCAGTGGGGCAAAGGCAAAACTGTTTGGACCCATGCTTTCAAGGCACAGGACAAGCAGAAGTGTGGATGAGCCCTTCCTTTGAAAACAAAACAGAATGGATCTGGCAGAGACCTAGTCATCCAGATGGGGAAATGGTGCTTTCCTCACTTTGTGCTATACATTCCAGCTTTCTACTCTGGAGCTGGTATAGTTCTCGTTCAAATCCCATGCACAGCAAATGCATCTGGCAATACCGATTCCCCCACTGCCCTACATGTCTTTTGCCAGCAGAGAAGTTCAATGCGACAAACTACACACATTTTCCATTCCTTCTGCTGGGCTACAGAGGTGCTATACACAGATTTGATCACTAGGTGGCAACAGCATACCATTCTAGTCTTCAAAATAATTGTTTTCCCACCCAGAGGGTGTGTGGTTTGCCTCTGAATTTCAGTGAAATCCAGTGCTCCTTGACCTTTCCTGACAAATGTAGACTGTTTAATATATGCACCTCTGAAGCCTGTCTGAAGGCTGTTCTGATGTCCAAAAAGTTGTTTTCTAAGCTTTTGTGAATAACCATTCTCTTGGCTGCTATTTCTTCAGCTACACAACTGGACAGCTTCAAGAGCTCTTGGTCAGGGATCCGCCCAATGTGGCCAATGGGAAGGCATGTTGCCAGAGATTCATTCTGCAAGGCAGACCATACGCTTTTAGGAATGCTGCAGTTATTTTTTAAAATTATAATTGAGTCATGTGACCCCAAAATTTGAAACAATGTGGACTAAAGTCAACTTCTGAGGCCTGTCCAGGATTAGGAGCCCTGAAGCTTAAGCTTCATTAGTTTCATAGCCGACCCACCCCTGCCCTGATCCTCTGGGATGAGGAAAGGCTGCAATCTTGCACAGTCTCCATGTTGGGCAGCTTTGCCATTGTCTGCTGTGTGCCAGGAGCCCCAATCCACCCCTTGCTCTGTGTCTCTGGGTTCCTGCCTGCCTGGCAACATTAAAAAAGTGCTGAGCGCAGAAGCGATTTCACAGCCAGCTTTTGCCAAGGCTTTAGGCAATCTCTCTTCCTCCCTCGTCTCAGGTGCAAGTTCCCATGAAGACTCAGAAGGACAAGATTGTTCCTTCCATGCAGGCACAGCTAGAGTACTGCATTTCAAGGTGCCTGGCCTTGAGGTAGCTAAAGGATGACATGAGGCCTGTACTGGCTGGCAGAGATGCCCCAGGGAATTTCTGTTGCTTGCATAACACGCAAGAGGGCAAAATGGGGAATCTATTCTGGCTGAGCTCTCTCTCTTTTGGCCCCACCGTGGCATAGAACCAGGTGGGCAATCTGTGCTCCAGGATCCCGTGGAACCCTAGATCTAATTTCATGTGGGTGGCAGGGAGAGGGGGAAAAAAAGTTAAGGTCACTCATCGCCATAACACGCCCCCCCTCCAGAGAGACAGGAATGGGCAATAGGGGTGTGTGGAGTGGCATGTGCAAGATTATTACAGATTGAATGCAACCCTTCCAGGGGTGGGGAGGAGGAGGTTGCTTACCCCTGCCATGGAGCATTGCCAGGTCCCAGGAATGCCAGGGAATGGAATGCATCAACCAGCCCATGTGAAGTAATAACGATAGTGCCTCTGAACATGTCCAGAGAGCATCAACGACTATCCATGGCCTATTCCTCTCTCGATTCACATGGGAAGAGGGGTAGGGCTTTCAAGGAGCACTTTAAAATGCAGCTAATCTGTTTTTTGTTGTTCTGGAGTAAGGCTGAATCAGAGCAAATGTCAAAACTGACGTTTTGCTCTGATTCAGCAGTAAAGATCCGGGGTTTAGCTATATGTACCTTTCCTCCATGCTTTCCAGGCACACCCTACAGTTAAAAGCTCTATGCCGGAGCACTCTTTTCATTTTTGACCAGAGAAGTGTTGGGTGTTTCAGATGCTTTCCTTATACTGTAGTTGCTTAGCAACTGCTGGCTGTGTTCCCACAACCACCACACTAGGTGAGCCCAGAATTCACCAGTTTGCCTGGTTAGGGTGAAAAGAGAAGTGCATATCAAAAAGACGACAACAAAGGGGGCACAGACTTACATAATTTTTTTCAAATGCTGGTTTATATGAAATCTTATTAAATTTGTAATAGAAATAACATTTTATCAGAGTAACGCAGTGACCAGATGCCCTGTGTGCCTCCTCAGCAGCATTCAAAAATTGCATTTTGCACCTGGCTATCGGCCACTTGTGACCAAGTGAAGATGCCCGGCTGCCAGGATGGCACCTGATGTCTCCACCATCTGGAGGCGCATGCCTGGGGATCCCTGGATCTTGACTGTTTTGAAACACTAGCAACGCACCATGTAGAATTCTCCCCATTATATTTTATCTTCACAATCAGAATGAATTTCAGGAACCAAGAAGTTATATTGAAAAATACATTTGGCCCCAAAATGGCAACTAGCCATTCCACTTTAGCAGCTGTAACCCTGGTTTAAGGAGCCATTTGGCACCTAGCTTATATATCTGAGTTTCTAACACTGTTTGCTGTCAGCAGATATCTGCACTGCATTTGAAGTTGTTTTTATATATGAGATTGCTTATAATTGTTTGTTTGATCTGTGAAATCGCTTCGAGGTATTTTGCGTAAAGTGCAATCAACCAAATAAATAAAAACAGCTGATGGGGAATTTCCAAAAAATGCTCTTGTTCTCCCTTCTTAATGGTCCTTTATCTTTAAAACGGTGTCGAATACAGGGCCTTTCCTTTACAATGGGTTTGTGGTTGGGGGGAGAGGTCGGAATACTGCCATAAAGGGGTTCAATCCCCACTCAGTCATAAAACTCACTGTATGATCTTGGGCCAGTCACTGCCACTCAACCTAACCTACCTCACAAGGTTGTTGTGAGGATCAAAATGGAGAGCAGGGAAGACATGCCACCTTGAACTCCTTTGAGGAAGTGTGGTCTATGAAAAGTGTTACATAGGATTTCATAGCCCCCACCTCATGAATTACAGTCCTCTGAGGGTGTTGAGAGATCCCTAAAACCTGACACCCTCACAGAACTAATCTTTCTCAGGGCTAGCTATAGGGCGAGAGTAGCTCTTAAAGCCAGATTAGGCCTTTGCTGCCCTGCCGAAACCACCGAAATGGCTCCAGGCAGGGACGGCTAATGAAGGCCTGTGGCTGGAGTAAGCATTTGCCACCAAAATTATGCGCGCCTTTGATCATGGCAACACTTTCCACGCAGTTATTCCCAGCACTAATAACTGGTGTGTCGAGTGGCCAGCTTAACGCTTAATAAACTCCACCAGCACAGAATCCCTTTTAATAACCATGCTCTATGACATAATTGTGTGCATGAGGCCTAGGGGCAATGTGCCATCATGGCATTATTTTGTCTGAGCAGGCAAGTATATACATACACCTGAGTTCCCTTTTCCTCATGTTTAAAGCACTATCCGTCATAACTTTTCCCCAAAGCATCCCGGGAACTGTAGCCTGTGAAGGGTGCTATTAGGAGGCCCCTATTCCCCTCACAGAGCTACAATTCCCAGAATTCCCTAGGAAGACGAACTGTTAAACCACTGTTTAAATTGGTATGAAACTGCTTTGACTGTACAGTGCAGACAGGGGCTTCTGTGTTTTGGTCCCTGGCTTTTCATGCTGTCAGGCTGCAGAGCAGAGCAGGAGTTTTTCCATTGTTTCTCCTGAGAGATCAGCTGCCATGAGAAGAACTGTAACCTTAAGAGCTGGCACCTGCACTTGCTGTTTTTCTCGCTCCCTCCCTATCCCTTTTTCTTTGGGTGTCACGTATTTCAGACTATAAACCTGAGGGAATAAGGATCTCCCACAACTCCTCAAGCTAGAGGAGATGTAAGCTCCAGTTTCAGGAAGCGAAACTCCAACCTCCCCCCCTTTATTCACTGGCTTGGTCTTCCTGATGTTGCTTCAAAGCTGTGTCAAGTGCATTGTGAGAAGTAATAAGACAGACAAGGACACATGGTATGTACATATTTTTAATTGGCTCACTTGGGAAGAGCCATAGCAACTGATGCAGAAGAGGAGGGAACACCTGAGAATGGAGCTTTGACAAAGCCATAGTTGATCTCCCATCCTTCTACAACTGCTGTATATCGCCTTTCATGTAAAAAGAATCCTGCACTCCAGGAAGTGGGGATGAGGAGCTGCTGAGCTCCAGGTGGTATTGGGACTACAACTCCCATCAGCTCCAGCAAGCATGGTGGCTGCTCAGGGATGATGGGAGTTGTAGTCTAGCAACATCTGGAAGGGCACATGTTCCACCTCCCTGACCTAAGGCCCACAAGGACATAGCTCCTTGGCTTGTGCATGGCCTTAAGGAATTCCCCACCCACTTGCAAATTTCCAGGCCTGGCACCGTAATACATTGTGCTGCGGTTTGTACAGTGGTTTTTGTAAAAGCTTTGGAAACAGAGGTTCATGGTGAGGGGACAGCAAACAAAGAAAACGGCTTCTATAATTCTTATTACAGTCGTACCTTGAATCCCGAAAGCCTTGCAAGTCAAACATTTTGGCTCCTGAACACCACAAACACAGAAGTGACTATTTTCAGAACCCAAATGTCCAACGGGGCTTCCAATTGGCTGCAGGAGCTTTCTGCAGCCAATCAGAAGCTGCGCTTTGGTTTCCGAATGTTTTGGAAGTTGAACAGACTTCCGGAATGGATTCCATTCGACTTCCAAGGTATGACTGTAGTGGGTTTAAGGAATTGGAGGCATGAAGGATAAGAAGAGACTGGGTGATGAAGGGCCTGTTCAAGCAAGCACAAGGAGGATTAGGACTCTCAAAAATATTGGAAAAAGGTGCAGAAGTTATTTTTGTTCCAACAGGGCGATCCCTATAAGACGACTGGACTTTGTGGTTTTATTTATCCAGGGTAGTATTTAGACCCTGCTTCTCAGGGTGGGGAAAAGCCTTCATGAAATAGCTTCCAATATAGTTGAGATTAGGCTTTTTTTTAAAACAACAAAAATACAACAACAAAAACCCCAAAACTCTTCCAGCCCTGTGGCTAAAGATTTCAGCACACAAAAACAAATATGTTAGGGATGTTTAGGAATTTTGGGCCTATGTGGGGTGGTGGTCCTGATTGAGAGCAAAATATATATTTGGACAGTATCAGCTCTGAGATTCCCTGAAGGAGCTTCCCAAGGCAAGGTCGGGTTATGCCATGATCGGGAATGTGGCATCAGTGGCAACTCCACAGTTGTTGTCTTTCATAGACATGAGGATGTAGCCATCATTTCCCCAGTAGGTGGACCAGGAGTTCTTCACAAGCCAGTAGAGTTCGCCTTGGAGGACACCGTAACCTACAGCTAGGACCGCATGATCCAGCTGGCCTCGTTTGTTTCCTAAAAATGGATTAAAAATAAAATAAAAGAATCAAGCTTTGTAACAAGTGGGATAATGGAAAAGAGCACAGGAGCATGGCTGCCACCCAAATGTACTGCTGAAGATTGAGAGTTCAGTTCCTCATGTGCAATGGCCTCCTGCAGAAAAGGGAGATCATTTTCCTCTCACCATATTAGAACTCAGGATTACAGACCCTAAGAGTGGGACCAGGAAGAGAGAAAGCTACTTACTGGGTTACCTTGAGTGACCCATTTGCATTCTTCCTCATCCCAAATACCATTTGCAAAATGGGATTGTGATAATGACCTGCCTCCTAGGTTGGGTCGGGACGATGAATGAGATATGCAAAGGTCTTGGCAGTGCTTGCCAAAAGGCGTAATTATAACCAGCTGATGATTTGCAGTAACAACCATTGCGCACACTTTCTGTAAGCGATGATTATCATCAGCCAGGCTGCCATGTGACACCATCCTCTACCTCAGAGGTAAAGAGGCTATTGACTTGCCAACACTGCTAGACTACAACGTCAGTCACCCTCAACCACTGGCCCTGTTGGCTGCAGCTGATGTGCATTGCTGGACCTCAACTCCCCTTTGAAAGCAGCAGGGTGCAGAACTTTCCCACAAGTAGATCTCTTAGTGAGTGGGTAGGCACCCGAAACTTTTAGATCTATGTGGGTGGTGCTCCAGCTTGCCACAGCAATCAAGAGGACAGGAGATCCCTGCCAAGGCCTATCTAGTTTAGCATCCTGTTTTCAAAGTGACCATCCAGATAGCCACGGCCTCGCTCTGATTTGCATAGGGCTGATGTCTGTGCAGATAGCACAGAGGATGTTGCAGTGGAAATCAGCATCTATGTATTTATTTACTGCCTTGCATTTCTTCCATTATAGAACCCAAGATGTCTTACGTGCGGTACCCAGGTGACCACCCATATCCAAGCACTGACCAGACCTAGACCTGGGACATTTGTTTCAGTAGCCTCACATGCCTTCAGACCATAACCTGGGGAGGTATTAGCTTCCAATTTCACCATACTAAGCATGGAGGAGTTTACCGTATCGCAAATAGCCATGTGGGATGATGTGCAGGTTATGCCAAGTGCTCTTGAGATGCATCGCAGGAAGTGCAACTTTATTTACAGCGGGTAGTGGGGATCCTTGAGCCCAGGGGACAAATGCAGCCCTCTGGGCCTCTCTTTTTGGCTCGGGGGGGGGGCTCCCCCTAGGCCACAGCCTACCCCACACCAAGCCACACTCCTCACCAGCTCTGCTCCACTTCCTCCTTGAGGGTGTAACTTTGACAAGGACTCGTTTGCCAGGATGGAGAGGTGTAGTTCAGGTGGGAATATAGCCTACTGCATAAGGGTAGGATTCACACCCATTGCTCTACCCTGTTTTGCCTCTGGCTTTGTTCACCCCTAGCCTACAGCCCCTGGAAGATTACCCACAAGCAAAAGAAAATGTGGCCCGCAGGCTAGAAGAGATTCCCCGCCCTAATTTACAGTTTTCTGCCACAATCTCATAGGCTGGAACTCACCACACTTGGGCTCGTAGTAGACACCGTTGGAATAGAAGGAAAAGCTTCGGTGGGAGGCGTCGATGCTGACAGACACGGGGCCATGCTTGTAGATGGCAGCTTTCAGAGCAGTACGGTTCCCGGAGGTGACATTGACGTAGCCTTTGAGTTTGCCTACAAGCTGAGTGTCGTTGCTATGGCAGTAGCCATTCTGAAAGAGAGAAGAATCACCCAGGTGGGGATGAAACCCCAAAAGAAAACCCCAAGATTTCACTCATCGTTTCATTAACTACCATTGTTGTCCAGGAGTTTCTAAAAGCTTTCTGAAGACATTTCTTTCTCCGTGTGCAGTCTGGAGTCTTCACTGATCTGCCCCTCTAGTCTGGGCTAGATCAGTTTAGCTGGAGGGCTGGGGACACTGCTGCTGGGCAACCAGTTCACAGCACATTGTGCAAACCACAGTCTTCTATGCCCATGCATATCTCCGCCTTACCTCATTTGCCTGCCACCCTATGCACAGTCAAGACTGGCATACATATGATGTACATAGTGATACTGCACATAAAAATGCTATCGTGCTCAAGAAACACATTTGTGTGGAGTGCTGGAGTTTCCACCTCCTGGCGAAGTCTTCAGATGCCAGTGTGCCTGCCGGACACATGCTCTCCAATGCACAGCATCAGTATAGATGCCCACCCCTCTTTCACATGAACGTGCAGCCAAGGATGGAGTCAGTGGGCATAATCTCACCCTGTGAGATTGGCAGACTTTCCTTCTCAAGATTCTTGGATATTCACATTCAAAGCACTATGACGCCACTTGAAACAGTCACAGCTTCCACCAAAGAATCCTGGGAGCTGTTGTGTAATAAATGGCTTATTAGTAAACTAATTCTGGTTTGACTTCTCTCACCTGGCCTTTGTATGGGCCGTAGGACTCTGTGCTGGCAATGCCGCCGTGCTTCAGGACCCACTCGAACGCCTGAAACTCCTCGCCACCGTCACAGGCATAGTTCCCAAAGCCCCAAGAGCAGTCAATGAGGATTTGCTGAGACAGAGGGATGAGCTGCCCAGTCTGGGGAAACAGGAGAGAAGCAAAATGTCAGTCTTGGTTGAGAGGAAACTGTTACAGTGGTACCTTGGATTTTCGGACGTAATCTATTCTGGAAGACCGTTCAAGTTCCGAAACGTCCAAAAACTGAGGCACAAAGGGCAGTCTGCAAATTTAACAGAGAAAATTGAGAATACACTCAGTGGAAGCCACTCGACTTCTGAGGCACGTTAAAAAACGGAAGTGTTTATGGCATTCAAGTTCTGAAATGTTTGTCAATAGAGACGTTCAAAACCAGGTACCACTGTACCTGCTTAGCCACGCAGTGCTAAACTGTAAATGTCAGGATAGCACACATGGAACATTCCCTTTAGAAAAGAAGCATTAATAGCATATTTTACTGCTGAAGCAAAGTTACATTCATAATGTGGAAAATAGGGCCGTTTCTTTGCTGAAGCTGAGCAGCTTTGTCACTGGCCTGTATCTGGATTGGAGACCACTAACCTGGGGTGTTGGAAAATTCCAAAGGAATTTGACCCATGTTCAGAATGAAAATCAATCCAGAAAAAATTATTGGCATTCACTGTTGGTGCTTTCAGTCCACAAATGATTATGCATCAATTAAGCTTCCTCCCCCCCCCCACCGCCAAAAAGACCCCTTGCATTGTGTTTCCTTAGCAGTGAAAAAAACAGAGTGGAAGAATGAAATGACAGTGTAATTTATATAGCCAACTTTGCAATTTTGCCACAGTGGACAGTGAGGTGAAGTTGTGGTGAAAGATGAACTGCGGCGGAATGGAAGCAGAGCTGCATGCAATAGCTACAATGTGGAATGGAAAATGATGCCTTTTTGTATCCCTGCTCTGTGCTCCCCCTACTGAATAGAAGTAGGAAATTAAATGTACTAAATGAAATATTAAAACAGACGTTGCCACTGCTTACCAGGAGGGAGGTGGTGGGGAGCTCAGTGCAGTGTAAGTGCACCAGCAGAATCACAGCATTATTTCCATCAGCATGCCTGTGCACCGCACCAACCTCCCCATCATGTCTCCTGGTAAGCAGAAATGACACACCTGCTGGGTAGCTCTCCCTGTGGAACGTCCTCCCTTCAGATGTCAAGGAGATGAAGAACTACACAACTTTTAGGAGACATCTGAAGGCAGCCCTGTATCGGGAAGTTTTTAGCCACCCAGAGTGGCTGGGGAAAATAATAGAATAAATACTTTTCTCAGGAATGTGAACAGCTTGGACCTGTGTAGCATCCATTCGCTGAGTTCCCCAACACCTTCCAAATTAGTTGAAAAGAAATTCCCTGGTAAGACATAGGCGACCTCTTACCTTGAGGAAGAGAGCCCCTTCGAGGGCTCCAGTGCTGGAGAAACTCCAGCAGGAGCCACACACAGCTTGGTCCTTAACTGGAGTCACTGCACCTGGAAGGGACAAGCAGAAAAGAGTTGAGATCCACCTGCACAACCATTTCTGTTGCCATCAAACTACTGCAACATCACTCCTTTTGGATGTGGAGCAGCAGAGGTGTGTAACTTCAAGGATGCGCCATTCGAGAGTTAATTCTGTTTTCATTTTTAATTAAAACCAACTGGGGGACAGGGAGGGGCCACATTTGAGTGGAGCAGTAGTGCTGGGGAAATTTCTGCTTGCCCCATGCCTAGAAAGTACAGATCAAAGAGGTTTCCCACTTGTCCATTCATTCTAGGCATGAGTTGGAATGGTTCTGCCTTTGCGCTGTCTCCCAGGAAAACCCACTCTTTGATGCTAAATCGGAGCAAACATCAGTCCAAAGAAAACCCTACTGAGGTTTGCTCCAATTCAGCATTACAGAGCAGGTTTTCCTGGGAGAAAGCAAAAAGTGTGGATGAGCCCTTAGGGCAAACAGAGGAATACCTGTATGTATATTGGAATATCTGCATTTGGCTGGGAGTGGACTAATGCCCTTTTCTCCAAGTACCACTGCTCCAGTCGAGTTTCAGAGTCTCCACAGCTGCTTTTCAGGCAAAAATAAAAAACATCAGGAGATTCTATTGCTCTCCTCTGCATTTCCCAAGGCTTAGGACCACAATTGCTTACAACAATTGGCGCCTATAGCTCAGAGATATAGCATCCGCCTTGCATGCAGACAGTCCCAGGTTCAGTCCCCAGCATCTCCAGGTAGGGCTGGGAGAGAGGCCAGCCTGAAATCCTAAAAAGCTGCTGCCAGTCAGTGTAGACAGTATTGAACTTGATGGACCAATGGCACAACTCAGTATAATCCCCTTCTTATTTGTTCCTTGCCTACACAGGATTGCCTTCCAACACCACTCACCGTAAAGCCGCCAGTCCAAGCTCTCTGGCAGGATTAGGCCCACGTACATCTCCTCAGGGAAAGGCAGCCCATTGTTTGGCGCTGTGGTCTTGAGCTTGCCTCTCATCACAGCTATCTCATCCTGGGTGAGGTCCGCCAAGTGGTTCAGCGCCAGCTTGTAGGAGAGGTTGGCCCGGTTCTTGGAATGGACAAACCTGGGGGGGGGCGGGGCAGAAAGAATGGGAAAGCTGGAGGAGAAAGGGCTGGGCTGGGCAGGGGGCGGCTCAGGCTTGTTGTCGTCCTCCCCTAACCCTCTTGGGGTTAAAGGTTCCTTGAACACTAACACACGGTTCTTGGAAGTACAGGGATAAAGCCAAAGTAGAAATTTGGTATGGCCAAATTCGCCTCACAGAGCTATAGTTCTCAGAGTGGTTTAACAGTCAGTCCCTCTTCCCAGGGAATTCTGGGAATTGCAGCCCCACGAGGGGAACAGGGGTCTCCTAACAAATCTCAGCAACATATTACCCTTCCAAGGATTCTTTGGGGGAAGCTCATGACTCTTTAAAGTGGCATAGCACTGTTTTCAACGTCCAGGGCACATATCAAGTCTTTTACAATGTTCCAGGCTTTCGACAGCAGATGAGAATTTTTTTAGTGTGGTGTTTTCATACTTGGTTTAGGCTGCTTTTTATTCTGCTGTTTTCATCAACACAGTTTCAGTACGTTTCTGTTACAATGATGTGCTTTGTCCCCGGTTGTAAATCGTCCTGATAAACTGGCACCGAAGGGAAGTATATAAATGTATTAAACAAAAGCTGCTTCAGAGCACAGTGCCAAAGCCTAGGTCAAAATGCAGGGAAGCAACTGAGCAGAGGGGCCCCAGCCTCGAGGAAGAGCCCCAAATGATCTGGGTCTTGATTTCAGCAAAGCTTAAGCCCCAAAACATGTGTTAAGTGGCAGGGCTCAGCACAGGCTGGGATACTGGGATTTAAAATGAATTTTATTATATTGAACAGATTTAAAAACAACAAGGTAGCCTCAGACAAGCGTAGCTACAGTCACCTCAATATTATCATCAAAAAGCCAAGTGTGCCTCCATGCATATGCAAGAGTACACACTTCCCCTTGAGGAACGGCTGTTGCTCATTGGTAGAAAATCTGCTTTGTGTGCAGAAGGTCCCAGGTCCAATTGTCAGTGTCTTCAGGTAAGGGTGAAAATATTCTCTGCCTGAAACCCCAGAGAGCTGCTGACAGTCAGTGCTGACAATACTCAGTTAGATGGACCAATGGTCTGACTCAGCTCAAGGAAGTTTCCCATGTTCCTATTGGCTCTCTAACCCACTGGTCTTCAACTGGCAAGTCAGCAACCACTGCTGCCAGTCAGTGTTGACAGCAATGGTGTGAGCACTGGTGTGACTTGGTATAGAGCATCTCCCTATGTTCCTTCCCCTCACCTCCAGGAACCAGAGCCAGATCTAAATATATTGGCGCAAGATTTCAGATCCCATGCTTTGACTCTGACAGCACAGCCACCACCTGTTTCATAATTACTCCTTTTTATAATATACTCCATCAGTAAAGGTGAGATGGGATGACAGCGCTTCTCCATTAGCTCTGCTTGAAAAGCCACCAATATCTAGCTCCTCCTCTTCAAATATTTCAGTCCTAGGTAAGGTAAGGGGACCTCTGAACATTAGGTCCAGTCGTGGCCGACTCTGGGGTTGTGGTGCTCATCTCACTTTATTGGCCAAGGGAGCCGGTGTACAGCTTCCGGGTCATGTGGCCAGCATGACTAAGCCGCTTCTGGCGAACCAGAGCAGCACACGGAAACGCCATTTACCTTCCTGCAGGAGCGGTACCTATTTATCTACTTGCACTTTGACGTGCTTTCGAACTGCCGACCTTCTGATTGGCAAGCCCTAGGCTCTGTGGTTTAACCCACAGCGCCACCCCCGTCCCTCTATCCTAGGTAGTCATTATCAAAATAATGCAACTACCTCCTAAGATTGCTTCCCCCCTCTCCTCTCCCAGCCCCTTTTCCCTTTTGTGCTGTGCCTTTTAGATTGTAAACCTGAGGTCAGGGACTATCTTCTTGTGGCTCCCAGAGCCCTTTTTTTTGGCTGAAGGACAGGATGAAAAAAAAATTCAAATACAACCAATGACCTCATGTTGTGGGTGAAGGTGTGCTTCCTGTGTTCCATCTCCCGTTCATCGTCGTAGGTCTTTCCAAACCGTTTTCTGTATTGGTGGAACACTTGATGGGCTCGGTCCTCTTCTCCCCCCACAAAATCTGCCATGGGGTTTGCCATGATGTGATGCTCTGAGGAGTCGCCGGGCAGTTCATCGCATAGTTTTGTTTCTAGGGAGAAAACAACCCATGCAGATTTATTTATTTATTTCCTAATAAGTATACACTGCTTGATTGTAAAGAAATAAATAAAATCCTCAAAGCAGAATACACAAAGAGAATACAATGATAAAATTATAAAGAGTTAAAAACAACTATTTAGAACATTCAAAAAATAAAATAAGCAGGGATTTCAACTAAAGCATCCATGGCAGGTGGCCACCCAGCCTGTGCTGAAAAACCTCCATTGAAGGGGAGTCCACAACCCCACAAGGAAGACTGTTCCACTGCTGAACAGCTCTTACTGTCAGAAAGATGTTCCTGGTGTTTAGTAAGAACCTCCCTTCTTGTAACCTGAAGCCACTGGCTTCCTACCCTCCAGATCAGGAGAAAAAAAGCTTGCTCCATCTTCCATGTGATAGCCCTTGAGATATTTGAAGATGGCCATTGTTATCTCCCCTCAATCTCCTCTGTTCTAGGCTAAACATACCCAACTCCCTCAGCCATTCCACATAAGGCTTGGTTTCCAGACCCTTGATCATCTTGGTTGCCCTCCTCTGCACACGTTCCAACTTGTCAATGTCCTTCTTAAATTGTGGCGCTCAAACAGATCAATCAGTTATTGTCCCATCTATTCTCCTAACAGACAAGCACGTAGAAGGTCTGACTATGGAGAGGCCGATTTAGCTGACACATGGAAACAGAGGTCCAGTTGAGGAACGTCAAGCCTGGGGACTGATTGGAGCTCCTGGAGCTTTTCTGATTGTTCCTCGGGACTCTGCCCAGGCCATGCCCCCAGGCCAAACCCTTCACTGGCCCTGCTTATACCTCTTGTTATACCTCTTGCTTGCCTGGATTGGGAGTGGTGTGTGTCTGGCCACATCTACCACTTGTTATGCAGCCCCAGGAAGCCAGCCCACATGAGAACGGGGCCCTCAGGTTGACAAAGGTATCCCACTCTTGCATTAAAACCAAGGGTAGCCAATGTGGTGACTTCTAATCGTCTCTGGACTCCCAGTCCCATCAGCATGGCCAGCGGTCAGTGTGAGTTGTAGTCCAACAGCATCCCAAACACACGACATTGGCTCCTGCAGCACCAACCATAGTTTAAGATGAACTATGGTTTCCTGTGAATGAGCAGTGAGCTGCTGCACAGTAAAAGTTCCCACGATGCTCCTCCTGCACAGCAACCTGATTGAGCCAGAATCTGGCTTGTTGTGTTATACAAACCCAGGTGCATGGTTTGTTTTCCCCCAAATAAACCACATGTGGTAAGCCATAAACACACCTTGGCTCCCACTTGTGGTTTGTCTGGAGAGAAACGAACCAGCCCAAATTTGAATGATGCAACGGGCCATATTCTGGCTTGTCTCATCAGCAGGAGCAGTGGCAGGATGGGGGTTTAAAACTACGCTTTTAATGTGTTCTGCAAAACCAGCTCAGAATATTCCAACTGGACCAGGAAGGTTCAGCAAAGAAATAAGCTCAACACGAAGGTGAAGAAATCACAGTAGTTTACGCTTTTCAGGGAAGAATAGGGTGGGTGTCTGCTAGGGAGGATATGGGACAGAATATCTTGTCTTAAGGACTAGATACACACACACACACACCACAACGTTCTGCCAGATCTTGTGCTACAGAACTATTTCATACTTTGTTGCCCTTGTGTTTGTTGTGGTTTGGTTCGCATTCCACAAAGTGCTCCAACCAGTTAGATCACATCCGCACCGTACAATTAAAGAACACATTTAGAACATGTTTAAAGCACATGACTTTCTCCAAAGAATCCCGGGAGCTATAGTTTGCTAAGAGTGCTTGGAACAGCAGCTCTGTGAGGGGTGCACTTTGTGGAATGCCAACCAAGCCAGAGAAAACACAAGAGAGAAGCTGCAAAGCAGAAATGAACAGGGAACCTGCAGCCCTCCATGTGCCATTTGACTACAACTCCCACCTTCCCTGACAATTGGGCCATGCTGGCTGGGGCTGATGGGAGATGGAGTCCAACAACAGGCAAAGAGCCCCGGGATTCCTCACCCCTGCAGTGCAGAGGCTAACATGTCAAACTCAGGCAGAAGATCCATTGCAAAGATGTGGACCTGCTTGAGGGCACACGTGGACTAGCCCGCCTTACAAAGTTGTTGAGCAAGATCAACCCAGATAAGTTGTTTTGCCGCTGTGAGCGAGATCACCCTGAGCTACTTGGAGGAAGGGTGCGGAAGGATAATCTCGTACTCACCATTCGGCTTCAGGTCGAAGACGGAAGCTGGGAAGCTGTTGGAGAAGTCGGTGTAATCTATTTCATACTTGTCGTAGTGGGACCCCAGCAAAGTGTTGAAACCCTTCATCTCGTAGTGCACAGGCGACACACCGCAGCTGCTGTTGGTGACCCACATGGTGTAGATATTCTTCTTCTTGCCCCCGTAAGAGATGTTCTGCCACACGGTGCAGTATTTGCCTTTGTAGTATTCTTCCCTTATGGGCTGGGGAGGAGCAATGGAAAGGGCAGGCATGAAAAGGGCTGTAATCCAATGCGAGTCCTACCAATTCATAAACTTAAGTTAGCCCTATCCATCAATTCCAATGGGTCTACTCTGAGTGGGACACACACGGCAAACAACCCATTGACTTTAATGGGGATTATTCTTTTTCGTATGTCCACTCGGAGCAGAACATAGCTGGATGCAACCCGAGGTCATCATTCTGGTCTATCTAGCTCTCTTATGTCTCCTCCAAAGGTGACCAATATGGTGCCCTCCATATATTGTTGGACTACAATTCTCATTGGGACCACCAGCTCTGGCCTGGGATGACAGGAGTTATAGTCCCAAAAGCTAGTTTGGTTCCCCCTGCTCTAGTCTCCCATAGCCTCCAAATAAATAGCCTACCAATTAAGCTGGACAGGTTGCCAGCGTCCACTGTGTAATACTGGAGTTCACTTGCAAGCTGCATCTATTGAATGATGCTTGCTTGCTTGCTTGCTTGCAGCATTTTTACCCCACTTTTCAGCCAAAAAAGGCCCCCAGAGTGGCTTGGGGCCAGATGGTTGCAGTAGCCAGGCAACAGCAGGAGGGCATCACATGGACTCCTCTTGGTGTAGAGCAAGCATAGGCAAACCCGGCCCTCCAGATGTTTTGGGACTACAACTCCCATCATCCCTGACTACTGGTCCTGTTGGCTAGGGATGATGGGAGATGTAGTCCCAAAACATCTGGAGGGCCGAGTTCGCCTATGCCTGGCCTAGAGCTCCCCATCTCCCTCCCTGTTTTTTAAGTCTTCCAACTAAAGCAAAGTCACACATGCACACACACGGACGCACAGACACAAACACACACACACTGACTTCACTATTCAGGGCAGCAGCTTGGCAAAAGTCAAGTTACAGCTTGTCATCAAACACATCTTCCTTGCAACGAGTGCCACTTTTAACAGCCACCATGGAACAACTTTTCACGATTATCAAGGAACTGCATCTGGGCGAAGCCTATTTTGCATTCGTCCTGGAAGCTTGGCACATGCCAGAGCAGCTTATGGCAAGTGGCTGAATCACTGAGCCAAGCTTCCTGAGGACCTGCCACCCTCTTTCGACAGGAGCAGCTCTCTTGAGCCCTGTCAGAAAGGGAAGGGGCTCAAATGTCAAGTGACATCTGAAGCTGGCGGGTCTCCCTGCAAGCACAGTAGCCTCTGAAGCAGATGTAGACAGGTAGGCTACAAGAGGCTGATGAACTGGGGAGGAGCTACAGCTCAGTGGCAGAGCACCTGCCTTGCATGCAGAAGGTCCTGGGTTCAATCCCTGGCATCTCCACTTAATAAGGAATCAAGTGGCAAATTTTTGAATGGGCCAAAGGACAAGGAGTCCGATGCTGATATAAGGCAGAGTACATAGCAGAAACTACTAGGTTTGAATCCCAGGCAGGCCTGGGAAGGTCCCCCTCCTAGAACCCTGGGGAGCCGTGGCCAGTTGGTGTAGGCAATACTGATCCGGATTAACCTTGGGTCTAAAAAGGCAGCTTCCTATGCACCTAATTCCTACGCCGTGGGAGACTGGGCTTGGAAGAGACTTTGAGGAAAGGACCATAGCTCTGTGGCAGAGCTCTATCAAAGCCTCTCCTAATCTAGCACCCTCCTTAACACTTTGGACTACAAGTCTCAGCTGCTTGCAACTAGCCCTATGATCTCCACGTATGTTGCACCTTCCAATGTGTGCTGGAAAGAAGAGCGCTTCCTGCTGCAAGGCCTACGTCCACCTGGCCTAGGGGGCGAGGCTCACACTCGCCCTGAAAACAGCTAAAAGACTCCTAAAAAGCTCAACAACTTTCACCAAGAAGAATATGGCAACCCTAGTTTTACAATGTTTTAAACGGTTCTAATTTTGCTTCCTCTGTTTTGTTTTTGTCTGGTGGGGGTTGGGGTTGGTTAAATGTTTAGTTGGGGTTGGTGGTTATTTTAATTTGGGTGTAACTATAAACTGTTATTATTGGTTTCTATTGATTTATTGGTTTGTTTGTTGCCTGTATAGGATATGTTTGATGTCTTGTTGTGTTTTTATATATGCTGTAAGCCGCACAGAGTGGCTGCGGAAACCCAGTCAGATGAGTGGGATATAAATAAAATAATTATTATTAATGTTATTACCAATGAGCAACCTGAAAGGTATGTCGTGTTTATTGACAGGCAACTAAGGCTAAGCACCCAGCAGGCAAAGGTGACAGAATCAGTCCATAGCAGGTGTCCCAGATCCAAGTGGGGAAGGGTCTTAGCTCAGACTGCTTTGCCTGCCAAAGGACCCAGGTTCAATCCTCAGCATCTCTGAGGTTGAAATCCTGGAGATCCACTGCCAATCAGTGCAGACAAAGGTAAAGGTAAAGGACCCCTGGATGGTTGAGTCCAGTCAAAGACGATTATAGGGTGTGGAGCTCATCTTGTTTCAGGTCGAGGGAGCCGGCGTTTGTCCACAGACAGCTTTTCAGGTCATGTGGCCAGCATGACAAAACTGCTTCTGGTGCAACGGGACACTGTGACAAGTGCCAGAGCGCATGGAAACGCTGTTTACCTTCCCTTCGCAGTGGTACTTATTTATCTACTTGAACTGGTGTGCTTTCGAACTGCTAGTTGGCAGGAGCTGGGACTGAGCAACGGGAGCTCATACCACTGCACGGATTCGAACTGCCGACCTTCCGATCGGCAAGCCCAAGAGGCTCAGTGCTTTAGTGCAGACAATACCAAGCAGGGTCGACCACAAGGGGAGGATATATTATAAGGCCACCTGCTCTTCAGTTCAGCCCTAAACATTTGACTGCTGAGTTCTGCTTGCTCACCTTGAAGCCTTTAAAGCTGGGAAAGACGCCTTGCGGTTTCACAGGTCCATCTTTGGTGCCGTTCAGCTGGAAGCACTTCTCGGCATTCACGACGTCCTCCGTGGTTTGCGGGGTGAGCTTAAACATGGTGCCGTAGGGCTTCGTGCTCCCAAGCTGCAAGGTCACCACTTGGCCTGCAGCAGAAGCAAGGGGAGAAACCGGCAACAGCCATAAAGGAGAGGAAAGACAAGTAGGCAGTAAAAGCTCATCCTTGTGCAGGCAGATGGCCCCTGTAGACATGTGCTAATAATCAGAGATTTAGCAAGCAAGCCCACCCCGCTCACCAAAGTACACAGGCCAGAAAGGGGCAGGGGAGGGGTTGGAAGGCACTAAAGGGGTGGGGGTGTCTGACAGTGCCAAGGTCCCACATGCATTTTAACCCTGTCTTTCTACTGTGGTTGAAAGCCCTCTTTTATTGTTGCTCCACACACACATTTTAAAGCAGACTGCCCTGAAAGAATCATGGGAACTGCAGTTTACCCTTCACAAAGCAATGATTCCCAGCACCCTTAGCAAACTACAGCTCCCAGGATTCTTTTTTGGAGGGGGGGGGGACAGATGCTTTAAATGTATGGTGTATACACAGCCTGTGTTGCTTTTTATTGTTGCAAATCTCTTTGAAGGTTCTTGAAAGAGCCAATAAGAAGATCAGGAATGTTTTAGGAATGAGTCAAAATATTTGGAAGCGCAAGCATGTGGCGTGGGCCAATCTGAATGAGGAAGATCACAGGAGTATCCTGTGCTCACAATTCAGTACGAGTTGTACAGGCTACAGCTGCCCACTGACTGCATGCTAATTTTTTTTTTTTTAGCTTAGCTTTCAATCAAATCAAATGTAAATAAATTCAGAAATGTAAATTAAAGCAAACGTGAATGCATTTGCAGAATGCCAAGAAGCAAATAAGAGGTCTGAGGTCCTGAAGGAAGCAGGAGAGCTTACACTTTAAATAAACATGACCAACTCACTCAAATGAACGACTCTCTTTAATAATAGTAAATAAATTTAATTCAACAGCAAGCAAGCAAAGATTATCTTCGGCTGCAGACACACCTTTTAAATCTCCCCCCCCCCCCATTAACAACTAAATGTTGAGGTGAGCATTCCAACTATTTAATTAATTTAAGGCTTGCAGCCTCAGCATAACCAAAGGCCACTAGGAGAGTGGGAAGATCATTTCCAGTTTAACAACACTGGAGGCTGCTGCTTAAATTCAAAAGGTATCCCTTAAAACAGGGATGGAGACTTTGTGAGCCTCCCCACCCTGCTCTAAGATCGGGGACTTAGAAGGGAAGTGGGGAGGGACTTCAAAAGGAATGGAGAGGAGACTTGCAAAAACCCTTTTGAGAATCTCCCCCCCTCCACTATAAATCCTGGATCTCATTTAGATCTTGCTCCGATCTTTAATCTCTGTGCATTAGCTGCCAGCGATTCTTCAGCCGTGATTCTTGCATCACGGGGAGCTGGGCTAGGTGGCCTTTGGTATCACTTCCGACGCTAAAATCCTGTGATCAAATCCTGCTGCCTACGCTGTGTGGCCCTGTTTATTGTTGGGAGCAGGACTGTGCGGCCAGTGCAGGATTGAACCCTGTTCACTCACTCGTCAGCATGCAACACCAGTGACAATGGTGAAGGACAGGTGGGTTGTGGTTTGGGGAAAATGTCTTCGGGGCAAGACTGACCTGCAGGCCGGAATTTCCCATTCCTGGTGTAGACATCACTGAGCCAAATGGACCAGTGGTCTGACTTGGTGTAAGGGAGTTTCCTATGCATATTGCTACTGTCGTTAAAGAGCTAGAAGGGGGGCCTCCATCGAAGCATCAGCTCCAGGTTTTGCAGGGTCCTTGGACAAGATGCCCCTCACCCCCCATGGCCTCCCTCCTTCCTTGAGTCTACTTCCTCCTCCCTGCCACAATATCAGGCTGCTGCTGCCCTTCCTCCTTATGACTGCTACCAGTTGCTTGCTAGCCAGGCAGAGGGCCAATGAGCCAGCAGGCAGTAGCAGCTGAGAAGGTTGCCTTGGTGAAGAGGATGAGCAGGTCCAGTGCACTCCTTGCTGCGGGGGGGGGGGGGCTTGGCTGACACCCAACCATGTTGTCCCTACTCCATCATCTCATCTTGTTTGGTCTGGGATATCTGCTGGGAACTTTCTCCTCCGCTGCAGAAACCCACTTCTGCCTTGTATTATTACTGCATTTACATCCTACCTTTCCTGCAAGGTGCTCAAGGTGACATCTGCAGCGCCTCCTCTTCTCCATTTCCATCGTATTATTTGGGAACATGAGGTCTCCCATACCAGACCCAAGAGCATTTGGCATCTCCTTCCCACCCCACTGCCCTCTCTACGGCTTCTTACCGTCATAGTACTCGATGCGACTCTTGTTCCCAGTAAGGTTGTACCAGGCTTCAAAGGGCTCTTCGATTTCGGCATAAGGGAGGTTGATGACTCCTACAGGACACAATGAGAGTTTCCAGGTGAGGGACTCAGAGGAAGGACTTTTTGGCTGCCTGCATATAAAGTAACCTCACATGATTACGCTCACATCCACAGGGTATGCTTCAATGTCTCCGTAGTTGTTGCTGTGACAGAGATGGATTTATAGTGGGCAACCAGATCAATGTTCTATGTACCGGTAGCTTGGGATTTTCCCCCTGTATCTGCGGAAGCTCCCCTGATTTTCAAGGGGTCTAAAACACACAGGGAACCTTTGAAAACTTCCTAGGTAAAGGTAAAGGGACCCCTGACCGTTAGGTCCAGTCGTGACCGACTCTGGGGTTGCGGCGCTCATCTCGCTTTATTGGCCAAGGGAGCCGGCGTACAGCTTCTGGGTCATGTGGCCAGCATGACTAAGCCGCTTCTGGCGAACCAGAGCAACGCACGGAAACACCATTTACCTTCCCACCGGAGTGGTACCTATTTATCTACTTGCACTTTGACGTGCTTTCGAACTGCTAGGTGGGCAGGAGCAGGGACCGAGCAACAGGAGCTCACCCCGTCGTGGGGATTCAAACCGCCGACCTTCTGATCGGCAAGTCCTAGGCTCTGAGGTTTAACCAACAGCGCCACCCTAGCTTGCCTCATAATATTGTATTTGCAACTGTTATTCGCTCATTGGGTTGTACGCAATGCTAAAGATATGCAAAGTAGACCCATTGAAATTAATGAACATGAATAAGTTAGGCCTGTTGACTATGTTAGGTCTACTTCAGGGAACTGCTCAGAGTGAAACTTAAAGCTGGATACAACCAGTAATGTATGTGTCTGAAGTGGCTAATTTCCCAAAGGAAAATGGGGCACAGGGGGGAAAATTCCACTGTGGAAAATTGTCTGACTCTTATCTAGTTTTGCCCATGTTGTTAAATGGAGGACACACCTGAATGGAAGACTGAAGTTGTTAAGGTGGGGGGGGGGATACTGTAAAGTGCCAAACGTCACCATGAATGCACTGGTTCCAATTCTCTCTCATTGTGAAAGCAGTGCGACTCTCATTTCATTGGAAAGATTGCTCAGAGTGCCTGAAATCTTAATGTTTGTGGAATGCATTTAATTTGTCATTTTTGTGGGCTGAAACAGACAAGGCCTGCTGAAGGCCTGTCTAGCTGAATCACTCTGACAACCTTAGGGATGGCAAAAATCCTTAACACCACCCCCAGCCCTCTCCATGTGGCCCTCAGAACTCTTCCCAGGCCTCACCTCTCACTGCCCCCCACTTTACACCCTTAAGTGCTTTTTCCTTCCTGGCTGCAATGATCATGGCACTGACACAGTGGGGAATGCTGCTTCCCCCCCCCCCCAACAAAAATCCTGGCTACACCCCTACTCAGAGGCTGCTGATTTGTTACCAGGTCAAATGCAAGGAGTTTGTGTTATTAGTATAGAAAGCTCTCAATAACTTAGGATCATTGGCTGCCTTAACCTACTTAAATGATTCAGTCGGCAGAACTGGAACTTTTACAAGTGCAATATATAGTAACGTTTATGTCACACTTGAAAGAAAGTGATCCCTCAGTGTGGCAGCACTTACAGTTTAGAACCCCCAGCCCATTTATTTTAGGCAGGAGCCTTTGATTTTCTGTTTTCAGCCCCTGCAAAAAAACTTTGTTGGGCGAGCTAACCCAGACATGAAATGTTCATGTGTAGTTTTATTATGTATATTTGTTTTAGCACTGCTTATTTTATTTATATTTTAACTGCATGCTGATTTTTTAAATGTTTGGTATTTTTCAATAAATAATTTACAGGTAATATTTTATATTATTATTTTATATTAGAGGTTTTTGTCAACTGAGCACTATATAAATCTTGCTAAATTAAATATGGAAATAAAATGAACATGTGAAGAAGGAATTACCGGTATGCTCTGAAAAGGAGCAGAGGATGGCTGGGTGTGGGTGTGTGGGTGTGTGGGTGTGTGTGTGGGTGTGTGAGTGAATGAGTCACCCAGTAGTGCTCACTGGGGCTGATGGGAACTGTAGTCCAAAACATCCAGAGGGCACCAGGTTGAGCAAACATTTGCCCAAGGGCTTTGTCAGCGCTGAGATTTTAAAAGGCATTTCGAAAGGTTTAAACTCTATTGTTCTTCCGAGGTGCAAATTCAAATGGAAGTTGAGAAATCAATGCAAAGTTTTGCTTAACACAGTTTCTGCAAGTCACGGCAATAAACAACTTGTTTGCCAACTTGAAATTCACAAGAAGGTAAAGATTTGTCTCGCTGGATTTGAGACAGACTGTGCATCGCTTTAAATCACACTGGCCAACTCACAGCATCTCTTCCCCATGTTTCCCAGTGTCCTTTTGTTCAAGCAGACAGGTGAGATGCCAGTTTTGTTGGGCTCAGTATTTCTGTGCACTTGGGTCACCTACAACGTGGAGCCAAAGTGGGGAGGCCCAAGTGCAGCCCCAACCCTCTGCATGCCAGCTTTAACTAGAAGTTGATGGGAGACATTTCAGGGACGCAAATGCATTTCAAAGACAATGAATATTTTGGCCCTGGACTAAGGTCCAGTATTCTGTTTCCAGCAGCAGACAATCAGATAGATGCTGCTAAACTCATAAGCGGGGCATGAAGACAACAACCTTCCACACCTTTGTGTCCAGCATCTGGCATACAGGAAATGTTGCTGAGATATACAAAGCCTTTTTTTTACGGTGTGATGATGTTCTTGGGAAATATTATTTTGCAGTTCCTCTTTTTGCACAGCACAACATTTGTCGTGATGAAACAGCTGCTTCTCCAGCAACATGGGTGGGATTGATCTGCCTGGAGACAGGCTTAAGAAAGGACACAGTGGGAAGCCTGCGGTTCTCCTGCTAGTTGACTACAACTCCCATGATCCCTGGACCACTGTCTGTGCTGGCTGGGATTGATGGGGGTCAGAGTCCAACAACATCTGGAGGGCCACAGGTTTCTCATCCCTCCATCATACTCACACCCTGGATAAATTAATATTGACTTTCCACAACCCCAGATGCTGAGGCTGATGGGAGATGGAGTCCCAAACATCCGGAGGGCATCAGGTTGGGAAAGTCTGGATTAATCTGATGAAATGCCACACTTTACTTCAGTTCCCCTATTACTAGACCCAGGTTAAAATATCCACTTAACCCACTGAAAAACTTTATACTATCATCATTCTTTGGCTAGCACTGGGTTCCTCAAACTTGGGTCTCCAGCTGTTTTTGGACTACAATTCCCATCATCCCTGACCACTGGTTCTGCTAGCTGGAGTTTGGGAAACCTTGGCTAGCATGAACAAGACCAAACGGTGTTAGATCTGTGCTCTTCAGTCTTGGGTCCCCTGATGTGGTTTGACTACAACTCCCTTCATCCAGCTTAGCCAATGGTCAAGGATGATGGGAATCGTAGTCCAACCACACCTGGGTAGGAACCCAAAACTGAAGAACACGACATTAGATATTTCCGAAATGATTGCAGGAGGGGGCGGGAATGGCAGCTTGCCTACTGTTCCTATCAAAAGAATTATATTGGGCAAAATAAGGACACACCTTGGCACAACCCAGTCATTGTACTTCTGCCTGAAGCTGCCAAGAAGAATTGTAGCTGAGTTTCCACACTTCCACGGGAGAGTCACAGAGTTGTTCTTTTTGTGTGTGTACATCCTGCTATGCCCCATCTATGCCAACCTGGTGTCCTCCAGGTGTTTCGGACTACAATTTCCACCATGGACTGTGGGGAGCTGCATTCCAAAACATTACTGGGTGTGGCATGGGTGGGGAAGGTACAATTCACCTAAGCCATGTATTTTTTTCATGAAAAGCACAATTGTGCAATGACTTCCACAGCTTGCAAAAGGAAAAAGATCTTGGGAAGCATTTGGGGACATATCTGTGTATCGGCCGGTAGGTAGAATTACATACAGCTGCCGCCAATTTGGCAATCAGAAAGGCACTGTAGGCTTTTCAGTGTCACTGCTCAAATATTTTAATGGTTGTTAAATAGCAGCCAATGAAGTGTTTCTAGAACAAATTAAAATATAGATTTAAAAAACAAGGCAATAAATGACACCCACTGGAAACAGGAAACTTAACAACGAAAGTGTGCTAGTGACACATTCCGCTGTCGGATACATCTCTGCCTAAGGCAGAACAATTCTTCTTCCTTGGTTTTCATTGTGGACTCGATGCCATTAATGCATGCAAGTTTTGCACATCAACATCAACATGACGTCCCATACTGTATTTCCCTTCCATTTAATCCACATTTACCATTTTCATGTATTATTATTATTACTACTTCTTATCTGGTTCTCTTTGCTTTGTAGAACAAGCGGTGATCTATCTATCTGTTATTTTCTAAACTAGCCTTCTCCAACTGGGTGTCCGCCAGATGTTTTGGACTACAACTCCCATCATCCCTGACATCCTTAGTCATGCTGGCTAGGGCTGATGGGAGCAGGACTCTAAAGAGTTCTGAAGGGCACAAGGTTTGGGGAATGCAGTTTCCACTTTCCGGCAGAGGTTCTCCAGGGTTTCAGAGAGGGGGCATTCCTAGCCCTTCCTGGAAATGTCGTGGATCTTCTACACGCAAAGCAGATGGTCTACCACTGAGCTACCTTAAGCAAAAATCGGCTACATACTGCCCAACTAATATGTGAAAAATGTTGTGTCTAGCATGGCTGTCAGCTACAAACATAAGCATTCTTATGTGTGTCCCTGGAACAATTAAAGGAAAGGTAAAGGGACCCCTGACCATTAGGTCCAGTCAAGGATGACTCTGGGGTTGCGGCGCTCATCTCGCTTTACTAGCTGAGGGAGCCGGCATACAGCTTCCGGGTCATGTGGCCAGCATGACTAAGCAGCTTCTGGCGAACCAGAGCAGCGCACGGAAACGCCGTTTACCTTCCCACCGGAGCGGTACCTATTTATCTACTTGCACTTTGACATGCTTTCGAACTGCTAGGTTGGCAGGAGCAGGGACCGAGCAACGGGAGCTCACCCCATCATGGGGATTCAAACCACCGACCTTCTGATCAGCAAGTCCTAGGCTCTGTGGTTTAACCCACAGCGCCACCCGCGTCCCTTCCCTGGAACAGTTAGGAAGAGCTATTTCACCAGATTCCCAGGAGAAGTGACTAACACATTCAAGCACAATCCTTTTAATTTTGCTGAATCTAATCACAGTTTTGCATTAGAGCTGCCTGTCAGGTTTCATCACCAGCTAAATTATATTCCTGGAAGGAGAGCTTAATAATGGGAGACCTACTTGCCTCAGAGTATCTCAGGAAGCTTTGCACATACTTGTTCAGGTTATACAGGAAGGGGCTAAATTGAGGCAGGAGGAAAGAGGAAAGATTGGATTCCACAGAAATCCCCACCCTTATCATTTGGCTCAGGAGAAGATGCAGATTACCCTCTAGGTTTAGCTTCCCACCGAGTCAGCAATGGTGCAAACATGCGTTTCCGGGACACTCACTGGGATATGCTAACTAGAAGCTCTTAATGCAAGCAGGTTAAAATGTGTAGCAAGATGAAAGAAACATTAATGAGATGGCAGCATTGGGCATAAGGCATTCCAAAAAAGCGGAGCATCATGGTTTACCTGGTAGTAGTGACCCCTCTGCTAAAGTTTACCTAATGCTGCAATTTCTAACATTAGTGACTCCTCCCAACTGTCTCTGACTGCATAATGAGCAATAAATAACTAGTTTGTTTACTTCAGGAATGGGGAACCTGTGGTCCTCCAGATGTTGTTGGACTACAACTTTCATCATAGCTAGTCATTTGCCACACTGGCTGGGGCAGACGGGAGCTGCAGCCCAACAACAGATTCCTCAACCTTGGTTACTTCATGCTTCCTGAGCAGGACCAGAAGGCTTTGTGCACTGCCGCTCTTGCAAGCAAAGAATGATGGGCAATTCGTGGGTCCTTCGATTTTAATGCAGAAACATGTCCAAAACTAGGGTGTCTATGAACAGGCTGTTTCCAACCTAGAGATTTCCCATAGCTCGGAACTCTTAGGAAGCCCCACATATTATTTTCCAGTGTGGTCCCTATACAGTGGTACCTCAGGTTACATACACTTCAGGTTACAGACTCCACTAACCCAGAAATAGTGCTTCAGGTTAAGAACTTTGCTTCAGGATGAGAACAGAAATCGTGCTCCAGCGGTGTGGCAGCAGCAGGAGGCCCCATTAGCTAAAGTGCTGCTTCAGGTTAAAAACAGTTTCAGGTTAAGTACGGACCTCTGGAACAAATTAAGTACTTAACCTGAGGTACCACTGTATTCCAAAATGGAGGCTGGCAATAATAAAGGATCCACTAATTCTCAGCTAAACTTAGGATACTTTGCACAATTCCAGATGCAACTTCTACTGCTCATGAAGGGACACCTACACCCGCTGCACAACCACAGCCATAAGAGACACAAGCGTGGTTCAAGATGGATTCAGTGTCTCTACCTGCACATTTTGGGAGAAAGGTCATAGCTTATGTATACAGAAGGTCCCGGGTTCAATCCCCAACAACTCCAAGAAGGGCTTGGGGAGGCCCCTCTCTGAAGCTCTGGAGAGCTGCTGCCAGCCAGTGCAGTCATTGGTCTGACTTGGTTTCCTATGTTCCTACATCAACTAGTTTTCTGCACAGGAACAATGGCCATCCACTGAAGGAAAAAGTGACACCAGAAAGCAGCTTAGGAGCTTGACTAGGGCACAGCCTGACTCCCTCCTTTGGCAATCTTCACAGAACTCTAGCCCAATGGTTGCCATTAATTTGATTTGAATTAATTTTATAATGAAATGATTTTAGAATGTTGTATTATTTTATTGTTGTTAGCCGCCCTGAGCCCGGCTTCGGCTGGGGCAGGCGGGATATAAATAAAATTTTTTTTATTTTTTTTATTATTATTGGCTAGACATATAGCAAAGTTGCCCAAACCAGACATTTTGGTCAAAAGCAGGAAGAACCAGTCCACTGCATGCGCACACATGTGTTTGTGCCACCTGCCTCTGAAAAGCCATACCGAGTGACGCTTACCTTTGACGTGGTACAGGTCTCCAAAATCAGGGGTTATCCTTGAATGAGCGCACCCATTTCCTGAAATAAGAAAAAAAAATGGTAGCATTGAATGCCTCACAATGGTGATGTAGAAGCGATTGAACAAAGGATGCCCATTGTAGAGAAAATGTCCCTGAACTGAGCTACAAAAACCAGAAAGCCCTTGTTTGAATTTTGTCTCTGTCAGGAACTTACCAAGTGGCTTTTACCCTCTCAGTTATCCTCACTTCCCACATCTGCAATATGGGGATAATATTACCCATGCCAATTTACTGTTTGGGGCTTTTGTGAGGATTACAGCTAAAGAATGTGTGTGAAACACATTAAACATTTGAACGTGCTATACAAATGTTAAGTCTTAATATTTTCAGTTGGCACTGGACATTTCATGGACTGACAGATATTCACAAGCCAACCAATGACAGCTTTACAGCATGAATTGCTGGGGGAGTTCTCCGAAGGGTAATTTGGCTGCTCTTAAGTAATTTTTTTAGGACACACACCTCTTCATTCTGCTCGTACTTAGAAGACTGTGTTTCTACTCTCCAGCCCCAGACACTGTCACCAGCTCTGCTCCTGCAACTGCTTCAGAGGAGGGACTGATCTTTATCAAGGGCAAGGCAGCCAGCCCCACTACTGACATCAGTTGTAACTTTTGGAGCTAGAGCTTTCTTTCTTCTTCTCCTCCCTCTTCCTCCTTTTTCCTTGTGTGTCATTTAGTTTTAGATTATGAACTGGAGGTCAGAGACCATCTTAGAGTTGATCTTTGTAAGCCTCTCCAATATAATTTTTGACTAAAGAGTATAAATGCTGTAGAATCAATCAATCAATCAGTGTCGACTTTTGGATGAAAGGATTTGCAAGAATACAGTTTTTAAGATTGCGATTTGATTAGGTAAAGGTAAAGGTACCCCCGACCATTAGGTCCAGTCATGGCTGACTCTGGGGTTGCGGTGCTCATCTCGCTTTATTGGCCGAGGGAGCTGGCATACCACTTCTGGGTCATGTGGCCAGCATGACTAAGCCGCTTCTGGCAAACCAGAGCAGCGCACGGAACCGCAGTTTACCTTCCCACCGGAGCGGTACCTATTTATCTACTTGCACTTTGAAGTGCTTTCGAACTGCTAGGTTGGCAGGAGCAGGGACCAAGCAACAGGAGCTCACCCCGTTGTGGGGATTCAAACCGCCGACCTTCTGATCGGCAAGTCCTAGGCTCTGTGGTTTAACCCACAGTGCCACCCGCATCCCATTGCGATTTGATTAAAATGCAGCAAATAGAAATGGTTGTTTGGATGACAGAAGAGGAAATGGGAGAGTTTCAGGTGCTACATTGGAAAGCACCACAGAAGCAGGATTAAAAATTGCGCAAGTGCAAAAATAGGGGACCAAACCCAAAATATATATCTGATAAGCTTGTCTTAAAGAGATGCTTTAACAGCAGTGCCAAGGAACACCTATGATTCCTAACCTTATAACGCTTGTCCCTGTCATTAAGCAACTTTCAGTTTGAAATGACTATTAAACAACGCGTAAACCAAAGCCGACACACCCTGAGAATGGGGCCCGCCTCTTCCTTGATGTCAGCATTTCCCGCAAAGGGGGCAAGCTCCTAATTTGCAGATGCAAGAAAGGTTGTGTGACATGGCAGCATACGAACCTCCCACTGTGAAGGACAGCAAGCCTTGCTACATTCTATTCCCCTTGTATTTTACTATGTAATTCTTACTATTAAACTTGAATTTAAAAGATAAATCAGTTTTGTCACATCTGTGCAAAGCTGACATGGAACAAGCAGCCCCAGTTGCTACTGGCTCCCGGCTAGGGTTGGAGCATTTGGGCAAGCAGGTTGCATGAAGCAGCCTCTAATTTGGAAGCAGGAAAGCTTCAGGAGGAGACATGCCTTGCTGCTCTCCAAGTTCATCCATGTCAGCATTTTTCCTGAAGATGCCAAAATCCAACTGCCTTCCATAGTGGGGAAGGGCTATAGCTCATTGGTAGGGCATCTGCCTTGCATGCAAAAGGTCCTGGGTTCAATCCTGGGCATCTCCAAGTAGGACCGGGAGAGGCTCCCGTCTGAAACCTTGGAGAGCGACTGCAGGACAATGCTGAGCTAGATGGACTAATGGTCTGCTTTGGAATAAGGCAGCTTCCTAAGTATTAGGAAAGTAGGTTAATGAAACACCAGAACAGGGTTTGCGGGAGGAGAGGGCAGATCATTCCACCTGGCAAACTGAAACGCTTGCGATTAAGGGAACGATCAGAAGAGCACAATGCTGAATTCCTCCCTGGACAGCACTGGAGTGGCAAATTCAGACAGCCAGAGCCACACACCCTTCTAAGATTATATAATAATTTTAGAAGGTTGTATCATCTCACAATTGTACAACAATAATAATTAGGGACACGTTGCAGCAATCACTGCAGCTCTCCATGTGTTGCCTTTCAGCTAGATCTACTATTTCCTGTGCACATGCATGGGCAAATGATACAGAGTACCTTCTTTCTAAGTGACTTAAGCTGTGTTTCCCTTGAAGTTCCTTTGTATGTAACAGAATTTGCACACTGTTTCTTTGAAATGGAAGTGCCTTGTGTTTTCAGTGTTGCCAAATGCTTAGCTTTGGAGCATACAGAATGACTCCGATTCTTTCCGGTTCTTCCCACATTCCTTCTGCAGAGTGACCCTAGGAGCCCATCCTCAGGAGCTGACTCATCTCCTTTCATTCTGCTTGACTCCAACTAGCACAAACAGTAGAAAACTTATTCTCAGTGGCTAAAAAGCTTTCACTACATGCTGTTTCAGCAACTCTAGGGTGATGCTGCAGAAATAGTGACAGGGCTTACACACACACACACACACACACACACACACACACCCCAACCTGGACCACTGCCCCTCTGTCCCTGGGGCACCCAATGAACTTGAATAGTGGGAGATTCGGGACACAAGAAATACTTTTTCACACAGATCATTCAGGGTACAGCCATCCTATGCCTCCAGCATAAGCCACTGAAAATCAACAATGCAAAAACACTCAATGAATAGCTCAGTTGGTTAGAAAGTGGTGCTAATAATGCCAAGGTTGCAGGTTCGATCCTCGTATGGGACAGCTGCATATTCCTGCATTGCAGGGGGTTGGACTAAGTGATTCTCAGGGTCCCTTCCAAATCTACAGTTCTATGATTCCTATGGAAGTGGAGTGAGCAGGGATGGGGGAACCTTGGACCCGAGGGACAAAGGCAGCCCTCCAAGCCCCTCTATCTGGCTCCCTTGGCCACACCTCTCACAAGCCTCACTTCCCTCCCAAAAGGTTTTTACCTGGCTCAGAGTGCTTCCTGCTTGCTTGGATGGAGGACAGAAAGGGGTGTGGGGGTTTCTGCAGAAACTAGCCTATTGCATGAAGGATAAAATTTGCATTAATTGCTCCACCCACTTTTGCCTCTGTCCCACCCACTGCTTGCATACAACCCTCAGAAGGCTTCTCAGAAAGGAATGCGACCCTCACACTGAGTTTTTTTGGGTGCCCTTATGGTAGGGGGATCATCTGTTCTATATGTGGCTGAATCTTGAGACCAGAGGGCAAGACTGTGGAATGATGCTCTTAACCAATTCATTGTTTATGTCATTTGGTGTGGGTGTCTGTACAGGGAGTGGCTATTTATAATTTCCAGTGCTCAAGATGAGGCCCACCCAGAATTTAAAAGTTCTGAAGATCAGAGTTTCACCACCTGATCTCTTTTGCTACCCGATTTCAGCAAAGAAATTCCCCAGAATTGTAGTTTTGCAAGAGGGCAGAGTTAGGGTTAGAAGACAGGAAGAGCTGGGAAGTCCTGCCAGTCTCAAAACTACAGTTCCCAGGAAGCCCCAGGGAAACGTCATTCTCCAGATCTACTTGAAAGCAGGTTTCAGCCTTTTGATATATCTGCCCAGAGCATCTGGGTGGCGAAATTAACACCATTATTTGTGACTCTGACCACTGAAGTACAATTGACTCATGTTTTTGCCCTCCCACATACTCTCATGTGGTTCTGAGTGAAACTGCAGCTGCTGTTTGAGCTGTGGTTTTCTATACAGGACAGACATGGAAAGTCACTCTGGCTCTGCCAGTTTGTCAAGCTCAAAAGGGAATGAGAAGTCCTTCTACTAGAAAGGCTGCTACACCTGTTATCAAAAGAGCAAGCGAGCAATTTTATGTACTCAAAAATTTCACAAAATAAGCCAGCCATGCATTTCTTTTAATTGATTGGGAAAAGGTAGCAGGAATTTTCACAGTACAGGTTATCTCTTCCAACAAATCTGTGAAATTACTTAAGAGGCAGAGCATCTGCCTTGCAAGCAGAAGGTCCCAGGTTCCATCTTCAGGTGGGGCTGGGAGAGAACCTTGCCTGAAATCATGGAGAGATGCTTCTAGTTAGTATAGACCAGGGTTTCCCAAAGATGCGTCTCCAGCTGTTGTTGGACTACAACTCCCAGCATCCTTGACCACTGGTCCTGCTAGCTAGGGATGATGGGAGTTGTAGTCCAACAACAGCTGGAGACTTAAGTTTGGGAAACCCTGGTGTAGACAACACAGAGCTAGATGTGCCAGTGCCTTGACTCCAGGCAGCGAGTATCTGTGACAAGTCAAAACACTGTATTTCCCAAGCTATTTCAATTGCTAAAGCTCCATTGTGCGCTCACTATGACAGGTACCAGTGATGCAATATGCCCAGTGAGGGGAAAAACACACTAATCATGTTCATGTGTGATGTTACTCGGTGTCATTGTTCTCCAGTGGGTGCGCACTTCCTTCTTGCAGCACAATTAGGCAAATCTCACCGAGAGGAGAGGACAGCAATGCAAATCCCAGCAAGTGTTCCAATCGTTTAAAGATGCTATCACTGGAGAAATCAGGGTATTTGCCTTATGTAACTGTTAGCACACATTCACAAAGGATTTTGTCACCTGCGGCATGTGGGGAAATGCTTCACAACCTCAGTAACATCTCTGACTTCTGCTATGTGCAGCCAGTCAATACATTGGGTCAACTTTATTTAGACCGACCAGCTGAGACCTCCAGCTTAGGGCATCGTACTGATTTGCACACTGTAAGCACAAACGTCCTGGGTCAAGCTATTCCCACATCCTTTAAGTGTTTTGAACACGAGATAGATGAGAACCTACTGTACATCTGCAATAGCTCAGCACTAGTTTCTGACTCCCAGCAGCAACCAAAAATTCTCTCTTCTAAACGGAGGTGTAGAAGCGAATGAAACTTAGGGTCCTGGGGTGGAACATAGTTCTGGTACCAAAAAGAAATTCCCCAGCTGAGCACACAACACAGAGTAGGGCTGAGCCAAAATACCCTTCCCAATTAATGGGGTGAACAACTCTGGAATGTTGCTGGTGACATTGGAAGTTATCTAATCAAGAGGTCATCAGGGTGTGGATAACTGTGACAAGGCTGTCTCCACTGAAGTTATGCAGACCTGGGGTTACAACATAGCCCAGGATTTCCCAACCTGGTGCTTTCTCCAGATGTTCTGGCCTACAACCACCACTAGTCTCAGCAAGCATGGCCAATGGTCTGGAATGACAAGAGCCTTGGCCTCAAAACAACTGGAGGGCACCAAGTTGGGGAAAGTTGGCATAGTGCATTGGCCCTCTTGGCTTGCCACACCAGAAACTGCCTGAGTCAGCATTAAAGCTGGGGCTTTTTTGCTTATACAACCTCTATGTGGCTTCCTCTTCATGACACTTTTTCCAGCTGCCATAACCCTTTCTGCAGTGTAGGATACAGAAGGGCAACTTTTGCCAACCTGGCGCCCTCCAGATGTTTTGGATTCCAGTTTCCATATGCTGGCAGGGGCTGATGGAAGCTGGAGTTCAAAAGATCCAGAGGCACCAGGGTGTGGCCAGAAGTACCTCTAATAGCTGCAGACAGCCCAAGCCCACTTGCCTCCAGATGCAGATGAAACAGATTGGCATTACGAGCAAGGGAGGTTTGAACCCATGGCCTTTGGAGAATGCTGCCCTAGCAGTTTCTATGCATCCTAACTCAAAGATGCCTCTGGATCCACCTGTATGTGTGGGAGTTAAAACTAAAGGCAACAGCTTAAAATGCCTGCATTCCAAATTACTTGGAGAGCAAAAAGGATCATAGCTCAGTGGTAGGGCATGCAGAAGATCCTGGGTTCAAACTCTGCCATATCCAGAGTTAAAGAGGGGCTGGGAATGTCCCCTATCTAAAACCCAATCAGAGTAGACAATACTCAGCTGGAGGGACCTGTTATGTATTCCTATGTGGCAAAAGGTGGTGATACAAAGCAAATCCTATGAATCAAGTAAATTAAGCAACCCAAAAGATGACCTCATGTTCCTTTCCCTCACTCACTTCATTCCCTGACTCTTTTTTCTAGTCTCCTCTAGAAGAAGACACCGAAGAGCTTCACACCTGTATTGGTCACAGGCTGTGTGCCTAGAAAAGAAGTGCAACAGGCAGATATTCAACCAGGCACAGCTACATCCTCCACTGCTACATCTGTTGGATTCCTGCCTAGTTCACAGCAGCTCAAGGCACCAATCCTGTTAGGGAGAAAAAAGACTGGCACCCCTACATGCTGAAAGCAGCATTGCCTTACATCACCTCCAAACATCCCCTCGTACTTTCAAGGAGACCTTGGCTTTGTCCTCCAAAGAATCCTGGGAACTGTAGTACTTCCCATCCCAGAGCTACAATGCCCACGACTCTTTGAGGGAAGACATGTGCTTTAAATGTATGGTGTGTATGGAGCCTCAGTTGCTATGATGTAAAGGTAAAGGTGAAGGGACCCCTGACCATTAGGTCCAGTCATGGCCTACTCTGGGGTTGTGGCGCTCATCTCGCTTTATTGGCCGAGGGAGCTGGCGTACAGCTTCCGGGTCATGTGGCCAGGCACTGAGCAATGGGAGCTCACCCCATCGCGGGGATTTGAACCGACAACCTTCTGATCGGCAAGTCCTAGGCTCTGTGGTTTAACCCACAACGCCACCCGCGTCCCTTGCTATGTATATAAATGGCTGAAATAAACATACATTCATACATACAATACTGCTGCATGTGTGCAAATTGTGAATAGCTGCTTGCGCATATGGAGGATAACATACATGTAGAACTGGCATATACCATGAACTCCACACAAAGACGGAGAAGGAGCCCATGCAGTCCTAAACAGCACCCCACTGACACAGAATTTCACAGCTGAAAGTGCCTTGTAGATAACAGTGGATCAGTAGATACCAGAAGGTGAGAGGAAAATAGGATTAGATGATGGCATGCCAACATTTCACCAGCCCCATACTCCTATGCTTTTAACAGCATCTTGATCTACAAATATTAACACAGGGCCCCACTTTCCTCCACGCAGAAGATAGCAGCTCCTTACCCATTCTTACAAACCAAGGGTGACATTCAAGGTTAGCCATCCTCAAAGCAGGCCCACTGATACTAATGGCCACGACTAACTGAGGTGCATCCATTTCAATGCGTCTACTCCCGAGTAGAACTTAGCTGCCCACAGCCAAAGGAATAGTTGAAAAGGCACAAGAGCAGGTCAGATCATGCTGCCCAGCGCGATCAGTTGGCAATCCTTCCTCATCTATTGTAATGATTTGATGGGCCCTTTCCCCACATTAAGGAAGAGCACACAGCAGCTGCAAACCCAGTCTCTTGGGCTTCCTTGTCAGATCGCGTCTGCAGCGCCCAGAAATGCAAACGCCACAGCTGCTTTAGCCGGAACCTACTCACCTAAAGCAAAGCTCCACGAGCAGAGAATCAGGACCAAGGCAAGCTTCCCCATGTCTGCGGCTCTTCCTTTTCCCAGCCGGCACAAGACAGCAGAACTTCACCTTCTGCTTTTAAGAGGAGCGCGGCCAGCCAATGAGAGCGGCCAAGCGCCCCCGGGGGCGGAGCCTCGCCTCGCCTCGCCTTTCCGAACAGCTGATTACCGTATTTCCCAGCGGAGAGGCGGATTTGGCTTGACTCCAGCTGGCGCATGGCACTAAAGGTGCGCTCCTAAAGACGCGTCTACTCAAAAGTAAACCCCATTGCATTCAATGCAATGAATGCAATGGGGTTTAGACGCAGGTAAGTGAGTGTAGGGCTGCAAGCTCTTTTCTTGATTGAGTGCTTTAGTGCATTCGTATCCCTTCTGCAAGGAGCTCAAGATGGCATGCGTGGTTCTCTCCCCCTCCCCATTTGATCCCAACAACAGCCCTGTGAGGTAGGCTAGGCTGCTGGGAGGCAGTGGTTGACCCAAGATCACCCAGTGACCTGGTCTCCTAAATCCCAAGTCCTCCCAAATCCTAATCTCTAATTTATACACCACGCTGACTCTCCCAAGTCCTAATCTCTAACTTGTACACCACGCTGGCTCTAACCACTACACTCTCCTTTCCTACTGCAACGTCCGCGATGCGGAGAGGGTTTTTAATTTTATTCTTAGCTTCATGGCATGCATCTCCCCACAGTTAATCTGTTCCCTCTGAGGATACTGAAAATAAACATTTGGGGCTTGAGAAGACTAGATTCCTCACCCTATATCACCCTGATTTTAATCCCTCTTCCTCAGTTGCTGATAGCCCAACATTCTCTCCATCCTGGACGTCTGCAGGTCTTTGTCAGCCCCAGAAATATTTATTTAAAATATTTCTTGGTTGCCCTCCTCGTTAAGAGATTCTAGGGTGGCGTATAAAAGCATGAATAAAATAAATCCACACCTACATATAAGCATTAAAAATGCAACAAAAAAGCGTGACAAAATGCAACAAAAGTGCAAAAACTAAAACCAGACTGGAAACACAAATCTTTATAAATAGAATTTATAAACATATGTTTCTACATGATTATGAGGGAGCATTCCAAAGAGCCTTATTAATACTGATACCAATTAATAGCATCAACTATTGGACTGAATTACTATTAATTAAAAGTACTATTTTAATAGTAATAATACCTTAATAATACGAATACAAGGAGGGCCTTATTAACAACTGAATGGTCAGTGTGGTGTAATTAGAGCACTGGCTGGACTGGGACCTGGGAGACCAGGGTTCAAACTGAAGCAGACTGGGTGGCCTTGACCTCACACGGTTGTTGTGAGGAAAAAATGGGGAGGGGAAGAACCATGTACACCACCTCAAGCTCCCCCGAGGAAAAGGTTGTATATTCATGTAATGGATAAATAAATACTGCCCTTTTAGGCAAGACCAAAGATTCACCTGAATCCAGCCTCCCACCAATAGGAGTTATCCAGTGATTTCCACTGATGAATCACTTCCCTTAAAATATGTTGAAAACAATTTCATAGAAAAATCATTGGCAATTAAAAGCAATTTAAAAAGGACACCATGCAGTAAAAAACAATTGCATAAACGAGAACAATTTCCTATGTAAAAACAGTTTCACATCCAGTACAGATACAGGGAGGGATAAGTATCTCCACACTTCAAAGGCTTGTTGGAGAAGGAATGTCTTCAACAGGCACTGGAAAAGCCAATAGAGAGGTTCCTCTCTGCTGATATGTAAATTGTGTCCATCCTCTTTCCTTCTCCCTTTGCCAAAATGTTATCATTAACCCTCCCCCTCCCTCTTGGCATACTTGAAATGCATTCAGGAGTCCCTCATAGTTTTAACTCCTACGCTTACAGGTGTATCCAGATCATGACTGAGTGAGGATGCATGGAAATTGCCAGGTGGGTTGAACTGCATTCCCCAGAGGCAGGCAGTTCAGACCATGCTTGTGGTGACCACCTGTGCTCCTCCAGCATCAGGGATGGGGAGCATTTTTTTTTAAGCCAGAGGGCCACATTCCCTTGCAAACAACCCTCTGGGGGCCAGATGCCGGGGTGGGGGGGCCAGATGCAAACCTTTGTCCAATAGTAGAGCTTCCAGACTGTTGCTATTTTCAGGTGGGATTCAGTCACAAACCGGTAAATTCAGGTTGCACAGTTAAAGCCGTTTTTGGAGCTCTGGTGCCACAAACATGCTTCACCAAATTCCCCCCCCCCCCCAATGTGATGGGGAAATGCACAGGAAAATGTGAGGTGATGTTTGCTTTTGTACAGTGCAATGGTCATCTTGCAAACGGGGCATCTTGCAAACAAAATAGGTTGCCTGGAAATGCTCAGGGTTACACTCCAGCCTTGTAGAAGCCATAAGTTTTAAAACACATCTCTCTTCATCGCCCTTCCAGGCAAACAGGAGAGATTAGCACAGTTCAAAGACACATTACAACAGCCAGGCAAAAAAAGCACTCAAGGAGGGCGTGGCCAGGGGAGGGTCTGTGCTCTGGGTTCCAACTCCCATCGGCCTCGGTCCAGTAAATCTGAAGGAGCGTCTCCACCCCCATCCTTCTGCCCGGACACTGAGGTCCAGTGCCAAGGGCCTTCTGGCGGTTCCCTCACTGCGAGAAGCCAAGTTACAGGGAACCAGCCAGAGGGCCTTCTTGGTAGTGGCACCTGCCCTGTGGAACACCCTCCCACCAGATGTCAAAGAGAGAAACTACTACCAGACTTTTAGAAGACATCTGAAGGCAGCCCTGTTTAGGGAAGATTTTAATGTTTAATAGATTACAGTCATACCTCTTGTTACGTTTGCTTCAGGTTAAATCTTTTCAGGTTATGTCCCGCGGTGACCCGGAAGTACCAGAAAGGGTTACTTCTGTGTTTTGCTGCTCGCGCATGCGCAGACGCTCAAAATGACATTACATGCATGTGCAGAAGTGGCAAACCGCGACCTGCACATGCGCAGACGCAGGTTACGTTCTGCTCATGTTGAGAACGGGGCTCTGAAACGGATCCCGTTCGCAACCAGAGGTACCACAGTATTGTATTTTAATATTCTGTTGGAAGCCGCCCAGAGTGGCTGGGGAAACCCAGCCAGATGGGAGGGGTATAAATAATAAATTATTATTATTATTTTAAATAATTTTTATTAAGTTTTCCATTTAACAATCCAATCATATCACATTAATTATTCCAAATTATACCAATACATATCATAAAGTCCAAATATTTTGCCAAATTATAAATTTTTGTTGGGGGTTCCCATGCTTCGAGTTCAGTAAGGGTCCAGTCATCTCATATTTCTGCTGCTTTTAGTATTCACCAGTCCCATCTTTGAATCTTCTGTTGTTACCCTTTTTCTTCTTAATAGCCTCTGAGTTGTTTCCACAGGCGAGTTAAAGTAAGCATTGTTATGCTTCTGTGTGAACTTTGTAAGGCTCTCCCTTTTTTTAAGCTGGTTGTTTTTATTATTATTATTATTATTATTATTATTATTATTATTATTATTAAGCCCACACAGCATGGCCAATGAGGATGTGGGGGGGGGGAGTCAGCAACATCTGGATGGCCACAGTCCCCTGTCCCTGATCTACCATTTAAGCAAGACTTCAGCAACATACAGATTAGGATCAGTATGGGAACCCAGCTAAACAAAACATGATATGTGAATCTGGCAAAGGCTGCTAGATACATGGCTATCCCCATCCTTGTGCACCCTGTGCTGGGCCATCAAAAAGGGTATGCTGTATCCCGGGTCTTTATATATTGGACAGAGACAGCCTGGGTGCTGTCCTCCCCACACTCTCATCACTTCCAGTTTAGATTACAGCAATTTGTTACACAAGGGATTTGTGTGTGTACATTCTGCAGCATGTGACTGATGCAATAATATTGCATTAGTAGTGTATTCATACTGGACTGTCCACACATCCTTCCACTTTCTGCAGTGCTTCCCCAATGCTACTGCGCTATTGCCATCTGGAGGGGCACTCCTGCAACACAGCACAACAAAAGCAGTGATGGTGCAAGGAAAAATAATTATATATGAAAAGAGAATTCCTGGGTGCCAATACCCAGGGATGGGGCAAGTACTCTTTGGCGAGAGAACCCCAGCAGAGATTTAAAGTCACAAACTATGCAGCAAAACAAAGTGTGGAAATATAGGCTGTTAGACCTTCAAAACTGAGAGTTCCAAAACTTCCCTGTTCCCCTGGCATGGGGGGGGGGACCCATACATCTGGTAAGTTAAAAATGGTTTACTTACAAACTCTCCAAAGGTCAGGTTCATGTGATTTTCCATACAGCATTGAGAAAAAGTGTTATGGGCAGTAAAATCTGGCTTAGTTAAAGTGGTAAAGTTCCTAAATTATTTCCTATAGAACTCAATGATGGCTTGTGAGAGCCATGCGATTTGAGCTACAGCAACCAGCAAAGACTTCCTCGGATGCTGAGATTCTCAGTGGAAACAGAGGCTTAATTACCTAGTCCCTCCCAAGGTGAGCTAAGCCTGATGAGACAGCTTACTCTTTGAACTTAACCCCTTCATGCATTGGTTAGACTTAAGGATGTTAGTTATTATGAGGCTAGTTATCTCACAAGCAACACAGAAGGAACCAGTGGCAATTGGTCTATTAGGTCAAATGGGGCACTGCTCCATCAACATCAGGCCTCCCTCAGCCAATCCCTCTGACCTGCCTGCCTTCTTGTGTACAGCAACTCCGGAGGGGTAGCACAGCATGTCAGTTTCCTCCCCGAGTCTTGGTGTTGCTCTTGTACGACTCAGCAAGGAGGAGGTTGGGTACAAAACCAGAAGTAGTTGGCTCTACCTGTCATTGGCTCTGGCTCCACCTGCTGTTGGTCTCCCTGCTTTCTGCCCTACCTGTCCCAATTGCCACCAGCTATTGGCAGTTCGAATCCCCGCGACGGGGTGATCTCTCATTGCTTGGTCCCTGCTCCTGCCAACCTAGCAGTTTGAAAGCATGTCAAAGTGCAAGTAGATAAATAGGTACCGCTCTGGCAGGAAGGTAAACGGCGTTTCCGTGCGCTGCTCTGGTTTGCCAGAAGTGGCTTAGTCATGCTGGCCATATGACCCAGAAATTGTACGCCAGCTCCCTCGGCCAATAAAGCGAGATGAGCGCCGCAACCCCAGAGTTGGTCACGACTGGACCTAATGGTCAGGGGTCCCTTTACCTTTTTATCACTGAAAGAAACCCTGGAACACTAGTGGTATAAAAAGTTGCTGAATTCAGTAGGAAGTTATGGGACAGGCACTGATTGGAAACGAATCTGTATGTCCCCCCTGAAACTTTTGCGGGTGCAAACAGTTGGGTGGCATGTAACTTCCCCCAAACCATCAGGAGCACAAACCATCAAGAATGTACAATGAAAAGGATGTTTGCGGGGTGTTGGGGTATTATAGATTGTATAACAAAACAGGGGTGTGTTGAACTATTCTACAATGAGCAGCAGAGGGTGCTACAGACCAAGTTTGTGGTACAGACAGGGATGGGCAAATCCATCACTTTCAGTTTCTCATTTTTCCATTTTTAACTTCAGTTGTCCACATTTCTACTTTAACGTGTGGTTTTTTATTTTATTTTTTAAAGTGTTCATGAAAATTCACCAGCATTTTTATACTCAGGTTTGTATGCATTGCTGCAATACAGTCTTGCCAGCAGGTGGGAGACCATGTTAAATATTACCTGTGACATTTGCACTGGGAATCCTTTTCCACCTATGAAAAATCTCACATTGGTTTCCCTGACATGGGCAAAGATCAGGCAACCAGACTATATTACATTCCAGACACAATCACCCATATGACCGCCTATATTTCCCTCCCAAATAAGTTTTAAGTCCAACATAGAGCCTCTGGTGTAGATTCAAAGTTCCTTATATAAAACTGCAACTGAACATATACTATATCTCATATTAAAGCACCAGATCACAGTTTTTGTAAGAGGTGTAGTGGCCTGGGCACAGATCTGTGGATGCAACAAAAGTTGGGCTACAAGATGAAAACCAAACCGTGCCATTTTCTTGCTGCGTGGTTTTGCCTTAAATCCAAAAGGTCCCACATTTGATCCCTAGCATCTCCTGGTGTGGCTAAGAAAAGCTACTGCTTGAAACCCCGGAGAGCCACTGCCAGTCAGAGTAGACAAGACTGAGCCAGATGGACCAGTGGCCTGACAGAATATAAGGCAGCTTAGTGTCCTCTTTTTGTTGGTGATACAAATCCTCTTTTCCTGCAATGCCTATCCTACTCCCTGGGCAGAAGCGGCAGCAGATGAAAAGGCCATTCCGCTGACATTGCAGGAGCGCATCTCCAAGCATAATTTGAGCATGCATGCGCTGCCTGGCTCCTTTTATAGACTGGGAAACAGTTTTGCTCCCTTTGATTTCCCCCCTGGGATTTTGCAATGGTTTCTTTAAGCTGTTTAGTGCCTTGGAAGGTACCTCCTCCATTAGCAGCCTGTTCCAACAGCTAATCATGCTTGTTACAGAATAATCTGTGGCTCTTTTCTAATTGGAAGGTGCCCATTCTCTTTGGGGGAAGGGCAGCAGTTCAGCAGTAGAGCATTTGCCATGCATGAAGATGCTCCCAGATTCTGGGGAGGCCAGCCCTTTTGGACAAGTGGGGCACTGCCCCACCAAAATCAGCCTGCCCCTACCTGCCTGTCTAGGGGGCAGCCCTGACTGTCAGCTGCCTCCTCATTTTTAGCATTGCCTTTGCAGATTTCAACAAGGAGGAGGAAGTCAATGATGGAGAGCAGAGCCAGGAAGTCCATTGTTGCCAAGACCACGTCCTGTTCTAAATAGGAAGTCTTTTATAGCTCTTCCTGCCTCAGAGGAGCCAATAGCTAACCTGGGTGGGTGAGGGCAGTCCAGAAATCAGGAACACTACCAAGAGGAAAATTCTGTATTCTTGGTGGTGACTCACCACCCAAGGCACTTATATGCAGAGCGAAGAGTTCTTGCATTGCAGCCCCAGTGGCTCTCAATTCAAGAGCAGGTTTTTCGTTCCTTCTCCCACTCCCAGTTGTCAGTTTCTCCATTCATGTTGCTTCCGGATGACCTGTTTATCAAGTATCCGCCATGGTTTCTTTGCAAGATGTTAGATGATGTCAGCAGATTGAGCATTCATTCCAATTTCTTTCTGGGGAGGCTATATTCCTTATCACAAGAAGTGCAGTTTTGAGAAGACGTGGGTTTGTAGTGCAAGAGCACAACCTGATTGGCTGGTATCGCATGCCAGTGGCAGTGGGTACCTTTAGGAGCTATGGTTGCAGGAGGTCTAAACCACTCACAAAAATACTCACCAATGCAGGCAGGGTTGCTGGTGCAGCAGAGTTCAAACCATCCAAAGTCCAGCATAGCATAGCGAATCAGTCTAGGTCCAAACATATGCAGACATGCCTCTTCTTTCCCCACCTAAAGCTGGATATACTGTTAACTGCTGGTGTTGCTATGATCCCATACATGATTATAAAGTAAGTAAATCTATTTTTTAAACTTACTTGACAAGTTGTTGCCTGATTCTTTATTAAGTGGCGTAAGAAAGGGGAGTCAGCTTACTGCATATCTATACTTGCTCAAAACTGCTTTTAATTTTACTGCCAAGGATGGGAGTTTGAAACTCTATTTAATCCACACATGTGGATGCCTGGAAAGATAAATTGCAATTAATATATCTTCTCCTACTCATGAAAACCCATCCCACAGCCTCCTGGACCATCCCCTGACCACAACTGTTCATAAAAAAAATGAGTTTCAGGGATTCGTTTTACTCCCAGGCGCACAAGTCGACCATCAGTTCCAGCTTTTCAGGTGCATACTATGACATCACCCTTCAGCTTGAACCCAAATCTTTTGCCACTCCTGTTCTTGAGGACTGCACTGGTGATGATTCCATCTCCTTCTCTGACCACTCCAGGGACTCCTCCAGCAGGTTCTCCCAACCTGGAGGGCCCCTAAAGAGTTTGATCCCCATTTGGGACAGCTGCATGTTCCTGCATTGCAGAGGCTTCGACGAGAAGATCCTTCTAACTCTAGAATTCTATGATTCTGTGTCACATGCTAATACGGTACTCAGTTCTCCAATAACTGCTCCTTATGTATCTCCACTCATGTGCCAGAGGGAGGTATTTGTAGACTCAGGCAAGGACCCTGGCTTTCAATCCCCAACATCCCCAGGTAGCGGCCCCTGCCTGGAAACCTGGAGAACGGCTGCCATGAAGTGGAGACCATCATGAGCTTGATGGACCATTGATTTGACTCCGCAGAAGGCACCTTTTTATAGGGACGCAGGTGGCACTGTGGGTTAAACCACAGAGCCTAGGGCTTGCCGATCAGAAGGTTGGCGGTTCGAATCCCCGTGACAGGGTGAGCTCCCGTTGCTTGGTCCCAGCTCCTGCCAACCTAGCAGTTCGAAAGCACATCAAAGTGCAAGTAGATAAATAGGTACCGCTCCAGTGGGAAGGTAAACGGCGTTTCCGTG
Source organism: Podarcis erhardii (assembly GCF_964252035.2). Taxonomy (NCBI): domain Eukaryota; kingdom Metazoa; phylum Chordata; class Lepidosauria; order Squamata; family Lacertidae; genus Podarcis; species Podarcis erhardii. The sequence goes on from NC_138511.1 coordinate 68,033,844, forward strand.
CACTGCTCTGGTTTGCCAGAAGCGGCTTAGTCATGTTGGCCACATGACCCGGAAGCTGTACACCGGCTCCCTTGGCCAATAAAGCGAGATGAGCGGCGCAACCCCAAAGTCGGTCACGACTGGACCTAATGGTCAGGGGTTCCTTTACCTTTAAGGCACCTTCCTATGCACCCATGTGTAGGTGAGAGGCTGCAGGAGGTCACCGGTTCAATCCCCCAGCATCTTCACATAGGACTGGGATTGTCCCATATCTGAAAACCGGCAGAGCTGTTGTCAGTCAGAGTAGACAGCGCTCCCCGAGATAGGCTAATGATCTGACTCAGGACAAGGAAGCTTCCTTTGTTCCTATAGCTTTTTGTTTATTGCGGGGGGTGGGGGGGCATGGCAGTGACAGGGTTGTTGAAACAGTCCAGTGAGGAGTGAGCATGTCGTGGAATGCTAGCTGACTGTTGGGAGAGGAAGTGGGAAAGTGGGGAGGTGTTGGGGGACAGGGATGGGGTAGAATGGAGTGTCCCTGGAGAGGGCACAGTTGGCTTGCTACACTGCAACATTTTGTTGCAGGTCCCATTTGTATGCTTCTCTTACCTTTGTGGCAGTTCTCCATTTGAAAAACAACCACATAGGATTATAGTCAAGCTACCTATTGGGTTCGTTGTTGTTTTAAATAATGGGGGGGGGGCTGACAGATGACAAGGAGAGCAGTGGCATTTCAGCTTCTCACCTCCACCTCTCGAATCCTCTCTTCCCACTCGTTTCCCTTTGCAAAGCTGCTGCACTCTGCTTTGCCTGCCTAAATCAGTAACAATTTATTTTTGTGTTCGCAGCCAGTCTGGAGGGAGGGAGGTGGGCGGGCAACCACAGGACTCAGATCACCATTTAGGATTAAATTGGAGCTGTGCCCCAGCTCAGAGCATGGTGTAGCTCTGGGGGGCAGCTGCCCCCCTAAATCAATAAAAATAAATAAAAATACATAATTAACTGAGATCCCCCCCCTAACAAAAGGCCTGCTGCCCCCCAACAAAAATCCTGGCTACGCCCATGGCTCAGAGTTCTCCCCCATTTGGCATCTTTCCCCAGGGATGAGAATCCCTCTACATGTCCCACATTCTGCGTGGGTTGAAATGAACAAACTCCCAGCTGTTAAGAGCCTCTCATATAGGAGCAGAGGAAGCCTGCCTTAAACTGAGTCAGAGCACTGGGCAATCTAGCTCAGTATTGCCTACCTTGACTGGCAGCAGCACTCCAGGGTTTCAGATGGGGGATATTCTCAGCCCCACCTGGGGATTGAACCTGGGACCTTTGGCGGGCAAGGCAGATGAACATGAAATTTATTACGGTCAGAGACCAGCTTGTGAAACACAAATGGAACTACAATCCCAAAAGCAAAACAAACATGTAAAACAATATACAACAATGGGTTTTAAGTTTAAAAATGTGGTAGGCATATAAATACATAAAGACTTTAAGATAGACTGCCATAGAGAAATAATCCAGAGACACCCATGGATCTGAGTTTGGGAAATTTCTTATCAAACTAGATTGAAAAGGGGGAAGGTCTGTGCCTACAGATCGGTGCACAGAATCTGGCGACCATCGGGGTCGTCTTGTGATCTTTGCCTAACAGGAGCAGATCAAATTTTTGCTTTACCGGGAGGTCAGCAAGCCTCACCAGCAGGGGCTTCTCTACGTGCCTCATTGTAAAAAGGACATCTAAAAAATATGTGTTCGGGCTTCCTATAGCCCCCAATGGACAGGTGCAAATTCTCTGGTCATATGGGACTTTTTTAAAGGATCCTTCCAAGACCGGCAAGGGCAGAGCTGAGCTCCTGGCAAGTGTAAAAGCCCTTCTTGCAGGAGGCACCAACTCTAGGGGGTGGAGTTGTCGTCAGTCCCCTCAGTATTCCTTAGCAGGGGACTCAGCCTCTCCCCGAATATTGAGGGGGGTGGATGAGGCTGAACCGCCAAGCCAAGCACAGAGGGGAGGAGACAAGGCCATTGAAGGTGCAGGGTGCTGGGCAAGGCCTCCTCCTGACAATGTACCTCCTCCCAGTGTTGCATGCATCACACATCACACACATGACATCACAGGTGCACACTGCGTGTTGCATGCATGATGTCACACACACACTGCCTTGCTGAGCCCCCCCCCCCAATCTTTGGCTCATTGTGGCCCCTCTGCATGGCAGTTAAAAAAAAAAAGAAACTTGACATCAATCCTTCACCTTCCTTTCCTCCCCTCATTTTGTTATTTAACTTCCAGTCAGCCTTTGGATTGTAAATGCCTTGGGGCAAGGACTACTCTCTTTTGCTTATGCCCCCCTTTAGCTGGGACCTTTCCTCTTGTGCAAAGGTCTGTGCTTTAAAGCACTGTGTCCGAGTGGGTTTTTTTCTTTTTTGCCTCAGCGCTTTTCCGGTGAAAACCTGCTCTTTACCACCGAAGCAGAGCAAATGGCCATCCACAGAAAACCCCAATTGCCATTTGTTCCAATTCAGCACTAAAGAGTAGGTTTTTGCAGGGAAAGTGCTCTGACATGGCACTTTAAAGGTAAGTGTGAATGAGCCCAATACTGAGCAAGATGGAGCAATGGTCTGATCTGGTACATGGCTGCTTCCTCTGTTCCTTTACATAGTGCAATGATAAACTATGGCGTTCACTCCCATAAGAGGCTGAGAAGGCAACCAACTTGGACCTCATTTGCACTCTACTTTTAAAGCAGTATCATGCCACTTTAAACACTCACTGGAGCTGCAGTTTGTTAAGGGTGCTGAGAGTTGTTAGGAAACCCCTATTCCCCTCACAGAGCTACCAAGCCCAGAAGAGGGATGGATTGTTAAACCACTCTGATTGTCTTCTTGCTTTTCTGCCTGTCATTGGCTCTGGCTCCACCTCCTGTTGGTCTCCCAGGCTTCCACCTTAGCAAGTCCCAATGGGCACCTAGATCTACTAGCTATATGACCACCCAAGGTCCCTTCCCATTCTCCATTTCTATGAATTCTGCATAAGAATAACTTATGGAAAATAAGTTTCCACATATTTGGCATGCTTTGACAAGGGCATTGTGCTTCTAAAATGCACACTTTTGAAGAGTTTGGATTTGTAAAGCCAACAAAGAAGGTATAGAATTTATAAAGGAAGTAGTAAAGGGAAGCAATGATGGAGAACCTTGCTCTTGTAAGCTAGGCAGGGCATTTAAGCTCCACCCAAGTCTACTGGAAGTCTGCCCACTGTCATCCTCTCTCCTGCCTGCTAAGCTTTCACCAGAAATTTTGCACACAGTTGCAAGCTTTTCTCTTAGACTACAGGCAATATCATTTAACTGAAGTTGTCTATGCACTCTGTGACCTGCAAATCTTATGTCACCCAGGCTCACTCTGTATTGATTCCTTGCACAATTACCCAGGAGAAATTGTGATGTTGTGGAGCACGCTTGGACTGGGTACAGGGTTCTTTGCACTCTCTCTCTCTCTGATTTCTTAGTTTACAAAAATACATACATTGTCTCTTTTCTCAAGTTGCATTTTCTAGAGGTCAGTTTCATTTGCTGTGAGACATTAGTGTAACATACAGTGTTAGGTTAGGAAGGAAAGAGGGGGAGGCAGGGCTGGGTCAGGTGGCAATGCTTCTATTATTCTACTTAGTGTACGTGTGAGGTTTTGTGTCAGCGTCACTTGTGTGGCTTCTTTGCTCTTTTGATGGTCTAATGCAGTGTTTCTCAACCTTGGGTCCCCAGATGTTGTTGGACTACAACTCCCATCATCCCTGACCACTGGTCCTGCTAGCTAGGGATCATGGGAGTTGTAGGCCGAAAACATCTGGGGACCCAAGGTTGAGAAAGGCTGGTCTAATGCACTGAACTGAAAATATGGGAAGCTAGCATGAGCATGAAGACTAGAAACTATTTTAAAGGGGGGAGGTCTGGACATAGAGAGTTGAAGAATGCTACACTTCTTGTTCAATACTAGATTTTGTATTTGAATGGATGTGCAGAATGAACAGCCCCCCCTCCCCCCGGTGTTGCTTGCCCTGAGGATTACTGAGAGAAGTTACTATGCACCATAGGCAGTGCTCCCCCCCCCAAAAAAAATGTTTAGGGGTATGCATACCCTGGCATACCTCCAGAAAAAAAAGCACGGACCATAGGTGAGGTTTGGAACTATATGCTAATACCACGAAAGAACAGCCCTGCAAGTCTTTGGTCAATGTGGGGATGGGGAACCTGCAGCCCTCCAGATGTTGCTGGACTATAGCTCCCATCATGCCTGACCATCGGCTATGCTGGGTGGGCTGATGGGAGTTGAAGTCCAGCAGCATTTGGTGAGCCACAGTTTCAAAGAATCATGACCATGAGGGTCTTCTAGTCCAATCTCTTGCAATGCAGGAATCTTTTGCCCAGAGTGGGGCTTGAACCCACAACCCTGAGATTCTTGGGCTCTACCAACTACCCTATCCCTACTGCAGGTTTTTTGTTCTCACCTTAAAACACATTTGACACACATTATTTCCATCCAAGAATTCTGGGCGCTTTAATTTACCCCTCAGAGTTAAAAATTGCTGGCAACCCTTAACAAACTACAGTGCCCAGAATTCTTGGAGAGAGAGAATGTGTTTCAAATGTGCTTTAAATGCATGATTTATAACAGGGTTTCCCGAATTTGGGTCTCCAGCCGTTTGTGGACTACAACTCCCATCATCTCCAAGAACCCTGGGAGTTGTCATTTGTTAAGGGTGCTAAGAGCTGTTAGGAGACCTTTATTCCTCTCTCAGAGCTCCAGTTACCAGAATTCTCTGTGAGGAGGGATTGTTTAAACCACTTTGGGAACTGGAACTCCATGTGTGGAAACAGAACTCCTAAACGACTCTCAGCACCTTTAACAAACTACAGCTCCCAGTATTCTTTGGGGAAAGCCAGGACTGTGTAAAGTGTTGGCATAGCTCTTTAAAGATAAGGTGTGAATGTCCCCTTATACAGCAAAAGAAACTATAATAGATTCTGTGATGAGGGCCTATGAGAAGCAGAGGGCTCAGACCACACCCCCAACATACATTTAAAGCACAAGGGTTCCCCGCCATCCAAAAAATCCTGGGAACCGTAGTTTGTTCAGGGTGCTGGGAATTGTAGCTTTGTTGAGGGTAAGCTACAGGTCCTAGGATTCTTTAGGGGAAATCATGTGCATCAAATATAGGGTGTCAATGTGCCTTAGTTATTGCCTAACTCACATTGACCAAGCCTCTCCAGAAAAAAAAATGTTCTAGGGCTTTTCCAGAGTAGGAACACAGGTAGTTATTCCGGAAGTGCCCTTCTAAGGATGGGGATCTGCACTCGCCCACCGTTAGGCAGTGAATAAGACTAAGAATAATTTTAAAGGAGGAACGTTTCCTCTTCTGAACCAACATGACATGCCTTTTAAAAAAAAAAAAAAACCACCCATGAGAGAAGCCCTTGATTGGCCGTTCCTTCCCTCCTCCAGAAAGCAGCAAGCCGGCAATCAATGAATGGGTGGGACCTGGCGAGTCGGGGGTCCCGCCCTGACAGCTGATTGGGGGCGGTGGCGCTGGAGCAGAGGCGCTGGAGCTAGAGAACTGCTCCCCCCACTTTCCTACAATGAGCTTCTGCTCGGCGAGAAAGGGGAGGGCAGAGAGAAGGAAGGTGGGGAAACAGAGGAGGTGCTTTTCTGTTCGTGGCATTACACCAGCTGAAGGGTCAGTCCGGGGAATATACAGATACACACACACGCACTCACATGCCTGCGCGCTCAGGAAGTACTCTGGCTGCTCCAAGCCCACTTTCCCTGCGCTTTTAGGGAAGGGAGGGAGCAACCCCAGCAGAGGAAGCGCCGGGAGGAAAAGCGAAGCGACCCCAGCGCTGGTCCTGCCAGTGGGGCAAAGAGGGACCCGTAGCGGGCGAGCAAGCTGGACGAGGGGGCGAAGCAGTTCCAGGTAAGGCGAGCCCTCGATCTCCGGTGCTTTTCGAAGCTGAGTGGCGCGGCGGGTGCGCGGTTTTGTGGATGCGCGCTCGGAGTTGGGGGTCAGGGGCTTAGGATCTCTGCGGGAGGATACCCCTCCCTCCTGTATATATGTCTGTGTATGTGTATATATGTATGTGGGTGTGTGGGTGTGTGGGTGTGTATATATATATATATATATATGAGAAATACAGAGAGAAGAGGGGGTCTGGTCGCCTTCCTGTAGTAGCTTCGCCATCTCCGTGGCTTGTTGCTGCATCGAGGGAAGGAGGAGGAGGAGGAAGAGAAGAAGAGCAGCCCAGGCCGCGGAAGCCGGAGACTGGGGGGCGAGGAAACGCGTCCCTAAATAAATGAGGGGGGCGCGAAGAGTGGCTAGTGGGGGCGGCAAATGTACGAAAGCGTTTGGGGAGGAGGGTGGCATGTGTGGGTGCTCAGAGGAGTGACTTCCCCCGGAGTATTGGGCGGGGAGGAAGGGGGTGTTCTCGGGGTCCAGCACCGTTCCCGGAACTGCAGTGTGGTGGTGTCAGTGGGAGGAGGAGGAGAAGATGGATGGGGAGCTGTAACGCTCTCCGGAGCCCTCGCAATCTCCCTGGTAAACCACACTGCGCAAGCCGAAGGTGGGGAGGAGAAGGAAGAGAGAGGGCCGGAGAGAGAAGGAGGTGTGTTTGATGGGCACAGGTTGACGTACCTTTGTCTCTCCGCCCGCCCGCCCCCCCCCCACGGCTGTGTTTCCTCCTCCCACCCATCCCCGTTTCGTGCAACGATGTGCAGGCAAAAAGAAGCAACCACTGTCCTCTCCTCTCTCTTCCCCGCCTCCTATTTCAGCAGCTGGAGTGAGGCATCAATAAGCTCCTTTTGTGATACCCGCCCCAAGATCGGGACCAGAATCGGCTGCTTATACTGGGAACTGGGGAGAGAGGGTGGGGAACGTTTTCTCTTTCTACTGACGCCCCCTCGCCCCCGACCGCCTTCTCCTCCCTGGGGACGCCTGGGCCATAAATCCTTCCCTTGCCAGCCGCTCCTCACAGCAAGCAACAAAAGGCTCGGCAGCAAACAGCCACGGGGGTGAGTTGCCGGCTGCTCCAGCCCTGCAGGGGGAGAAGCGGTTTGTGTATATGTGCGTGCGTAGCGTAGGAGTGTCCTCCGCCTCCGCCTCCCCCCACCGTTGTAAGGCCGGCGACCTACTAGGATCCCTTCTGACGCTGGACCAGACACCTGTGGACCACCTGCCTGCCTTTCTCCTTGCCCGCTCCAGTCTCGCGTTTCTTGCCCCGGCCGGAGCTATATGGTTTTTAGATCATGCTTTCTCAATTCCCTTTCCTCTCCGGCTCTTCCCTCCCCCGTGTCCGCTTATCTGCCAGATCGGATGTTGAGAGAGGTGTAAAATTAAGCCATCTTTTCTCCCCCACCCCCCTGCCAGCTCTCTGGCCATTGATAAGATTCTTCCCAAGCCCCGCCCCCTCTTCGCTCATGTTGTGAAGAGAGCGTGGGCAATGTCGCCTTAAGAGAAGTTGTGCCACGCAGGAGTCGCAGTCACGGCATCCTCGCAGGAGCCCAGTGAACTTCGGTCCTCTTGGGTTCCGGACTTGGTGGTCTTTTGCAAAGCATTCCTCCCTCTTGCTTCATTACAAAATGTAGCAAGCCAGCTGTCTTTCTGGGTGCCCTCCTGCGGAGTGGGGCTCCGCACTTCTGCCCTAAAGCAGAGCTGTAGGTACGGGGGTGGGGGTGGGCTAGCCAGGTTTTGTGCCCTGCGTGAAACCTCCAGAGGGGCACTATGGAGCCTCCCAGCCTCTGTGTGTGCACGCAAATGCACATGAGGGGGGGTGCCAAACTGGGTCTTTGACTCTGGTTAAACAAAGCTTAGTTTCACCCCTGCCTAAAATCCTCCAGACTCAGGGACAGGGGAACCACTTTTTCATTCTGAGGACCGCATTTCGTGCTAGGCAACCTCCTGGAGGCCGCAAGATGTCAGCAGCGGTGGACGGGGCCAGAGGCAAATGTGGGCGGAAGATTGAATGTGGTTGTTAGCTATGTACCATACAGGGCCGTCTTACCCATAGGTGTCGGGGGCGCAGGGCATCCTGGCGCCAGGCTCTCAGGGGCACCAGGCTGAGAGTCTGGGGCCTGAGTCTTGAGTGCTGCGACTGGCTCTTTTGCTGCAGGCAGTTCTGTGCTGCGAGTTTGGGGGCGACCGAGCCAGCGAGACACTGAGGTGGCTGGCTGGCTCCGCCCTCCTGCATGCCTGGCACTGGGCAACCTGGGGGGCCACTGGGTGGATCTATGGTTAAGACAGCCCTAGTACCATAGGCTGACGTTTTACACACATTCATGCACCCCTCTCTGTTGCCCATCTGGGCAAGCAAGAGGCATTATCTAGGCAGGTAAAAGCACACAAGGAAGGTGTGGCGCAGGATTGTTGAGGGCTGAGGCAGGGCGGATGGGTGGGTGAAGTGGCCTGGGGAGAGTCCTGAGGGTTAGATAGACCTGGAAGGTGCACTTGACCCACAGACCCAGGTTCCCCAGCACTGCCCTACTGCCAGGCTTCCCCCTTCTAACCATGCACATGGCGGCCAGGCCTCAGCACACATTCCGGAGGCTCAGAGTTATGGTGAGAGAGCCGCTGAGGGAAACAGCTTGTTTCCTTCTCTCTTGGAATGGCCCACCCCACTTGTGTCCTTGGTTTCTCTCCTGCATTGTTCTTCTTTTAACAGAAAAAATGAGAGAAAAAATGCCTGTCTTCTTCCCAAAACTGGGGGTTTCTCCCAGAATGTGACCAACAGTTTCCGCCTCTCCTCCAGCACTCACAGATCCGGGAATTGGCATTTCCTTCCGGCGGAAGTCCTGCTTTTCTCAGCCAGAGGTTGAGCTGGGGGGAGGTGATAGGGTTTATGGGGAAAGGGTTACTATGACTACTCCTGCGCAGAAATGAACATTTCTCTTTCCTCTGTGTGTGCGCTCGCTCGCATGTGCGCCTTCCTCTGGGTCACTTTGCGGAGAGAGTATTTTTATCAGGTTTCAGAAGGACAGTCCCTGCGAGGGAGGGGCTGCAGCTGAGTGGGAGAGCACATGCTTTGCATGCAGAAGGTCTCAGCAATGTAGCGAGAGCGCCGGAAGAAGGCAAGCTGCCTCACACTGAGTCAGGCCATTGGTCCTTCTAAGTTCGTACTTTTTTTCAGCCAAAGGGCCACATTCCCTCCTGGGAAATGTGTCACTGTTGGGCGAGGCTGGTGGCAAAAGTGGGTGGAGCAATGAATGCAAATTTTGTACACATGACTAACTTGACACACATTCACACAGCCTCCATCCAATGAAGCAAGAAGCACTATCAGAGTTGCAGCCAGGCAAAAACATTCACATAGGGTGTGAATAACAGAATCAAAGAATCATAGAGATGGAAGGGTCATCTAGCTTACTCCCTGCATGCAAGAATCTTTTGCCCAACATGGGGCTCAAATTCTCGACCCTGAGATTAAGTCTCATGCTCTACTGACTGAGCTATGTAAGGTGAGTGAGGGGTGTGGCGTGAAAGTGGGTGTAGACTGAGGAGTCCTGAGGGCCAGACAGAGAGGGTTGAAGGGCTGCATTTGGCTCCCTGACCTGAAGTTTCCCACCCCTGATCTATACTCACTGGCAGCAGCTCTCCAGACAGGTGTTCTTCTAGCCCAGGGGTCTGCAACCTTTAAGACAAAAAGAGCCACTTGGACCCGTTTCCGAAGGAAAAACAAACCTGGGAGCCGCAAAACTCGTCATTATTAAAATAACTTTTTTGTCACTTTTTATTATTTCTTTGTTTGACCCTTCAGAATTACTCCTCCTCATAGAAATAAACGTTAAATTAACAAGTTACCTTTTTGTGTGTGTGTGTTCTTCACTCCCCTTCAAAACAGTGACCAGCGTACATGCCCCCTTTCAATGCAGTGACCAACATACATGCCCCTTACAATGTAGCGGGCAGGCGGGAAGGTGACATCGGGACGTTGCGTGACTAACGCACGCACCGCCCCCATGCAACGTCACAGCCAGTACAGCGCCCGCCACAGTGGGGAGTGTCGGGGCGCACAATGCGCCTCCTCCCCTCGCTAGTATCTGCCTCGGAGCCGCGGCAAAGGTGTCAAAGAGCCACATGCGGCTCCGGAGCCGCGGGTTGCAGACCCCTGTTCTAGCCATACCTGGAGATGCTGGGGATGAAGCCAGCATTCAGTCTGCAGCATCTCCAGGCAGGCCTAGGAAAAATTCTCAAGTGGTCCTCCATCTGTTGTAGGACTTCAGGTCATTTCAGCCCCAGAGAGTGTAAGTAATGGATGGGGATGTTGGGAGCTGGGGAGTTCAGCAACATCTGGTGAGCCACATGTTCCCCATCCCTAGTGTAGACTTCGCTGCACTAGAGGGACCAATGGTCTTGGTCTGGTAGATGTCAGCTTGCTATGTTCTACATATTTGGCTTAGCTCTAAAGCAACTGCACTGTGATTCAAAAGACAAGTGTGCCCCAACCCAAAATTTATTACACTGTCAGATAGGATATAGGGGAGGATAATATTCAAGTTATGTTGTTACAAGGGGATTATTATTGTTGTTTAATTTATGTACCACTTTTATGATAATATAGCTCCTAAGTGGTTTACAACTACAAAACCAATCCACAGTTAAAGTACACAATAATTTTAAAGCACCCTTAACTAAAATACACAATAAAACAGTTTAAAAGAGCTTAACAATTGAAAGCAGTCAAAACTATAAAATCCCAAGTTCACTTCAGGGGAATGCTTGCTGAAATGGGTGTGTCTTCAGGAGCTGAAAAGTTGTTTGTCTGTATTGGATCACAGTCTACTTCTGGGGTGCCCAAATGCCCAAACTTGTTTTCAAAGAGGGCCAGATTTGATGAAGTGAACATGCATGAGGGGCGACCAAAGTTGTTGAGCTTTTTTTTTTACCCCAGGACATATACTGCAACGGGGGCCAGATTAAATCGACCAGTGGGCCGGATTAGGCCCCCAAAATGGACTTTGGACATGCCTGATTTACTTTAAAAGTCTGTCTCTAGTAACTGGGAAGTCGGTTGCCCCAGATGTGGAAGTATATGACTAACTGTCATGGCAACAGTCATTGGCTGTGCATACCTAGAATGATAGAACTCTTGGGTTGCCTGTGCATTTGGGATGACCGGAGTTTTGGACTGGACTGCAGCAAATGTGTGAAAGCAGTTGGAGGATAATCTTTTGTGTTAGAGTTGGTTGAGGGTGGGAGAATCAACCTCTGGTCCCTGTGCTAATTTCAGAAACCTCCTTCATGCAATTTGTTCCCCTCGAAGCAGCCTGCTGGAGGTGGGGGAGCCACACCCCTTTTAGTTCACCCACATGTCCACATGGGCCCTCTGACAATGGTGGTTGGTGCCCATTAGTACTGGCAGGGCAGAATGCAGGGAGGCCAAGGGAGGCGGAGCCAGAGCCTGATTGGGAGGAGCCAGAACCCACAACAGACAGAGGCAACTAATCCTAGTTCTGCCTCCATCCTCTTCCCTGCTGAATTTTACAAGGGCAACACAGAGACCAAGGAAGAGGAAAGTGGCTCTTCAAAAGAAGGGGCAGACAGAGGTTGGTGGGGCAGTTGCTCATCATCCTAATGGACAAGCCACCACAAGATTTCTTGTTTGCTGCCTGGAAAAAGAAAAAAAAATTAATACATAAAGAGAGCATGCAAACATTAATAATGTGGAAGAGGCCACATTGTGAGATTTAAGAAGCAAGCACACCTGTGCTGGAACCCATCCTATGAAATGAGTGCATCTGGGAGCATAAAACTTAGTGGTGGGTTAAATGATGAGTCTGATCTAACAGAGCTACTTCAGAAGTATGCTATGGAATCAGTTTCTGTGCACAACCTGATAGAGAAAAAGCGAGTAAGAGGTGACACAGTGTAAGTTTATTAGATTATGCGCCGTGTGTGGAGAAAGTGGATAGAGGAAACTTTTCCTCCCTTTCGCATGACACTAGAACATATGTCATCCAATGAAGCTGAACGCTGGAAGATCCAGATAAAAGGAAGAACTTCTTCGTGCCGCTTGTACTTTAAACTATGGAACTCACTTTCCCAGGTGGCATTGATGGCCACCAACTTGAATGGCTTGAACAAAGGATTAGACAAATTAACAGAGGACATGGCTATTGACGGTTGCTAGCCAGGATGGTTGTGCTGTCCTTCTATGGTCAGAGGCCGAGAGCCTGCTGCACTCATTTCTGGTTTGTGGGCTTCCCATAAGCATCTTGTTGGCCACTGTGAGAACAGGATACAACTTTGGCTTGATCCAGCAGGCTCATCTCATGTTCTTAACCTGCACGGCCAAGCAAACACCACCATGCCATTTTATTAACAGCTCACACGTGTTTCAGTGGAGGGTTTTGCCTAGAAAACCCTCATGATCTGCACCCCTCCCCACCTTCCCACTGGCACCTATTCTGCAGGGTTGAAGCCTCTGTTTAAACATATGTGAGCCATTCAGAAACGCCACCATGCACATGCAGTTTGTACTCAGGAAATCACCAAGTACAAGATGTAGCAGCATACGAAGCAGCCCCCGCAATTCCCTCTCCTCCCCAAGACATCCCTCTGCCTATTCAAGGTTTTCAATGGCATCTGGGAAGTGTGGGCAAGTAGAAATTTGAATGGAACAAGGAAAGAATGTTCATCTACTCTCTATTGTGTAACCTTGTGCTTCTGTATCTGGAGCTGCACAATGTATGGCAGTTTATTTTTCAGTAGCATTTTCAGCATGCAAAGTGTGCTGTGGTGCTTATTGTCTTCATCCAGTCAGTGCTGGGCTACAACGGAGGCATTTTGCATTCTTTCAGACCAAGTTCTCAAAAGCTTTAATCTGCCCCCTGGAGTATTGTGCTCTCTCTCTGTGTGTGTGTGTATCCAGGTTGCCCAGTGCCTCCATTCTGCAGCACTGAGCAAAACCATGTTGACTGTTTAATTCAGGAGTATCTAGTATGGCACCACCCAGATGTTGTTGGACTTCAACTACCATCCAGCATAGCCAGTTGTTGGGGTTGATGGGAGCTCCAGTCCAACAATATTTGGAGGGCACCATGCTGGCTATGCCTGCTTTAATTGATATAATCACAGAACTGGGAGGAGCCATATGCGGCATCTAGTCTAGCTTTGATTTGATGCAAGAAATCCCCAGAGCATCCCCAATAGAGCATCCCCAGCAGGAGAGGGCTATTTGCTTTTGCTTGAAGGCCTCCCTTCTAGGTAATTGGTTCCATGCCCCAAATGCCCATCCGTTCAAGAACTTTTCCTTAATGTTAACTGACACCTACCCTCCTGTAATGCAGGATGTAAATGAAACAAGTAATAGTGCAAATACAGTGGAACCTTTGTTTTTGAGCGTCTCGGAAGCCAAACGATTCGGAACCTGAATGCTGAAAACCTGGAAGTGAATGCTTCCATTTCCGAACGCACTTCGGAAGTTGAACGGCTTCCAAGGCGCGTTTCTCCCTTTTTTCCCATTAAAATTGCTGACCACCCATTGCGCCTTGGTTGTCTCACATTTCAGAAGTCGAAAGGTCTTCTGGAACAGATTACGTTCGACAACTGAGGTTCCACTGTACCTGCTATTGAGAGTGGGCTCCTTGTGCAGAAGACTACAAGCTCCCCCCTGCTTTGCATTGCCATCATTCGTAGGAACATAGGACGTTGCCTTATAATACCAACTCAAAACGCTGGTTTGAGGAACTTGTTATTAACACAGACTGCCAGTGTGGTTGTGCAGGGGTTCTGAGAAGTATCCAGCTCAGCCTGGAGATGCCAGGGATTGAACTGGGAACCTTCTGCATGCAAATCTTGAGCTCCGCTACTGATTCTTGTGCTTCCTTTCTACCTCCACTGTCAGAGGCAAAATGCCTTAGAAAGCCAGTTGCTTGGAATCACAAGGTGGGAGAGGGCTGTTGTGTTAAGGCCTTCTTGCAGGCTTCTTGTAGGCATCGGCCTAGTCCAAGATGCTGAACTAGATAGGTCTTTCACCTGATCATGGAGGCTCTTCTTATGTTCCAGCTGATAGAACATCACATTGGTGTTGGGGCACCAGTGAAAATATTAATCTCCTGCAGTAGGAAGGGGCAGTGGCAGAAGGGGCAGTGCATCCAAATGATCTATGGTTCAATCGGGGGCATCTTCAAGTAGAGCTGGGAATAGCCCTTCTCTGAAACCCTGGAGAGAGACTGCCAGTCAGTGTAGACCATGGGTAGGCAAACTAAGGCCCGAGGGCCAGATCTGGCCCAATCGCCTTCTAAATCCGGCCCGTGGGTGGTCTGGGTATCAGCGTGTTTTTACATGAGTAGAATGTGTCCTTTTATTTAAAATGCATCTCTGGGTTATTTGCGGGGCCTAGGAATTCATTCATTATTCCCCCCCCCAAAAAAAAACTATAGTCCGGCCCTCCCCACAAGGTCTGAGGGACAGTGGACCAGCCCCCTGCTGAAAACATTTGCTGACCCCTGGAGTAGACAATACTGAGCTGGATGGAGCAACGGTCTGATACAGTATAAGTCAGTTTCCTATGTTCCTATGACAGGAGAAGCCATCTATGCTGGTGGAATATTCAACACCATATTTAAAGGTACAAAGAGCCCTCTCTAGGTCAGGAGCTGACACTGTGTCAGCCAGCCAAGTCAGTGGCTGTGAAGCTCATGAGACAGACTTGATGGAGACAACCCCACCTTGTTGACTGGCCTCAGCAGCACCTGGGCATCAAAGGTATGTGTGGCCAGATGCAAAAAGAAGAAGATAGGGCTCTTGCATGTTTAATAGCATGATACCTGCTGAAGTGCCCTCTTCTACAGAAGGAGCATGTAGAAGGCAGAAAGGGATCCAATAGACCTTTTGGTGCTTTAAAATAGATTAGCATGGCTTTCCGGGTGCTTCCTCCCCGCCATAGTGCTCTGGAATGTGTTTTCCTAAACAGCAGATTCACTTGGCTTCTTGATAAAGCAGACCTGGCTATTTGCCACGGTTTCTGCTGGATGCATCGTTCTGCTCTGGGTGACTCCCAAATGTTCCATCGCGCAGGAAGCTATGGAGAGAGGCAACATGTTCTCAGAGGTGGAGCGATCCTCTTCACAGCCCTGCCACTGACTCATGCAGCCTTGGGGATGATGTTTCCTCTTCGTGAACCTCTTGCTTTCTCGCCCTAACCCAGCAAACAGAAAATGCTTGCTTAGTGCCTTCTCCTTTGGACACCCTCATGACGGCTGTCACGTCACAACTGTGGCAATCTCTGGCTAAATATTGCTGGGAAAGTACCAGAGAGCTCCCCCAAGAAGTCTTTCAAGTTCATGTTTAGTGGAGGAGGATGTGGTATCTATCTCAGCATTCTACATTCCTGCTTAATCTGGATACAGATGGTGCTGCGGGTATAAGGTTTTTAAAAAATGAAAATGTGCATTTATAAAGGGTCATGGCATAATCTGTGCATAGTCTGGCCACTGATTGCCTGTCACCCACTGCTTCCTTCCTATGAATCTCCTGTTTGGAGCAGACTGTGCTCTGCAGACCACGGGTGCCCCTGGTCCAGGAGCTTCATTCCCTGCTAGTGGAATACTGTACTCTCCCCAGAAACACTTGTCTGGCATCTGCTTCGCTAGCTTTTTAGCACCACATGAAGACAAATGTTATTTCCCTTAGCTTTTAGTGGATGATTATTTTTTTTATTGCTAAGGATGGTCAGCTCAGCCCATTTCCACTTTGTCAGTTTCACATGCACCCAGTTGTGAGTTTGTTCCATCTCATTTGGACAGATTTCCCCCCTAAAAGCATGAGGGGAAAGAAATTGCGTTTGAACCATGTATATTCTTAATCTAAAACACACATTTATGAATGCTTTCCGATGCGTTTGCCCCCATAAAATAGGCTTCTTTGGTGTGCATTTTTGAACTGAACTCATTTAGGAAAATTCAAAGAATCTGTTTGGCAGCTGCGCTCCAATCTATGTACAAGCTTGGTTGGTTCACTTCAAAATGTGATCCAAACAAACTTCTACTCCATCCCCAATTTATTACTACTTCTGTTGTGTGTGTGTCTGTGTGTGAGCGTGCTTCTATCTTATTATTTTAGCTCTAGTGTTAATTTGCTGTACAGTGGTACCTCGAGTTAAGAACTTAATTCGTTCTTGAGGTCTGTTCTTAACCTGAAACTGTTCTTAACCAGAAGCACCACTTTAGCTAATGGGGCTCCTGTTGCTGCCACGCTGCCGGAGCACGATTTCTGTTCTCATCTTGAAGCAAAGTTCTTAACCCGAGGTACTATTTCTGGGTTAACGGAGTCTGTAACCTGAAGCGTATGTAACCTGAGGTACCACTGAAATGTTTACTACTTTGGAAGCTTTGTTCAAAAGGTGGAATAGAAATTTATTTAAAATGAAAACAGATTATGTCTACACAGTACCATTGGGTTCAGTTGTGATTACTCCTAGGTAAGCGGCTGTAAGGATTGCAGTTTAAGGCTAGAAATGGCAAAGCAGCAGGATTTGGCTAAATATTTGGAGGAACCTCTTAGTGGTAAGAGCTGTCTGTTGTGGAACAAAATCATCTTGGGCGGTGGTTGGCTCTCCTTCGCCGGAGGCTGGGTGCTCATCAGTAACTGCAAATGTCTTGCACTGAACTGGGTGTTGGACCAGATCATTGGTGGGCAATCTCTGGCCAATCATGGCCTGCCAGGCCATTTTCCCCAAACCATGCCCATCACTCCACCAGCTGCCTTCACTGGTGGCATTGGCTGGTGGGTGGGGTTTGATCCTTCTGGAGTCCTGGGGGAGCAAGCTGGCAAAGCAGACTCCTGCAGTCAGCAGAATTGCACTCACCAGCTGGTGAGTAGAGAGTGCAATCCTGCTGGCGTCAGCTTCACCTACTCCTGCAGGCCAACTCTGACAGGTAGGCAGGACCACCACCCGTCAAACGACAGATGTTGGCCTGGCAGGTTGAAGCAGCCTTTGCCAAACAGACGTGCCAACTGAGTTGCAGTCAAAACATCTGGAGGGCATCAGGTGGGACTTAAGAGAGAAAACAGAATGCAAGGTCACAGAGGTCACAGATGTGGCTAATCTGACATGGAAGATGATAACTTCCTGACCTGAGCTGCGAAACAGATACCACCTGAAAAAATTTAAATGCTGTGTGGCACATTTTTATAAGCTTGTAGATTGTGATGTGAGTCGCCATGGATTTAGAGCCCTATACCTAATTAGGTGAACGGGGGCCAGGAAACCCTCCAAGATTAAATATAGGCTGTATATACACTGTACATTTAAAGTACGTTTAGAGTGCAGGTAGAGAATCCTGGGAACTTTAGTTTACCACTCACAGAGCTACATTTCCCAGCACCCTTAACAAACTACAGTTCCTGGATTTATGATTCTATGATTCTTGGGAGGTGCAGCTGTAAATGTATGGTGTGTCTGCAGCTTCTGAGTTTCCACTGGTGCGTTCAGTACACCTGAGTGCCTCATTGCAAGTAATAGATAACTGGTCACAGTGCACACTCCAGAGATGAGCTTCTGGCAAAGTGTTGTTTTATAATTTAAAGGAAGTTTCTAACCCTCAAGTGAACAGTGGCAGGATTGAAATAGTACACTGGAAATGGAGTGACGATGATGGTTAGAAAACACCAGGGCCAAATCAGTGTGGGTTCCAGGGGTGAGGTTGCACAACTAGGTGACCCAAGCTATTTCTTCCTGTCATAACCTTACATGATGTTGCTTCCTTTCTTTTTGCTTCTTGCCATATATGTGAAACCCTGGAAAGTCCCAGATTCTTCTATTTCCCATAATTAAGGCAATTCATGTGTCTTGCAGAATACAGTCTATGGCACAGAGCATAGCTAGACTTCAGTGTGCCTTCAGAAGTGTGAAGAGCATTTTGTCCTGACCCTCCCACTCTGCTCAAACCAGGCTCCTGTTCCCACGCCTCCTTAAGAGTTGCATCCTGGGTTGCATCAGATCACAGACGATTCTTACTGGAGGGTTAGACCAGGGCGGGAAAAGCTCAGGCTTGTTGGTCATATGTGGCCCTCCAGGCCTTTCCATCTGGCCCTTGGGACTCTTCCTAGGCCACGCCCCTTACCAGACCTGCTTTGCCGCCCTCTGGAGTCTTCCTGCCTGGCTGTGTCATTGGACTCTGAGAACAATGCCTCTTGTTTGCCTGGATGGGGAAGGGACCGTGAAGGTTTGTGTAGAAGCTAGTCTGCTCTACCAAGGCAGGGTTCTCATTGGTTATTCTGCTCATTTTTGCCTCTGGCCTTGCCCACTGGCTCCCCAGATGGTTGCCTAGGAGGGAATGTGGCCCTCGAGGAGCTGAAAGAGGTTCCCCATTTCAGGGGCCCTTGAGAGGAGATTCTCTCCCACGATGGACCCTGCCCTCTATTTCCCATTTCCCCTATCTCACGCCCGCTTATATTGCTGTTCATTGGACATTCCTTTGCATGCAGCTCAGCAGCCTTTTGCCCCCCAAACCCCACCCCCATCCCCTCCGCAGTCCTCCTCAGCTTCCTCCTTGAAGCTGCTGTGAACTGGACCGGAATCCTGGTGGCTTCCTGTCTCCATCCGGTTTCCCTCCAGCAAACGCCCTCACCACTTCCTCTCTGGCTTGTGCTTCGGACCCTCTCTTTCGCTTGAAAAGGTCCCGGTTGCCTGGCTTAGAAAATATATCCCCTTCCCCACAATGCAGTGCAAAGTGTAGCAGGGAGTCTCGGAAGGGCAGCCGCGTCTTGAACAATTGACAGATGATTGTCTCGCAAGTCTGCAGCCCACTTCATCAGAGGAAGGAAAGCAGAATTCAGTCCTTGCAAGCAGAGGCCAAAAAAATAAATTTGTTAGGCTTTTAGGCAGGGATGCTGTTGGACTGCAGCTTCCCTCCTGCTTGCTTGACCACTGGCTGTGCAGGCTGGGGCTGATGGGAGCTGGAGTCCAACAAAGTCTGCAGAGCAAGGGGTTCCCCAGCCTGCCTTAAAAACGGAACAAATTTAATATATGAATATAGGAAGCTGCCTTCTACAGATTGTTGGGGTTGATCTAGCCCAGTAGTGTCTGCACTGGCTGGCAGCAGCTCTCCGGAGTTTTCCACCTGGAGTCTTCTCATCCTTACCTGGAGATGCCAGGGACTTAGCTTGGGACCTTCTGCATGAGAGATAGATGTTCTGTGACTAAGCTACGTCCCTTTCACAAGACTATAGGAAGCTGCTGCATTCTGAGTCAAGACCATTGGGCCATTTGGCACTGCCTACACTGCCTGGCAGCAGCTCTTCAGAGTTTGAGATGGGAGTTTTCTCCAGCTCTACCTGGAGATGCCTGGGATTGAACTTGGGACCTCTTGTATGAAAGCAGCTGCTCTGCCACTGAGCTACAGCCCCCTCCCCCAAACACATTTCTTCTCAGGGCTGGCAGTGGGTTAGCATACGTGCGGGGCTCTTTTTTTCTACTGTTTGGCTCTCCGCTCTCTCGTTTGCACCTGACAGGACCTGCTACATCCCAGCATCTCCTGGCTAAGCCCTTTCTGTCCATGACCATCTGCCTCCGTGTGCAGGCTGCCATCTCCTCGCCAGCAACTTGGGTTGTTGGGCAGAAGTTCAAAGGCCACATCTCACACCCACAAGAGGGGATGGAGAGAGTCCCCTGCGAAGGAAGGTTGCAGCCTTTGGGACTTTTTAACTTTAGAGCGAAGACGAGTAAGAGGTGGCATGAGAGAAGTGTGTAAAGTAATTCAAGGCATGGAGAAATAACTGACTAGAACTTGAGGACATCCAATGCGGTTGGATGCTGGAATATTTGAGACAGATAAAAGAAAGGGGTGGGTAGCATTGCTTTGTGGTGGTTCTGGTCCTACTTGGATGGTCATTTCCAGAGGGTAATGCTGGGGGACTATTCTTTGGCCTCATGGAGCCTTCAATGTGGGGTTCCTCAGAGTTGGATATTTTCCCCTACACTGTTTAATCGCTGAGTGGGGTCTGCCATATATGTTGTCAGCCAGTGCTTTTTTTCTGGGGGGACGCATACTCCTAAACATTTTGTGATTCTTGGTAAAGGGCAAAGGGACCCCTGACCATTAGGTCCACTCGCGGACGACTCTGGGGTTGCGGTGCTCATCTTGTTTTATTGGCCGAGGGAGCTGGCATACAGCTTCCGGGTCATGTGGCCAGCATGACTAAGCTGCTTCTGGCAAACCAGAGCAGCGCACGGAAACACCGTTTACCTTCCCGCCAGAGCGGTACCTATTTATCTACTTGCACTTTGACGTGCTTTCGAACTGCTAGGTTGGCAGTAGCAGGGACCGAGCAATGGGAGCTCACCCAATCGCGGGGATTCGAACCACCGACCTTCTGATCGGCAAGCCCAAGAGGCTCAGTGGTTCAATCCACAGCGCCACCCGTGTCCCATGATTCTTTGTACTTTTGTCCATTTACTGAATTGATTTTTCCTGATTTGAACTGTAAAATGGGAGGTTGCCTGCTCTTGATAGGGCTACACTCCTTCTGAGGAGCAGGTATTTAGCTTAAGGGTACTTCTAGATCATTTGCTGTTGTTTGAGGCTCAGGTGGTCTCAGTGGCATAAGGTGCCTTCCATCAGCTTTGGCTGGTGGCCCAGCTGCCCCCCACCCCTGTACAGAGATGGCCTATGTTGTCTATGCACTGGTAACGATTAGGTTAGATTACTGCCCCTGAAGATGGTTCAGAAACTCCAACAGGTGTACAATTTGGTGGCCAGGTTACTCACTGGGACAAGATGGTTTGAGAATTTGAAGTGACCTCTCCAGGCCGTAAGCCTGGGCAGTGTGTCTGGAGGTCATGGGCTGCCCAGATGACAAGACTTCCCTCTTGGCCTTAATACTGTGGTTCAGTGTGGTGTAGTGGTTAAGAGCAGTAGACTCGTAATCTGGTGAACCGGGTTCGCGTCTCCGCTCCTCCACATGCAACTGCTGGGTGACCTTGGGCTAGTCACACTTCTCTGAAGTCTCTCAGCCCCACTCACCTCACAGAGTGTTTGTTGTGGGGGAGGAAGGGAAATGAGAATGTTAGCCACTTTGAGACTCCTTAGGGTAGTGATAAAGTGGGATATCAAATCCAAACTCCTCCTCCTCTTCTTCTTCTTCTTCTTCTTCTTCTTCTTCTTCTTCTTCTTCTTCTTCCAAAGGAAAGCAGGAGATGCTGGAAGGAAGCATACAAGGTGCCATCCAACCATCTTAGGGACTCCACTTCAGATTTGTGTAGTGTTACTCCTTAGCCTTTTCTTCTACTGAAGATGTTCCACAAGACAGCAGAGGTTTAGGATCAGTTTTCCTTCTTCTAGATTGGCTACTTTCCTAGGCTGACAATCCCATCTGCCTCTCACTTCCCTTTACAGCATGTGCAGAAATTGCCATATTGACTATTGGACCCACTATTGGTCTCGTCCGACCAACTGCCGGAGCCTGTCTTAAGTAAATTAATAATAATAATAATAATAATAATAATAATAATAATAGTTGAATAATGGAATGTGCTCCCACAGGAGGCAGTGATGGCCATCAACTTGGATGGCTGTAGAAAAGGGAAAGTGGTGGGCCCAGGTAAGCTAAGTGCAGCTTTCTGTAAGCGCCACCTGTAAGGGAGATAAGACAAAACCAGAGGCCTAGCCTGCCTCCTTGTGGCTCTTCCCACCCCCAGCCTCAACACCCTTTCCCCTTGCCATTGTGCGAAGGCAGAGCCTGTTAAATATTCTGGGCTCTGTTCCCTTGTTGATTTATGCTGCCAGATTCCTCTGGGGACAACAAGCCTGCTGGGATGTCAAAGGGGGAGTGCCCCAGGGGGTATGCAAAGTCAGGCTCTCTTACTTCTAACAATAGCCACCCCCTGGGTTCAGCTATTTTAAGCTTTCAATAGGATTCCAATTACGGATGCTTTCATTATTCTTGGGGAAAACCCAGCTGCAGAGAAAGGGATTAGCAGCAAGCAGAGGGACTGGTGATGGCAGGGAAAGGGCTAGAGCTCAGTGGCAGGATGTCTGCTCTGCATGCAGAAGGTGTTGGGTTTGATCCCCAGCATCTCCAGGTAAGACCTAGCAGAGTCTCATTTCTGATTTTCTGGAGAGCCGCTGCCAGTCAGCATGAAGCTAGGTGGACCAAGGGTCCAATTCAGTATAAGGTGGCTTCCTATGTTCTTATGAAATCTCTTCCATTGGAGGAGAATAGAGTTTCCTTGCTGTTGTTGTTTGCTGTGATTTGTAGCATCTGCAAGCAAGACTTTGGCCATCTTCTTCCCTGGCCCTTCTATGGTTGTTTCCCCCTGTGGGTTGGTGGGAGGAAACCAGGGAAGGGCCATAGCTCAGTGGAAGGATGTGTCCTCAGTATGCAGAAGGTCACAGGTTCAAGCCCAGGCATCTCCAGTTTTTAAAAATAAGAGCAGGTTCAGGTGTTAGGAAAGACCCTGGAGGGCTGCTGCAGAACTGAGCTGAGTGGACTAACAGGGCCCTGGTATAACCTTCAGCAACTCTTGAGTGCACTGGTTCCCATTTTGTTCTCCTACCAATATTAGCTCTGAGGTTCCATCTGCACAATTCATTTAAAGTGGTATCATACTACTTTAAAGTGCCATAGCTTCCCCCCAATATTCCTGGGAACTGTAGTTCCTTAAGGGTGCTGAGAGCTCCTAGGAGCCCACTATCCCCCTCCCAGAGACACAATGCTCGGAGTTCTCTGGCAAGAGGGATTGATTGTTAAACACCTCTGGGAATTGCAGCTCTGTGAGCGGGATAGAGACTGCCTAAAAAGTTCCAGCACCTTAATAAACGACACTTCCCAGTATTCTTTGGGGGAAGCCTTGGCTATTTAAAGTGGCATGGTGCTGCTTGAAATGCATGGTGCAGCAGGGGCCTGAATGCTAGAGCAGTGTTTCTCAAACTCCATCCCACTCTCCATGGACTACTTTAAAATTACTGAGGGTCTCGGGTGACCACTTTTTTCGTTCTACAAATTGAAACACATATACATGGGCACCTGCTGGGGTGTGGGGCAACACGCAGGTGAACACAACCCGCATATCCCCAGCTTTATTAAAAAAGAAAAAGTTTATAGCCCTGGTAGAACCTGAGATATATGCAGGTACAACTCTCCTTGTTTTGCTTTGTGAGAAACCAACCTAATTATTTATTTGCAGTATTTACTTTGTGCACTGCCCTGGTTAAAAACATAAAACAAAACCCTACAGATGCATATGCATAACTCACATTTTAATAACTGTAGTTTTTCCTTCCTAATGTGAGAGATGTGCTTCTGGATTAAATATGAAGAAAAATAGCCTTTTGCTGCTTCTTCCATGTCTGAATCATTATCAAAACCCGGGCGGTATAATGCAAATCTTGGGCACCAGGCCAAGGCTGCCTTAGCCCATTCTGATAATTTGGCTCAGATCCAGATAGCTTTGCTCCCCATCAGAAAAAAGATAAATCAAGTGCATGGCCAGGTATAGATGTTCTCAATCGTTCAGCCTTCCTCCTTTCTGCAGGCCACCTGGATGGAGCTCATGGACCACAGGTGGAGAGCTGCAGCATGTTCTCCAAATAGAGTACATTGACCACTAGACTATTTCTTCCAAGGTGATATTGTGTACAGGTGACTCCCCACTTACACGGGGGTTACGTTCCTGAGTACGTGAATTTAAAGGTAAAGGTAAGGGGACCTCTGACCGTTAGGTCCAGTCGTGGCCGACTCTGGGGTTGTGGCGCTCATCTGGCTTTATTGGCCGAGGGAGCTTCTGGGTCATGTGGCCAGCATGACTAAGCCACTTCTGGCGAACCAGAGCAGCGCACGGAAATGCTGTTTACCTTCCCGCTGGAGCGGTACCTATTTATCTACTTGCAGTTTGATGTGCTTTTGAACTGCTAGGTTGGCAGGAGAACTTACGTATATGTGAAATTGTGTATAGTGGGAACATCATTGGGTTCAATGGCAGGTGGGATTGGGGGGGGGGGGACAAATTTCCCGGATGCCCACCATTTGTTTGTTTGTGTGTGTGTTTTGCCAAGCTCATGAAACTGAATGTGCACAAGTTGAACTCCATAAGTGGGGGGGGGGGAATGCCTGTACATTGGTCTGGTACCCAATAACAAAATACGTATGTTCTCTGTCAGTTGTGAAGTAGCTCCATAGTTTTCAGACAACTTTTCAGGGGACAGAAAGAAGGGAAGAGTTTTGGGTGGGTGAATGGGTGCTAATTCAATGCACTTTGATGCGGAAAGCCATGTCCATAAACTGATACGGACCGGATTTTGTTCTCTGGTACCTGAGCTTGAATACAGCATATGAATCCCAGTGTGAACTGCAGTTTCAGAGAATCTCAGGGCAGGGAGAGTGCTGTTGAACCCACGTTCAGCTTGCAGGCTTCCCCAAGGGAACTGGTTGGCCACTGTGAGACTGGGATGCAGGAGTGGATAGGCCAGCACGACTCTGACCCAGCAGGGCTTTTTTAAGGTTCTTATATCAGGTGGCTACATGTAGGATTTTGTGATTGTTAAAAACAAACCCAGCAGTATTTGGTAGCAAGGTTTGCAGGTGACATTCTGCAAAAATGTAAGAATTGGGCCTTTGGTGTTTAAACCAGGCCTGCGGAATCTGTGTCCCTCCAGGGGTTGCTGAATTCAACTCCTATCAGCCCCAGACAGCATAGCCAGTGAGGAGGGGAGATGCGTTCCGGCAAAGTCAGCCCTGGTTTAAACAATTAACCTGTTAGATTATTCAGTTAACCTTCTGATGGGCTAATAATGTATTCCAGAAAGCTTGGCAACCAATTTCTTTTTTTAAAGAACATCTTTATAACATTGCAGGAGGCAAACCGCATTTTAAAAGAGGAATTCTTTGTCACACACAAAGACATATGCACACACAAAATACATTTTTAAAGATGTGTGCATATATCTGCTGAAAACATAGCATATGCTTCTTGGTTCAGAAGATTTTTTTAAACTGGCATGTAAATTTAATCGATTGCTTAATCATACAAGCTGGGAGTCAATTAATCAATTTAAATTGCATTTAATTGGGCTGCAGCCCCAATAAGAACGTATTTGTAAAAATGGTTTAATTGCCCCACCCTCAGCCTAGTGGAGGGGACCTTGTTTTAGCTAATGTTCTCAAAGACGATGGCTGTGGTGTGTTACAGGCCGCAGACCTCACAAAGTTGCTTCCCCCCAAAGCGTTTGTTTGCAGTTCTGCTGCTGTGAACTTCTTTTCTCATGGTATCTGAAGCAAATGTACCGAATTTCATTTATGGTGTGGAAGGCTTACAATGCCTTGATGTGGTTTAAAGAAGATGGGTCTCTCCATCTAGTTTTATTTCATTTGTTTAAAAGCATTTCTCAATGGCTGAATATTTTAAAACCTCCCAAGTGGTATATGGAACATACAACTTAAAAAAACCTTAGCACAGCATCATAAAAACAGGGTTACAGTCTGAAAGGATCTGCACTATACTGCATTCAGTGGTTATTTTTTTAGCTGGAACTCACTGGAACTCAGTTCTGGCACCTGTCAGGTGGGCACCATTGCCATTCTAAGAGAGGGGTTCATGGGGAGTTCCAGCACCTCTTTTCTAGAAGAATAACACTGATCAAATGTATAATACTACTTTAAACAATCATGGCTTCCAGAGAATCCTGGGAAGTGTAGTTCATTAAAGGTGCTGAGAGTTGTGGGGAGACCCCTGTTCCCCTCACGAAACTACACTTCCCAGAGTTCCTTGGTAAGAGGGATTGGTTGTTAAGCCACTTTGGGAATTGTGGCTCTGTGAGGAGAATAGGGGTTGCCTCACAACTCTCAGCAACCTTAACACACTGAAGCTCCCAGAATTCTTTGGGGCGGAGCCATTATTGTCTAAAGTAGTACGATACTGCTTTAAAAGTAGAGTGCAGACAGGACATTGTATGTTATCAGTAGTCCGGGGGAAGCCAAACTGCAGCATTCCAGTTATTGTTCAACTCCAGCTCATATCGGCCCCAGCCAGCCAGTCCGGTGGTTGAGGAGGATAGGAGTTGTAGTCAAACAACTAGTGGAGGGCACCAGGTTGGCTACCCTTGCAGCCTCTGGTGATGTTGGACCTGTACCAACTCCTCCTGTGTGCCCAACCTGGAATAGGGAGGATGAAGCACATCTTCACAAAACATTAGTCAGCTTAACAGTGGCTTTTGCATGTGTCTCCCCTGTCTGGGGTCCTGCTCTCATATTCATGGGGTGCCTGGGGGGTCATGCATCAAGACACATACACACCCGGTTCTGGCATACAATTTTAGACCCTCAGGGCCAGGTCACGCAGAGCTGGCAGGGTGTGTGCGAAGAAGGCAAACTGGGCACGGCTCCATCCCTAAAATGCAGAAGAAATCCTAAAAATAGCTCTTGGGTTTCCTCCAGCCTAAAGCCACTGACTGGCAGCAGTAGGTTCAATACGTACGGGAAAGAAGAATCCTCTTGCCCAGTGCTTAATGAACGACCTTTTATAGTGCAGTTGTGCAAAGGTTGGGATTCTCCCAAGCCTGTTAAAAAGAATGCCACCCAAGCCTGTCAATTCCTCCTCCTCGTGGGTAGGACTGTTTTGGCTGCATAAGCAATGGGGTGGCCAGTGCAATATTCTGTGGGATAGGTATAGCTATAGCTATAGCTATAGCTATAGCTATAGCTATACAAATAGATATAGATATAGATATAGATATAGATATAGATATAGATATAGATATAGATATAGATATAGATATAGATATAGATATAGATATAGATATAGATATAGATACAGTATAGCCTGCCTCATTTTAATGTGGAAAACATTCTGGAGCTATGGCACTCCCACTGAAAAGGCCCTGTCTGTTGTGCTCTTTTGACAGATGTCTTGAGATGGCCCCTGAAGCAAAGCTGGTGGGGGGGATAGTAGATAAGCCTGCCTGCCGCCGCCAAGGTAGTAGTTCAAGTGTTGCTTGCCTTGTACATAGCCTTGTACACAGCAGGGAGACATTCAACCAAACATACCAATGAAAAACTCCCTCGGAACAGCACAGCCAGCATATGCTCCTTCAGCAAACATCTAGGCCCATGTGCTTGGCAGCTAAGCATCACTTCCAGCCCTTCTGCAGTCCCCCTCTTGGTTAGTTGACTTTCACACGCGCAGAATTAACCCATAAGTTGGGCACGGAGTGATCACCGCTGTTGCGCTTCCAATGCGTGGAAAGGCTGCAAGCCTGAATGCATTTATCTACTTCCAAGTAAGTCCTATTAAGCTCAATAGATTCTACCTCCTACATTGTGCATGGGATTGCAGCCCGCATCTTTGCCTAGCAGGATTACAGCCTAAAGCTTCTATCCAAGTTTTGAGGGACAGAATAGGGAGTAGAGAGACAGTCACACAGGTGCCCCTTCCGCTAAAACATCCCACTCAGAGCCTGTGGGGCTGTAGAGAAGCCAATGTCTCGCAGCCCAGGGCAGCCGCTTTGGGATCTGCAGCCTCACCATATACATCCCAGCTTCCTCTTGTGTTCTGAGAAATGCAGCTCCGGGCCGATTGCAGCCAGTGACTGTGCAGAAGTGAAAGTTGGGCTGTGAGTCACAGCAAAAGTAACCAGCCTTGCCTTTGGTTCAAAAGAGCAAGAGGTCTGAGACTTGGCGCCATCACGTTCACTCCACCTGGCTTTCCCAGGGGCTTCAAATGTATGGCATTGATGTGACCCAGGTCTCCCAGTATACAGAGTCCTGGTACGGGAGTGGAGAAGCTTTGGTGCACCTGATGTTGCTGAACTGCACCTCCCATCAGTCGCAGCAAGCATGGCCGATGGCAAGGGATGATGGGAGTTGTAGTTCAGCAACATCTGGCAGGCCAAAGGTTCCTCGCACTTGTCCTAGCATAGCAGCAGCTGTATTTTCTAAGACACTTTCTCTGTTTTAGGGTGCTTCCAGGCAACCTGTCAATGGAGCAACACCATCCTGATTTGTGTGCATGGAGGGCAGACGACGTTGGTTATTTAACGACAACCCTTCTCATTTGTTTGTGGGGAGGTTCAATGACATTCAGTGATCCTTTGCTCTCTGGTGCATTTTCCCATCATTTTCCGTAGTATAAAAAGTCTAGTGTTTTGGGGAAGTGTGTCCATTGTGCAAGACCTCCCAATCAACTGTAAATACACAAACTTAAATTGACCAGTATGTGGTTGAATCCCACCCAAAAATACTTAACAGCCTCAAATTGCTCTTAGTTCCTGTTTTTGTATTTGGGGAAGAAGCTGAGGATGCATTTTTAATTTTTATAAAAATATCAAATCAAATCAGCGTGCCCCCGTGTGAACTAGAGATTGCCCAGAGTATTTAGAACATAAGAGAGGCCCTGCTGGAACATAGGACTGTCTAGTCCAGCGGTGTGGAACCTCAGGCCTGGGAGTTGAATGTGGCCCCCAGACATCTCATCTGGCCCTCATGATCCTCTCCAGGCCACACCCTCACTGACCCTGCTCTATGCTCTCTTTCTGTGCCTTGACCTGTGATGATGCCTTTTGCTTGCCTGGATAGAGGTTGGAGAAGGGGTGGGGTCTGAAAAATAGCCAACTGTACGAAAGTAAGAAACGCATCTATTGCTCCATCCACCTCTTTTCTTTGCCCATCACCGGCATGTCTTGGTCCCCATAAGGGGAAATGCAGCCCTTGAATGAAGGAAGTTCCTCAACCCTGGTGTAGCTCAATAGCCTGTTTCCCACAGGGGCAAAGTATCCTATTTTACAGGGGACAGTCCTCTATTTGATAGACTATCTGGTCTAAGGACCCATCTCCCCAATACAGTGGTACCTCGGGTTACATACGCTTCAGGTTACATACGCTTCAGGTTACAGACTCTGCTAACCCAGAAATAGTGCTTCAGGTTAAGAACTTTGCTTCAGGATGAGAACAGAAATCATGCTCTGGCAGCAGCGGCAGCAGCGGGAGGCCCCATTAGCTAAAGTTGTGCTTCAGGTTAAGAACAGTTTCAGGTTAAGAACGGACCTCCGGAACGAATTAAGTACTTAACATCTCCTGCTAACCTAGCAGTTCAAAAGCACATCAAAGTTCAAGTAGATAAATAGGTACCGCTCCAGTGGGAAGGTAAATGGCGTTTCCGTGCGCTGGTCTGGTTCGCCAGAAGCGGCTTAGTCATGCTGGCCACATGACCCGGAAGCTGTATGCCAGCTCCCTCGGCCAATAAAGCAAGATGAGTGCCACAACCCCAGAGTCGGTCACGACTCGACCTAATGGTCAGGAGTCCCTTTACCTTTACCTTACCACTGTACATTTAGAACAGTATTGTACCACTTTAAGCAGTTGTAGCTACTCCCAAAGAATACTGGGAACTGTAGTTTTTTTTTAAAGGATGCTGACAGTTAGGAGAACTGCCCATTCCCCCCACAGAGCTACTACTGATTGACTGATTATTTAATTTCTATGCTGTTTAATAAATTCAATATATTGATAAGCAGTGCACAAAAAAACGGAAGCAACAACAGCCAACTTTAAACAAAATATTGCAAAGATACACGATAAAAATGTTACATTAATACAAAGTTACACACAAAAACAAATACAAATAAATATCAATTTCCTATCTGACACGCCCCCCCCCTTCTCCAACTCTTCCCACAGTCGCTTAACAGTCAATCTCTCTTTTCAGGGAATGCTGACAACTGTAGCTCTTTTAAGGAGATGGGAATCTCCTACAACTCTCAGCACTCTTAACACATTACAATTTGGGCGGCGGGGCGGGGCGGGGTTAGCCAAAGACACAGCTTTAAATTTATAGTGCAGATTGAGGCCTAGTCAAATTTCACCTCAATTGCTATCAAGTGTTTACATTATCTTTCCAGGCAGTTGCCTACTGACTTCCAATCTAGGGTCCAGTTTACATTATTAAATCCCTGCATATCCCTATGAAGTAAGATACAAGCTGAAATGAGAAACTGAGCCAGCTCCTGTGGAGAAGGTGAATTTTACCTTAGCACATTGGACCTCTTGAGGGTATCTCGCTGCTGAAAGCTAGATCTCTTGTACAAATTGCCTTGTCTCTTTCTGGATTGCTGAGGCATCATCTCATATTTCAATTATTCTAGTCTTGCATTCAGAGGAGGAGAGAGGGAGAGCTTTATAAACGACATTAATCAAAGAGGTCTCTAAACATTGCACAGAATAAAATTGTAGATGAAGTACAGCTGAAAGCTACAAAACTATTAAAAACAAACAATACATAAAATAACTAAAACGGATAAACTAAGGCAGAACAAGAAGTGGCAGTGACTGGGTGACTGGCAGAGTGTGTGATCACAAACCTGATATTCCCACAAGGCGAGAGAGTCTCACAAGTGAACGTGTGATGTCTTGCCTTTAAATGCTTGGCGAGAGGGGTGGGGGAACTTGCTGGGACATCTTTGTTTCTTCTGTTCACTTCTGAACTTCTTGCTGCGCTCCTGGGTTCCTGAATCATGACTTCCGAGCACTGTGTCTGCTGCTGATTCTGTCTGGTTATTTGCCTGAATAAGGATCCTCCGTCTGTGTGTGTTGCAGGGGAGTCCGGGCAGTTGCTTGGATCAGAATGCTGGTTTGAAACAAGCAAACATGGTTCCAAAGTAGCAACTATTTGAGAGGGACGAATGGACGGGCGGATAGCAAAATGCTGTACATAGAACATTTTGGAGGGTTATTGGGGGAATATTTTATGGTGTCCCCAAACTCCTCTTCTGTGTCAAAAATGTACACTTCCAAAAACCTGGCAAAAACATTCCCTGTTGATATTCAGCCTTATGACCCAGGTGTGACCATGGCTCAGAAAACTATTGGCTTAATCTTTTGTATTTATTGGTTATTTGGGGGATTTTTAATATATACATGGGGATTTGATGTGGATTAAAGGTTTCATCCATTCATTCATTTGATTTATATAGCACTCTTCATCCAAAGATCTCAGGGCGGTTCTTGATGGATTCACTGATGATGAGAAGGGTAACTTTTAAGTCAGGGGAGTGAAGCTCTAGATTGGGTAAGGTCTAAGTCACTTGTCCTGGACTAGCTGGCAAGTTAGATTTATGCTTTATGGTCATGTGGGGGCTGGCTGAGGGCAGACTGAGGTTAGTGGGACAGTACGAGCCAACACTGCTCAGAACTTATGTCACCTTGTGAAAACATAGAAGGGTTTGTGGGAACCTGGGGGAGTGTCATGTACTGAGTTAAATAGGATCCAAAATGCAGCAGTCTGATTGGCCCTAGAACAATGCAGCATTATGATTGGTCTGCAGGAGCCACCCAATCCAGATCCAGATGGAAGTGAATCCACAATCTGACTGGCCTACAGGAGAATTCCAGAATTAGCCAATCACGTGCAGTCCATTGTGTAAATAATGTATATAAAGCAGATACTGGGGGGGGGGGACTTTCATTCCTCCTCACCACTATGAGCTGAATAAAGAGCATGAAATCCACTCTCGCCCCCGAGTATATTTCAGGGAGGGGGGCCACTAGGGGGCGCATCGGAAGATGGCTAACAATAACATCTCTCCGACCCACACGAGGTAATTTGGAGGCTATGATGGGAGTAATTAGCCTCCCTACCCCCCCCAGGATGGTGGGGAGGACTGCCCTTGCCTGCTGTGCCCTATACCACCCCCAAATTTGTGGGGATGGGGGCACTAGGCACAAAGCCCTCCTGTGGGATTCCGGCGCTCCTGGACGCCGTCCCTGATCCGCGCCACTAGCTGCAAGAACTTCAAAAGAAACAACTTGGATGAAGGAATGCACATATTTCAAGGAAGGAGGGGGAGTAAAGATTGCTAACAGAAGAGATCTCTGATAAAACAAGACAAGAATAAAACATGAGAAGATACGCCAAGATACGGTATGGCAAATGACTGTTGGGGGAGGGGAAAAAACTTTCCTTTCTTTTCTTATGTGATTAAACAAGAATCCCCTCCCCTCACGAGACAGAAATGTCGTTTTAAGGACTTAAGCTGTGGATTTAAGGCTGTGTGGAGATAAACTTTCGAACCAAAGCATGACGCAGTTAAAAATGCCGTCGCCATATTGGGAAGTTCTGTCGGAGGTCTTGAGTCTGGGAGGAGAAAGAGAGAAATAGAGCTGTTTATACATTGTGGGTGAAACCTCTCAGAGGGGACTTAAGAGCGACAGTTTTGCATGATGGAAAGAGCGATGTTATCTATGAAGGTGATGATATATGGAAACCATCTCGATTTGAGGATTGGAAGAACGGAAAAATTCACACAGGATTATTATTGGTGTTTATCGGCTTAAGGAGACTATCAGAAGAGATCATAAAGAAAAAAGAGAAAATATATGAACAAGATGTGATGTGGAAACAGCAAGACAAGACTGGATAGAATTATGAACTCTGTTTGGACTGATTTGGATTGATTTGGACATTAACGCAGTAGCAAGAAGATGATCAGAATCCCCCTTCGGATCTTGAAATATGGGTCCCCCCAACAAAATTTAAAATTCGGCTTTGTAATTCGGAATTTATGTGATGTGATTTAATTTGATTTGATTGGCCGGTTAATAAATTTTTATTTTTTATTTTTAAAAAGAGTATATTTCAGGGAGGGAAGGAAGCCATTACAGAGATATCCCAAGGCTTGGAAGAGACATCATCTTAAGAAGCCATAATTCTGGCTGCAGGCTGGGTTAAGCATTTCTCTAACGTATTTAGTGACCATTCAGGGCAACCCCACTAAACAGTTGCAAGTAAAGATTTGTTAAACTTACTGAATGGCAACTGGTATAGAATAAGGAAATTAAATCCCTCATTGAAGGTTTGAATTTTTTTTAAAGTGCCAGGTGAAGAAGATATGTTGCCTCCTGAGCTTTTTAAGCACCACATGGAAAGTTGGATACCCATCTTGGAAGGTTTATTTACTTTCATAAATAGCACGGCCCAAATCCCTTCTGGATGGAAGATGAGGACCATTGTCCTAATTTTCAAAAAAGGGGATAGAATCATAGAATCATAGAGTTGGAAGAGACCACAAGGGCCATCGAGTCCAACCCCCTGCCAAGCAGGAAACACCATCAGAGCACTCCTGACATATGGTTGTCAAGCCTCTGCTTAAAGACCTCCAAAGAAGGAGACTCCACCACACTCCTTGGCAGCAAAGTCCACTGTCGAACAGCTCTCACTGTCAGGAAGTTCTTCCTAATGTTTAGGTGGAATCTTTTTTCTTGTAGTTTTTTCTTGTAGTTGGATAGAAATGATCCACAGAACTATTGCTCAGTTAGGCTACCAGACATTTCCTCCAAGCTTTATCTGTGACATCTCCTTCATATATTATCAGACTGGCTGCACACTAATAATATTTTTCATGAACACCAAGCAGGGCTTAGAGGATACAGTACTATCGATCAATGCTTCACATTGATGCACATCATTAGGAAATATACCGAAAACATTAAGAACACTCTGTATGCCGCCTTCATTGATCTCTCTGCTGCTTTTGATTCTATTAAGTGAAGCAGAGTGTGGGAGAGACTACTTAAAGCCAGCAACGGCTACAGACTTCTGTTACTGATTTGAGAACTTTACAGTGACATGGAAATGAAGGTTAGAGTAGATCTTAAGGGTGGTGTGTCTGAAGCTTTCAAATCGACTCGAGCATTGAAACAAGGCTGGGTTGGGGCCCCCAGTCTTTTTAAGTTCTATATTAATGACTTGGTACCTTATTTAGCCCAAGTTTACTCCCCTTCTCCAGTAATTAGGAATTAAAAAATTCACAGAAGACACAGTTCTTCTTCCTCTTTCTCACCTGGACCTTAAAAATCTTTTGGCTGCTTTCAGTTCCTATTGTAAGCATGAAAGCCTCTCCAAAACCAAAATCATGATTTTCGGTAAACACAGTATTAGATTTAAATGGAGCATGGGGATCATCATGATTTAGAGCAGATCTGATCTTTTATATACCTTAGGATACTCTTTAGTGAATATCTGCCTTGGAACTGGCATATTGAGGCAGTGAAAGTCGACACATAGAAAGCCAATAGGGGCACTGATGAAATTTTACTATAATGAGGGTGGTTAGCTATTCAAACCTGCACTGAAAAATTACAATAGCAAAATGATCCCTCAAATGTTGTATGGAGCTGAAATCTGGGGCCACAACTTGAACTCCATTAAAGGGTTAGAAATAGTGCAGACTCAGTTTATTAGCAGATTATTCTCCTTACCTACAGGAGTGTCAGCATCTCTTTTACGCACTGAAGCTAGGTGGGACACGTATAACGCCAGAGCAGCTTGCACCCAGTTAAACTACTTGAAAAGGCTCACTTCTTTACCCATTGAGCATCTCCTGGCTATGTGCTCTGTGGAACTGAGGACTAGCCATCTGTGGAATTCAAATGGTCAAAGTATTCTAGACTATTATTGTTTTCAGGACTTGAACGTGGATAAGTGTCAGCTAAGGGACTAGCTCTTATGGATAGAATCCAGAAGGGACCTGCAATCGATTTGAACCACCAATTTTTCTCCTTTTGAAAACAGAGCATGTCAGATCTTGCTATTTGACCAAACTCTTGCCTGCCTCATTAAGAACTGCTTTTATAGAGTTGTGATTTCAAGTGCACACAGACTCTATATTTGTGGGCAGCCCCAGGTAGAATATATCTCCCATTGTATGATAACTTGTCCTTTATATGCAGATCCAACGAGGCTCTTTCTAAGACCCCCCCTTTGGACAGGAAATCAGCTCTCCCTGACAGAGAGGGTCCACTGGTTGCTGAGTGACAACAGTGCTGTAGTGGCGCATAAAGTGGCCCTTTTTTGCTCTGAAGGCAAAAAAAGGTTAGGAAGAAGTAACTGAGTTACTGTATCCCTGGTGGTTTCCCTGTTATTGTCACCTTCCTAATTTATGGTTCCTGTTTTTATTTGCAGTTGTTTGAGTTATATTTTAAGCGGCTTGTGGTTGTATGGATTTGCCATGGCTTTTGGCTAGTACAATGGGTTTTTTAAAAAAAATATTAATTGCAGAAACAGATGATGGGGCAGCTACAACAGGCAACAGAGCTACACTATTTCCCACCTATTTCATTTTAGACCAGCACACACTAGCAGGAAACAGGCTGTGATATGAAAGTGAAGGCAATACACTTGTTGTTGAGACCACAGTTGGTTATTTCTGTGTCATCAGATTAGACTTTGGCCAGCGTGGTTTCTGCTCTGAAAAGCGCCACGTGGTCTGTGAGGTAGAAATGGAACTTTTGTATGGGTTTATTTACTGCAATTTGAGCTCGCCTTTTTTCTATGTACCTGAAGGTATCGTGGGGTGGTTCTCTCAAGCTTCCTTTTTTATCTTGTGACAGAACAATCCTGTGAGGTAGGCCAGGCTGCCAGATGGGGAATGGCTCAAGGTAATCCAATCAGATTTCATGGCTGGCAAGGGTGAGGCAGCCTCAGCCCTAGCCCCACACACTTAACTGCTGCACCAGATTGGATTCACAATGTTGGAAAAGTCATGGTTTTCCTTAAGGGTGGGGCTGGTTCACTGCTTCCTGATTGGGGCGGCAGTTACAAAATGGAGAAGTTTGCTCAGCCGATTGTGAGTCAAGGAACTCTGATCGGGAAGGGTAGTCCAGTTCATCTTCCTCTTCCCGCTTTGCCTCAGGTTACACACAGCCAACCAATGCCCTTCAGATTTTGCTGAGCTGCAGCTTCTATCATGCCTGATGGGAGTTGGAGTCCAACAACAACAATGGCTTCAAGTTGCAAGAAAGGAGATTCCGACTAAACATCAGGAAGAACTTTCTGGCAGTAACAGCTGTTTGACAGCGGGAACGGACCCCCTTGCGAGGTCGTGGATTCTCCTTTTTAAGCAGAGGTTGGATGGCCATCTGTCATGGGTGCTCAATGCAGCTGAGATTCCTGCACTGCAGAGGGTTGGACTAGATGGCCCTTGGAGGTCCCATTCAACTCCACGATTCTATGATTTTATTAACATTTTGAGGGAACTGCACTGGCTACCCCTGATGCAGGCTGGTCCAGGAGGAGAAGTGTTCTTCTAAGTAGGGCTATAGCTCGGCACTAAAGAAGGTCCCACATTGGCCCATCTTAGTCCAGCATCCTGTTCTCACAGTGGCTAACTGGATGCCTGTGGGGAAACTGCAAGAAGGATCTGAGCACAACTCTCCTCTTCTGCAGCATTCAGAAGCGTTGCTGCCTCCAGCTGAGGAGTCACTGACAGGTTTATCCTCCACAAATCTGTCTAATCCTCTTTTAAACCCATACAGGTTGGTGGCCATCAGTGCCTCTTGTGGAAGTGACCTGTATAATTTGACCATGTGCAGTGTGAAGGACTTTCTTTTATCTGTTCCAAATCTTCCAAGTTCTACTGTTTTGACAGAGGGGGGGGGGGAGCTTGTCTCCACTACTTGCTTTCTCCATGCCATGCATTATTTTATAAACTTCTGCAATGTTGCCTCGTACTTGCTTTTCCTCTAACTTGAAAAGTCCCAGATGCTGCATCCTTTCCTCCTAGGAGAGTCACTCCATTCAGCTCCCAGCATCTCCCCATTCCCATGGTTGTAGCCAATGAACATTTACTCAGAGTAGACCTATTGAAGTCCATGGTCCTGATCCATTAATTTCAACACTTTTTTCTGAGTAAACGTTAGTTTAGCACAAGCCCCTGTCAGTAGTTTATAAAGATTTGTCATGATCTACAAGAATAACAAACTGCAGAGGAAATGGAGGAGAACAGTAGCTGACATGAGAGCAAAAACTATAAAGGAAGAAAAACAACAGCCCTGATGTCCTTTTGGGAGGCAGAAAACACTAGGAGGGAAAGGGATATCTAATAATTAAATTATGGCTCAGATATTAGCAGCCTTGGGGCTTGTGGAATAACTGGAAACCCAGATATTTGTTTTTGATCAGATAAGTAGGAAGAATAAGGAAAAAGACAAGCAAGGGGTGAGAAAGAGGGGGAGGTGGTAAGTAAGAGCAATCTCTAACTCTCCATATCTCCAGAAAACAAATTTATACTTATATATTATTTTTAAAGAACATTGCTATTTTTCTAGAAAAAGAGGTGCTGGAACTCACCATGAACCCTTGTTCTCTTATAATGACAATGGCGCCCACCTGAGAGGTGCCGAAACCGATTCTGGTGAGTTCTGGCTGAAAAAGGCTTGAAAATAGATACCCCTTTCTCCAACAATGCATCTACGAAAGGAGTGAAGTAACCCAGGCGCAAACTGACCCTTCTCAGCTACACAGCCTCACTGGCTTGGCTTCGCATCCTCCTTGAGAGATTTTACTTGGGTGGAATGCATTCTTCAACTTAGTGCCTCTTGCTGACCTGGAATTGGAGCAGAGAAGGGGAATGTGAGTCTGTGCAAAAACTAGCCTACTGTAACAGGCCCTCTGGACTCTCCCAGGCCACAATCCCGCTCCTCAGGCCACAGCCCTTCCTGGGTCTGCTGCACTGGAATATCTCCTTGAACCCTGATGGTGCATTTTTGCTTGTCTGGATGGAGGACAGACAGGAGTGTGTGTGTGTGTAGAAACTGGCTTAGTGCACAGTGATAAATTCCCCCCTCTCTCTTTTTTGCTCTTTCCACTTTTTCCTCTGGTCCTTCCCACCCCTGGCACGTGGCCCCTGGAATGTTGCCCAGAAGGGAATGGGGGCCTCGGTCTGAAAAGGTTTGCCTTTTAGAATACAGTTAACCAGTTTGCCATCAGAGGCACAGGACGGCATGTCAAACGACAGACAGACGCGTCAGTCTCCATCAGTCTCTATCCTCTCTTTGTTACTGCTCAGTGAAGGGTTAAAGAGCTGTGGTGGGCTTGGCTGGTCCTGGCTTCCCCAGAGGTCTCTATCTTCCTTCTCACCCCCACCCCTTGCCCTTTGGGCCGCTTTGAAGGGCGCCCAACGCCCTTGAGCCACAACACGTCCAATTCGGTCCATCGTTCTTTGCTCCCATTGTGTTAAGGCACCCACCATGGAAAACAATTTCACAGACCAGCCGTCAGGAGAGAAAGATCGGGGGTGACAATTGCCTGGCCGGCAAATGGGCCTGGTGGCAAAACAGAGAGCAGAGCAAACTCGGCAGAGGGCCCAGAGCAGGGAGTCTGGAGCTGCTGCTGCTGCTGCTTTTGTGGGGGTAGGGATGAATGGAAGGCACATTGACTTCACTCCAGCTCTTGGGAGCCAGCAGTGTGTGGAATCAGCAGCCCTCAAGATTGCACAGTCACATGTTTGGGCATAGACATGAGAAAACCGGTGAGCAAACAATTTAAGGTGCCTAAATGCAAAATAGGGGCGCAGGTGGCGCTGTGGGTTAAACCACAGCGCCTAGGACTTGCCGATCAGAAGGTCGGCAGTTCGAATCCCCACGACGGGGTGAGCTCCTGTTGCTCGGTCCCTGCTCCTGCCAACCTAGCAGTTCGAAAGCACGTCAATGTGCAAGTAGATAAATAGGTACCGCTCCAGCGGGAAGGTAAACGGCATTTCCGTGCGCTGCTCTGGTTCACCAGAAGCAGCTTAGTCATGCTGGCCACATGACCCGGAAGCTGAATGCCGGCTCCCTCGGCCAATAAAGTGAGATGAGCGCCACGACTCCAGAGTCATCCACAACTGGACCTAATGGTCAGGGGTCCATTTACCTTTAAATGCAAAATAACTGGGCATAACAAGCCTCTCTGTGAGAAAAGTAACCTAACAGCTGTCTCAGACCCTCCAAGTGCCCCTGTTTTCCAGGGACAGTCCCAGATTTACAGAAGCCGCCCCGGTTTCAGATTAGATCCTGGAATGTCCCTATTTTCATTGGAGAAATCTTGGAGGGTAGGATATCTTAAATAAGAAAAATAACATAAGAACGAGCCTGCTGGATCAGGCCAATGACCCATCTAGTCCAGCATTGTGTTTTCACAGGAATCAACCAGATGGGGAGCCCCCAAGCAGGCAGTATGTGATTGAATCCCATTTTGAAACAGCAACCATCTGGAAGTGCCTTTTGTCTCACCTCTCTGCAAACTTTTCAACCCAATCAGGATGGGTGCTCAATAAACAAGCCACCTGGAAAAGGCTGAGAATGCTTATGCTGTAGAACAAGCTCCGTTGAAGCTTGTGTGGT
The DNA here is from genome assembly GCF_964252035.2 of Podarcis erhardii. Lineage (NCBI taxonomy): Eukaryota > Metazoa > Chordata > Lepidosauria > Squamata > Lacertidae > Podarcis > Podarcis erhardii. Next base: position 68,072,944 of record NC_138511.1, read on the forward strand.
CAACTCTCCAGTTTCTTTGCTGGAATCCTGAGGTCCATTGGCTGGAGTCAGGTGCAAAAAGAGGAAAGATAGGGAAAACATACACTTAGAATTAAGAAAGAGGGTGCCCTTGAGCACCAGGGCTGAGCTTGCAATCCTGCCACACACAAAAATCCACTCCTGGTTTTCCAACCATTTTATTTTATTTTTTGTCATTTCAGCAGCTTAATTTAGGAAGCATTGGGTGGGTGGGGGAGTCATTTTGTTGTTGCAGTTGAACACCTGGGAGTTGCAAAGCCTTGCCAATTTACGGCAAATCACCCAGCTCCCCCCCCCCAATTCCTGGCAAAGTGGAGGGTCTCAGTGGAGGCTGGGGAGGGCAGTAGGCAGTGCAGGGAGGCAGGTAACTCAGAAGGTGGCAGCAACTGCTACTAAGCCTGTACTGTTGCTTCCCTGAATAAAAACTGTATCTCTTCCTTACTTGCACATAACAGCCTCTCTCTGCATGCACTGATCGCGAAATGGGACAGTGGGTAACACAGGTAAATGTAAATGTAAAGGGACCCCTGACCATTAGGTCCAGTTGTCGACGACTCTGGGGTTGCGGCGCTCATCTCGCTTTATTGGCCAAGGGAGCTGGCATACAGCTTCCGGGTCATGTGGCCAGCATGACTAAGCCACTTCTGGTAAACCAGAGCAGTGCACGGAAACGCCATTTACCTTCCCGCCGGAATGGTACCTATTTATCTACTTGCACTTCGTGCTTTTGAACTGCTAGGTTGGCAGGAGCAGGGACTGAGCAACAGGAGCTCACCCTGTCGCAGGGATTCGAACCGCTGACCTTCTGATCGGCAATCCCTAGGCTCTGTGGTTTAACCCACAGCGCCACCCGCGTCCTGGGTAACACAGGGAACCCTTGAATAGAGTAATCGAGTTGGAAGGGACCCTGAGGATAATCTACTCCAACCCCCTGCAATGCAGGAATATGCAGCTGTCCCATACAGGGATTGAACCTGCAACCTTGGCACTGTCAGCACCACGCTCTAACCAACTGAGCTATCCAGGCTGTGAGCCTTCCTGTGTATCCTAAGAACAGTAAGGAAGTACAGTATAACAAATAAGTGGCTTGGCCCCCTTAACCCTCCTGGGATTTGAGCACAAGGCTGAGTCTTATGCCTGCCATATTCCACAGCCAGAGATCGAACCTGGTTACCTCCCAGGACCCAGACGGTCAGGGCAGTATCAAAGGAGCACATGCTGTCTTCTCCTTCCAAGTGTGCTTTGTGCCGAACCAAGATCTGGTCCTGAGGGATGGGGCACACTTGTTGTGTGTACATTTATACCCTGCCTTTTCCCCTGACAGGGACTCAAGGCGGCTTACAGATAAAAATCAGAACAGCTAAAAACATAGAACAGATTTAGTGGGTGCACTGGGGGAGGGGGAGAAATGGGAGAGTCCTGTTGCAGAAGCAGAAATCCTTGTGCTCGTGGAACATGTTATCTGCACAAGTTTGGATACAACCTTCAGTATTTTGCAGGAGGGATCCAAGTGAATACCAGAACCTTAGGGTTGTGCCTTCAGAGTGGATTAAAAGACTCTGTTGCCCTAGCACAACAAACGTACCTTTCTTAAAAAAGGACTTTTTGTAGTTTGGAAAGTGACAGGGAAGTGAATCGGAAAGTGTGGAATTAATTAACAACAGGAAGACTTACAAGCCCCCTGCAAGCAATTCAGGATGAATGCAGAACAAATGCTTATTATTAATATTTATTATTATTTACTTATTTAGAGCATTTGTACCCCACTCTAAAAAGGCTCACAGAGTGGCTTACATACAGTCAATTTAACCAAGCTGGTCTCTGCCCACAGGCTCTCAAGTTAAAAAAAAACCAAACACATGACACAGAAGGGGAAAGGGATAGGAAGAGGAAAATGAAGATCAAACTCAGGCACCAATTCTTAAAAATTTGTCCTTATAATGACCAGATTGCAAGGTTCTATGACCTCACAAACAAATCAGAACAAATGCTCCATAAAGGCCAGGTATAATCTACCTTCTGCGTGAACTTTGTGCAAGACAATCAAATGCTCAGTAAATGCAATGCAGACTTGCAATGTTCTTTGCAATGTCCATTAAAGGAATGGGACAATCATCTGGGTCACCTGTGTTATGAGTCTTGACATAAGGATTCCCACCTGTCTGCAAGGACTCTGATATTGATGGATGCCGGTGTGCTAAGTGCTTGTCCCTTGGAGGGGCTATGACAGTGTAGGGCATGAGATTTAGTATCTCTGGGTAGTAACCAAGCCTCTTTCTGCTTGTCTTCCTGCTATTCTTTCTTAGGCACGTGTTCCCGTCCAGCAGGAGACATGACACAGCAGCACTGACCTGACGGGACAGCCTGGTAAGTGGGCAGATGGTAGGGGAGAAATTTGAGTCAGTTCACATTCTAAAAACAAACTTAGCCTAATTTGCAGTTTCCGAAACAATGAAATTTGAAATTTGCACTTTTCTGAATTTCATAATGCACTTCTCTGGCCAAGCAGTGTGTACCCAAAATGCATATACCAGGGTAAAGTGTCCACTTAAAATGCATTTCTTTATCCTGACATGTTGGGCATTGTAGGGGTTGGACTAGATGACCCTCATGGTCCCTTCCAACTCTACCATTTATGACTACAGAAATGCCTGTTTTGTGCTGCAATGACGTTATGGAGATCCCATGGGACAAAATTACTTTAAAAAAAATATTTATAATATTTTTTACCTGTCCTTTATTGAAAAACAGGGTCATCACCAGAGGGTGGCTAGCTTGGTTATTTGCTTGGGCTACAAGCCCAGTAAAGGGGCCAGTACCCTAATGTTTGTACCCTTTCCACCTTGCACGGAATACCCAAGAATCTCAATTGCAGCATAGATGAAATCTCAGTTTGACTGTCCTGCCTCTTCCAGGCTAGGGGGTCCACTGAGGGCTCCCCAAATCCTGCAGCCAGCCCTGATCAAAATATTCCAGGGTAGAGATGCAAGAAGAAATCAATTTCTGTTCTACCCTGTATTTGTTGCGTGGAACTCTGTTTCCATTCCACTGCAGCTCATTTTCCAACAAAAAACTAAGTTACTCGTCTCGCTGTCCACCGGTGAAAGTACTGACTTTCATAATTAATTACATAAATTACATTGCCATTATATTATTCCTCCCCGTTCATTTCAGCACAAAGGTCCCACAGTGCAAACAGGGGAAGAAAACGCAATCAATTACATATTATTTGCAGACTGAAAGCAACGAGAGCAAATGCCAATCCTGTTTTGCTGGATTGATTTCTGTTCTAGACATGGGATGAATAAGCAAATATCAGCAATTTTTGCTTCCATTTTCATCAGAATCCCCCAATATCCCTTTTCCAGTGTGGGGGTCAATCAATGGCACTCCACAATAAATGCAGTTTCAAAACCCACAAATAAGCAACAAGACAGAAGGCTACAAATATATTGTTTTATTGCTGCAATGTGCCCCAGTTATTGGTTGTACGAGAAATATCCCCTAGACAACAGCCGTGGTTCTTCAGTGTGTGTCTGAGAGAAGAAACCCCTGGCAATGTTATTGTCTCTGCATGTTTATATATATCTAACCTCCCCCCGACCCAGCGCCAACCATTCCTCACTTGCTTCCCACTGTCCTACTAACCCAGGGCTGTCGGTGGCAGGTGTCTCTAATGTCCCTGTCACTCCGGATTAAGAGATGCGCTCTCCCACCCCAACCCTCTCCTGGGTGCCTTGCCTGCATTCCTTCACTACTTGCAGATCCAGACTCTGCCTAAGGGCCCGTCTAGATGCAGCTTTGCACTTGCTTTCCTTCCACAAAGATGGGAAGAGCTTGTTTTCTGAAGGTGGCATGGGGTGGGCAGCACATTTGGATTTTGTTTTGCCTTCCCTGGGCAAATTAAAAACCCTTCTCCAGCCCGTACAGGGACTGATTTGTTTATTTTATATATTTCAGGGGTGTGTGTGTATAGATCTCTATCTCTATGTATTGATCGTGTGTGTGCGTGTTTTCAATCATTAAATGCAAATAACTAAGACTAAATTCATCTGTCCATAAATATACAAACGTTATATAAACTTTAAATACACATAGTAAGTAAGTAAATTGCAAGTTGTTTTTAATATTGCGTTTTCATGTTGTAACCTTACCCAAGACCTTGGTAATCAATAATAATAATAATAATAATAATAATAATAATAATGTGCAAAATCTTTTTTTAAAAAGCATTTTAAAATTTATTTCTGACAACCCAAAAGTACAGTAGCAGGGCATTACATTGTACCCCATACAAAAACAAAAAAGGAATACTCACACAGCATCAAGACACCAATATTTCCCAAGCTGGCTTAGATGGTGAATGTGGAGCATCTAAGTCCAAAGCAGAGGAAATAAAATTCCCCCAGCTGAAGTGGAATTGTTCTGGGCCTCCATTCCTCTGGAGACACACAAATGTACCGTATGTGTTATTCCTTCCTCAAAAACCATAACTACAAGGACAAACGTATATTTTTTCAAACTTTTCCAATGCTGGGCTACTGAAATCCCTGCTGCAGCAAAGGTTCTTTAGAGTGATAAGCTCTCATGTTAAATATGCATATTGTGCAAACTCATTCAACATTATTCAATATAAGATAACCTGATCGTTTCGTTTAATTTGTAAAACAACCAGGGCTCTAAACAGAATTTCCTTAAGCTGACTATATTTTGTTGTCTAACCGGAGTTCCGATATATTTAAAACTGTACCTCCCCTAATAACCACTATGGATTTATCACCTCCTGTGCCCTTTCTTTCCAATATATGAACAAGCTCCACTTTTCTACAAATCTCACTGCCAGGCTTCTGTAATCCTTATTATATTTGCAAGTTTGGCCATCTGAGCTACATTTAGAATCTTAGTCTCAATTTTCTATTTCTGCATGGTCAGATTTCTTCTATGCTTGACACAGAGTTTTTCGGGCTGCTGTAAGAAGGTGCGGCCTCTACTGATTTATATACTGCTTAATATTCACAATTTTTAAGCGGTGTGAGATACAGTGGTACCTTGGTTTACAACCATAATCTGTTCCAGAGGTCTGTTTGTAAACTAAAACAGGTTGTAACCCAAGGCGCGCTTTCACCAGTGGGGCCTCCAATTTTTTTTTTGTTTGTAATCCCTGCAAAATGGATTGTAATCCAATAAAAAGTTTGCAAACCGGGACACGTACTTCTGGGTTTGATGTGTTTGTAATCCTAAACATATGCAAACCAGATTGTTTGCAAACCAAGGTACCACTGTAAAATGTCCTGGGTTTTTAAATAAAAAAAATAATACATAGAATAAGAACAATTAAAATTCATCCTAGAAACAGAAAACTACATTAAAATGCTATCAATTTCAAAGTCAGGGTACAGGGACAGTTACAGTTGATTTGGAGGTCTTATGCAAGAAACTTGTTTCCCCAAAAGACTGGAATTTTTGCAGTAGGGAAAATGATGGGGAAATGTACTAGAAAGTGTGAGATAACACTTGCTTTTCATGCAATACATGGGCGTAGCCAGGATTTTTGTTAGGCGGGGGCAAGCATTTTGTTGGGTGGGGGGCAGAACCTCAGTTAGCAATGTATTTTTATTGATTGGGGGGCAAGCTTGGCTACGCCTGTGATGCAATACCATCTAACCTCCCCGGAATCTGTTCAGAATTAATGCTCATTAACCAGCTATTCTTACCAACCTGCACACAGATCGGAATGAATAAACTCAGCAAACTGGTCAAAGGGCTTAGAGCAGCATAACTTGGGCACCTTATTTCGTGGAACATTGAACCAGGATACGGTTTCCTTGCTTTTGTTCTGAACATCTTCTTCTATCTTCTGTGTGCGCGCCCTCCCTCCCTCCTTCCCTCTCTCTCTCACTCACTGTATCTGTACTCCAGATGGCTGAGAGAGATCAGAAGGCGCTCAGTTTTATGTCTCCCGGATTGCAGGGAATATCACCCAGCTGGCAAGATGTTCTACTTCCTCTGTGCTGTGCACCTCCTCCAAAAATGCAGGCCGTAGTTCTTCTCTCCAATATGTTAACACAGTCAATGAAGCCTCCCTGAAATTCCGGCATCCAAAGCAATTGCTTAGTTTGTCACTGGAAATCAATTCTGGAAAATCGGATGCAACGCAGCTTGCTGAGAGGGGTTTTCATAGGGTTTAGACAGATAAAGTAAGAGACGTCCAGTATCCTAGACAATACCTGTACCCCCTTTATGTCTGCACTGACTTCTCACTATTCTCCTCACACTTTCTCGGGGCCTTGAGCACTTAGCCCAGCATCCTGTTCTTGCCTGTGGCAAGTCCATAAGCAGGGCCTGAGCACAAGTGCCTTCTCCCCTCCTGGGATTTCCATATACTGAATTTCAGAGGTGACCATTCAAAGAGATTGCTCATTGTCTGGTGAGGATGTGCCTTGAGGCACCAAAGATCTTTTTTTAACACCCAGGCCCAAAAATAACCCCACAAACACGTCTGGCAGTCGTGAATGTGAATAATGTGAATACCATTTGCTTGGAACCACAGGAGGCAGGAGAGCTCCTGTGCTTGAATCCTGCTTATAGGTTTTCCTCAAGCATCTGGTTGGTCACTGGCCTGATCCAGCAGGCTCTTCTTAGGTTCTTAATGGACCCTCTCTAGCATTAGTCCTACTGAGAGTAGATCACTGAAAATGACTGAGAGGTCCCTTAATTTCAGGGGGGTCTACGCTGAGTAAAACTTAGCTGGATACAACCCAATAACTCCAGTTCTAACGGGGCCATTCTGAACTGTTCCAAGTGTTCTCCATGAACTCCTGGCCCTCTAGAGCAGTGTTTCCCAACCTTGTGCCTCCAGCTGTTTTTGAACTACAACTCCCATCATCCCTGACTAGCAAGACCAGTGGCAAGGGATGATGGGAATTGTAGTCCAAAAACAGCTGGAGGCACAAGGTTGGGAAACACTGCTCTAGAGCCTACCATGTCTCTTCCCTTCGGCTGATGTCCCAGACACGTTGCCATGCAACCGGCATGTGGCAGAAAGGAAGAATTGTGGTTGGGGGAGGAGGGGGAGAGAATCACCGCTTGACGGTCCTTGAGAAAAATAAAGCCAGCAAGCTACCTTTCTTCCTCTGCTGCCTCCAGCTTCAAGTTATGTTGCACCATCTCCACGCCCACCCACCCACCTGTACGGCATTGTATGTCTTGCACAGATGGATCTCGAGAGCCTTTCCTGATGGGTGATGGAGTAAAGCTGCAACCCTTTATGATCATATCATCTCCTCATGGCTTATAGTCAGGGGTCCTTATAGACCCTCCTGGATGTTAAGGTCAGCACAGGAGGCTTTTCTTGGTAGTTCCTCTATCCTCAGAGGCTCAGGAGGGTGATGGCCCAGGACAGCTCCTATGTTGTGCAACTGCATTCCAACAGAGGTGCATCAGGCACCTCCATTATGTACAGAACTTTCCATTGTATGCTGAAGATACAGCTCTTTAGGCCTGGACTTTCACATTCTCTCTCTCTCTCTCTCTCTCTCTCTCTCTCTCTCTCTCTCTCACACACACACACACACTACCTTCTGTATTCTCTTGACCATATGTTGTTTTAAACAGATTTTAAAAGTGTATTTCAAGTTGCTAAAACACACCCACAGGGAGTATAGCTCAGTCTGGAGACCATGAGACTCTTAATTTCAGGGTTGTGGGTTTGAGCCCTATGTTGGGTGAAAGATTGCACTAGATGACACTCACGTTCCTGTCCCACTCTACCGTTTTATGGTTCTATAACCTTATGGTGAAGGTTAGGTAATAAAATAATAATAATAATAATAATAATAATAATAAATCACCCTTTACCTGAGGATTACAGGGCAGTTGACAATATTAAAACATAAAAATACAAACAAAACATTAATCCCCCACCACGCACAGTTTAAAAGGCCACAGATTGTTTAATCAGCCAAAGGCCTTGGAGAAGAGGAATGCTTTTGCCTGGCGCCTACATAATAATAATAATAATAATAGTGTGGAAGGGGCAGTTGCTCCTTTCCCAACATTTCAGATCACATGCTGTTATTATTCTTCAGTATGCACTGTTTGGTTGGAGAATGAAACCACAAAACTCAGAGAAGTGTGAGTTTTGAAGGCTAGCTATGTTTTGGTTCGCATTCTGGTTCAAAAAAAGTGTAAATGAGGTAGTTTCTCATTTAAATGCAAACAAAACCAACCCATCCCTACTCCTATACCCTGAAATGTCCCTCCAGCCCTCAGTGTTTCATCCAGTCCTAATTTCTCTTCTCTCCCTCCTCTCCGTCTGTCTCTCTGATTCCATTTCAGGTGCTGCCAGCGATGGGTTGTGTGCAATGCAAAAGGAAGAGGCCCAGTAAAAACCCCAGCAATGGCGGCGATGGGATGGCAAACCTGCAGCCCAGCTCCTGCTACGATCCTGACCCCACCCCACAGAACCCCACCAACACGTTCACGCGCATCCCCGACTACAACAACTTCCAGGCAGGGACCTCGGGGCCTTCCACTCCAGCCTTCATGGGGGGGTCCAGCCTGTATCCCAGCTCCCTCCCCATGTCTGGAGCCGGGATTGCAGGTCAGTCTCTCAGGGAAGACTGCAGCTAGAGGACTCAGGTGTGGTGGGCAGGCCTCTAATGCTTGCTTTGGCTGGGCCAGCCCTTTGGGACAGGGCTAAGTCATGGGTGGGGAACCCAATTCAGTCCTAGGGCCACATTTCCTTCTCAACAAACCTTTGGGGGCCACATGCCAGTGGTGGGAGGAGCCAGAGGTTAACATGGGTGGAGCAATGGATGCCAATTTTACCTTTGTACAGGAGGATGGTTGCTAGGTACACAAAAACACACAGTCCCCTCTATCCTCCAATCAGGCAATCAAGCAGCATGATCACAGAATCAGAGTTGGAAGGGACCCTGTGGGTCATTTAGTCCAACCCCCTGCAATGCAGGAATCTCAGCTAAAGCGTCCATGACAGACGGCCATCCAACCTCTGCTTTGAAGCCTCCAATGAAGGAGAGTCCACCACCTCCTGAGGGAAACCGTCCCACTGTCAAACAGCTCTTACTGTCAGAAAGTTCTTCCTGAAACTCCCTTCTTGCAACTTGAAGCTCATTTCCTGCCCTCCCAGAGCAGGAGAAAACAAGCTTGCTCCATCCTCCATGTGACAGCCCTACAGATATTCAAAGGTGGCTATATCTCCTCTTTTCCAGGGTAAACATTCCCAGCCCCCTTAACTGTTCCTCATAAGGCTTGGTTTCCAGACCCTTGATCATCTTGGTCGCCCTCCTTTTCACATGTTCCAGCTTGTCAACATCCTTCTTAAATTGTGGCGCCCAGAACTGGACACAGGATTCAGAGCTCAAGGACACACGCCAGTCAGACAAAAGCACTCAAGAGGAGTAGAAAGCAGGGCCAGTGAGGAGTGTGGCATAGGGAGAGAGCAGTAGTGGCTGGAGAGAGTCCTGAGGGCCAGGTGGAGATGCGGGGGTGGGGGGTGGTACACGCCGACACACATTTGTTCCTCGCATCTGAGCTTTTTTCAAATGGCTTACAAAGTTATTTCTGGACAACTTGTTGGATGCAGCCCAGGTAGCGTTGGCATTTCCTGTGGACCGATTGTAATTCAGGAAATACTATGCTCATAGGTAACATACCTGGGGATTTCTCGTGAGCTGGAGCTGCCTCTGCAGCTTTTGCTGGGTCCTCTCACTGCCTTTCTGCTGCTGCCCCCTGCAGGTGGAGGAGTGACCCTGTTTGTTGCCTTGTACGATTATGAAGCCAGAACAGAGGATGACCTCACGTTCAAGAAAGGAGAGAAATTCCACATAATTAACAACATGTGAGTATTGGCTTATGGTGTGGCTTAAAGGAGGTGTACAGAACGTTTGGTGCTCTAGAGTTGGCTCAGCTACAACCCTCACCAATCCTGGCCCTTCGCCATGCTCACTGGGGCCGATGAGAGACAGTCCATGTATTCTTATTAATTTATATGCCACTTCCATGTTGTGAACCACCCTGTGCTCTTTGGGTGAAGGGCGGTCTACATATTTAATAAAGAATAATTATAAAATAAGTGTCTTCTAAGTGGTTTACAGCTATACCATCAGCTACAAAATCCACACCTAATTAAAAGGCGCTGTGGGTTAAACCACAGAGCCTAGGACTTGCTGATCAGAAGGTCGGCGGTTCGAATCCCCGCGATGGGGGTGAGCTCCCATTGCTCTGTCCCAGCTCCTGCCAACCTAGCAGTTTGAAAGCATGTCAAAATGCAAGTAGATAAATAGGTACCAGTCCAGCGGGAAGGTAAACGCCATTTCCGTGCACTGCTCTGGTTCACCAGAAGCGGCTTAGTCATGCTGGCCACATGACCCGGAAGCTGTACGCTGGCTCCCTTGGCCAATAAAGCAAGATGAGCGCCACAACCCCAGAGTCATCTGCTACTGGACCTAACTGTCAGGGGTCCCTTTACCTTTACCTAATAAAACACACACAAAACCAATTCATCCTTAATTAAAATATACACTAGAACAAACCAGGTGAAAAGAATAGTGTTTAAAACAGATTAAAAGAAAAGAAAAAAAGATCAGACATTGGGAATTGAACCTGAGACCTTCTGAATGCAAAAGCCTGGGTTCTACCACTAAGCTATTCCTCCACCCGGGTGAGCTTTATAGAGCTGTAGAGTTGGAAGGGAGCGCAAGAGTCATTAGTTCCAACCCCTCCTCATGGTTCACTGGTTTCTTTTCTCTCTCCTGTTTCTCCAGGGAGGGTGACTGGTGGGAGGCAAGGTCTCTCAACACAGGAGCGACGGGCTACATCCCTAGCAATTACGTGGCACCCGTGGACTCCATCCAGGCAGAAGAGTAAGTATGGCGGCACCTGGAGGGGAGCGATGCAGGGGATAGGAAAGCGGAGAAGTACTCAAAGGAGGTGATTCTTTGCTTTTAGTTGGGTAAGGAACCTTTTTGGCCTGGCGGGCCAGACCACATCACTTATCTCCCTTCATCCCGGGGGGTCAAACTTGAGCAACAGGAGTGGGGAAGAGGGGTCTGTTCCCCCACAGGAAGCACGCTGGTGAAGCAGCACCCAGCAGGATTGAACCTCGCTCTGCTCTACAGAAGCTGGCGACTTGGCCTGGGTCCTCTTCCCCTCTGTCTCCAAGCATTCACTTCTAAATCTTCTTTTTCCAGATGGTACTTTGGGAAAATTGGCCGCAAGGATGCGGAGAGGCAGCTTCTGTGCCATGGCAACCCCCGGGGAACTTTCCTCATTCGTGAGAGCGAGACCACCAAAGGTAGCACCTTTCTCCCAAGGGTACTCTAGTCCAAACCCCTGCGATGCAGGAATCTCAACTAGGTCATACATGACAGGTGGCAGTCCAACCCCTGCTTAAAAAGGTCGGCTATTCTCCCTGTAAACAGATCAGGATGACAGCTCATTAAACAGGTCACTTTTGCTTTGGGCACGCTAGGTGTGCAAACAGAAGGGTCCTAAAAGACCCCAGGGAGGACACAGAAATCAAAGTAACTTATGGAAGAAGAAGGTTCATCTCCCAAATAGGTGGGAAATGCAATCCCTTTCGACTTGGCCTCATGGAGTACAGCACCACCTGCTGGCTTGCTGTGCAATTATGTCTTGATCATTCCTTAATCATTTTTTTTATTTACTACATTTATTTCCCACCTTTTCCTCCAAGGAACTCAATGTGGCATACATAGTTCATGGCTTCTCCATCCCTGGCTTTTGATAGGTTATTCCACAACTGTGCATAGTGTCTAAGGAATGTTTTCCATTTTGCTTTTGCTCCTCCCTCGGGACCCACCTCTCCTCCTGGTCTCCTCCTCCCAGGTGCCTACTCACTATCCATCCGGGACTGGGATGAAGTGAAGGGTGACCACGTCAAGCATTATAAGATCCGGAAGCTGGACAACGGCGGCTATTACATCACCACCCGGGCCCAGTTTGAGACGGTGCAGCAGCTGGTCCAGCATTATATAGGTAGGGTGTTGTGGGGCGGGATCAGCAGGAGAACGGCAAAGAAGAGACAGGGACTCTGGACCCTCCTCCTCCAGCCCTTCAAGGATTTGGGTGGCTGGAATGTTTCATTTCACAAAGGTCTCCTCCACACCGTACGTTGAAAGCACTCCTTTATACCTCTTTAAGAGCAATGGAGGATCCTGGGAACTGTAGTTCGCCAAGAGTGCTGGGAGAAGTAGGTCTGTGAGGTCAGCATCCTGAGCAAACTTCAGTTCCCAGGGTTCTCTGGGGGAAGAAGCCACTGCTATAAAACTATACATAAGAGAGGGCTTTAAATGTATTGCGTGGAGGTGAGCAAAATTAGTGCCGGAGCTCAACTGCCTGGAAGTGGTTTCCTGAAATCCAGCAGTGGATGACATCCATTGGCACTGGTGGGACGGAAGGCAGGGAGCCCAACAGTAGGGGGCGCCAGAGCCAGTCTAGTTTTGTCCCTACCCTTCTCCCTGCTGAGTTCTGCAGGGGGCACCATTGAGTCTAAGGAGGAGGAAGCTGATAGGCAGTGCTATGCCCTGGACAGAAAGGGTGACAGGGTGGGGGCCAACTGAGGTTGGTGGGGCAAAGACCCATATGCCCTAATGGAGCCTCCACTGCTGGAATCCTTCATCCCTAAGCCTAGGACTTTGAAGATTGTCCTTCCTCTTTGCTCCGGACAAATCCTCAGCATCTCCTGGTAGTGCTGAGAAACTCTGGGAAATGGCTGCCTGTTGGGTGCAGGTTATGGGGATTGGGAATTGCTCCTGGCAAATCCAATGAGTGCAACGGTTTTGCTACCGCTTCAGTTTCTGTGTAGTAAAAGGGTATTTCCCCCTTGGTGACCAACTTGTTCTGCACTGGCTATCTTACTGTTCTTTATCTCTTCTTCTCTCCCTCCCCCCTTTTTTTAAAAAAAAATGTGTATTCCCCTTTTTTTACCCCCGCACCCAATCCTTGCTTTCCGGGGCTCCTTCTTCAAGAGAGAGCTGCAGGGCTGTGCTGCCGGCTGGCTGTGCCATGTCACAAAGGGATGCCCAAGCTGGCAGACCTGTCCGTCAAAACCAAAGACGTTTGGGAGATCCCGCGCGAATCGCTGCAGCTTATCAAGAAACTGGGCAACGGGCAGTTTGGGGAAGTGTGGATGGGTAGGACTGACCGCGAAAACAGAGGAGACGGAGCCCTAGAGGGGAGAAGGAAGAAGGCAAAGACACCAGGCCAAGTGCCAGTCACGGGGTGGGCATGCCAACACAAAGTGGCATCCCAAGAACATCCAGTGGGCCCTGCTGGACCAGGCCAAAGGCTCTTCTAATGGAGCATCCTGTTTTCTCTGTGGCCAAGCAGGTGACTCTGGGAAGCCTGCAAGCAGAACTTGAGTGCAACAACTCTTTCCTTACTTGGGATTCCCAGAAACTGGGATTCAGAGGCAGGCTGAAGGCAGAGCACAGCCATAGTGGCTAGTAGCCACTGATAGCTTTATTCTCCATGAATTCGTCTAGTTCTCTTTTAAACCCATTCAAGTCTGTGTCCATTCCTATAGACTTGCTATCAAGGGCTGCTAACGTCCTCACATTATTGTGCCTTTGGGGAAGAAGCAGGAAAAAGAGGGCACCTGCACATGATTTAACGCAGGGATCTCCAAGCTTTCCTTGCCTCGGGCTGGTGTCTCAAGCGATGATTGTGTGGCGGGCTGGAGAGCGCGCACCCGTAAGCATGTGCACATGCTATTTCCAGCGCACTTCTGGGTCGGAGGAGGCCCGTGTGCATGCGCACAAGCTATTTCCGGTGCTCCCCTGACCCAGAAGTGTGTTCCCGCGCTGTGCCAGTAAGAGTGGGCAGCAGCAGGGGTCGCTGTGGTCCTGATAAACGAGTTCCTTGGGCCTTATCCAGCCCCCGGGCCGTAGGTTGGTGACCCCTGATTTAACATCTTCATTCCAACATGCAAAAGTCACCATAGGGTGAGATTACAATCAGCCTCTGTTAATTTGTTCGGAGGCAGCGATTCTTCTGAATGCCCGTTGCTGGAAACCAGAGGAGGAGAGAAGGCTCTTGTGCTCAGATCCCAGAAGCATCTCCTTGGCCACTGCGAGAACAGGATGCTGGCCTAGAGGAGCCATTGGCCTGATCCAGCAGGCTCTTTGTATGTTCTTATGCTCCATCTGTGCTCAAAACAGTGTCAATACAGTAGTATAGTGCCACTTCATCAATAACTTGGGTAAGAGTGGCCAGGCATTAACTTTATGGAGTTGATTTCTGCAGGCAAGCTTGAACCTGCCCTAATGATCTCTTTCTATGCAACTCAAAAAGGGAAATCTATTCTTGTTCAGAGAGCTGCTGCTCTAAAAGTAAGCCAAGGGCACCAACTAGTGGTCAAAGCAGATACTTCTGCCTGATATAATATGGGGCCTGGTTCCACACCCCTCTTCCTCCCCTTCCTGGGCTCTGTCTGTCCCTCCTGGGTGCATGTGGAATCCATCACTCCATTTTCCATCTCGCATTCTCTCTCTCTCTCTCTCTCTCTCTTTCCCACCTTCTCCATCCCACCCCATTCCATCCATTACAGAGTACAATGATGGTCTCTGCCAACTACTAACCAGGGTGTGCCCTTTTCCGAAACCCCAGACTATGGGCCTGTCTAAGGACGCTTGGGAAATCCTGCGCGAGTCCATACGCTTTGACAAGAAGCTTGGCATGGGATGTTTTGGAGATGTGTGGATGGGTAAGGTGGGGGCCATCTTCCAGGGTCACTCTGTAGCTTGGAGGGCACATGAGTTGGAGGTGGGTGGGGAAGCCCATGGAATGAGAGTGCATTTTAGGAACAGGCAATTTTTGGGGGGTGCTGCTGATTTTATACCTAGGAAAGATCAGTATCCTGCCTCATTTGGAAAGACTGTAGCTCAACAGCAGGACAACACGTGCGTTGTATAGAAAAGGTCCTAGACATCACTCAGGAGATGTGAACCTGTGGCTCTCTGGAAGTTGTTGGACTCCAGTTTCCATCAGCCCCAGCCAGTGTGGCCAACAGTCAGGGGTGGTGGAAGTTGTAGTCCAGCAACCTCTAGAGAGCCGCAGGTGACCCATCCTTCATCTAGTCACTGGCATATCCAGTCACAAGGATCTCCGAGTGGAAAGGCAGGGCAAAAGGTCTTCTGCTACTGCTATTCTTCCTATTCAGAACAGGCTCAGGGGGTCTCTCTTGGTGCAGACGGCACCTCGTAGCTTTTAAGAGTAGCCAGTAAGTGCATCGTGCCCTGCAGAGCTGTGATGTTCAGTGATCAGTCCTTGAAAGCACAGGGTTTAGTACTGGATCTACAACTTCTTGAGAAGCAAAACTCTTCGTTTCTTTGTTTAAATATAAGTGCTGCTTTCCGGCATAGCTGTCAACTTACAGATTTGAAAATAAGGGACCAGCAGCCAAAATAAGGGACCTGCAGCCTCACCTGTTCCAGGCACTCCAGTCTTCCTGTCCTCCTGCAGTCTGGTCAAACTCATGCTAGGTAGCTTTGAGAACACTGCCCAACCAACTTTGTAACCAGAGGTTCAACTGAATAGAATCTGAATCACATGCACCACAAGGCCTATGCAGCCTCACCTTAAGATGGCTCCCCGGCCTGGCTTTGCACTGCAAAATTTGCAGCAGCACGTGCAACAAAATGGCGTCCAGCGTTCAAAAACCCCCTCAGCTTGCATTAACTAGCCACACACAAGGCATGTAAGCTCCACCCCCCAGTCGTTCTTAGACTTCTTATTGGGTGAGCAACACAGCCAAGCAACACAGTTGGAGCCTCCCTCCTCCCTGGCCGGCAGGGAGGGAGGGAGAGGAGCTGCTTCCTTTGAAATTTAAGGGACATCATTTAAGGGACATCCATCAATAAGGGACAGCAGCGGGACATGGCGCTGGAATAAGGGACTGTCCCTTCAAATAAGGGACACTTGACAGCTATGCTTTCCGGCCCTTGTTGCCTTCAGGCCAGAGTCAGAAGCGGTGAACTCTCAGAAGCCAGCTCATTGCAAAGTAGGGAGGGCGAGGCAGGGGTGCCAACTTGAATAAAATATGGGGGGCGGGGAGAAGCTCCACCCAGCATAATCTATCACAAGAGTGGCAAGGACCATCAACTTCAAGGCCCAGCCCCCTCAAACATTTTATTGGGAGGGAGGTGAAGGGACCTCAACAACTAGGTGTTGGCTCCTATGGGGCGGGGTCATGATTGAGCTGGATTTCCATTGCTCGGGGACTGAGCCTTCCAACGAGCTGCATAGTTCCTAGCCCCCTACTACTAGCAAAACAGAACAAATGAGAAGGACGTACATGTACTGGAAAAGGATTGCTCTTCAGCTAGGAAGTTAGACAAGGGTGGCCCTTCTGAGTTGGGTTTTTCAGAAGGAGGGCATTCCTTCCATCCCACACGTTTCACCTCTCTGCTGAGGGAGCACCATCCTGATCTGGCATAGCTTCCCCCTCCCATCCATCTCCATCTCCCCATGGGTCAAGGTGGGAGCGCGCAAGGGAGTGCCCTCGCTCTAGTGGGCGCCCCCTCGCCATCCCCCTCCGTGACTCTTTCCCGTGCTTCCCACTGACTCCAGGGACCTGGAACGGCACCACGAAAGTCGCGGTGAAGACGCTGAAGCCAGGGACCATGTCTCCGGAAGCCTTCCTGGAAGAGGCCCAGATCATGAAGCGCCTTCGGCATGACAAGCTGGTGCAGCTGTACGCGGTGGTGTCGGAGGAGCCCATCTACATCGTCACTGAGTTCATGAGCCAAGGTGGGGCCATATGCTGGCATGGCCAAGGCCAAGGCTGGTGGGAGGGCGCCAAGGCTTCCGGGTGGGTGGGTGGCAGGCAAGCAACTAGCTGCAACCCAGGGGCATCCCGGGAAGCTCAAGGGCGGGAGATTTCAAAGCGGGCAAAAAGAAGTTCAACTTTGTACAGTGCATGGTTTAAACTATGGAACTGGCTCCTGCAAGATATAGCAATGGCTGGCAATTTGGCTGGCTTGAAAAGGATATTAGACAAATCCATGGGGGGGGGGTCACAACTGGGAATGGTAGGGCGGGAGGCAGCAAAGCCCACAGTAGGTGGCGCTGCAGCCACTGACGGGGCACAGACCATTTATTCTAGCTTTGTCCCCGCCCCCTTCCCTGCTGAGTTCTTCATTGGCAACTTTGGGACTAAGCTGACAAACCAGAGTTCCCTGAGAATGTATATCAGAGAAGGGAAGTTTCCAGGTTTCCTTGCAGTTGAGAAAGAGGGAGGGACTTGGCATGCAAGCCTGAGATTTGTGCAGGCTTGTCCATGTACCAGGGAACTGTGGTGTTTCTCTTATGTTTGAAATGGAATTCTGGAAGGTACCGGGAGGTCAATGGTGTTGGGTCCCTGTGCAATTGCAGCCTTTTTAGTTCAGTTATAAAACCACCAATGGTAGTCTACGTGATGCCCTACAGATCTTGCTAGATTCCAACTCTCATCAGGCCCAGACAGCATGACTCATGGTCAGGGATAATGGGAGATGGAGTCAGGCAGCATCTGAAGGATACTACATTGGCTACCTCCTCACTAACCCAATTGTCTAGTCTAACATGGAAAAGTTCATCATATGCATTCAGCCTTTCCCAACCTGGCACCCACTTTCCAAGATGTTGTTGGACTGCAACTCCCATTGCCCATGATTATTGGCCACACTGGCTAGGGCTCATGGGAGCTGGAGTCTAACACCATTGGAAGGGTGCCAGATTTAGGAAGGCTGATAAGACTCATTCCCCAGCTGCTTGCCTGCAAGGGAAGGCCAGTGGCAGGAAACTGGGCATGGGAAGTAGACTGGACAGAGAAACTGGGCAAAGTGGTTGATGGGTAGCTGCCGCTGGTGGGTTATTGGGAAAAGATCCTAACAAGATGCTGGTCTGATCTCCTGACTCTGCCCTTCACAGGGAGTTTGCTGGATTTTTTGAAGGATGGTGATGGCCGGTTCCTGAAGTTACCTCAACTGGTAGACATGGCAGCCCAGGTAACCGGGGGTGGGGGGCAGTTGGGGAAGCTACATTTAATTTAACAATAAAATTCTCTAGACAGCTTAAAGAAATGTGAAATAAGCAAGCATGCCTGTCATTCAGTCTCATTCTTTTCTTTAGAAAGGGGTGATAGACTCTATAACATCCTTCCCCAACAGATGTTTTGGACTACAATTCCCATCAGTACCAGCCAGCATAGCACAGCACAGCCAACATTTAGGGGTGATGGGAGGTGTAGTCCAACAGCATCTGAAGAGACCTTAAGTCAGAGGAAGGCTAAAGTATGAAGATGACCCTTGGGCAATGAGCGATGTCATTTGAGTCACCCACCTCCCTGTTGCATTCTCACTTCTGCACCACCCAAGATTGCAGCTGGAATGGCGTACATTGAGCGGATGAACTACATCCACCGGGACCTGCGTGCTGCCAACATCCTTGTGGGTGACAACCTAGTGTGCAAGATTGCTGACTTTGGCCTGGCCCGCCTCATCGAGGACAATGAATACACAGCACGGCAAGGTAAGCTCCTGGAAACATACCATGTTAAGAAACCCAAGATACTGTCTTATACCAAGTCAAGAGTATTTGCCCATCTAGCCCAATATTGCCAACAATGACTAGCAGTGGCTCTCTGGGATCTTGGGTAGAGTTCTCTCTCATTGTCTCTTACCTGGATGCCCGAGGGTCTGAACCTGGGGTTTTATGCATGCAAAGCAGGCAGGGCCGGCGCCAAAGGTTGGCATGGCTGGGCATCTGCTGGGGGCCCACTGACAAGATCCCCTTGGACTTGCTACAGGGAAGAGGCAAGAGTGCCCTGTGGATGAACTGGGCCTGCCTGGAGGTTTGGTGCTGGGAGGGGAGGGGACATTTCCCTTCTGGGCCATCTCAGCATCTTCTCCCATCTCCCTCCCCTGCCAGGTGCCAAATTCCCCATCAAGTGGACGGCCCCAGAAGCTGCCCTTTACGGCAAGTTCACCATCAAGTCAGACGTGTGGTCCTTCGGCATCCTCCTGACGGAGCTTGTGACCAAGGGGCGAGTCCCCTACCCAGGTAAAGCCTTCCCCTGTCTGGAGAGATGGACCTGACCGTTTTTGGTTGCTCTCCATTTCTCACTTTCCCAATCTCAAATTCACTTCTCGACAGAAATCTACGGTGAATTTCTCCTCTGGAGCTCTCTGCTGAACCCTGCCCAAACCCCTCGCTCTTTTTCTGCAGGCATGAACAATCGGGAGGTGCTGGAGCAAGTGGAGAGGGGCTACCGCATGCAGTGCCCCGGGAACTGCCCTCCGTCGCTACACGAGCTGATGGTGCAGTGCTGGAAGAAGGAGCCTGAGGAGCGCCCCACCTTTGAATACCTCCAGTCCTTCCTCGAAGACTACTTCACCGCCACAGAGCCTCAGTACCAGCCGGGAGACAACCAATAACTGTTGCTGCAGATGCCAGCAGGGACCATGGACAGCCCATCCCCTGGGGCACTTTGGGACTTGGCTGTCCGCAGAAACAGTCCTCTCCCTTCCTGGAGCAGGGGCCAAGGATCCCTTTTTGTACAAGTGGGGTTGGACTCCTATTTCCTTCTCTCTCTCTCTCTCTCTCTCTCTCTCTTCCCCGCTTCCCTTTTTTTTACAATTCCACACCGAGATTTTTTAATTGTGATTTTGTGTTTTAAAGTTCTGCTTCTTCTTGGGCGACTGCCGTGCTGATTTTTTGGAGTTAAGAAGACGACTGTGAGCCAGGGGCTCGGGTTAGCAAAGGGAGAGAGAGGGTTTTGTACAGTACATCCTTGCTTAATAAAGTTTCCTTTCCCCAACCCTCCCCTCCCTTTCCCTCCTATATTGTTTTGGAACATGATAGTGCTCTTTGGACAATAAACAACCCTCTCTTCCCTTCCCACCAGCCCTGGTGCCCCCAACTCTCCGAAGGAATGAAGCAGGCATGGGGAACCTCTAAACTTCCAGATGCTGTTGAACTGCAGCTTCCATCATCTCTAGCCATTGGCTGATGGGGATGGGTGTGATGGGAGTCCAGCAACATCTGGAGGGTTGACAGAATCCCATCCATCCCTGGAGTGTAACCTATGACCTTACAGAGGCTGTTGGTCCCCTAACTCCCATCTGCCCCAACCAGCATAGCAAGAGGTCGGGGATGACGAGCGTTGTAGTTCTGCAACATCTGGAGGACCCCAAATTATCCAGCCTTGGCCTGTATGGAGTGACTGAAGTTCTTCAGAGCTTCAGGCAGGAGTCTTTCCCAGACCTGGAGCTGCTGGAGATTGAACCTGGAGCCTTCTGCATGCCAAAAGCCTGCTCCGCCACTGAGCTATGGCCCTTCCACTTTGCACAGCGTAGGTGGGCCACCTCACAAGGATGGTTGAGACTGCCGAACTTGGCCAGGTGGGTTGCGAAGGGATTATGGGTCTGCCTTCATTGTCCTCTACAATTCCGTTGCCACCCTGCCCCAACTCACAAGATGCTCAAGGGCTTTGAAAGGGGTTGTTGGTTGTGTTTCACACCTCCCTCCCCACCCTTCTATAGCTTTTCCTATCCTCCCCCATTTCCTTAACCAGCGATGATATTATTAAAGCCATAATCCACTGGGGGTGCGATGATAGTGGGCGGTGTTACAAAAGGCGGATCACATTGGAGGTTCAAGGGGGAGGTCTGTGCTACGGCTTTCATCCAAGGAAGCAAGAAGAAGGGTTGCTTCAGAAGGAAATCTCTGCAACTGCGACGCATCTATTTCGTATCAGTGCCTTCCAATAGCAAGTGGTACCTTGGTTCCTGAACAGCTTAGTTGTTGAAAAAATCGGCTCCTGAAAACCGCAAACCTGGAAGTAAGTGTTCTGGTTTGCGAACATTTTTTGGAAGCCGAACGTCTGGCGCAGCTTCCACGACTTCCGCTAGAGTGTAGGAAGCTCCTGCTGCCAATTGGAAGCTGCGCCTTGATTTTCGAACGGTTTCGGGAGTTGAACGGACTCCCAGAACGGATTAAGCTCAAGAACCTAGGTACCACTGTAATGTTCCTTATCAGACAGAGAGCTTAGGTAGCCATCTCATGAGAGTTAACCATGACAACATCTATATCATGTGCCCCTTATGTTTAAATCACTTATCATGCCACTTTAAACAGTCATGGCTTCACCAAAAAAAATCAGGGAACTGTAGTTTGGTAAGGATGTTGAGAGTTGTTAAGAGACCCCATTTGCCTCACAGAGCTGCAATTTGCAGAGTTCCCTGGGAAGAGGGACTGGTTGTTAAGCCACTCTTTGAATTGAAGCTCTGTGAGGAAAATGGGGGTCTCCTAACAACTCTCAGCACCCTTAACAAACTACAACTCCCAGGATTCATTGGGAGTATTTAGTGTGGTGTACAGGCAGCAACCAATGTGCACGGGGGTTACATTTTGGATCCCCATGCACATTGGTGGGCCCCTGTAAGGCCACCCTGTTCTGCCCCTTTCTGTGATGTTTTCAGGTAATTTCCTGGTTCAGGCTGATGTGTGTGCACGCAATCGCAAACATAATGCACAAGCGTAAAACAGTTGTTGGCTGTAGTAGAGCTTTAGGTATACGACAAATGAATATACAAGATTGGCAGTCGTTCTCTCAGGGACTCCAGTAAACCAGGAGTCTAAAATTCCCTACTGCAGAAGCAGGACTCCGGAGTCAGACCAATTCATGCATCTTCCTAATGATGTACTGTCAGGATTCTGAACTTTGTGGGCATGAAAAGTACCTGGTTGGTTACTTGTGTATGTGAATGCAAGTAGTTAAACCACTGTATCAGGAGCAGGAAAAATCACCACAGCCCAGAGGGAAAGGGCAGGTCAGCAGTAGCTACCTTGACCACCATGGCCAGTCTCCTACCTGAGGAGATGAACAAGCAAGGGAAAAGTATTGAGGTAGCAGTATTGGATCAGGAGGGCAGCAGTGGGCAAGACCATCCTGGAAGCTGCCTCAAAAGATGAAAACTTGTCAAAATGTCACATGAAGTCTCACCGCCACCGTCAGCCCTTGTCTCAACAGTCTTGTAACCCAGAAACTCCCTTAAACTACAAAGGACTCGGGATTTTGCAGGTGATGAGGAGAAAAGTGTCAGTTGACCAGCTGCGGTGCCTTAGGCTGCCATCCTAACTGCGCTTACCTGGGAGTAAGCCCCATTTAATTCAGCAGGGCCTGCTTTGGAGTGGACGTGGTTAGGATTGCATTGCTATTCAGTCTGGGCAGTATCTAGTGCTCCAGCTAACTCAAGGATTTCCACTTGCGCAATGGAACTTCTCCCCTTTCTCCCCTCCCTCCCTCCCCCAAATCTGCTCTGTAGGATCAGAGCAACTTCCGGCACAGATTTGGGGGGGCAGAAGGAGGGGAAATTCCATTGAGCAGCCAAAAATCTCAGCACTAGCAGAAGCACAGAGTTGGATACTGCCCTCTGTTTCCCGTCTTTGCCACAGACTTCTCCCCTGGAGGTCAATCTTTTGGCAAGGAGTTGGGTTCATTGGGGGTGGGGGACCCTGAATCTTCTTCTAAGTGTCATGAGAATGCACCTGAGGGGAACTGACATTGGGGGAAAGGGGAATGATCTGGATTACTGGCTAGGATATTAATTTGTGGAGATAAAGATTTTATTTTTACAATCGAGACGATTGTAATGAGTTGGGGAACTGATCTGTTTCAGAGCAGGGCCTGCTGGGGAATTAACTGGTGAATGGACTGAAGATGAACAGGTTTGGGGGTGATCTGGAGAAGGGTGCCAATTAATTGACGGCTTTTTCTGGAGTGGCTTGTGTGGGAAATTGTTCGACTTGCCTTCTGGAACATTTACATTCTCAACTTGTATCAATACATATCAGTTAGCGTATGCAAAGGTTCTGCAAAAGTGTGTCTCTGGGCCCCTGCCCCGAACCTTTTCCTTACCCAGCATCACCCCTGCCTGCAGCACATGGCAAGTTCCTTGCTGAGCCATGCTCAGGTGAGTATCCCAGTTATTCTCCTAGCATAAGGGCCCTGTTTCTCCCCAGAGGCTGACTTGAGGCCTCCCTCCCTCTCTTGCAGAAACAAAGCCTTGTGTGAACTTGGGACATGAGCTCAGAGTTCTGAAAATGCTTAGGTCTGGAGCATTCAGTGGCTAAAAAGCTCCCTTTCCATGCTGAATGGGCAGCTCTAGGACACTGGAGCCAAGGACCTTGAGGCAGAAATAGTAGCAGGTTTTCAACCCACTGCAACCCTGGACGATGACACCATTGGGTCATAGGCATGATAGACAACTTAGCATAATTTTGAACCCTGGGTCAGCTGCAGCAAGGCTAGGGATGCACAAAACTTGCCAGATTTGGGGTTCTCTCAACCACTCATTCTTCCCAAGTTCAGTTCTCCTCATTTCAACATCAGTTTGCAATTTTGGGGGGGGAAAGAAATCCTCGTGAAAATTTGTCTGCAGGCTATTGAGAATTTCCCCCAATACACTTGTTTGTATGTCATTTTGTCCAATACACACACATTCCTAAAGCAACTTCCTTCTAAACTAATGCATTTCAGTATGTTCACTTTCATGGACACGTGGCTTTTAATGCACATTTTAATCCATTACATGCCTTTTTTTGTACATTTGGTTGGAGAGCTTCATTGCAAAATTCAGAGAAGAGTGAATTTCAAAGGATGGCTGCGTTTTGGTTTTCGTATTGTTTCAGAAAGTGTGAACTGGATAAATTCACCTTTAAATGTGAACCGAATCAAACCCCCAGCCCCATCCTTACTTTCAAGGCAGACAGACCCTTCCTGAGCTGGAAACGTGAACACAAAAGTCAAGTGCCAAGCCTCTACCTTCTCCCCTCCTTTTCAAGTCCTTTGGAGCTACCCCGTTTTACACTATGTTTTCTAATAAACAAATCTGTAAATAAAGAGAAATAAACCTTTCTACCATGAGGGGAAGTTTGCGAGTCTTTGCCACGTGGAGATGAGAGTAAGAATAAAAACAGGGCAAAGGGAGATTGCAGTCTTTGTTGCAGATGGATCCAGGTTGCCACTTGAAGGGAATTAAGTATGTATGGGGGGGCATTGTTAGGGGGTGGCGCAGGGGGCCTGAAGCATGAACCTTTGCTTACAGGGCTACTGGGCATGGTGCAAAAGTCTATTGAAACCCAGCATCTTAATTTGCTCTGAGATCAGATCTACATTTGCACCTATGCCTATAAAATAGCACATTTTATGCATATTTGCATCATGGCCCTGATCCTTTCAAGTTCCTAGCAATGCCACTTGCATGCTTATTGTTGCATATCTGTCATCCAAGGAGAGGGACTCTGCAGCCCTCCAGGCGTTGGGACTACAACTCCTGTCATCCCTGACCATTGGCCATGCTGGCGGGGGCTGATGGGAGCTGGAGTCCAGCCATATCTGCAGCTGAGTTCCCTATCCCTGCTGTAGTTTCCTGCTCCTTCCACTGCCCAATGTAACACAGAACCATCTGTGATCAGCATCGCTGCTTACAGGGATGTCTAAGCAATGCAAACTGAATTGCATAGAAAGGTCTGCGACAACTTACGGCCCACCATCACAAATGCAGCCCAGCTCTCCTCATTTGTGCAGCGAAACCTCTCACCCCCTCCCCTCCCTGTGCACAACGGGTGATCTGTGCTTGCCATGGGAGTTTACAAGTTGCGCGGGCCCATTTGAGAGTTTTGTGGCTGCAGGCGCCACTTGTATGATGCCAAGGGGCATCTCAAACCAGGGCCTCTGAAATCTGCTTGGGAGCACATTACCTCCTGCACCATCTGGTCCCTAAGAAACTAGGAAGGTTAGAAAGACTCTGCATCGAGTGCACCCTCAGGGCTGCAGTTCCTGGCAGAATGGAGTCAGTTGACCCCACAGGACCCAAGCAAGACAAACCAGGTCTTCACCGTCAAATCAGCTGCTCACTCTGAGCAACTTGTCTTACTGAGTAGCTGCAGCGGTTCCCTTAAAACTTCCCTTCTCTAACCTCATGCCCTCCAGGATATTTTGGACTACAACTCTCACCTGATGGGAGTTATATACCAAAACCTCTGGAGGGTACCAAGTTAGGGAAGGCTGCCTTAAAGCTTATCTAACTTAGGAAGCTAACAAGTCAGAATATCTGTTCATCTACATCCACTACCAAACTCTTGAGTGTAAGTCAGTGCCCTGAACCCCAGGCCTACCTGGAAGCAAGTCAGTATGTCAAGTCCAAAGTTCAAGCCTGGGGGTCAATCCACACAGGCAAAGAAGCCAAAAGCCAAAGGTCAGGAAACACAGTCCAGGTAGCCAAGTCTGAAGTCCAGCAGCCAGGATACAGTCCAGAGTCAAACCCATTGAGGTTCAGGAGCATCCAAGCCGAGGTCCATCAACATGGGCAGTTGAGCAGACCCAGCACCTCAACTCTGCTTGCCTTTGGTACTTTGCCTGCTGATTGCAGCATCTGGGCTTGAGGAGGCAGGTGATCCTCACCTGTCTCAAGCCTATTCCAGCTAAGGAACCACACACTTTCTCCCAGAGCTAGTGAGCCCCACCTGGCCAGCTAGAGGGCTGGATTGTGGGCCATAGCTGGCCTCAGCCTCCTAGAGTGCCCCTTCTGCTGTTCCATAGGCCTCAGAGCCTGCTCTCTTCGGGGAGACAGGGCCCCCTCTGGTGATGGGTACTGCTGCTCTGGTTCCTGTGCACTGACCTCCATCCCCTTCGTCATCCTCCATCATCCTGTGAGTACTACTTCAGTCTTCCTCATGGGCCCTGCCAGCAAACCAAACATTCGTTCAGTGGTCGGTCTTGCCTCTCCATCTGAAAAATGGAGTGTATCTGAAAAAGTGTGCATGCACACGAAAGCTCATACCAAGAACTAACTTAGCTGGTCTTTAAGGTGCTACTGGAAGGAAATTTTTTATTTTGTTTTGACTATGGCAGACCAACACAGCTACCTATCTGTAACTTGCCTCTCCATCGTCCTTCAGGTGGGCTGTAGGATATTGACCCTCCTGGCTTGCCTACCAGGAGCCTCTGAGTCAACTCTCAGGCAGTGTGCTCTTTTGTTTCAGCTCTGCCTTACAAGCAAAGCTTGCTCCTTCCATAAACTGTTTTATATAAAAACACATCCTCTTCTTCAGAATACCTTTCCTAAATAAGATGCCTCTGTGTCACCTTTTAAAGTTTACAGCCCCACACTTACAGTTATTTATGCATTCAATATTCTCATTACCTTTTAAATAAA